>NC_090816.1:118182528-118796929 GCF_000390325.3 Nicotiana tomentosiformis | reverse complement strand
CAACCATTATTGGACACGAATTTTCTGACAAATTTATGTTACACATTATTCTAAGCTCAATAACACATTATTTCTTGTCTAATGATATTCTTATTACTACATTCGGAAGCTCTTCTCCCGCAATCAAGCTATTTGTTGATTTATCTCGATTTCAATGCTAATTCTTATATTTTATTTAATTTATTTATCATTTTGGGATTAAATCGATTCGCTTGTTTATAAACCACGTTATAAATTTAAAATGTACCGTTTTATAAGTAAACATATATTTAATCCAACTAATAGAAGCTAGTCGCTTTAACCTATCTTGTAATAGTAGTCTTTTAGCATCTCAGAAAAGACTCTATTTATGATAATCAAATTGATACTCGTTGAATTAATTAATACTACAAATATTTACAATCGATTTGAAAATTGAAATAATTATATTTGATGTCCAAACGGCAATTATTAGAGAATTTACACGCTTCTATAAGAGAGAGAATTACTTATATCAGAGTATATGATGTCAAAGAGGGAAGGTGGGCGCAGGGGCACATGTATTTTAATTTGTCCATTAGTTAAAAGAAATACCCTGTGTGTTTTACGTTGCAACAAAACTTGTTGATTCACTATTACTAGGCTAGACTCCATTTTTCAATGATGACAACCTTTTATTAACATAGTTGGTTTTCTTCTGCGTTTAATCATCTTTATTTTGCATGCATGAATATCTGATGATAATGACTTCCATAACTGCTCTTAGGACCCCATTCTTCTTGTCTTTCTTAACAAGTTTTTAACACAAAAGTGGATTAACTAGAGGTTTCGGGTACACGAACCCTGGGCAGGGACACAGCTAGAATATGGATTACGGGTTCGACTGAATTCAATAGTTATGGTCCAAACTCTATATTTATCTTAAAATTTTTATTGAATATGTACAAATTATTAATTTAGAACCCAATAACTTAAACAAACTAGAATCTTGAACGCATGAATTTCAAATCCGGACTCCGTCTCTGGCCCTCGGTATGGAGTTGCCTTTGTTAGAAAGCATTTTATCTCTCAATATGGGATTTTTCGGTACAAATCTAAATTTAATCAAACCCTGACGTGTACATCTTATGGGAAACAAAAAAAAGAAAAGAAAGAAGGATATTGAATGTCAATAGAGGGAATTGCACATGATCGACTGTATGTGCAAACATTTGTTGAAAGATGTTTCTCTTTAGCTTTTCTTGTCTTTTGTCAGTTGTATGCATTTGCTCCATGCTCAAATACCTTTCTAATGATAATCGTCGAGCTATATTCATATAAAAAAAAGTAGGTGGATAGTAAGATGATGAATAATTGTCAGTATTACGTATTGTACCCTCTAATTAGTGTATGATGGGGAGTTGGGGACAAATTTGATAGTGATTTGTCCTAAAACATGCACACTTGACAGTTGTTACATTATTGGTTCATTGTTTGCTTTTTCCCTACAGTTAATATTTTTCTTTAAAAAAAGAAAGAAGAAAAACAGGAGGGGGAGATAAATTGTTAGTGGTTGGAAATTCTCTTACCCTTAATCATAAGTTTCTTGTTTTAGCATCGGCTCAACCCCAAGCAAGTGAAAGCACTTGCTTTAGGCCTAGCAAATTTTTAGGCACCAAAAGTTATTATATATTGTTATATATATGTTTACTCGAAAAATGGATAGAGTTGAATTTATATGTAGTTTCAAGGATATGTGGCGTAACTTAATACAAATTATACGGATAAATAGAAATATAAATATGGATTGCAGAGAATGCGAAATAGATAAGGTTGTAAAGAAAATGAATCTTAGCACTCAACAAGTAGAATCAATTTAAGAAACTTGAAAGAAACGACTATTTACTATGGGAGAATATAGTATTTTTATGATAATGTAAGCCTCGAAAAACTCCTTTTTTCATAAATGATAACCATTCCCTTTATAGTAGAGGGACTTTGCTCTAAGCATAATAAAAAAATACTCAAGTGGGAGACCCATGATAAATCAGTTTTTCCACAATTTATGCCAAGATTCTCGCTAGTGGGATTGCAATGACTTTTGTCTGTGAGCTCGATCTTGCCTCGAGCCCTCGATCTTAGTTTGAGCTCGATTCTGACTCGAGCTCTCGATCTTGGCTCGAGCTCGATTCTGACTTGAGCTCTCGATCTTGGCTCGAGCTCTCGAATTGATTCGGGGTCAATGTTGGTTGGTCTCTGGATCATAAGTAAGATAAATTTACTCTGCATCATAGTTCGATTTGGATTCGAGCTCGATAACGATGTCGAACTCGACATGGATCGGCCCCTCAGGTTCGAGGCTTGTTTGTTCCATCTTCGGAGTCTCAGTTCGATCGATCATCGTTCGAACTCAATCAGAGGTGCGAATGCCGAAATCTATTTCGACCGTATACATATAGTCCCCTAATTTTTCAGGAAGAATGTGGTGATAAACGATATTATTTTTTAACGGCTCGATCGGATTATAACCTGACGTCTCTATCGGGCTCGATCATGACGCATGTGATAGCTGTCCCCGTCGGTTTAGTCTTTCAAGGCATATGTCAGACGGTGGTCGGCCACCGCTGATACTGAACCGCCATCGCTTAAGCCTATAAATAACCCTTCATCTTACCATTTAACACTTTTACATCTTTAATCTTCCAAATTTCCCAAGTCCATTTTCGTATTTTCTGATTTACCCGCAAATCTGTGATTTCCCAAAAGCCCCCTTCAATTCTACCAAATCTTTGTCACTTTCTTCTATTCCTCACCTTTGAATTAGAAAATGGCGAAAACATCACAAACCATTCCTCAGAAAGAGAAGGCTTCATCTTCACAGTGTGCCGCCGATGAGACACTAGCAGAACCACGGCCTGAGGAGTGCGTTCTCGCGGCATGTGTTCTTACTTCTGACTTTAAGGTCGATAAAGGCTCACCGGTCCCTAGCCGGTGTGAGCCGGTATCGAGGTACATGTGTTCGATAACCGAGAAGCACCTCAAACAGCTAAAGAAGGATTGCAATTGGGGTGAAAAAGAAATAATAATTCCTACTCCTCACGAAGATATCACTTCTTACGTGAAAGGGTTTTTGAATGTGTATACTTACCCTTTCACTTTAGGTCCCTTCAATTCCGTTATTATTGACTTATGTCGTCAATACCAGATAACCCTAGGCCAGGTCCATCCTTCTTTTTGGCGGATCGTTATCCTGATCCGATATTTTGTGAGCAAAATCCAGGGGATGTCGTTCAACCTCTACCATCTTATTCGATTGTACCGTCCTCGACTTTTTTGAGGAGGGTTAATAAAACTTCAGCGTCGGGCTACTAAGGCTCTATTTTCGAACATTGACGAGGACATGGATCGGGGTTGGATGGGCAGATTTGTTCGAGTGAGGACTTTGGACCTGATTTCAACTGAAAAGATGCCCTTTCTCGAGGAGTGGAATATGAAATGTAAGTGTGATCCCGCTGTTACTTCTACTTTGTTCTTTCATTTCTTCTTTTATGGACACTCCTCTTTTTGTGATGTAGCAGTTCCCTGGATGCCCGAAGCAGTTTCCGATCTCATGAACTGGGTACGAGCTCTTGTTTCGACCTCCACATATGCCGAGCGCTCATGGCGTGATTTGTCAAAGGGCCGGTGGGAGGCCAAAAATCATGGTAAGCCCCTTTCTCGTACTCTTTGATAATTCGAACGAGGTGGTTTTCAAATATTTTATTAAGATTTTCCATATGCAGGTTTGGGTAAAGACAAAGTTTTGAGGCCCTTGTCCAACAAGGAAGAAATCTTGGCCTCTGTCCCAAAATCGGTGAAGGTAAATAAAAGGAAAAGAGCCTCCGTTCCTGAAGATCCAAAACCGAAGAAGAGGACAGATCGTAAGCCGAACAAGAATGCCATCTATTTGATCGTGAAATCAGTTCTGCGTCTAAGGGATGAAGATGAATATGAAGAAGAAGAAGAAGAAAATGATGAGTCCGCGCTGGTGGCCCGAACGAAGAGAACCACTGATGCCCCATCGGTAGCTGGATCGATGATGCTTCATGAGGCTCCGCCTCGAACTAAGGATATACCAGAGAAATATTCGGGTGGAGTCCCCAAATTATCGGAGATCGGAGACGCATCTCATCGGAGCCAACGGATGGGAGATATGACTGAAGGGGCCCTTGAATCCCTTCGAACCGAAGAGAATGCTCCAGGTGATTCATTTGGGGCAGCATCAATCGAAAATTCGCCTACCTTTACCACTTTTTCCGCAGGGGTGATTCGGGAAGCCCAAGATTTGGGGGCCCTCGATCTAGACATGCCTCATGATGGAGAGGATCCCTTTCGTGACCTGTTTACCGGTATCGAGGACATTGCCAGTACTGGTGATGAATTAGATCTTTTTCACAGGGTGCGACAGGCTTTGAATCAGGTAAACTTTTAAAATTATTTTGTCGGTACTACCTTTATGTTTACTTTTCGTTAACTTCATTTCTTGTTTCTTTGTAGGCAGCGACAGTTCATCGAGAAGCAGATTCTCGGTCCCAAAATGAACTGCGTCGATACGAGGCCGACCTTCAATGAGTTACTGATAAGAGGAACTCCCTAATACTTCTCTTAGGGCAGAGAGAAGAGAAAATAAAAGACCTCCGAGCTGAGTTGGCCAAGGCCTACCGAGATTAGACCGATTTGTCTGAGCAGGTAATGATACTTTTGAAAAACTATGGGCTTGATACCGGAATGATGGCTAACCTTTCAGTCCCACAACTGCAGCAAAAAATCGAGATGATCGGGAAGCTTCGTGAGGAGGTCGACGTGATAAAAGCGGAGTCTTTGCAGTGGAAAGAAGGTATGGATCGCTTTACCGCAGAGAAAGAAACTGCTCGAGCTTATCATCGATCGAAACCCAACTTCAGAGAATGAAGGAAAAAGGCTTGGTTCAAGAAAGAAGAATAGAGGAGCTTGAGGCTCAGTTGTTCTCTGTACTTGCCAAGGCCAAATATGATGCCGAAAAGGCAAAGGCCGATGCGGATGCACTCGTGGCCGTATATCGGGCTGATGCTGAAGTTGCCCAGGTCCAAGCAAGAGAGACAGCTAAGACGCCCGATATTCGATCACATTGGGTCGCCGAACTTGCTAAGTGCCGATCCCGAAGGAAAACCCTCGAGGAGATCCATGTTGGTGGTTTCAATCTCGCCGAAGAGATAAAAAGGGCCAAAGAGCTCGAAGCCGATGCTGAAGCTCTAGTTTCCGAAGATGATGATGATGATGATGATGGTGGTGATGGTGATGATGATGATGACGATGATGGGAGTAAGAGCGAATCCGAGAATGGGGGGAGCCCGATAAAGAAGAGACCGCTCTTGAGGATGACCAAGAAGTTTAGTCCTTAGTTTTTACGTTGTAATCAACCATGTAGATAATTTTGTATATTGATAATTCTGTCGACTTACTTCTGTTTTGTGAAGACTTTATTCATGCCTTTATGAATGTTTTCATAAGGATTTAAACAACTTAATCAAATTTGGACTTCGTAGCCTCAATAATCGATCGAGTACTTTTTCAGACTTGAAGTGATGTAGCCCTTAGGCTTAATAGTTGAGTCAATGATTCGAACTCGAATAAATATAGCCCGTAGGTGTAATGGTCGAGTGAGTGCTTGATCGAACTCGAAATAAAAGTGGGCTGTAGGCTTATTAGTCTAGTGAGTGATTCGAACTCGAACTAATGCAGCCCGTAGGCGTAATGGTCGAGTGAGTGCTTGCTCGAATTCGAAATAAAAGTGGCTCGTAGGCTTAGTAGTCGGGTGAATGATTCGACCTCGAATTAATGTTGCCCGTAGGCATAATGGTTGAGTGAGTGCTTGCTCGAACTCGAAATAAAAGTAGCTTGTAGGCTTAGTAGTCGAGTGAATGATTTGAACTCGAAGTAATGTCGCCCGTAGGCGTAATGGTCGAGTGAGTGCTTGCTCGAACTCGAAATAAAAGTAGTCTGTAGGCTTAGTAGTCGAGTGAGTGTTTGCTCGAACTCGAAATAAAAGTAGCCCGTAGGCTTAGTAGTTGAGTGAATGATTCGACCTCGAAATAATGTAGCCCATAGGCATAATGGTCGAGTGAGCTCTTGCTCGAACTCGAAATAAAAGTAGCCCGTAGGCTTAGTAGTCAAGTGAATGATTCAAACTCGAAGTAATGTAGCCCGTAGGTGTAATGGTTGAGCGAGTGCTTGCTCGAACTCGATCCTGTTTGCATAATAAATCTCAAAATAGAGGATTTTTTCTTGGATATAAGATATCGGTAAAGAAGAGAACTTTCTTTGCAAGTCATTATAGATGTGTTCATGTTTTGCGTCATGGCTCGGGCCAACTACATGAGCATGGTTCGTTTTGAGCATTTGGCTCTTACAACTTTTCCTATTGGAACCCTGTTGTTACGAAATAACTTTCTTGCATCAGAATCTTGATATATTCGAGGGTTAATCCCCCCCAGTATTCGAGGTTGATTGTAAAGAGGTCTCGGATACAGTCGACTAGTTTCTAAGTATAGCACGATTATTGGTTGCCTCATTAAAAACCTTGCCGAAAAATCCATTTGGGATAAAACCAGTCTAAGGGAAAACGAGTGCAACTCGTGCTTTCAGACCTAGGGCTTCGTATTGAGGGATCCATCCTAGATCCTGATCGGACTCTTGCAGGGGTTAGTTTCGAAATGTAAACGAATATGGGAGGGTCGTACCTTAGCAGTAGTATTATTTTAGGTGCGATACATTCCAATTGCTTGATAGTTGTTTGCCGTTTATAACACCGAGCATGTATGATCTCTTTTTGACGTTCTCAAGAACCTAATATGGTCCTTCCCAATTCGGTCCTAGTTTTTCTTCGTTCGGATTTCGGGTATTGAGGGTGACTTTCCTTAGCACCAAGTCTCCGGGCTTGAAATGGCGGAGCTTGGTTCTTCGATTATAATATTTTTTGATTCGTTGCTTTTGGGCGGCCAATTGGACGAGAGCAGATTCTCGTCTTTCGTCTGATAATTCGAGGCTAGTGTTTATAGCCTCGTTGTTTGAGTTTTCCGTCGTGTATCAAAATCTGGCACTGGGTTCGCCGACTTCAACTGGTATCAATGCTTCAGACCCATATACTAAGGAGAACGGGGTTGCCCCCATACTGGATTTTGACGTCGTTCGATATGCCCAAAGGACTTCGAGTAGGATTTCTCTCCACATTCCTTTAGCATCGTTCAACCTCTTCTTTAGGTTCTGAATGTTGGTTTTGTTCGTTGATTCGACCTGTTCGTTTCCACTAGGGTGATACGGTGTTGATAATATCCTTCTTATTTTGTGATCCTCAAAAATTTTTGTCACTTTGCTACCCACAAATTGTTTCCCATTGTCACATACTATTTCGGCGGGTATCCCGAATCGACATACGATATGATCCCAGATGAAGTCTATAACTTCTCTCTCTCTCTTACTTTCTTGAACGCCTGTGCTTCAACCCATTTAGAGAAATATTCAGTCATAAATAAAATGAATTTAGCTTTACCTGGTGTCGATGGCAGAGGGCCGACGATATCCATTACCCATTTCATGAATGGCCATGGGGATTGAACTGAGTGAAGTTGCTCTCCGGGTTGATGGATCATTGGTGCAAACCTTTGACATTTGTTACATTTTCGAACAAATTCCTTTACGTATTTGCCCATATTGATCCAATAATACCATGCTCTGATTATTTTTCAGACTAATGTATCGGCACCAGAGTGATTCCCACAAGTGCCCTCGTGCACCTCACGTAGGATGTAATCGGTATCTCCTGGACCCAAGCATACTGCTAATGGTCCATCGAATGTCCTTCGGTATAGCGTTCCATCTGAAGCCAACGTGAATCGAGCAGCTTTCGTCCGTAGGGCCCTTGAATCTTTAGGGTCCGATGGGAGCTTTCTGCTCTTTAAGTATTCAATATACTTATTTCTCCAATCCCAGCTTAAGCTCGTAGAATTTATCTCGGCGTGACCTTCTTCGATCACGGATCTCGAGAGTTGAACGATAGTCCCCGATCTCAAGTCACCTTCCTCGACCGACGATCCAAAATTCGCAAGTGCATCAGCTTCACCGTTTTGCTCTCATGGAACATGCCGTAAAGTCCATTGTTTGAAATGGTGCAAAGTGACATGTAATTTGTCTAAATACCTTTGCATTCTATCTTCTCGAACTTCGAAGATTTTGTTTACTTGACTTACCACCAGCAAAGAGTCACATTTGGCTTCAATAACTTCTGCTCCCAAGTTTTTAGCTAGCTCGAGACCTGCAATCATGGCCTCATACTCGGCCTCATTGTTAGTCAACCTGGTAGTTTTAATAGATTGCCTAATAGTGATACCCGTGGGTGGCTTTAAAACTATGCCTAGCCCGGACCCCTTCACATTCGAAGCCCCGTTTGTAAAAAGGGTCCATACCCCCGATGACGTACCCGATTTCAACATGAGTTCTTTTTCGACTTTGGGTACGAGGGTTGGCGTGAAATCAGCCACGAAGTTTGCTAATATTTGAGACTTGATAGCCGTACGGGGTTGATATTTGATATCGTATTCACTGAGTTCGACAACCCATTTAGCTAACCGTCCTGCAAGTTCACGCTTGTGTAAAATATTACGAAGCGGGTAAGTGGTTACGGTCTTAACTTTCTAGAGGCGCTTATTAGTGCAAGTGCCAATTTTTCTAGGTGCGGATATCTAGTTTCTGCTTCTTCTAAGGTCCGACTTATATAATAAATGGAAAATTGCGTACCTTGCTCTTCCCGAACTAGGACACCGCTTACTGCGATTTTCGATATTGCCAAGTACAAGCAGAGTTTTTCCTCTGTTTTTGGAGTGTGAAGTAGTGGTGGGCTCAATAGATATCGTTTTAGTTCCTCTAATGCATGTTGGCATTCCGGGGTCCAAGCGAAATCGTTCTTCTTTTTGAGTAAGAGAGAAAAATTTGTGACTTCGATCTGATGATCTCGAAATAAATCGGCCTAAGGGTGCAATCCGTCCCGTTAGCCTTTGTACAGCTTTCACGCTGTCCACGATGGTGATGTCTTCTATGGCCATGATTTTATCGAGGTTAATCTCGATTTCTCGATTTGACACCATGAAGCTGAGGAACTTGCCCGAACCGACCTCGGAAGCATATTTTTCGAGGTTGAGCTTCATGTTATATTTCCTCAAAATCTCAAACGTTTCCTGTAAATGGGTCAAATGGTCCTCTGCACGTAGGGACTTAACTAGCATGTCATCAATATAAACTTTCATTTATTTACCTATTTGTTCTTCGAACATTTTATTTACTAGGTGTTGGTAAGTAGCCCCTGCATTTTTTAGCCCGAAGGGCATCACATTATAACAATATATTCCATATTTGGTGACAAATGAAGTTTTTTCCTGGTCCTACGGGTTCATCTGGATTTGATTATTCTCGGAATAGGCATCGAGAAAAGTAAGGATCTCGTGGCCGGCCGTGGCATTACAACTATATTGGCTAACCATTCGGGATATTTCACCTCCCGAATGGACCCTATCTTGAGAAGTTTGGTTATTTCGTCTTTTATGAATGCATGTTTTACCTCGGATTGGGGTCTTCTCTTTTACTTCACCGGTCTGAACTTGGGTCCAAGCTTAGACGATGCGTCGTTATGTCTGGTAGAATCCCTGTTATATCTAAATGGGACCAGGCAAAACAATCAATGTTATCGATAAGAAATTGAACAAGTTTCTTTCTGAGTTCGAGGCTCAACCCCGTTCCCAAGTATACCTTTTGCTCGGGCCAATGCTCGATTAGTGTGGCTTACTCTAGTTCCTCAATTGTTGATTTGGTGGCGTCGGAGTCATCGGGAATCATGAAGGATCGAGGGACCCTTTGATCATCATTTTCTTCGATCTTTTGGTTATTTGGTTGGGTCGAAGCCGACGTCTGTGATTGCTATTTGGTGTCTCGTTCTCCTTCTGAGCCTGATCCCTTTATTGGCGAAGGCGAGGATGTTGGTTTCGCTTCCTCGACGGTGAACATTTCTTTTGCGGCTGGTTGTTCTCCGTACACTGTTTTGACACCTCTCGATGTTGGGAATTTGAGGGCCTGGTGTAGGGTCGAAGGTACAACTCTCATGTTGGGGATCCATGAACTTCCGAAAAGGGCGTTGTATCTCATGTCGCCTTTAATCACGTATAACTTCGTTTCATGGATGGTTCCGACCACGTTTATTGGTAGGATTATCTCGCCTTTGGTGGTTTCACATGCCATATTGAATCCGTTTAGAACCAGAGTTGCGGGTACGATCTGGTCCTGCAGGCCGAGCTATTCTACGACCTTCAATCTGATGATGTTGGCCGAGCTACCTAGATCGATCAACACACGCTTAACTTTAATTTTATTCATGAGTACGAATATTACCAGTGCATCATTATGAGGTTGTATGATTCCTTCTGCATCCTCATCATTGAAGGACAAAGTACATATGGGTGTGTAATCGTGAGTTCGAGACCGCTTTTCTCTCACAATCAATGTTTTAGTGCGTTTAAGCACTGGTACCTGAGGGGTATCGACGTCGCCGATGATCATGTGAATGACGTGCTGTGGTTATTTTTGTTCGTTTTGCTTACCAAAATCTCTGTTTTTAAAATGGTTCTTCGCCCTATCGCTCAGAAATTCTCGAAGGTGCCCTTTGTTAAATAACCGGGCTACTTAATCTCTTAGTTGCCTACAATCTTCCGTTCTATGGCCATGGGTGCCATGATATTCACATGTTTGATTGGGATTCCTCTGGGCAAGATCAGTCTGCATGGGTTGAGGCCATTTAGTGTCTTTGATGCGTCCGATAGCTGATATGATGGTGGATGCATCGACGCTGAAGTTATATTCCGATAACCGAGGTGCTTCCTTAGATCCGGCAGGCCTATCAAAACTGCTTCTGTTTATCAGCCCTCGGGAGCCATGACTTCGATCGCTTCTTTTGTTATTTTGGCTGAGGTTATGTCTCGATTCACTGACTCTGTGGCTTCCGTTGTACGGTTGGTATCGATCCCCAATCGGACCTTGTTTTCGATTAGTAACCCTTCGAATAGCGGGTTCAGACCCCAATTGATCATCTTCGACCCTAATTTTTGATTTGTACCGATTGTGTACGTCAGCCCATGTGATGGCTGGATATTCAATCAGGTTATGCTTTAGTCGCCTTGAAGCCGTCGAACTTCGCTCGTTCAAACCTTGAGTGAAAGCCTAAACGGCCCAGTAGTCTGTGACTGGTGGCAGGTCCATTCGTTCCATTTGAAAACGAGATACGAATTCCCTCAGCATCTCGTTATCCTTTTGTCTTACCTTGAAGAGGTCCGACTTCCTTGTTGCGACTTTTATGGCGCCGGCATGTGCTTTCACAAAAGAATTTGCTAACATGGAGAACGAGTCGATGGAGTTTGGCGATAGGTTGTGATACCAAATCATTTCCCCCTTCAAGAGGGTCTCTCCGAATTTTTCTAGCAACACAGATTCGATTTCATCGTCTTCTAAATCATTGCCCTTGATGGCACATGTGTAAGAAGTGACATACTCGTTGGGATCAGTCGTTCCATTATATTTGGGAATTTCTGGCATACGAAATATTTTGGGGATTACTTTCGGGGCTGCGCTCGAGGAAAAGGGTTTTTGCACGAATTGTTTCGAATCCAACCATTTTATCATTGGTGGAGTTCTCGGGATCTGATCGACCCTAGAGTTATAAGTTTCTACTTTTTTATCGTTGGCTTCGACTCGCTTTGTGAGTTCCTCGAGCAATTTAGCAATTTCGGGAGTAGTCCCCGATTCTTGCTCATTTGACTTCACTATGGATGGTTCCGTTTTGTGGGTGATTTCTCAGGGTGGATTGGGCTCCGGCCTGCTTTGTAGCTGGGTTTGGCTCTGCAATTGAGCTACTGCTGCTTGTTGGGCTTACAACATTTCAAAAATCATACGCAAGCTAACACCGTTTTCCTCGACGTTATGAGTATCTCAAGCCGCAGACCGAGTGCCACCATGGATGCTATTCTCGGGTTCAACATGTAGGTTCGCCTCAATGGTTACATGCGAATTGATATCAATTGGCGCTCCGATTCGAGCTCCAGCTGTGTTCACAAGTGGTCTTTCAGTACCGGGTGTCAAGTTGTTATTTTCGTCTTGAAGACCGACCCCGTTATCGATCGGTGAAGCCATTTGATTGATGGTTATTCGTAGCTGATCCGAAATTCAAGATGTTTTCGGAAATAAGCGCAAAACACAATGGCGTATTTTTTCAGATTCGTATCAAATAACCACTGTAATCCTTGGCCCCACGGTGGGCGCCAAACAGTTTACCCGAAAAATGGATAGAGTTGAATTTATACGTAGTTCCAAGGATATGTGACGTAACTTAATACAAATTGTTCGGATAAATAAAAATATAAATATGGATTGTAGAGAATGCGAAACAGATATGGTTGTAAAGAAAATGAATCTTAGGACTCAACAAGTAGAATCAATTTAAGAAGCCTGAACGAAACGATTGTTTACTATGGGAGAATATATTATTTTTATTACAATGTAAGCGTGGAAAAACTCCTCTTTTCATAAATGATAACCATGCCATTTATAGTAGAGGGACCTTGCTCTAAGCATAATAAAAAATACTCAGTGGGGACCCATGATAAATCAGCTTTTTCACAATTTCTGCCAAGATTCTCGCTAGTGGGATTGCAACGACTTTTGTCTGTGAGCTCGATCTTGGTTTGAACTCGATTCTGACTCGAGCTCTCGAATTGATTCGGGGTCAATGTTGGTTGGTCTCTGGATCATAAGCAAGATAGCTTTACTCTGCATCATAGTTCTATTTGGATTCGAGCTCGATTACGATGTCGAACTCGACATGGATCGGCCCCTCGGGTTCAAGGCTTGTTTGTTCCATCTTCAGAATCTCAGTTCGATCGATCATCGTTCGAACTCAATCGGACGTGGGAAGGATCTATTTCGACCGTATACAATATGAGTATTAGTTTTCATCATTTTGAATATGTACTTTTTCTTTTAATTTTATTTTATACTTTACACACATGTTTTAACGGTAATTGTCTTTTTAAAAAAAATATTTATTTATTGACACGGGTTTTATGTGTGACACACGAAATGCACATATGGGATGAACATATAACGCACGCAAAAGCTAATTTTATTAAATTTGCTTGAGACTTCTCATTAAGGTTTGACTTTATGCCATTAGTTTTATTGAACCACCTCTAGTATGCTCAAACATGGGAACGATGTACCGTAAGGAACACTTTATTCTTCTTAATAACCTATACAACACGAATCGATTAGTCAGGCAAATAAACTCCAATACCAAACAGTTAATCTGAGAGGAGGACACAATTGTCATTACCCTTTGAGCAAATATAAAATTGGCCAATCGATCAAAACTAATTGTAATCGCTAGCTAAAAAGTATATAAAATATGTATATTATATAGAACGACTAAAAAAATATACTCCGTATAGTATTTATCTTACCCTTTCTTCTCAAATGATAAAGGGATTATAGATATCCTATATATCGTTGAATTGTCACTTCATTTGGTTAAGTACCGCAGTAATTTATTGGCTGTACATGTTGACCATGTTATATTTTGGAAAAGAACTGCAACATAAATCAGAAGCGGCGGTGAATTATGGCCATTGGGATGTCTGGAGTAGTGTAATAAATGTTGAATAGGGGTTAAGAGGAGCCTTATAGATGGCAATAATAAATGGACTCATTGCAAAAAGAGGAAAGGGGTAAAATAGAAGCAAAGTATACTACTACCACTTACTAATTTTTTTTGAATGTCTTTGTTTCAGTACTCGTATTTGTTTCAGTACTAGTGTTCCGATTAATCGGAATTTGTAGGTGAAAATAACACGGGCTAGTCAGTTTTTGGACTGATAATTGAAAAATAGTCAGCGTTTGTAAAATTATTGAAAAAGAGTCATTATTTTGTTGAAACACGGAAAGTTCCAGTATAATATAGGGAATTACGGAGCTCCTGCGTATAAACTTTCAGCATATTATGTTGGAACTGCACACGGAAAGTTCCAGCACAATATGTTGTATTATGGAGCTCATGCATATAAACTTCCCGCATTTTATGTTGGAACTCCAACACATTATTAAATTCCAACACATTATGCTGGAAGCTCATATGTAAAAAATTCGAACTCCAACATATTATGCTGGAATGCTTCCGGATTTTTAAGGGTGTTTTTGTTCAGATTTTATATTTACATGAAAAAAATAGCTAATTTCGATTATTTTTGAAATTCTAATTATTTTTCAATTACTAATTGTAAATCTGACTATTTTTATTTTTCCCCAATTTGTATCGTGTAAGGCCCAATAAAGGAGAATACGTTTTCTACTAGGATATTTTTTCCATTTTTAAGTTCTAACCCAAAACTTTTAATTAATTAAGGATGAAGAAATCATATTTATCACACCACAATCCTAATCAAAATTTTGAATTTCACCCTTTATTGTCCCTTTCTGAAATTCTGACCTCTTTAATATAGTGATTTCCAAATGAATAAATCACATGATGTCTGCCTATCTCATAGTAAGTTTCTCAAAAACAACAATTAAGTCCTTCCATTTTACCACCTTAACCAGCTATTGCAATGTGCTTAGTTTAAGTTATATAGATTAACAGTTGCAAAATTAACACTATCCGTGAAAAAAAAGTAATAGCATTAATTATCATTTCTACTAGGTTAATTATAATATTTATTATAAAAATTTATCTATTATTACTTTATAAATGATATATTGGTATGATTGTCGTGCCACAAAATTAGGGACGGCTCAACAAAAGAGCGTCACTTCTTGAACAGAGGGAAAAAGGAAAACTATCGTAACCTCCAAATGTCATTAACACATTTGATAGGGCAAGTAAGCATAATGTCAAAATCATTGTCCATGTTTTTTTTTTTTTTTTTTTTTAAAGGCCTCGAATTAAGGCCTTGCTTTGCTCGACCATTTGAGCCAATATTACCGGGGATAGAAAATAGTCAAATTTAGAACTGATAATTGAAAAATAATCATAATTTTAAAAGTAATTGAAATTTAGTTACTTTTTCATGTAAAGATAAAATTTAAACAAAAATAAAAATTTGAAAAAAATCCAGTATAATATGTTGGACTTTGAATTTTTTACATATGAGCTTCCAGCATAATGTGCTGGAATTTCAACATAATATGCGAGAAATTTATATGCATGAGCTCCATAATCCAACATATTATGCTGGAACTTTCTGTGTGTTGGGGTTCCAATATAATATGCTGGAAGTTTATACGCACGAGTTCCATGAGCATATTATGCTGGAACTTTTCGTGTTTCAGCAAAATAGTAGCTTTTTCAATGACTTTACCAACGTTGACTATTTCTCAATTATCAGTTCGAAAAACTGGCTAACCCGTACTATTTTCACAATATTATGCAACTCTACTTTCGGCATAAATTATATTTCAAAAAGGTCCGCTTTTAGCTCTTTCACATGTCTGAAGTGAATTATCTCTTTTGTAGTAGATATTGAACATGCAGTGCCCCATTGATTGAAGCCAGTGTTTTCAATAGTCGAATTTATCAAATTTAAACTTGAATTTCTCTCTAAGATGAATTTTCTTGAAGTGCAGTGGATATTTTAAAAATCACTATATTTTAGTAGTTTTAAATTGATGGCTAAATATAGTAATGGCTTCTAGTATAATTAAATGTCAAGACAAACAGATATAACATATATGCATCACAAAAGCTCACAACTCACTAGAGAAAGTTAAAATGACCCTAATATGATAACCGCAAATGAATTGAACAAATGAGTTAGCTTGTGGGAGGTAGCGGGTGCATAGTAAACTTAGATGAGATATGAATAAACTGACTCGAACACCATGATTATAAAATAAAAAGACAAATGAGTGAAATAATGTTTGTTTCCAAAAGCACAAACGAAAAAAATAGAGTTTAATTAAATCAAATAGTATAAAACAAGATAATCTAATTGTATTATTGCATATGATGTAGCTGCAGGTACATATCTTCCATAAAATTCTGTGGCTAACATAATTAAATAAGAACTTGCTCATGATTAGATTAGGAAATTAAATTATAAGGAGGCTTCCTGCACTTTGTTGGCTTAGCAAACTTGATTATAAAAGTTCATTTAAAAAATGCAATTAGAATTTCATAATTTATGTTGCAATAAATGTGCTGCTATGTTCATTTCTTCGTGATACTGAATTTAAAACCATTAAATTCTTCAATACATACAAATTAAATAACACACATGAATGGACCTACCACCCCTCATTTCCTCTCCACTTTCCTCTCACCTCTCCTTTATATCTCCCTTCCCTTTTGCTATTCCTTTTTATCACACCATTAATACCTCAAAAAAATCACAACTTTTTTCCATCCCAAAAACGACTCTACAAACTACCCAAAAAAGTTAGATTCTTGATCAAATATAACAAGGGGTACTAAGCTATTATTATGGGCAAGAAAATGAATCTTGGTTCATGGCAATGGCCATCTTGTGCAAATTCCAAGACTCTATCTTTTAGAGCAAATGACAACAAGATTTTCAAGACTATAAATTCAGTGTTTTTTGACCCTTCTGATCATGGGGTTGAAAATATTGAAACACCAGAATCTTGGTTCACAAATTCTTCAGAATCAGCTAGTTTTTCAACAGAATCTGATGATTTGTTAGGAACAGGTGAACCATTGGAAATGATCATAAAAGGGGTTCGTTCAGAAAGGCTTTTCTTTGAGCCAAATTGTACTAGCTCAATTTTGAATGAACAAAAACCAAGTCAAAATCAAGAACAAGCACTAGAGAAAGTAGAAGAAGCAAAAGAAGAAGATGAAGACTTGCCATTTAAAGAAAGTGTAGCATTGGCTATGGAATCAGAGGATCCATATTTAGATTTCAAGAAATCAATGGAAGAAATGGTGGAAACACATGGGATTAAAGATTCTTGGAAATCATTACAAGAGTTATTAGGATGGTATTTAAAGATGAACGGGAAAGTAAATCATGGATTTATTGTAGGTGCTTTTGTAGATTTGCTTGTTGAGTTTTCTATAATTCCTCCAACTAATTGTACTTCTGATTCATTTACTACTTATTCTTCTGCTGCTTCTTCTTTCTCTTCTCCTCGGACTTCAATAGGACATAAGGAGATTGAGGAGCAAGAAAAGAGGGGGAGTAGTTCCTTAGGATGATAACTACTCAACTGTCATTTTGTGTAAATTATTAATTGTTTAGGTTAAAGGGAAAAAATATACATATTGCAAATAAATATCCATCACATTTTCTCCCTTTTTAATCCCATCCCTAGCACTAACATAAATTCCAACATGTATACTCCAAATTAACTTGAGATTAGGTGGATCAAAGGTAAATGGAGGTTATGTTCAATAGGTAATTCAGTATTTTTAACAATTTTTTTTAAAAAAAATATGTCAAATTTTCTACTCATAATTTTCATATTACATAATTCAGTAAATGCTGGATTCGTCTCTAAGCGAATACCCCATAAATGCAGTGAATATCACCGACCTAATCCATTGGTCCTTCTCGTGCATTCCATTAGAGTGATGTTACTTTTAGCAAAATATCATGATACTACCATTCAATGAGTTTCGCAAAATACCATTCTACCACACAGGAAACGGCTCAACAATAATATATGTAGTGTAATCTCATAAATGAATCTGGAATAAAAGATAGTATGTATGTAGACTTTCCCCTTAGAGACGATGTTTTCGATAAACCTTCGGCTCCACACGGGAAACGGCTCAACTATAATATATCCAGTGTAATATCACAAATGAGTTTTGAAAAGAATAATATGTACACAAACCTTGCTCCTACCTTGTGCACGTAAAAGGTTGTTTATCGTAAACCTTCGGCTTCACATGCGAAACGGCTCATACATCATAAATTTTCTACAGGCATGTGTTGATTGAATTTCACAAACCTACAAACACTAACTTTTCTGTCTTGTCAATGTCACGATCAAGATAATGTTTGGCAACATTAAATGAAGCACAATAGTTAGAGAATGAAGATTAAGGTGTATATCATTGATATACAACATCAAAAGAAGAAGAATGCGTTCATTGATAGGAATTTGTGCCAAAAATCTCTAATGATGTGATTAATTATGTGGTGTGAATGAGAATCAGTTAAAAGTAGTTTTCTATACAGCCTGGATAACGAGGATTATAGAAGTTAGGACCATGTTGTACCCAATGTCTTGTCTTTCAACTATATTGCCCACTATTGTTTGGACCATTTTCTCTGACTTTAAGAGTTATGCCATGCATTTTACATGATATTCAAAGGGAGATGCTGAAAATTGTATAAAAATAACATGGTTTGTGAAAGGTGCATTATGAAAGCATAAATTGTGATTTGTGAAGCTGTAAATCTTGGTTTGGCATGATTTGTTAATTAGATACTCCAACTTACCTAGTGACAGTCCTATCTTGTATGCGTAAGAAGATTCTTCTCCTGCTTCAAATATTTGTCTTTTTCAGTCAATCGAGTTTGTTTCAAAATATTTTGACATTTCAAGAAAAATCATTTAGTTTTACTCTTATTGTTCCAATTAGTGAAGTGTTAAGTAAATGAGATGTTAAAAAACTAAATTGAGCATTTTAATACTTTTATTATTAAAGTTGTCAAATATTTTTCTTAGAAGTACGCAAAAACTTTAAAAAAACAAATAATATGGAAGGGAGATAGTATCTTGTACGCAGCACGACGAGGATAAATCAATTCTGGACAAATAGCAATGATTACGAGAAAACAGTAAAAAAAATCAAGACTACCAACATGCTTTCTCAACCCCCTATTTTTCCTCTTGCACTCCTTTTACGAGGCTAAGGTACTCAGTAAAAAATAGAAGCACGAATTCCTCAAACAGTGCTGTATTGAAAAGGAAGCAAACATAGAAACTATTTGACTATTTCATCATTGAAAAGGAACCATGACAACATTGCTTTATAATGAATAGTTGCACCAATTTTGCACATGCATATAGGAAAACAAAACAGTGCCTCATCCAAAATGAGGTCACTATTAACTGACACCAAATTCTTTTTTTTTTTTTTTCTGGTTTCACCGTGTCGTTTACTCGTATTGAGGCCCGACTAAGTCCGGAATTGAGCCGGAAGTCCTATATTGTAAGCAGAGGCAAACCTATGTGTAATCTTGAGGGGTTACCGTATCCCGTAAACTTCGGCAGAAATCTTTTTTATATATATTTAGGGACACTGGTTGAGCAGAATATTAATGCCTCCCTAAGTCCGCTTCTGATCGGAAGTAAAATGTTGCAGATATTCCAGACTTTGGTTAAGGATAAAAAAGTACTTACTGTTTCACCACAACAACATTTGTTGGTCATTCAATTAGTTCTTGTCACATCACCATCATCCATTGTCCAAAAGAAGCACAATCCGACCACCTGCTTTCTACAGTAGTCTGCCAATATTGCATTTAAAAGAGTGGTAGAGAAAGAGGATTTGGTGTGGGTGGGGAGATCTGGGGACTCTTTTGATCAAAGTTTTTGAAATCCTTTTGCATATGAAAGAACTAAGAACATGCAAATGTACAACTACATGATTAGGTTGATACAGTTAACACAAGGAAGCATGCAATGTACAACTACATGATTAGGTTGATACAGTTAACACAAGGAAGCATGCAATGTACAACATGCATGATTAGGCTTATAAAATACAGCATACAAGGAAGCATCCTTTCCTGCAACCACAACTTTGCTGCCTGTCAAACAGGTTGAATCCACAAGCAGTGGCCCATCTAGCGTAGATGCAGCGATTTCGGTCAAACCCGTTGCATCTAATTAAGCTTCAAAACTAAATGCAGAAAACTGACATTAAATCAAGACCTGGAAACTTGACAAGTTATCGGTGTAACTCTAAGCAATCAATCCAAAAGTAAACTGAAAAAGAACTACTCAGCATGTATTGCACAGCAAAAGCATAATTTTTAAGGTTGACAACAAGAGATGCAGAAGATCTCTTTACATGGCCAGTCTATATTTCTTCTCTCTTGCTCCTGGAACCAACAAAACAGACTCACTGCCAATTTATAATGATAAGTTTCAACACCCTCATCAAATTGCTAAGAAGTTTTACTTCATTGCGGTAAGGAAAGATCTCTAGCTTGACATCAATTTTCTCGTGCCCTATATCACTGGATGTTAAGGCATTGAAGAAACATATACACATGCATTATCGACTTATAATTTGGATACTGCTTCATCCTAACATCTTTCCGATGACAAGATATGAGACATTATCAAGAAATTCACATCCAAGCACATGAAGTGTTGAGATGTCACATACACAACCATCATCACATGCATTCCCACTTAGAACTGGATTATCAAAAGATAGACCACATTTCAAACTGCAATTTGTGTGCCACTGGTCTTTAACTTCAAACAGATTTATCCTAGTTCCATTTTCTAAGAGAAACTGCAGAATTAAGTGCATCCCCAATCCACCCCCCACCATAGGTTAAAACTAAAGGTAATGAACCTACCTGGTTAGTGGAGAAAAATGTATATTTTCTGGTAGCTCCATTGAAAAGGACAGACCAATCTAGCAAATTTACAACTCTAAGGCATAGGTCTACTGATATTACCTATCTCCTGGTCTGTAAAGAAATGACAAAACATGCCAATGTAAAAGGCATTTAAACAGCTCCTACATCGATATGATACCTAAATATCTTTCTAGACTCCACAACTTAGTACTTAATCTTCTTAATGTTTAGAAGAATGACTTGGTTCTGACAGTAAGTGTAGCGATTTAAGTTCCATTATGAATAAACATAGCTCAAGAGCGCCATAACAAACATACAGTAATAAGGTAGGTAGGCTCATAAACAATAAGAAGTCCCCTTTCGAATTGAAGATAGTCCCACAGAAACCTGTTTCACATGTAAAAGAAAAGCAAACAATTTTTAACAACAGCCAAAACTCAGTGATTGATATTCAGCATGAAAGCAGGAAACTCATTACTAGGTAACCTCAAAACTTTCAACAAATTGCATCTCTTATCCATCATCGGGACTAAGGAGACGAGATAAAGCTTAATCAGAATCCTCAAAATATTCTCCTTCATCAGATGGCTCATCAAACGAACGCATGTCAAGCTGGTAGCGAAGGATCCCCCCAATGCCACCAAATCCTCGACAGAACTGTGACCCCTCTTGAGACCTGTTAGTGACAAACTCAAGTGAACAACCAAAGTTTTTGTACTCATTGGCAAACCACTCCAATAGTGGCATTTTGTCCTGGACCTCCAATTCAGCTGAGGTGTCAGGATCCTTGAAGTTGCTGTGATCAGCCTCTTGGTCCTTGTTTAGGTGCCTAATGACAATCTCATTAGTAACACTATTTTTCAGCACATAACGGTTTATATCAAGATTTTCCCAAACAACAAGAGTTTCAACAGCTCCCATCTCAAGAGCTTTTATTGTGTCATCCACACCAAATACATACTTTCCAGTATCTTGACTGATCTCCTCAAAGAATTTCCCTATCAAGCGCTTTTCTTGTATAAACTTCACATTCGCAAGAATCTCAGCAGATAGCTCAATAGCCTGATTGAATCCATTTTCCCCACCATAGGACACATCAACCACATTAAGTATCTTTGTTTGTAGGCGTTGATCAAACATATCAGACTGGCTCAGCTCTGTCTTGAAATCAGCTGACCCAGCAAGTATTAGTCCAGATACATTTGGCTGACTAGTGGCTGGATTAATGAAGAACTGAGTAGCAAGCTCTGCTGTCTTCCTCACATAGTTATGACGTTTCTCCATTCGAAGACGAGCAAATCGCAGAGCTGATTGACCTCCTCTTCCATGCTTCTTGGGAAGGTCAACAGTGAATTTATGAAGGACTTCCCTGGTGTTGCCACTTAAGGTTCCAAAAAGAGTGCCATTACCATCCATGACAATGAAACCAAACTTCTCATCTGATTCCAAGAGCTCGCCCAGAGGTTCCGTATGAAACTTGTTGTCACATAGGTACAGAGACGCATTTATTGGCTTAAAAGGTGTAAGGTCAAAGGTGACCTTCTTTTCCTTCCCATCGTCAGTCATTATAGTTCCAGTATAAAGGACCAACCCATTAGGAGGTACCTTATTATACAGCTTAAGCCTCTGTTGGGCAGACGTTATTGCACCAAGGACGGACTGACGATTTACTCTGCTCTTAATATTGGATGCAGTACCATATTCTTCTGCCAACATCCTTGTTATCCGAGATATCTGATCACCAGGAGGTATAATAAGAGAGATCATACTGGTACCGTTTCCTCTTGCAGATTCCATGGCTTTGATTAACTTTTTCATTTTCCATATCTCAATATTCTTGTCATTTTCTTGGCCATCTGCCATTGCAAACTGCTACTACCACAAGCTGAGCTACAAATTAATCTGACCTAGGAGGCATATTGAACACAAATTAGAGTCCACATCGACCATGAATGTAAAATTCAGGAGATAAAAGAAAAACATAATGTAAGACTAGAAACTACAGGTGCGTTCTGAAGTACTTATTTCTGAGATTTCAATTAAGGACCTTCATTAATGAGCAAAATATTCACAATCCCGCCTAAACAATCAAAACTAATTAAAACAGATAATACACATTTTTCAGCACCCTTGAGGCTTGAGGTGCATTAGCTGTCAACATGGTATAGTGGGAAAATAGCATTTAGTCATCCAACGGCATTTTTTCTGCCATTACGAACTGTGTACGCAATAACCTGAAATCTTATTGGTTTATCTTGAGTTGACATGTTCCATATGCCATACGCTGAGTTCTAGATATATATAAGCTATTCAGCTATGTCTTCCCGCAAAATTAAAATTGATCAAACACAAATGAGTATATATTAGTTAAACCCAACCAACCCACCCCACGAACGCCATCCCTTGAAATATAGAAGAGGAGTACAACAGGACAATATGCGTCTTAAGAATTAGCAGCTACCAGGCCCGTGTCGAATTACGAGTACCCTCTATTGTCTTGCCATCAGAATACCTTCAAAACTAGCTTCACCTTTGATTTTATAGTGCCTGGACTCTTCATCTGGCTCAATATTTCCATGTCAAATGGGTATGATATGTATGTTAATAACTCATACAGATGGTTCAATATCACTTATGATCTATTTTGACGGAGATATTTTGGTTGTAAGAGGAGATTTCATACCAATACAATTCAAATTTTTAAATACTACAAAAGTTCATGTAGTAGAGAGGTTTCCTAGTCGTGAGCAACTGCCCGAGCAAAGAAATGTAAGTTCAGCAATACAATAAGTAGAAAATCAGAACTCATGTCTCTAGGTTGAAATGTACACCAGGTTTCCAATGTTAAGGACAAAGCACTTCTATAAATCTCTGAAGAAACAACCCTAGAACAACAGAGGTACCTCACAAGACCAATATAATTATTGCACGCAGGTAGAAGACTATAAAATTTCCATGGAATCATCAATAAACAAACTTTTTTCACCACTAGCCTTAAAGATAACTAGATGTATAAAACAAAACTCCTTTTATCAACAGGAGTTATCCAATCAGGTTTTGTTTATCAAAATCTAACCAAAACTATTTCCCAATCAAGTTTTTACACTAACTAAAACTACTACTTTTTCGATATTCTGCAAACCATAAAACCAGAACAAAAAGAGATTGCCTCCTTCACATATTCATTTGGATGTCATTACATAAATCGTGAATCTTATTTAAGTGGTCAAAGAAGTGGGAGGAGAACCACGAGATCTCAAGTTCAAATCTCAGCGAAAACAAAAAAAAACATTAGGTAATTTTTTTCCATCTGCCTAAGCCTTGGTAGGGAGAGAGTTACCCGGTACTTGTGGTGACGGTAGATTGCAGGTATCTAGTGAAATTCGAGGTATGTGCTAGCTGGCCTAGATAACACCGTCATAAAAATAATAAAATTAAACCGAGAATCTTATTCAACCATAGCTCTAGTAATGATTTCCCACACATATAGTACTATCATCAAGATTGATACAGCAGCAAAATCTACAGTAAATCAACCCACAAATAAGACAATCAATTGAAGATACTGGGAAGCTAAAATACAAAAAATTCAAGAATCCAAGCAAATCACTTCCTATCAATTATTTTAGAGTGATTCAAACAATTAATTAGTTTAATAGAATAAACCCCATATTAGAATTAGAAGCTAAACTATGAAAATTCAAGCTAATTTTAAGAGAGAAGAAGGGTACACATTACCTGTTGGAAGCAGCAGTCGCAGTAGCTCGAGCAAAGCTGGCTGTGGGAAAATTGTGGAAACCCTTTTGAGCTACTATTTATACGCAACAATAATTTATTTATAATAAATGGATAAAAAGTTTGTGTAAAGAGCAGTAGCTGGTCCGTAATTTCAAAATACTAAAAAACTGAATTTTATTACTGTCAATCTGAAAGTTTACGTTCCAGTATATTTATTTATTTTTTTAAAGAAAAAAAGGATTTTATTGATAAGTTATAATTCTATTTATCCCTTCTTCTTCACTCTGATTTGTTATCCGCAATTCGCATGTTTTAGCGGCGTATTTCTCGAACATATGATGATATGGATCTTCTTGATATATTTGATGATCAAGAAGCATGTAACAACATTCCATTTGGATCTTGAGTGTTGCTATTTGATGATCAAGAAGCATGTAACAACACTCCATTTGGATCTTGGATGTTGCTAAAACTTTGAGCAAGACATATTTGACATGATCGTATATTTAATTTCTTTGTGCATATTCCGTGAGTTTATGAAATTGATGAGATGATCTCCCTTTTCGAGATATTCCAGTATATCTGATTTTTACTATTATTTATAAATTATAATACTTAATAAGGTAGTTAAAATTCTAGATAAATAGTAAATAATTAATGTTGTCCTTGTTTGTTCATTTTATATTTCAAGGTTGACCAATTTTCAGAACTAAATCAAATTAAGTTAACTCGTTTCTAATTAAAGTTGAAATATTTAGAAGTTACATAAAATATATTAGTACTATAAATTGATACTTTTCTCATATCAAAATGTGAATAAATATAGTTTAAAATAGGGGAAAAGGTTGGATTTGTCCATGTACTTTCGTATATAGTTTACATTTATCCTCTGTTTCACTTTTCGTTTAAATTCGTCCCTACCGTTAGCAAAGTAAAAAAGAAATACCCTCAACCCTAACAGTTGTCCATTGTCCAGTCACTCAAAGTTATACAAGTGTCATTTCCTTATTGGACACGTTTTAAAGCTTCTTTTCTTAATAATTTCTCTTATTTTGAAATACATTTTTATTGGTGGGTCCCTCTTCCTATTTTTTTTTTTCGTTCTCTTTCTTTTTCGTCTCTCTTCACACAGAGTCCTTTAACCAACGCATCAGCAAGGTGAATGAAAATTATTTTTCTGAAAATCACACATGATTTTAACTTTGGAAGATTATCTCTTCTTTCATGTATGAATCCCTTACTTTCTATTTTTTCTTTTCATGAAGTAAGGAGAATTAATGAGATTTTTAGAGGCTTCAAGAGCCAGTACAACAAACATGCTTTAAGTTTTCAATTCTTGCTACCACCGACGGCAACCCATTCTCCTCAGCAGTTGCAAATTTCTTTGTATTTAATTCACTTTTTATAAGCTGCCAATTTTCAACTTGAATATTTCTTTGAATTCACCCTTTTATAATGCATTGAATCTTTTTGATATTTTCATCGCTCATCAGTTTGTGGATGGTGGAGTGAACCATATATATTGCCATGGAAGAAGTTGCAAACATATCTATGAAAGGACAAAAGGCTCTGTTTGAGAAGGATTCCACTAAGCCAGTAACCTTCATGAATGATAATTTTGATCTAAGAAAGTAAAATATTTGTGGGAAGTGGGAAGGTAAAACAGACCCACCACCAACACCGCCCGGTGGTGGCGCGTTTTGGGTTTGTCTGAGGAGCTGAGACAAAATAAAAAGAGAAAAATAAATGGGAACTGGGACCCACTAATAAAAATATATATTAAAATAAGAGAAATTATTAAGAAAAGAAGCTTTAAAACATGTCCAATAAGGAAATGACACGTTTATAATTTTGAGGCACTGGGTTGCCACGGTGGACAACCGTTATGGTTGAGGGTATTTTTGTTTACTTTGCTAACGGTAGGGACGGATTTGAACGAAAAGTGAAACGGAGGATAAATATAAACTATATATGAAAGTAGAGGGACAAATCTAGTCTTTTTCCCTTTAAAATATTGATTGAATTTTACTTGCTTCGACTCTGATAAGTAAAATGTGATAAATGTTTTGAGAGCAAAAGACATTAATTATTAAGTATTTGACAAGCTAATTAACTTAGGTTGGTTTTTGCTCAGATGTCCAAATATATTTTCTTTTCTTAATGATGTTGTTGAGGCAAGTTTGCGGTATCTTAATTATTTCAGCTGGTACCTATAATATTCTACCAAATGTATCGAATAATTTTGGCTGCCAAAAATTATTTTTACTGGAATTTGAACCGAAGTCTCTATGAATTTCATCTTACTTCATTGGCTACGAGGACAAACGTCCAAATATCATGGGAAAAATATTTAATTGTTGTTTTCTAAAATATTTAATAAACGTGATAAACAAAGTAACTTTATTTCCATGTACTAGGCTTCTAGAACTTAAACCTGTATAGAGAAAAATACGACATGACACATGGTCGCTTAAATGAATGACACGTGGAACACAAGATGAGGATGACCACCGAAAATAGCTATTCCGCTTGTTATCGGAAGGAATAAAGTTCATAAAAGGAGTATTAAATACTTTGCGCCCGGTAATATTTAATACAATATATTTTGCAGCATTAAGGATGATGGTCTGTTACAAGGAATTTGGCATTTATGTCTAACGTTACATCTTCATCAATGGCCCTCATAATTGACATTAAAGAAGAGCATGATCCTAGGACTTCCTTCCCTAGACATAGCTATAAATAGAGAGCTCAGTTATCATTGTAAAGGATACGAATTTTCTGGCTAACTTACACTACATTCTATACATCATTTTAATACAATTTTATCTTCTCGCTTTTGATCTCATCATTATTGTGCCCAAAAACTTTGTTCCCGAACTCATCAGTTATGTCGTTCCATCTACATTCTAAGGCTAAGTATTTTATATTTTATCAGTTATTTTATTATCTTTTAGATCAAATTAATTCACTTATCTAGAAACCTCGAACAAATTTAACTGTACCGTTTTACGGGTAAACAGTTTGGCGCCACCGTGGGGCCTAGACAGCCGTGCGATTAAATTGATCCTTGTCTTTCTTACTAACGTGTTTTATTATTTTGTCTTAGCAAAAATCACAAAAGAAATGGCAGATAACACTGTTAACGGCACATGCAACCCTGAAATTCAAGGGGAGCAACCTCATTTCGGGGATTCAATCAATGACACTCGCAATGAGGGGAATGATGCCACACCAGTGCATGACGGGCGGTACCCTCGACAGGTTCGGAAGACGACTCCTGATGATGCTGATGAGGAGCATGTAGCGGATGCAGTGTGGGTCCTGCAAGAGTAGCATGCAATCATTCTAGGCCATCTCACGCGACAAGATCAGGTTATGACGGAACTAAAACAGGGGCTATCAGGTGCTTCAAATAATGCGAACAGGCGAGATCCAATTCCTCCTGATGTCCCCGCAAACCAAACAACGCAGAGAGTCGACAACAACACTCCCAAAGATGAAGTTGACTCCGATGGGGCCGGGGGGAGTAGATCCAGCCTCAACAACGGTAACAATCCGTTCAAGGAGGAACTTTTGCTGTTCATGAAGGAAGGAAGCCCACATGGATCAAATCTTGGGCGCACCACCAGTATTGAAAGGCACGAACTCGAAGAAGTATATTCAACTACCGTACAAACGGAGTGCGGCCCCGAAATTAATCCCAAAGCGATTCAAAATGCCCGAAATGCCGAAGTATGACGGAAATTCAGATCCACAGGAGCACATTGCCACCTACACAACAACAGTGAAAGGAAATGATTTGGCTCCTCACGAAATTGAGTCTGTGTTGCTGAAAACATTTGGTGAGATTCCTTTGAGAGGAGCTTTAACGTGGTATTCATTATTGCCCAGCATTCCATAGATTCCTTTGAGATGCTTGCAGATTCTTTCATCAAGCTCATGTCGGTGCCATAAAGGTACAAGCCCGAAAGTTCGACATATTCAGGATCGCACAGGGAGAATCTGAATTATTACGAGAGTTCGTTACCCGGTTCTAGAAGGAAAGGATGTTACTACCGGCTGTCCCAGATGAATGGGAGGCTGAAGCGTTCACCAAAGGTTTAAATCAGAGAAGTTCGGACGCTTCCCAGAAGTTGAAGGAAAGTCTGCTCGAGTTTCAAGCGACGACTTGGGCGGATGTCCACAACCGGTATGAGTCAAAAATAAGGATCAAAAACGATCAAGTTGGCTTTCCATTGTCGACCAAAGGGCAGGAGAAGAATGGAGAAACAATGAAAGATGATATTGACACGGATAGACGGACTTCGATGGGCCGTTTTTTGCCCTGCGAGCGGACAGAAGGTCGTGGCAGGAGCTTCCGAGAAGCAGACAAGTTCACCATTGACAGAAGAATTGATCGTGGCCGGAACAATAGATCGCTACAAGATAGAGAAATATCAGGATCGCGAGATTCTTCTTACCCAAAGTTGTCGGAGTATAACTTCAACGTCAGTATGGTGGAGTTGGTATCAGCCATGAGAAATATCAAAGAGGCACGATTCCCAAGACCTATGAAATCTGATCCCAGCCAGAGGGATCCTAATTTATGGTATGAATACCATGGCACTAACGGCCACCAGACTGGGGACTGCCGACATCTCCGGGAAGAAGTGGCAACAGTGTTAAAGAATCATCACCTCAGAGAATTCTTGAGTGACCGAGCTAAAAACAATTATGGTCAGAACAGGGGCGACGCGGAAACCTTGAAAGCAGGAGAAGAAACCCCACGCCAAACGATCAACATGATCTTCAGAGGAAATAAAATTAACGGGGTCACCTTTTCGGCAGCGAAGAAGACAAAAGTATCGATAAGTCATAGTAAAAAGCTCCAGGAAGACGATATCATATTTACGGATGAAGATGCAGACGGATTACTGCTACCGCACAATGACGCATTAGTAATTTCTTTAAATGTGTTAGATTTTAGAATTAAATGTGTTTTAGTGGATCCAGGAAGTTCAACTAATATCGTACAATGGAGAGTACTAGAGCAAGCTAAACTCACTAGAAGCATTATCCCGGCAATGAAACTCCTCGCCGGATTCAACCTCGCAAGCGTGACAACCCGGGGAGAAATTTTGCTGCTTACAAATGCTGAGAGAGTAATGAAGACAACTCTCTTCGAAGTGGTAGATGGAGACATGTGGTATAACATCATCTTGGGAAGGCTATGGATGCACGAGATGCAAGTTGTGACTTCAACATATCACCAATTGTTAAAGTTTCTGACACCCGAGGGGATCAAACAGATAAGGGGTGATCAACCGGCATCAAGGGAGATGAATGCAATTTCGGTCTCCAGTAGCAAAGGAAAGGAACGTGCAGCATAAAAATTACCAGAACCGGCACCTCCCCCCGAACCAAATGAAGTTAGCCTGGGGGCAGAAGAGTCATAACAGTACCAGGTACCAAGGTATTTTCAAGTACCAAAAGATACGTACGCGACGAAGTCCATGGCAGAAGAACTGGAGCAAGTTAAGTTGTTCGAAGAATTCCTAGAAAGGAAATTCCATTTGGGAACAGGACTTCACCCGGAGCTTAGGTCTGCTTTTATCGAATTCCTTAAAATTAACGCTGATTGTTTTGCATGGTCGCATGAGGATATGACAGGAATCCCGACGGAGATAGCCATGCACAAGTTAAGCTTGGATCCCAACATACCTCTGATAAGGCAAAAGAAGCGCCCTATTGCCGAAGCAAGGAATAAATTCATCAAATAAGAGGTAGATCGTTTACTTAAGATTGGTTCAATCTGAGAGGTAAGATATCCAGACTAGCTAGCCAATGTAGTAGTAGTTCCTAAGAAAAATAATAATTTTTTCATGTGCGTAGATTATAAGGATCTTAATAAGGCATTCCCGAAAGACTCATTCCCATTGACAAATATCGATCAAATGATTGGTGCCACAACCGGGCACGAGTTAATGAATTTCCTCGATGATTATTCTAGGTACAATCAAATCAAGATGAACTCAGAAGATCAGGAAAAAACTTCGTTTATAACAAATTTTGGCATATATTATTACAATGTGATGCCCTTTGTGTTAAAGAATGCTGGAGCCACTTTTCAACGGCTCGTGAATAGGATGTTTGAAAAACAAATAGGAAAGACTATGGAAGTATATATAAACGATATGCTCTTTAAGTCTTTGAATGCATGTGATCACTTGAAGCATTTGCAAGAAACATTCGACATCCTGAGGGAGAACAATATGAAACTTAACCCCGAGAAGTGTGCGTTCGGGGTCAGTTCGGGTAAGTTCCTAGGATTCCTATAGCCTGTTTGGCCAAGCTTCTCAAGAGGCCAAACGTGTTTTTTTCTTCTCAAAAGCACTTTTCCCCCTAACTTGAGGTGTTTGGCCAAGCTTTTTTTGGGGGGGGGAATGCTTTTGGGAAGATGCAGAAGCAACTTCTGAGAAGCAGAAAAACGTAGCTTCTTCCCAAAAGAAGAAGCAGAAGCAGTTTTGACTTTTCTTCTTACCAAAAATACCCTTAAAAATATAGTATATACCAAAATAACCGTTAAACCTAATACTTAGGATATTAATGTATAAATATTTCTTATTATTTTTAGGATAGCTTTCTAATATATAGTGAATATAGGGATGAATGCTTTTATATTTATTGAATAATTTTTAATATATTTAACTTATATTAAAAGAATTAAGTACTTTTAAATTTTATTTTCATATTTAACTTAAATAAAATGAAAAGATTTAATTATTGCTTGTAATAACAAAATTTTAAGATTATTTATTTACTTATAATATTAAATATTAAGTAAATCTATTCATGTCCTTATTCGTAATTTCAAACTTAAAAGCACTTTCTGAAATGTTTGGCCAAATACAAATTATTACTCAAAAGTGCTTTTCATAGTGATTAGCCAAACACAAACTGTTTCTCTCCAAAAGTACTTTTTACAAAGGCACTTTTGAAAAAAGCACTTATCAAAATAAGTTGATTTCTCCAACTTGGCCAAACAGGCTACCAGTCTCACAAAGGGGAATTGAGGTAAATCCCGACAAAATCAAGGCCATAGGGGACATCCCAGATCAATTATCTAACGTAAAAGAAGTCTAGAGGCGCATAGGGAGATTGACATCTTTGAGCAGGTTCATTTCCCGTTCATCGAAAAAATGTCATCGCTTCTTCGCACTACTCAAAAAGAAAAACAATTCTGAATGGACATCGGAGTGTCAGCGCCTTGAAGGAGCTGAAGAAATATTTGTCAAGCCCTTCGTTACTCTCAAAACCAAAAGAAGGTGATACGTTGCTAGTCTACCTCTCCATTTCAGAAGTTGTGGTAAGTACAATTTTAGTATGGGAGGACAAAGGTATGCAATCTCCCATTTATTACGTTAGTAAAATTTTAATGGGAGCAGAAACTCGCTACCCAGATCTGGAAAAGCTGGCCTTAGCCCTCGCAGTCGCCGCTCGAAAGCTGAGGCCCTACTTCCAATGCCACCCGATAGTTGTGGTGACTACTTTCCCTCTAAGGAATATCCTCCATAAACCCGATCTCTCGGGTAGATTGGCCAAATGGGCCATCAAAATGAGCAAGTTCGATATAAAATATAAACCGAGGACTGTAATTAAGTCGCAAGTCTTGGCTGACTTCGTGGCCGATTTTAGTCTGGGACTATTGCCTCTGGCGGCCAAGGAGGCAATAATGGTGTCAGAATCGACATTGAGAGTTTGTACCTTATTTACGGATGTAGCTTCAAACGTAAAAGGGTCCGAGCTTGGAATAGTCTTGATCACGCCTTCGGGGAGAACCTTAAGGCAAGCCATCAGAACGATTCCTTTAACTAACAATGAAGCAGAGTACGAAGCTTTGATTGAAGGGCTCGAATTGGCCTGGGGGATTGACTACAAAATCATCGAAATCAAATGTGATTCGCAGTTGGTGGTGAATCAGGTCTACGAAATTTTTTGACACCAAAGAAGCATATTTAGGCTTTATTGACACGATTCTGAGAGTGGTCAATTACGCATATCCCGAGGGAAGATAACGCGGATGCAGATGCACCGGTAAGTTTGGGCTCATCGACAGAAGGCGACGAATTGGAATCAGGAACGGTAGTACAACTGATGAACTTAGTCTTGGACACATATGATTACTATAAGGTGAATTCGACTAGTTTGGTCTAGGACTGGAGAAACGAAATAATCAATTATCTCGAGCATGAAAAGTTGCCCGAAGACCCCAAAGCATCAAGAGCGTTACGTGCCTAAGCTGCACGTTATAGCTTCAAGAAAAGCCAATTGTACAGAAAATCCTTTCAAGGCCTGTTGGCCCAGTGCTTAGGAGCATCAGAAACTAACTATGTCATGAAAGAAGTCCACGAAGGGATATGCGGCAACCACTCAGGTGTAGATTCTTTGGTGCTGCAATTAGTTCGAGCAGGATATTACTGGCCCCGTATAGAACAAGATGCCAAAGACTTCGTACTAAAATGTGTTAAGTGCCAACGCTATGCACCACTAGTACATCAACCGACAGAACCCCTACTGTCACGACTCAAAATCCATAAAGGCCGTGATGGCGCCGGACACCATTGTCAGGCAAGCCAACAATAATTACTTAATTGGGTTCTCATTTTATCATTTTTGAAATCATATTTCCTTTAATTAAATAGTAAATGATGAGGTTTACAAAATAAATAATAATAATTTTTAAGAATTCCAATACAGTGCAACCCATAATCGCCTAAAACCCAGTGTCACGAGTGCATGAGCATTAACTAAGAATGTAAAATAAAAATACAATAGCTATTTGGAATACAATCTGGACAGGAAAAATATAAATACTCTGAAGGAGACTCTGCTGGTTGCGGACTCATAACGTGGAATGCAGCTCACATAATTCCCTGCAATAACCGCGCCTCTGCGCCCACATGGCCACTAGACATATATGCATTTGCACAAAAATGTGCAGCAAGTGTGGCATGAGTACGTAAATCAATGCGTACCTAGTAAGTATCCCGCCTAACCTCGAATAAGTAGTGACGAGTGGTCGACTTCGACACTTACTAAGGGCCAACAATATGATAATATAAAATTTTAATTAAGCATGATATATATAACAATAAAACTTAGAACAAGAAATAACTGAACGATTCATCACCATATTTAAGAACCCAAATCACTTCCTTCATTTAAACCAAATAATCTTTCAAATAATGAATTTATACCAATTATAAAAGGGACTTCCAGTTCTATTATCACACACAAAATTCCATCGAGGGCGATCAGCCCGATCCAACATAAATGTAAGTTGTGCACTACCGAGGGTCGAACGACACGAACCATAGATGCATCTATTACCCCGCTCGCGGATCATACATGCAACGCGGTCAAATATAAATTATCAATAAATCATAACTCTTTCTTGATTCTTTTCAAAATAAAGACAATTCAACTTGAAGCTTTTAAATCCTTAAAATCATCGACTTAATTTCATTTGATACAATTAACAAATATAATCAAATAACGGTGTCCACAAAGCATGGTGTAAACCTAAAACTACCCGGACATAAACAGGGATAGTAGCTACATACGGACTCTCATCACTTCATGCGTACGTAGCCCCCCAAAAATAACAACATATTAATTAACTCTACCTATTGGGTAAATTCCCCCTTACAAGGTTAGAAAAGAGACTTACCTCGCTCCGAAGTTCCATCACCGGCTCTCAAGCCCTTCCGATAACTCAAACCGATGCCCAACGCTCCAAAACTAGTCAATAAACATGCAAATCCATAAATATACACTGTAATACTTATTATAATCCAATTTATAACAATTCCTAACTCCGCTTGAAAAGTCGATAAAAATTACCCTCGGGGCCACGTGCCCGGATTTAGAAAATTTTCGAAGATAAACCTTACCCATAGCACTACGAACTCAAATATATAATTCATTCTAAATTTCACGCCCAAGTTCATGATCAAAATCCAAGAATACCAATTTCTAGGGTTTTCTTCAAAATCCCAAATTTCTACAAATTTTCATGCTTGAATCCATGTAAAAACCATGTATTTAACTCAAAATATGAAGATATCACTTACCCCATTATAGTTTATGAAGGTGGCACTCCAAAGTGCTCCAAAATCGGCTCCCATGGACGAAATGAAGTGAAAATAAGCCAAAATCCCATTTTATAAAACCTCAGAGACTAGCGACTTTCGCACATGCGGTGCTTTGGGCCACATCTGCGGTCCTGCACCTGCGGCAAATGCCTCGCAGGTACGCCTTTCCCTCACCTGGCCGGGCTCCGTATCTGCTGACAAGGAGGGCCGTTTCTGCGAGCTTAGCCGCCCCTGTGACCATGTCTCTCGCACCTGCGCTCACGCAGGTGCGCCCAGTCTTCCGTATCTGTGGATTCTGGGCTGCCCTCCAATTTTCGCTTCTGCGGCTCGTGGCTCGCACCTGCGAGGCCGCACCTGCGACCCTTTTCACGCAGGTGCGATTGCACCAGGTATCAGCTGCCTCAACATTTTCCCTAGTCAGAAAATCGATCCGTTAAGCATCCGAACTCACCCGAGGCCCCCGGGACCCCGCCCAATCACACCAACCAGTCCAATAACATAACACGGACCTGCTCGAGGCCTCAAATCACATCAAATAACATCGAAATTACGAATCACCCTCCAATTCAAACTTAATGAACTTTGAAATTCCAAACTTCTACAATCGATGTCGAAACCTATCAAATCACGTCCGGTTGACCTCAAATTTTGAACACAAGTCACATTCGACATTACGGACCTACTCCAACTTTCGGAAGCGAAATTTGACCCCAATACCAAATAGTCCACTTCTGGTCAAACTTCTTAAAAACCTTCAAATTTTTAACTTTAGCCAAATGACCCCGAAATGACCTACGAACCTCCAAATCCACATCCGGTCGCGCTCCCAATACCAGAATCACCATATGGAGCTATTCTCAGACTCAAAAATCCCAAACGGACATCGATAATATTAAAAATACACTCCAACCCAAATTTATGAAATCCTTCCAAAATGCCAACTTCCACAATAGGCGTTGAAATGTTCCCGGGTTATCTAAAACCCGATCTGGACATACGTCCAAGTCCAAAATCATTATTCGAACCTATTGGAACCTTCAAATCCCGATTCTAAGGTCGTTTACTCAAAAATCACCCTTTAGTCAATTTTCCCAACTTAAAGCTTCCGAAATTAAAAGTTTTTCTTTCCAAATCAACTCCAAACTTCCCGAAATTAAATTCCGACCACGTGTACAAGTCAGAATACTTGAAGTGAAACTACTCAGGGTCTCAAACCGCTGAATGACGCGCTAGAGCTCAAAACGATCGGTTAAGTTGTTGCATTCTCTCCCACTTAAACATATGTTCGTCGGCGAGCGTGCTAAGAACTGCTTTGGAGTTGTCTGAAATCGCTGTTTAACTCCTCGTGAACCTACCCGTGCTACCACAACCCAGTTTAGCACATTTGCTCGAGCAAACATGAAAATCCTCCCTTAGAGCCAAATTTCAACATCTGAAATTATCTACCAGGTCTGTTCCAACATACGAACATTGTATCCATCACTACATGTTGTACCAATACATGATTGTATACCCTTACTGAATTCTTTCCATGCACCGCATAATTTACATGACCATAATAACATCCCCTAATAACAACAGCCAAAAACCCACGAATCTGATGCTCACAACACACGTCATGACTCATATAAATTATGTTCCAACTCTTGCAATATTGCCACGACAGAGAAGATGTGTAGAACTCATAACCACCTGCCGAATCACAATTCATGGAGTCTCTCCTCCCGACAAGAATCACTACCTCATTCTAGACTGAATAGCAATATTTACTCTTTAATATACTTCATATAAATCCGATCGCACTAATCCCAGGTCCAATAATCTTGTCTCACCCAGTATGAGTCATTCCGACAATAAGCTACCACAAACACTACCAAAGGTCTCATATGATGCCATCATGTGCCAACAATCCACAAACTCGAATGTGGTACATAAGAAAAACGAACTCTGGAAAGAACTTTTCAGTCTACGTAACTAATTAAACAATCAAAAAGGTGTCATGAATCTTTCTCAGAAAATGCAGGACAAAACACACAGGAATAAATATAAGGAACTGTGCTCAATATAACACTGTTGCGTCGTGCAACCCGATCCACACATGATACCGTTACGACATGCAACCCAATCCAACCATGATACCCGTGGTGGCGTGCCACCCGATCCAATCAACATATCCGTGGCGGCGTGCCACCTGATCCAACCATATACCCGTGGCAGCATGCCACCCGATCCGCACATAATAATCTAAAAGAATACACATGTCGAGTCGTAACGCTCATACACACGAAATGCCCGAATATTAACCATAAGCACACCAAGTGCATAATACAAATCCTGGGGAAACGGGTAGTGTCACGCGCTACAAAACTCAAGCACGACTAAGGTGCAATAAATGACCTGCATCTCGAGAGCCATCCTGCTCATATAACACACAACCTATACGGTATCTCAATATGAGTGTGAATAATCAAACCGCCTCACAACCCACATGGCACAATAGAGACTACACGGAAGGACCGACAACATAAATAACATCCAAGGTCCGAAGATCCCTCCAAAAATAACGTTATGCTGAAATAAACACATCTGACTTGATAGAGAGCCCACATTCACATTTAGATCCATCCACGGGCCTCAAGATGATTCTGATCGTACCGCATTGGCTAATAACCTTTCAAGGATCCACAATACCCCTTTCTACCATGGCACATAAGAACAACCGTCGATTCCGGAACAAACTTCCACAACTCACAATCAAATGAACTGAGCGCCCTTCAGGCATAAATTATCACATTAGCAATAGTACCACAATCTTCATACTTGGTTTTAAATATTCAATCAATTAGGTGACTACATGTCACACTTACACAATCTTCCCGTAGGATGCACTCCCACGACCTTCCATACCAGGTAACAAGTCCGCACCTCCATATAGCTGGCCACTTTAATGCTGTAAAGCAAATCAAGAATACGAAATCAGTACACAAAAGCCTCTTACATAGGACACCGATCTCAGGTGATGCTAAGGACAATACCAGTTTACTCTAAACATCTGAATTCTTCCCTGCTTATCCAAGATCGTGACATTCTCATCGACATCAACTGCAACCTTGATCCTCAACTTCCAATTCTCATGCCGCTCACTGCACCTAACATACCAATACGCAAGAGTACCAAAATTTTATCATAACTCCCGAACCACCAATAGGGTACACACTTCATCATATAAAAACTTCTCACTTAACTCATTTCAGGAGAACCACTGCTCCACGTGACTGAATTCGCATAACCGCAGAAAATACAAACCTCGAGTGGTGGTTTAAACCACCATAATTCTTCTGGGATCCATTTATACATAACAACCATAATACTCGAATGCCTCCAAATAAAATCAATTATGGCGGCCATTAAACCTCGCACGCACCGCCATAAATCACATGTATAACTCAACATGCTGAAGGAACTGATCATTGCCACCATCATGCCAATTCAACCATAGCTAACCGAATTCGACTTCTTCTAATTTACTATGGACTTGACTTAGGAATAATAATAGCCTCATTCAAAATATCATGAACCCAAATCCGCACTCATCCTGAGTGACCTTATTTCACGAGACCACGTTGTCTCCAAAACCCACGAACCATCTCATACCCTCTTTATGTGCATATTCGTATCTTCAACTGGTACACCCATTCTGGAAACCCCTCTATGAACCCGAAGTTATTTTCTCCCATTCCTCAAATGCCACACCGCAGATCGACGATAACATATAACATTCCAAGACCCCTTTTCCATAATCCGCTACCAAAACTCGGTACTTAACCATACCACGAGTCCTTAGGCACCACACCTTAAATTTTGAACATAGTAGGACTTTTGTTGAGAGTCACCCACTCTGTCTTGGTCCCGAATATAGTCAAACTCCAAGGCTCCACTAGCACATGAGTGCCCTCTCAAAGAAGCACCCGGTTGAATCACTTTCCTTGTAAATCACCTCTACACGAAGCATAAATACCGAATCTTCCCAAAGCCTGAACATGAGTCAACAAGGCCAACTATAGCTCATATTCCTCAATCCATTGCTCAAATTACCGCTGATGTTCTCCTTCCTTAGTCGCAATAACCCACTAATATGCCGATAACTACAAATCTCACAAGTAGACAACCATGCAATCCCATCGTAGGTGGTGGGGGCTCTCCCACTTAACTTGAAGCTATCATTGCATAATTTTGGAATCCACGAAGACTACTTATCCCCCATTGACATGATCTTGCACAATCAACCCGCCAATTTGCCTCAAAATCTTCATGTTAACTATTTCATGAACACTCTGAATCACTAGCCATATTTTTATATTCAACCTTTCACTGGATAGCTAGTAGAATTCTTCGTAGAAGCTTCACACCATGCAACAGTTAACCTGCTCACCAGAAATAACCCACCTGTGGAAATTCCATACCGACATCTTCCAACAATGCTGCACCGAGTACAATTTCCATGAAACCAATAAACCACCCGAGCCTGTGCTTACTCACCAGCTGTACAAGTTCGTTCACTCCTCATGGACATCAACTAAAGGTGCAACAATACATTCAAATCCAAAGTCATGTTGTATCATGCTTCCTATTAAGCAACTCTCTCCTGTCACACCCAATCTTCCTCAATATAGCAGCCAATATTCCAAATTAAGCTCGTAGACATTGTCATTGTCCACCATGAATCCCAAATCACTCTAACTTCCTCCGAGGCGTATATCCATCCTACCACAGAACCCATATGCAACTCTATCACTCTCCCACTTTGGTCAACCCTCTTCTTTAATCAACTATCCGACTTCTGTTTCTCACACTTGACCTTCTAGAATTTAACCACCGCAAAACACCCCCACATGTCCTTCCTCATCCATCGCTACCTAGTTGTTTCCTTAACTCAATATCTATCTCTGTAGCACTTGAACGAATCGATCGCTACTAACTTTAAACCTTTCCGAAGATCATCTTCCTTGAGCCCTCAACACCAGTGCCACCGATTAAATCCTGAACCACCGCACACTACTATCTCTGACAGTCGCTTCTCCGGCACCATCTCACACTACTTTGCCCCGAAGGCAAATTGATGAAGACCATAACATCAGCGAACTAAACATATTCAATCCAAGGCAACGACACCACATCACAAATGAAAATTCCACGATGCTCAAAATACCAAGTCTCGTTACTCCGTCAACCCAAAACTGAACATTCATAGTCCGATTGCCTTTCATTCGCTAGAAATAAAATACTGGATCTCTGAATCATGTGCTGAGTAAACCTCCTTCCAAGTCATTCACTGCTTCGACGCATAGACCAACATCCTTCCATTACACAAATGCGGTACGATAGCAATACACGAATCATCATAACAATCAATGCCAAACCTCAAAACCTTATGTAATACTGATACCGAGTTGAAACAATAGAACGGCCTTCCACAAGGTGACGACAATAGCCCAATCAAATACGCAGGGAGAAACATCCCGCACTACATCTGTAGTACCATTAAAATTCCTCGATCCCCAATTTATAACAAGCGCTTCACGTCGCACAGGATTGAGTAGGAATGAAATGAGGCATAAGCCTCAAAGGAATCAAATCACACGATGAGGAATCAAGAAGGGAAGTGCTCCTAACAGTCATGTAGCCTCTCGAAGATAAGTATAGACGTCTCCGTACCGATCCGCAAGACTTTACTAGACGTGCTCATGACTCGTGGGACCTAAGTGAACCTAGTGCTCTGATACCATATTGTCACGACCCAAAATCCATTAAAGGTCGTGATGGCGTCGGACACCATTGTCAGGCAAGCCAAAAATAAATATTAAATTTGGTTCTCATTTTTATATTTTTGAAATCATATTTCCTTCAATTAAATAGTAAAAGATAGAATTTACAGAGTAAATAATAATATTTTTAACAATTTCAATATAGGACAACCCATAATCACCCCAAAACTCGGTGTTACAAGTGCATGAGCATTAACTAGGAGTGTAAAATAAAAATACAACAACTGTCCAGAATAAAATATGGACAGGAAAAATGTAAATACTCTGAGGAGACTCTGTTGGCTGCGGTCTCGGAACGTGGAATGCAGCTCACCTAATTCCCCGCAATAACTGTGCCTCTCCGCTCACAAGGCCACTAGACATATATGCACCTGCATAAAAATGTGCAGCAAGTGTAGCATGAGTATGTAAATCAATGCGTACCCAGTAAGTATCCCGTCTAACCTCGAAGAAGTAGCGATGAGGGGTCGACTTCGACACTTACTAAGGGCCAACAATATGATAATATGAAATTCTAATTAAGCATGATATATATAACAATAAAACTCAAAACAAGAAATAACTGAACAATTCATCACCATATTTAAGAACCCAAATCACTTTCTTCATTAAAAACAAATAATCTTTCAAATAATGAATTTATACCAATTATAAAAGGGACTTCCAGTTCTATTATCACACACAAAATTCCACCGAGGACGTTCGGCCCGATCCAACATAAATGTAAATTGTGCATTGCCGTGGGTCGAACGACACGAACCATAGATTCATCTATTACCCCGCTCGTGGATCATACATGCGACACAGTCAAATATATATCAATAAATCATAACTCTTTCTTGATTATTTTCAAAATAAAGACAATTCAACTTGAAGCTTTTAAATCCTTAAAATCCTCGACTTAATTTCATTTGATACAATTAACAAATATAATCAAATACCGGTGTCCACAAAGCATGGTGTAAACCTAAAACTACCCGGACATAAACAGGGATAGTAGCTACGTACAGACTCTTATTACTTCGTGCGTATGTAGCCCCCACAAATAACAACATATTAATTAACTCCACCTATGGGGTAAATTCCCTCATATAAGATTAGAAAAGAGTCTTACCTCGCTCTGAAGTTCCATAGCCGTCTCTAAAGCCCTTCCGATAACTCAAACTGATGCCCAACGCTCCAAAACTAGTCAATTAATGTGCAAATTCATAAATATACACTCTAATACTTATTATAATCCAATTTATAATAATTCCTAACTCTGCTTGAAAAGTCGATAAAAATCACCCTCGGGTCCACATGAATGGATTTCGAAAATTTGTGAAGATAAGCCTTACCCATAGCATTGCGAACTCAAAGTTTATAATTTATTCTCAATTTCACTCCCAAGTTCGTGATGAAAATCCAAGAATACCAATTTCTAGGGTTTTCCTTAAAATCCCATATTTTTACAAATTTTCATGCTTGAATCCATGTGTTTTAACTCAAAATGTGAAGAAATCACTTACCCCATTGTAGTTGATGAAGGTGGCACTCCCAAGTGCTCCAAAATCGGCTTCCATGGACGAAATAAAATGAAAATAAGCCAAAATCCCGTTTTATAAGACCTCATTGCCCTGCGACTTTCGCATCTGCGGCAAATGCCTCGTTGGTGCGCCTTTCCCTCTCCTGGCCGGGATTTGCATCTGCGGACTAGGAGGGCCGCTTCTGCGAGCCTAGCCACACCTGCGACCATATCTCTCGCACCTACGCTCACGCAGGTGCGCCCATGCTTCTGCATCATCTGCGAATTCTGGGATGCCCTCCATTTCTCACTTCTGTGGATCGTGGCTCGCACCTGCGAGCCCTCACATGCGGTCCTTTTCATGCAGGTGCGATTGCACCAGGTATCAGTTGCCTGAGCATTTTCTTTAGTCCAAAAAGCGACCCGTTAAGCATCCGAAACTCACTCGAGTCCCCCGGGACCATCTCCAATCACACCAACCAGTCCAATAACATAACACGGACCTACTCGAGGACTCAAATCACATCAAACAACATCGAAATCACAAATCACACTCCAATTCAAACTTAATGAACTTTGAAAATCTAAACTTCTACAATCGATGTCGAAACCTATCGAATCACGTTCGATTGACCTCAAATTTGGCACACAAGTCACATTCGACATTACTGACCTACTCTAACTTCCGGAAGCGGAATACGACCCCGATACCAAAAAGTCCACTTCCGGTCAAACTTATCAAAAACCTTCATTTTTCTAACTTTCACCTAATGACCCCGAAATGACCTACGAACCTCCAATTCCACATTCAGACACGCTCCCAATACCAGAATCACCATACGGAGGTATTCCTAGACTCAGAAATCTCAAACGGACATCGATAACATTAAAAATGCACTCCAACCCAAGTTTATGAAATTCTTCCAAAATGCCAACTTCCACAATATGTGCCGAAACGTTCCCTGGTCATCCAATACCTGATCCGAACATACATCCAAGTCTAAAATCATAATACGAACCTATTAGAACCTTCAAATCCTGATTCCGAGGTCATTTACTCAAAAATCACCCTTTAGTCAATTCCCCCAACTTAAAGCTTTCGAAATTATAATATTTTCTTTCCGAATCAACTCCGAACTTCTCAAAATTAAATTCCAACCATACGTACAAGTCATAATACCTAAAGTGAAACTGATCAAGGTGTCAAACCGCTGAATGACGCACTAGAGCTCAAGATGACCGATCGGGTCATTACACATACATTCAGTTCTGTTCTTATGACCGTCCATGAAATGGGGGATGGACATCATCGGACCACTACCACTGGCTCCAGGAATGGTAAGGTTTCTTTTAATTTTGACTGACTATTTTTCTAAATGGGTGGAAGCAGGTCCTTATCAGAAGATCGTAGAACGCGGAGTGGTTGACTTCATATGGAAAAACATAATTTGCAAGTTTGGAATACCAAAAGAGATTGCATGCGACAATGTGCCACAATTTATCTGAAGTTACAAAGTTCCTTGAAGATTTGAATATAAAGAGGATTACCTCTTCACCTTATCATCCGAGCGCGAATGGTCAAGCGAAGTCAACAGACACAGTGATTATACAAAATCTAAAGAAAAGGTTGGAAGCAGCAAAAGGCAACTGGCCCGAAGAATTACCTGGGGTTCTATGGGCCTACCAAACAACGGCCAAGTCAAGTACGGAAGAAACCCATTTTCCTTTGTGTTCAGCGGAGAATCTTTGTAACCAGTGGAAGTAGGGGAACCAACCTTAAGGTATTTCCAGGCGAATGAAGAATCGAACAACGAAGTAATGCTAATCAACTTGGAGCTGCTCGAGGAATGTCAGAATGGCGGCTCAAAAGCAGAGAATTAAGCGATATTATAATCGAAGAGCCAACCTCCGTTATTTCAAAGTAGGAGACTTGATCTTGAGGAAGGTAACTTAAAACACCCGGGAACTCAACGCGGGCAAGTTAGGCCTAACATGGGAAGGCCCTTGCCGGGTTTCAGCTATCACTAGAAAAAGATCATATGAGACGGAGAACCAGAACAGAGACAAGTTGCCCAACAACTGGAACGTGGCTTACCTCAAAAGATATTACTACTGACAAACAACAGTCAAACGGAAAATATGTGCTGCACTATTTTTCCCTTCATTTAGTTTTTGTCCCAATTGAGTTTTTCTGGAAAGGTTTTTAATGAGGCATCGACGGAAAGCATACTACGAAGACATCAATAATAATATCTCTAGTTCCAAGGCTTCACTCGGGGGTGATTAGGTAATCTTTGGTTTGATAGAAAATTCCTACCGGAAAGTTAAGTTTGCTACCGAACAGAGGTTACCCGATTTTCACGAGTACAAACCACTAGAAGACTATTAGGTATTCTTTCGCTTGATAGCATGGGTTCCTAAGGGAAAATAAGATATGTTGTCAAGTAAAGGATTACCTAACAATTCATTGGTGGAATCTTCAAAGATACAAGACTTTCGGTGTTCCAATTTGCATTATTCACATTCTAACACTGGGGGGAATGATATGAGAATACGACAACACTGAATGCTATGTCAACCGAGGAACGAAAATCCGGGAACATAATACATCATCGGGATCGGGGACTAGACAACCAATCCCGTAGAAACAAGTTGTACAAGATAGCCTCAAGTCTTGGTATTTCTTTTCAGCATAGCAAAATGCTTATGTACTTTTGAAAATAGAAGGAATTAAATTAAAAGAAATCCTTTTGTTTTTATCTTGTTTCTTGTCTGAACGATGAATTAATTTTGCCATTTGAAAGTTAAACAAGTACTTCAAATGTTAGTGTCGTAATGAACAAGAGACGTCCTCTTCAAGAGCACCGTAAACATATGAGGGATCTCTCTTATAAAAACCCTCTCGTTAAGAGGTTGGTTCCGGAAGAATTAATGCCCGGAATCTAGAATGCCATCGGGAAAAAATAAACCCAAACCGCATTCGAAAAAGACACAAAAAGCAAAATTGCGCAAATACTCGTGCAAACCCTCACAAAAAAAGGATAATATTCGGAACCAAAATGCTTCGAAGAAAAGCATCAGAGATTACTCATAATAAAGCGCGAACATGATAACATGCGTAGAATACTTGAGCAAGTACGAAACTTAAAGACTTGCATGAATATTCAAACAAAAGTAAGACTCAAATGAGCGCAAAATGCTTGAGAAAGTACGAAAGGTAAAGACTTGCATGAATATTCAAACGAAAGTATGACTCAAACGATACTTGAGCAAAAAATATGTTTTTATTTACAAGGATGCGTCAAAATGAAAAAGGTACAAAATAGAAAAGGTAACAAAAAGCTAAACTCCAGCATCTCCGAAATCAAGAGGAAGAGAAGTATCCGCATCCCCAAGAGTAGTATATGGTTCCACCGATGGCTCAACACTTTCCCCAGCTTGGTCTTCGGCATCATCGCTTTCTGATCCTTCTTCAGTTTCTGAAAACGTGGAACTGGAATCAGAAGAACCTGGAGCATCAGACTGCGTTGAGAGTCCAATTTTTGCAGCAAACTCAAGCTCTCGGGCCTTAGTAATTTCGGCATCAATTTCAACGATACCAGTCTTGGCCTCTTCCAAGGTATTTTCCTCATGCTATACATGGAATAAGGTTTTTAAACAATGAGGGAAGTTGCTCGGCGCTTGAGTTCTTCTTTGAGTTGAGTAACTTCGGTGGAAAGGTTTTCCCGGGTGCACCTAGCATATTTGAGACTGACATCGAGCTCACGGACAGTTGAACTAAAGAGCCTATTATGCTCGATAGTTTTCATGCACTTCTCTTCTAGCTGAGCATATTTCGCCACCACAGCAGCAAGCTCTTCACTTTTGGAGTTTAAGGCTGCTTCCAAATTAATTACTCTTTCAGCGAAGGCAGCCTCACGATCGGTTGCAGCAAGAACGTCGTTCTGGACTTCTGCCCATTTAGCTTTGGCTTCATCAAATCTAACAATCAACTGCCTAATTTCTTGTCTAAAGGTTAACACTTCTTGCTCGCTCTGTTGCAAATGAGCTTCCAAAACAACGGCCTCGGTAACCTTAGTTTCTAGTTCCGAGAGGCAGAGAACAGTCTGGTCCCATTCCGCCAAAAGCTTATCCCGTTCAGAAGTAAGTTATTCCTTCTCACGAATCAGCCTTTGAAGGTCCTCAGAAGCAAGAAAGTTGGCCTACAAAACAAGAGGAGGTGAAACTTAGAGTACATTTGTTCAAAAGTAGAAGAAATAATAGAAGAAGAAAGGAACATACCGCTGCGGTGTTATGCATAGCATTGTTCAACAAATACTCCCCCGAGAGTGTTTGAATCCTTTTCCAGTCTTTTTCTAAAGCCAAAGGCTTCAGGTAATTAGCAAGCTCCACCAGTCGGGATAGCAGGTTGCACCCAGTAGAGACCGAAAGAGTAGTGTTCCTCCTCCTTCATGGATCTTCATAAGGGGCAACATAATTTTACCCCAAATTCCTATGAACTGGGGATTGTGGAGGAGGGATACCTTCTTCATGGTCAGGTGCGACCTATGGAGATGATGTAGCAACCGCTGTTGGAAGAGTGAATGAAGATGGAAATGATATTGCAGTTGCTGGTGGTGGTGAAGGTGGAGATGAAGCTGAAGGAGTTGAAGAGTGAGAAATAGCTGCATCAAATGCAGTGCTGGTTGTTTGATGCTCGCCAACCAAAGACTGCACTGACCCGGTACTCAACCCCGCGGTACCGGTTACAGCAATTGGGGCATGGAAGTGGGAGTTAGCATATTCAACTAAATCAGATTATCCCCAAAGTGCTGAGACATCATCGTCAGTTGGTGCAATTGTCTCAACAGGTCGAGCATCCTGTTGAGATGATGAGGATCGTATCCTTCTATGTAAAGAAGCTCCCTCATCACTAGCTTATTTATCATCATCGATCATCACAGTGTCTATGACCGTCCCGGAAGGAGGACCAGTCATCATCGTCATCGGAGATGACTCGGGGGCATCAACCTTTGCCCTCTTATTCTTTTCCCTGGCCTTAGAAGAACGTCTTCTCTTTGGTTTCTTGTTCTCTAGTTGGGGACTCTGTGAAGAAATGTTTGCACCCGAAGTAGGCCCAGAGATGCCTGTTCGAGTAAGTGCCTCCTAAAGTAGCCTCGCCGCATCAACAGGGTCAGCCAAAACATCCTCCTCGGGGACATCAACTGAGCCTGCAGGTAGACCTAATTTCATGAACAAGTAAGAAAGGTTCAACCAAGTTTTTCATATACAAAAGTGGAAACAAGGTAAAATAAAGTTACCATGATTTTTGGCCTTCCACCCGTATTTAAGAGACAACTCTTTCCACAAACGAGTTTCAGGCGCTGTGATGTCCAAGATCTTCTGAACCCACCGGTCCAAGCCTTCTACCACCGCTGAGGTCCATCGAGTTGCTGTAACATACGAAGGTTGAAGGATCAATACATACATGAAAGAATATTTAGTAAGAGAAAGTGTATTAAAGAGAACTTACGAGAACGGTTCCAAGCAACCGGAAAGGATGAAGCCGTTGTTGGAATAATGTCACTGGTGGGAACTGCAAAAAACCATTCCACCCACCCAAAGCTATTGTCATCATCCATGCTAGTCAACAAAGCATGGTGTCCACATTTTCAGAGATTTATCATATCTCCCCGAAAAATCTTGGGGGAATAAAGGTTCATCATACGAGCTAATGATAGCTCTACCTAGTTTCCTGACATAGGCGTCGAAGGCAGGCAACCGTCCTTTATACTGAAGGGCTTACCTATGCCAATCACACTTGGTAGCGAAGGCAAAATTCTGCAATCACGGTATCGAGCTCTCCGCTCAAAGAAAACGCACCCAAAGTAAAAATATATGTGAAAAAATATGTAAAACCTTCCTTGGGAAGGGTCACTCGCTTCGATAAATCAGGAGAAATAATATTTAACTTAGGGCATCGACAGTCCTCCTTCATAGCAGGAATACTGGAAAGACGAATAGAAGAAGGGTACCTACTAACATCTCATATGCGAGGGTTAGCAGTATGAAATTTCTCTTTAAAATCCTTCGAAGTACTAAGACTTCTTGGGATGATGGAACCCACTATTGGAGGAATGGAATCCTCGGTTTTGTTCTTGCCCTTTGAAGAACTAGCACGTTTTGAAGAAGAAGCCATTGCAATAAAAGGAAGGAAAATTTTTGGTTCGAAGAAGATCAGAGAAAGGTTGGGAAATAGAGATGCGAGTTAGAAGTTTGAGAAATTATGAAGTACATAAAAGGAGGAGGATGTGTATACGTAAAATTTTGGCGGCTAAATTCCTGTCCATGATTACCTCGATAATCGGCAAAAGCTGTGCAGAATCGTGGGATGATGCGTGTTTGGGACATTAAATGCGGAGAGACGTACGTCTAATCAACTGCCAGAAAACTTCAAAGAGAGTTATAGTAATTCCCGCCAAAATGTGCTTTCTACCATTTTGTCACCGGAAAGCAGGGGGACTATCTGTATAGGGAAAAATATGACATGACACGTGGCCGCTTAAAGGAAGGACATGTGGAACACAAAATGGGGATGGCCACTGAACATAGCTATTTCGCTTGTCACCGGAAGGAATAAAGATCATAAAAGGAGTATTAAATACTTTGCGCCCGGTAATATTTAATACAATATATTTTGCAGCATTAAGGATGATGGCCCGTTACAAGGAATTTGGCATTTATGTCTAATGTTACATCTTCATCAATGGCCCTTATAATTGACATTAAAGAAGGACATGATCCTAGGACTTCCTTCCCTAGACATAACTTACATTTTCTCGCTTCCGATCTCATCATTGTTGTGCCCGGAAACCCTGTTCTCGGACTCATCAGTTCTGTCATTCCATCTACATTCTAAGGCTAAGTATCTTATATTTCATCAATTATTTTATTATCTTTTGGATCAAATGTAAGGCCTCGTAAAGTTTTTCCTAAAAACCCGGGTTCCGTGATGCCAATGTAGGCGTAGAGGTTAATAATAGTAGAAATTCTTCGCGGCAAGCTTGCGAGCTGCGGTTTGGACTTTTTGGATTGAACAGTGCACTGGGAGTTAAAGGAAAATGTTGGGCAAAAGTACGCATTTCTGCGGCCACAGAACCACTCTGTGGACCGCAGACTGGTCGCAGAGTGGGGCAAATTTATGGGACATTTTTTATGCCCAATTTCATGGCCATTATGCGACCGCATAGCCGTTTTGCGGGCCGTATTCTTGTCGCATATCCCGCCTTGGGTTTTTTCGGAGGGAGGTTTTGCGGTGCACTATGCGACCACAGAACCATTCTGCGGTGCAATATGCGACCACAGAACAGGTCTGCGGGTCGCATAGTGACCGCAAACTAGTCCAATTCCTTTCCAGTTCTTGACCCCATTTTTGCGGTCATTTCGCGGACCGTATAACCACTATGCGGTCGTATATGCGACCGCAGAACCCGTTCCAGAGCTTCATTTATGGGGTTTTTAAACCCGACCCTATTTCGTTAAAACACATCTCATGGACCATTTTGATCATAGTTTCAGATATTTTTAGAGTGAGAAGGAGGGTCCTAGAGGGAGAAGTGATCTTCACCAAATTGTTCTTCAATTCTCACCTAAAACATTGAGAATTATCAATAGAGGCACCTAGGTCTTCTTCCTAAGAGGTAAGATTCTATCACCCAAACTCTTAATTTTAAAATATGACTAGAATGTGCCATTAGTAAGGTAATTCATAGGGATGGGGGTGCTCACTTTTCATGCATGTGTTCCTAAGGTATGTGGGAAGATTGTGAGCTAAAAATGATAAATAATGGGTTGGGGAAAGAGGGAATCTTCCACAAAAAGGGGCTTAAAACATTGATGCACACCTAGTGTTTGATAATATGTTCAAATGAGCTAATCTTCCTAATTTTGGTTCAATTTTGTTATATTGCTAAAATATATTGAAGTTGTAAGAAGCTCAATTGAGGTATGTTGGCTAAACCCCCTTCTTAGAATTATATCCCACGGTGTTCGTGTAATAAGAGTAAGCCCTTGATTATTATAGAATTGGTAATTTCTAATGTGTTTGTGTTGAAGGACGTAAGTTAAATATTTATTCTAAATGCTTCATCATGTTATCTTGTTATTGAGGATGTGTTAAAAAATATGAAATATGTGTTAGAAATGTTAAGACTTTATGTCAAGATCGAAATAAAGGTTGTTATGCCCAATTTGTATGAAAAGCCTCTATGTGCCTAAGATTCCCAAATTGCTCATATGTGAATTTGATGTCCTAAATGGGAAGCCTTATTGTTGTTGATGATGATAATGATATTGAATGTGTAAAAGGGGTATGGAATTATGAAATACGGCCAAGTGCCAAGAATGACTTTGTAATCGTGATCACTAGTGACAATGAATTGAAAGATAGGAAAGAAGTATGATGTGAGATGGTTGACTAAAAATGGTAACATCATGGGTGAGATGGCCTAGCCGATCAAGCCGTGATCGGACGCCATACCGCACACATGGTGGTAATGTGCTAGAAATTATAATTAAAATTGTGGTTATGGTTGATGTCTCAAATGAGATGACCTAGCTGATCGGGTCGAGATCGGACTTCGTGTAAGAATACAGAGACATTGTGAATTGTGGAATATCGGCACTAAAGACCACCCAACCTAATAACGTGGAAGTTGACTTGAAAACTTATGTGACCTTTAAATTGTTTTTTAATATTATTTGAAAGCTCTTATTGAATTTTTGATTGTTCCTCTTATATTACTATTCATTCTATTGAGTTGGTGTTTAGTTATACATACTAGTGCTATTCGACGGTACTAACGTCCCTTTTACTGGGGGCGCTGCATCTTTAAATGGATGCATGTGGTTACATAACAGACAATGTTAATCACAAATAGTGTTGCATCCTCTTCTTAGCGGACTCGGTGATCCCCATTTCATTCTGGGGTCATGTATTGTACCTTTTATTTATATTATGGTCACTTTTGAGGTATAGTCGGGGCCTTGTTGTATCTTTAGAGGATCCGTAGACACTATGTGGGTTGTATATGAGTGTTGGAAATGTTAAACAATTATATGTTGTGTTGATCAGTTGTTCCACTCAGACTATAAAAAGTGTATTTTGAGACTTAATGGCGTAATGTCTAATGAAACAATTTAAGATTGTATGAATGAGCTTCATGTATAATTAATGAAATCATGTCTTTTCTTGATCAAGGGTGAATTGGGTAGAAAGTATCTAACATGATTGCTCGGCCGGGTTCCCTCGGTTGAGCGTCGGTCGCACTTTCCGAGGTTGGGACGTGGCCTCAAATTAATTCACTTGTCTAGAAATCACAAACAAATTTAACTGTACCATTTTATGGGTAAACAATACCAACTCTAGCGGATTTGAGTTATAGCTAATACTCCCAAAACCCCTCACAATTTGATGCCTTTCATTACTTGTATTTCAATGTAATGAGATTCTTTGAATTTTGACGGCGAAACTTTTACTCGTATTCGATATTTATACGTGTTGGTATATATATCACTTATATTCAATATTTACACGTGTTGGTGTATGTCAGTAATATGTGTTCAAAATCAGAAAACCGGAGAAGAAAAAAAAATGTTAGTTCAATAAACAAAATATACAATAATTCTGAGTCCACAAGTAGATTGTGTGTCCTTAAGGAATTTAATCTCCTCATTGTTGCCCAAGGTTATAGATTAATTCCTCCAAGGATAGACGGAATAACTATTCTGTGATAGCGGTACTACAAATCACAAAACTTCAACGAACTCAACAAACAAAGCAAATCACACTTGACACTTATATTTATTTAAAAATAATGCAACAATATAAAAAAGAGGGGAGAATGTAACGACTCGGCCGGTTGTTTCGAGAGTTGTTGCCCTGTTCCCCTTTTATGCTCATTTTTGTGTTTCACTGTTGTTTTATGACTTATCGGGTTAGTGGGTTCGGGTCCGGAGTGAATTCAGAGTGAATTGAGACACTTAGCCTCTTAACTGAAATCTTAAGTTGGAAAAGTCGACCGGATGACGACCTATGTGTAAACGACCTCGAATTAGAATTTTTATGGTTCCGTTAGCTCCGTTGGGTTATTCTGGACTTAGGAGTGTGTTCGAATTGTGATTTGGAGGTCGGGAGTAGAATTAGGCTTGAAATGGCGAAAGTCGAATTTTTGAAAAGTTTGACCGGGGGTTGAATTTTTGATATCGAGGGCGGGTTCTGATTCCAGAAATTGCACTAGGTTCGTGGGGTCATTTGTGACTTGTTTGCAAAATTTGAGGTCAATCGGACGTGATTTGATAGGTTTCGACGTCGTTTGTAGAATTTGGAAATTTCGAAGTTCGTTAGGCTTGAATCCATGTGTAATTCGTGTTTTTGATATTGTAGAGGTGAATTAAGGATTCGACTAAGTTCGTATCGTGATTTAAGACTTGTTGGTATGTTTGGTTGAGGTCCCGAGGGCCTCAGGTTGATTTCGAGTGGTCAACGGACTTGGTTTCGAGTTGGTGAAGTAGTTGAAGTATTGCTGCTACTAGTGTAACCGCACCTGCGGAGTGGGCACCGCAAGTGTGAGCCCCCAGAAGTTGGAAGAGAGATGCAGAAGCGGGCTAGGTGGAGAAGGCAGTAGTCGCAGGTGCGATGTTCCTTCCACACCTGCGAGGATGCAGATGCGGCGAGAAGGGCACAAGTGCAAAGCTTGAAGGTTTGGTTGTTTCCGCAGAAGCGAACAAAGGGCCGCAGAAGCGCCTCCGCATGTGCGAGCCCAGTGACTTAAGTGGTTTCCGCAGAAGTGGAGTAATAACTGCAGAAGCGGTTCTGCAGGTACGGATAAGTGGTCGCAGGTGCGAAAGGCCTGTGCAAAATGTTTAAAAACGAGAGTTCGTGATTTTGGCTTCATTTCAACATTTTGAACTCGGTCTTAGACGATTTTGCAGAGGGTTTTCGAGGGGATTCTTGAGGTACGCTTCTTGTACTCGTTTTTGGTCAATAATCTTATTTCCCCACTGATTTTACACCTAGTTGGTGAGTTTTTGAGGTGAATTTTAGGGGTTTAGGGCTAGAGAATTGGAGAGTGATTTTTGGGGATTTGGATGACCAACTGGTGTCAGATTTTGATAAATTTGGTATCGTGAGTTAATGAGCTTTTGGGTTTTGTGACTTTTGTCGGATTTCGAGACGTGGTCCCGGGGGCCGATTTGAGCCAATTTCGGATTTTGGCTTATATTTCATGGTTTTCTTATAGAATGGATTCCTTTAGACTATATTAATTATATTGTACTGATTGTGACTAGATTCTGGACGTTTGAAGACCGATTCGAGAGGCAAAGGCATATTGGAGTAGAGTTTTGCTCGGATTAAGGTAAGTAATAGTTTTAAATTTGGTCCTGAGGGTATGAAACCCCAGATTTTGTTGTTATATGATTGTTTGGCAGTGACGCACATGCTGGGTGACGGGCGTATGGGCGTGCACCACAGGAATTGTGACTTGGTCTATTCCGTAGAATTGTAAAGTTGAATAACTTGTTGTTAACTATATGCTCTCCATGTGTTATAGAAATTTGACTACAAATCATGTTAGGAGTCATGCTTAGGCTATGTGACTTCACTGTTGGGAACCACAAAGGTCGTGTACTCGTTGAATTAATTGCTAATTGTTGTTTTGTACTCAGTCACGGTTTACTTGTGTATCATATCTCAGTCTCTTCTTGTTCTTGCCGATACATTATATTATCTTTGTTTGGGCTGATTTTTATGATTTTTGAGAGCCCAAGAGACTGGAGAGGTTGGTGACTGAGTTAGGGCCTGAGTGCCGAGCTGTGAGCTATATGTATGTATATGGATCGGGTTGCACGACGCAACGAGCCTTAGGGCTTTATATATGGATTGGGTTGCACGCCGCAACGAGCCTTAGGGATGTATATATGGATCGGGTTACATGCCGCAACGAGCCTTATGGCTATTTATATGGGATCGTGTTGCACGCCGCATCAATATAGCACTTGGGCTGAAGGAGCCACTCCGGAGTCTGTACACTCCTAGTGAGCGCAAGTACCTATTGAGTGGGAGTGTTGAGAGCTGAGAGCCGAGTGATTGAGCTATTGAGAAAGGTTGAGTGACTGTTGCCCTGAGAGGCTGTGCTTGCTTTCATTTGTTGTTCCACTTAGCTGCTATATGTTACTCTTTTAAAACTCCTAAAAGATATTGTATCCGGATATTAAAGCATGTCTACTTTATTGCTGAGATTACTGAAAACAAACTAAAATTGTATATCTCGTCACTATCTTTTAGTTCCTTATTTATTATTGTTACTTATTGAGTTGGTTGTACTCACGCTGCACCCTGCACTTCGTGTGCAGATCCAGGAGTTTTTGGATGCGGAAAGTGTTGATATTTTGCGTAGCTGACCATTGGAGATACCGAGGTAGCTGCCTGGCGTTCGCAGTCCTTGTTTCTCCTTCCTTATCCTTCTTTCGTTGTATTTGGATCCAAACTGTTACAATCATTTCATTTCTAGACTGATTATATATAGATGCTCATGGCTTAGTGACACCCCAATATTGGGAGCTATTTCCGCACTGGTGTTTTTTTTTGGGTTTTACTCCCCTGTTTATGAAAACCTTGCCTATTTCAAATGTCTTGAATTATTTCTTTCTGTTAAATATTTGGAGTATTTGGAAAGGACGGCTTACCTAGTACCATCGATAGGCGCCATCACGACATGTTAGGATTTGGGTCTTGACAAGTTGGTATCAGAGCCTAGGTTACATAGGTCTCACGAGTCATGATCAGGTTTAGTAGAGTCTTGCGGATCGGTACAGAGACGTTTGTACTTATCTTCGAGAGGCTGTCGAACCCTTAGGAAATTTCACATTCTTGAATTCTTATCGTGCAAATCATTTGATTCTCGTAACTGAATTTTTGTTGTTCTATTCTCTTAGAGATGATTAGGACGCATGCTATGAGGCAGGATGGACAACCACCAGTACCACCAGTCAGGGCCTCGAGAGGCCGAGGTCGCGGTAGAGGCCATGGTAGGGGAATGGATAGCAGCTCACACCGTAGCTAGGGCAGCACCTACAGATCCACCAGTTACCCCAATTCAGGAGCAGGCTCCAATTGTGGATGAGCCTGTGGGACCAGCTCATGCACCACTTGTGCCCATTGTGATTCCAGGCCTTCAAGAGGCCTAAGCTCAGATTTTGACAGTTTTCACCGGCCTTGCTCTGGTGGTTTCGGCTCAGGTCGCACCTGCCACTTCTTAGGCCGGGAGAGGTATTCATACCCCTATTGCCCGTACTCCAAATCAGGTGGTGCATGGACTTCAGATACCGGGGCATTACCAGCCCAGCCGGTTGCAGCTGCTCAGGCCCATGTGGTTCCTATTATGTCTGATGACGAGCAACGTATATTGGAGAAGTTTGTGAGACTCCAGCCTCCATCTTTCAGTGGTACATAGGCGTCGGATGCCCAGGGTTTCTTGGATAAGTGTCAGAGGATTCTCCGTACAATAGGTATTCTGGAGACCAGTGGAGTCTCGTTCACTACTTTTCAGTTCTCTGGGGCCGCCTTCAGTTGGTGGGAGGCTTATGAGAGGCGTAGGCCGGTCGGCGTAGTACCCCTTACATGGCAGGAGTTCTCCGTTCTCTTCCTGGAGAAGTTCGTGCCTCAATCCTGTATAAAGGAGCTACACATGCAATTCGAGAAGCTTCGTTAGGGTGATGTCCATGACGTAGTATGAGATGAGATTTTATGAATTGGACCATCATGACGTTTGGTTGGTTCCCACTGACAGGGAGAGCATCAGGAAGTTCATTGATGGCCTCACTTTTCAGCTATGATTTCTTATGACTAGAGAGAGTGTGTCTGATGCTACTTTTGATGAGGTTGTCGATATTGCTCGTCAGATTGAGATGGTTCACAACCAGGAGCAGGTTGAGAGGGAGGCGAAGAGGCCTCGTGGACATGATGGATTTAACGGTGTTCCTTTTGGGGGTCAGTTCTACCATGATAGAGGTTGTCCTTACAAGCATGCTCAGACGGCTCACCCAGTTCACCGTTGTGCATCATCTGGACATGGTTCACACAGTTACTAACAGGGTCACTCATCTCTCAGTGCCCTTCTGGCTCAGAGTTCGTCCCGTGATCTATCGGGTCAGGGCTCGTCTATGCTAGGTTTTTCTACCAGTTATCCCGGTACTCGGGGCCCCCTCCAGTCCCCACATCCAGCACAGGGGAGTTACTATGAGTGTGGAGAGTTTAGCCATATTAGGAGGTATTGTCCTTGCCTTACGGGAGGTCCGGCTTAGCAAATGAGTCAGACTACAACTTCAGCACCAGTTACTTCACCACTCGCTCAGCCAGCTCAGGGTGGGGCCCAGTCAGCTAGAGGTAGCCTTAGAGGGGGAGGCCGATGGAGTGGCGGTCAGGCCCAATTCTATGCTCTTCCCGCCAGACCAGATGCCATTGCTTCAGGCGCTGTGATCACAGGTATTGTCTCAGTTTTCCACAGAGATGCCTCTGTACTATTTTACACTGGTTCCACTTATTCATATGTGTCCTCGTATTTCACTCATTATTTGGATATGCTCCGTGAGTTTCTAGTTTCATCTGTTCATATATCTACTCCGGTGGGCTATACTATTATTGTGGACCGAGTATATCGATCATCTGTGGTGACTATTGGGAGCCTGGAGACTAGAGTAGATCTCTTGTAGCTTAGTATGGTCGATTTTGATGTGATTTTGGGTATGAACTGCTTGTCTCCATGTCGTGCGGTTCTAGATTGTCACACAAAGACCGTGACGTTGGCGATGTCGGGGTTGCCGAGGGTTGAGTGGAGCAGCTCTATAGACTATGTTCCCAGTAGAGTGATTTCATACTTGAAGGCTCAGCGGATGGTTGAGAAGGGTTGTCTATCTTATCTGGCCTTTGTGAGGGATGTTAGTGCATCGACTCCTGCTATTGATTCTGTTCTGGTGGTGCGAGATTTTCCGGATCTGTTTCCTACAGACCTGCCGGGCATGCCGCCTGACAGGGATATTGACTTTGGTATTGATTTGGTGCCGGGCACTCAGCCTATTTTTATTCTACCGTATCGCATGGCACCGATGGAGTTAAAGGAATTGAAGGAGCAACTTCAGGAACTCCTTGATAAGGGGTTTATTCGGCCTAGCGTGTCACCTTGGGGTGCACCAGTTCTATTCGTGAAGAAGAAAGATGGTACTATGCGAATGTGCATTGATTATAGACAGTTGAACAAGGTCACAATCAAGAACAAGTATCCTTTGCCGCGTATTGATGATCTATTTGACCAGCTTCAGGGGCGAGGGTCTTCTCCAAGATCGATTTGAGGTCAGGATATCACCAGCTGAATATTCGGGACTCAGATATTTTTAAGACAACTTTTAGGACCCGATATGGCCATTATGATTTCCTTGTGATGTCTTTTAGGCTGACCAACGCCCCAACAATGTTCATGCATTTGATGAGCAATGTGTTTCAGCCTTATCTTGACTCATTTGTTATTGTATTCATTGATGATATCCTGGTGTATTCTCGTAGCCAGGAAGAGCATGCCCAACATTTTGCGGATTGTAATGTAGCGATTGATGGAGGAGAAACTTTATGCTAAGTTATCCAAGTGTGAATTTTGGCTCAGTTCAGTAGCGTTCTTGGGGCACGTGGTGTCTAGTGAGGGTATTCAGATAAATCTAAAGAAGATAGAGACGGTTCGGAGTTGGCACAGATCATCCTCAGCCACGGAGATTCGAATTTTTCTTGGTTTGGCTAGTTATTACCGTCGTTTTGTAGAGGGTTTCTCATCTATCGCATCGCCTTGACCAAATTGACCCAAAAGGGTACTCCTTTCAGGTGGTAGGATGAGTGCGAGGAGAGCTTTTAGAAGCTCAAGACTGCTTTGACCACGGCTCCAGTTCTAGTTCTACCATCAACTTCTGGTTCTTGCACAGTGTATTATGATGCCTCACGGATCGGTATTGGGTGTGTTCTGATGCAGGAGGGTAGAGTAATTGCTTATGCTTTGCGCCAGTTGAAGCCCCATGAGAAGAACTATCTTGTCCATGACCTTGAGTTAGCAGCTATGGTTCACGCCTTGAAGATTTGGTGGCACTATTTATACGGGGTCCATCGTGAGATTTACACTGATCATCAGAGTTCACAGCATCTGTTCAAACATAAGGATCTTAACTTGCGTCAGTGGAGGTGGTTGGAGCTTCTTAAGGACTATGATATCACCATTTTTTACCATCTCGGGAAGGCCAATGTGGTGGCCGATGACTTGAGTCGCTGGGCGGAGAGTTTAGAGATCTTAGCATATCTTCCAGTAGTAGAAAGGCCATTGGCATTGGACGTTCAGGCCTTAGCCAGTCAGTTTGTTAGATTGAATGTTTCTGAGCCGAGTTGAGTATTGGCTTGTGTGGTCTCTCGGTCTTCTATTTATGATTGTATCAGGGAGAGTCAGTATGATGCCCCCATCTTCTTGTCCTTAAGGACACGGTCCAGCACGGTGATGCTAAGGAGGTCACTATTGGGGATGATGGTGCATTGAGGATGCATGGCAGACTATGTGTACCCAATGTGGATGGTTTGCGAGAGTTGATTCTTTAAGAGGCTCATAGCTCACAGTATTCTATTCATCCGGGTGCCGCGAAGATGTATAAGGACTTGAGGCATCATTATTAGTGGAGGAGAATGAAGAAGGGCATAGTGGATTATGTGGCTCGGTGTCTAAATTTCCAGCAGGTGAAGTATGAGCACCAACGACCAGGTGGGCTGCTTCAGAAGTTAGAGATTCCAGAGTGGAAGTGGGAGCATATCACTATGGATTTCGTTGTTGGACTCCCACAGACTCAGCAGAGGTTTGATGCAGTTTGGGTGATTGTGGATAGGCTGACCAAGTCAGTTCATTTCATTCCCGTGATGACTACCTATTCTTCCGAGCAGCTGGCTCGAATGTATATCCGCGAGATCATCAGGCTTCATGGCATACCGGTATCTACCATCTCTAACCGGTGTACGGATTTTACATCATGATTTTGGAGGGTCGTACAACATGAGTTGGGTACTCGAGTGGAGTTGAGCACGTCATTTCACCCTCAGACGGACGGACAATCCGAGCGCACTATTCAAATATTAAAGGATATGCTCCGTGCGTGTGTGATGAAGTTTGGGGGTTCGTGGGACCAGTTCTTGCCACTAGCGGAGTTTTCCTACAACAACAGTTAGCAGTCGACATTCAGATGGCACCGTATGAGGCTCTGTATGGTAGGCGGTGTAGGTCTCCAGTGGTTTGGTTCGAGTTGGGCGAGGCTAGATTATTGGGTACAAATTTGGTTCAGGATACTCTGGAGAAGGTTAAGGTAATTCAGGATAGACTGTGCACAACCCAGTCCAGACAAAAGAGTTATGCGTATCGGAAGGTTCACGATGTTGCATTCATGATTGGATAGTGGGTCATGCTCTGGGTGCCACCCATGAAGGGTGTTATGAGGTTCGACAAGAAGGGCAAGTTGAGCCCGAGGTTTATCGGCCCATTTGAGGTGTTGTGACATGTTGAGGAGGTTGCTTATGAGCTTGCCTTGCCTCCCAGTCTAGCATGAGTTCATCCAGTATTCCATGTTTCTATGCTCCAAAAGTATCACGGCGATCCGTCTCACGTGTTGGATTTCAGCTCGGTCCAGTTGGACAAGGATTTATCTTGTGTTGAGGAGCCAGTGGCGATCTTGGATAGGCAGGTTTGAAAGTCGAGGTCGAAGAATATTGCTTCTGTGAAGGTTCAGTGGATGGGTCAGCCGGTCGAGGAGGCGACTTAGAAGACCGAGCAAGATATGTACAACAGTTATCCTCATCTTTTCACCACTTCAGGTATGTCTCTATACTCGTTCAAGGACGGATATTTGTTTATGAGGGGGAGGATGAAATGACCCGGTCGGTCGTTTCGAGAGTTTTAACCCTGTTCCCTTTTTAGGCTCATTTTGTGCTTCACTGTTGTTTTATGACTTACTAGGTTAGTTGGTTCGGGTACAGAGTAAATTTAGCGTGAATTGAGACACTTAGTCTCTTAACTGAAATCTTAAGCTAGAAAAGTCGATCGGATGTCGGCTTATATGTAAACAACCTCGGATTGGAATTTTGATGGTTCCGTTAGCTTCGTTGGGTGATTCTAGACTTAGGAGCGTGTCCGGATTGTGATTTGGAGGTCGGGAGTAGAATTAGGTTTGAAATGGTGAAAGTCGAATTTTTGGAAAGTTTGATGGGGGGGTTAACTTTTTGATATCGGGGTCGGGTTCCTATTCAAGAAGTTGTAGTAGGTTCGCGGGGTCATTTGTGACTTGTGTGCAAAAATTGAGGTCAATCGGACGTGATTTGATATGTTTTGGCGTCGTTTGTAGAATTTGGAAATTTCGAAGTTCATTAGGCTTGAATCCGTGTGTAATTTGTGTTTTTGATGTTATTGAGGTGAATTGAAGATTCTACTAATTTCGTATCGTGATTTAGGACTTATTGGTATGTTTGGTTGAGGTCCCAAGGGCCTCGGGTTGATTTTGGGTGGTCAACGCACTTGGTTTCGAGTTGGTGAAGTAGCTAAAGTATTGCTGCTACTGGTTTAACCGCACATGCGGAGTGGGCACCACAGGTGCGAGCCTGTAGAAGCGGGAAGAGAGACACATAAGCGGGCTAGGTGGAGAAGGCAGTGGTCGCATGTGCGATGTTCCTTCTGCACCTGCTAGGACGTAGATGCAGCGAGAAGGGCGCAGGTGCGAAGCTTGAAGGTTTGACTGTTTTCGTAGAAGCGGACAAAGGGCCGCGGAAGCGCCTCCGCAGTTATGAAACCTAGAGCGCAGGTGCGAGCCTAGTGACTTAAGTGGTTTCCGCAGAAGCGGAGTAATAACCGCATAAGCGATTCCGCAGGTGTGGATAAGTGGCCGAAGGTGCGAAAGGCATGGGCAGAATGTTTAAAAACGAGAGTTTGCGATTTTGGCTTCATTTCAAAATTTTGAGCTCGGTCTTAGGCGATTTTGGAGAGTGTTTTCGAGGGGATTCTTGAAGTATGCTTCTTGTACTCGTTTTTGGTCAATAATCTTGTTTCCCCACTGATTTTACACCTAATTGGTGAGTTTTCTGAGGTGAAATTTGGGGGTTTAGGGCTAGAGAATTGGAGAGTGAATTTTGGGGAATTGGATGACCAAATGGTGTCAAATTTTGATAAATTTGGTATGGGTAGACTCGTGAGTGAATGGGATTTCAGGTTTTGTGACTTTTGTTAGATTTTTAGACGTGGGCCCGGGGGCTGGTTTGAGCAAACTTTGGATTTTGGCTTATATTTCGTGTTTTTCTTATGGAATTGATTCCTTTAGCCTATATTAATTATATTGTATTGCCTGTGACCAGATTCGGGACGTTTGGAGATCGATTCGAGAGGCAAAGGCATATTGGAGTAGAGTTTTGCTCGGATTGAGGTAAGTAACTGTTTTAAATTTGGTCCTGAGGGTATGAAACCCCAGATTTTGTTGTTATATGATTGTTTGGCAGTGACGCACATGCTGGGTGACGGGCGTGTGGGCGTGCACCACAGGAATTGTGACTTGGTCCATTCCGTGGAATTGTAAAGTTGAATAACTTGTTGTTAACTATATGCTCTCCCCGTGTTATAGAATTTTGACTGCAAATCATGTTAGGAGTCATGCTTAGGCTATGTGACTTCACTATTGGGAACCGCAGAGGTCGTGTACTCGTTGAATTAATTGCTAATTATTCTTTTGTACTCAGTTACAGTTTACTTATGTATCATATATCAGTCTATTTTTGTTCTTGCTGATACATTACATTATCTTTGTTTGAGCTGATTTTTATGATTTCTGAGAGCCTGAGAGACTGGAGAGGTTGGTGACTGAGTTAGGGCCTGAGTGCCGAGTTGTGAGCTATATGTATGTATATGGATCGGGTTGCACAACGCAACGAGCCTTAGGGCTGTATATAGGGATCAGGTTGCACGCCGCAACGAGCCTTAGGGCTATATATATGGATCGGGTTGCATCCGCAACGAGCCTTATGGCTATTTATATGGGATCGGGCTACACGCCGCAGCGATATAGTGCTTGGGCTGAAGGAGCCCCCCGAAGTCTGTACACTCCCAGTGAGCGCTGATACCTATTGGGTGGGAGTGTTGAGAGAGATGAGAGCCGAGTGATTGAGCTATTGAGAAAGGTTGAGTGACTGTTGCCCTGAGAGGCTGTTCTTGCTTTCATTTGTTGTTGCACTTAGCTGTTATATGTCACTATTTTGAAACTTCTGAAAGATATTGTATCCGGTTTTACTTGAACTTGGTAATGTATAAACTGATTTGACTTAAATTGCCGGATTTGAAAGCATATCTACTTTATTGTTGAGATTACTGTAAACAAACTAAAATTGTATAGATTGTCACTATCTTTTAGTTCCTTATTTATTATTGTTATTTTCTGAGTTGGTTGTATTCACGCTACACCCTGCACTTCGTGTGCAGATCCAGGAGTTTTTGGATGCGGAGAGTGTTGATATTTCGCGTAGCTGACCGTTGGGGAAACCGAGGTAGCTGCCTGGCATTTGCAGCCCTTGTTTCTCATTCCTTATCATTCTTTTGTTGTATTTTGATCCAAACTGTTACAGTCGTTTCATTTCTAGACTGATTATGTATAGATGCTCATGGCTTAGTGACACCCCGATATTGGGAGCTATTTCCGCACTTGTATTTTTTTTTGGGTTTTACCCCCTTGTTTATGAATACTTTGCCTATTTCAAATGTCTTGAATTATTTTTTTTGTGTTAAATATTTGGAGTATTTAGAAATGACGGCTTGCCTAGTACCATCAATAGGCGCCATCACGACAGGTTAGAATTTGGGTCGTGACAGAGAATTTTCAGATTTTCCATGTATAAAAAATGAGGCCAAGCCTATAAATTTATAGACAATGAAAGGGTGAGATGAAGATGTGCAATCCAAGAGGTGCCTCTTCCATTTTCCATTCACACCCTTTAGGAAAAACCCAACATTCCCCACATGAATGGGGAATGACCACATTTATAAAAACATGCTAAAAAATTGTGTGATTCGCAAGCAAGGATTAATCGCATCTCGATAAGTAGGTTTCCCTTTGAACTTTCCGTAGTTAACTTATGTCGGATATACTCGGTCAATCGGTATATTTGATATCTTTGAATCGTCTAACTTTGGTGTATACCTAGACAACTATAAGTCACACAATCAACCCTTAACCGTCTTTGGTTCTCATTGTTGTATTCGTTTCAGCCATGAAGACCACCTGGTTTCATAAGTGTGGCCTTACAGAATCCTCCTTGAAGCGACCTACACTTCACACTTACATAGGTGATTTCTAAACGTGTTATCCCATAGATACACTATTTGACATAACCCGTACCAAACTTAGAAACCATTAAAAAGCCTTAACGCTTTATCCTTGGTACTGAACATTGTCTCATCACGAGATTGGACCATAATTTTATTTGACAATTTTGAACCGTCATGAATGACTTTGTTTGATCTCCTTGAACCTAGATCTTGGGATCTCTAGTCTTCAAGGTAGAGTTACCGCCACAATGACTTGTCCCCGACCATAGTCTCATTTCCTTCGATGATCTCTCAACTACCTCTATAGTTAGGCCTTTTGTAAGTCCAACATATTATCACTTGACTTCACATAGTCAATTATGATAATTCCCCTAGAGAGTAGTTGTCTAATGGTTATATGTCTTCGTCGTATATGACGAGATTTTCCGTTATACATAACACTCCCTGCCCTTCCTATTACCGCTTGACTATCACAATATATACATGTAGGTACCAACAATTTGAACCAAAATGGAATTTCTTTAAGAAATTCCGAATCCATGTTATTTCTTCACCGGCCTAGTCTAAGGCTAACCTCCATTGTAGAGTGGGCAATGCACATTTATTTGGATGATTTCTAAGATACCACTCCTCCACCGCTTGTAAAAATATATCTACTTGTGGATTTATAAAAACAGTCAAATCGGTGATCTAATTTGCATCATTATACCCCTCCATTATCGTAGAATACTTATTGTGACGCAACACATAATTTTGACTATATTTTAAATACCTCAAGACTCATTTCATTGTCATGACAGTTCAATGCGAACTTCCTTATGTTGTAGACTAATACATCTCGACTTTCTATTGCATATCAGACTATTGACTACACTTAATATAGCAATATTATATTATAACAACAACTGGAATGATTGGCACCAGTTGTGGCCACAATCTTTTAATATATAACACTTTTTGCAACCACTTCGCCTTTTTCTAGTATTTGTATACTATTTTGTTCTTATTGCAAAATGCAATACAAGTATATATGAGAAATTATAACACCTTCATTCATGAAACAAATCCAATTTGCTATGGATTATTATCATTTTCATTAGTTGGTTCACCACATTATAGACTAAATTATTAATACATCTGTTCTGGAAAGGAACGTGAGCAACCTTTGAACAAATAGTGAATTTAATAACTACCATATCAAAGTTCTTCTAAATAATATAGACATTGCGTCTAACATTATCTTTTGTCATGCATAAGTTAAACTCCCCCACATTTCAAATGGTTCATGTGCCTTTTCTATTATTCATTATCAATAAACAATGACTGCATAATTTGGAGTATTCTTAATGTAAATACATTTGTTATACTCATTAATTTGAAATCATTTGATAACATTGTTTGGTCAAATTTTAAATCTCAATTTAAGAAGGTTGTCTTCATCCATTTGGTGGATTTCAAGACCATACACTGTAGCCAATGCTACTAACATCAATATGTACGTAATACTCATAATTGACGAGTATGTATTAAAATAGTCAAGGCCTTCTCATTGTCTATATTCTTTGACAATAAATGTTGCCTTATAATTGTTAATAGTTCCATCATATTTTATTTTCCTCTTGAAAATCCATTTGGAATCCAATGGTTTGTTCCCTAGAGTAAGATCAACTAACTCCCAAGTATAGTTATTTAATATGAATTCTATCTCACTATTGGCTGCTTCTTTACGAGGAAGACACAACTTCTTTCAAAGTTTGAAGCTTATTTTCCAACAAGAATGTCAGAAAATTTGATCCAAAGGAAGTAGTTTTCCTTTGACGTTTACTACGTACTGTCCTTTGATTCTTCTCGAGGTTGCTTAGATTTTCCACTAGACGGATCACATTCCTTTTTATACGGATAAATATTCTCAGAGGATTCAATATTATCTGATTCTATCACCATATAAATATGAATCTCCGCATTTTCTAATTTGTGAACCAGAAATCGATATGCTTTACTGTTTGTTGCATATCTTATGAAAATACAATCAACGATTTTCGGTCCTATATCTACTCTTTTAGGTTTAGGACTTGCACTTTAGTCAAATACCCCCTATACTTTGAAATATTTCAAGTTGAGCTTTCTTCCTTTCCATTGTCATATGGAATACATTGTATTTTGCTATAGGAAACTCGATTGAGTATTCAGTTAGCTGTAAGAATAGATTCCCCCATAAGTTCTGGAGTAAACTAGAACTTATTAACAAAGCATTCATCATTTCATTTAATGATCAATTTTTTCTTCCGTGATCCCATTGAATTGGGGCGTGTATGTGGCCGTTGTTTGATGAATAACAAAATATGCCATACACATTTCTTCAAAAAAGACTCATATTTGCTACTCCTATTTCTTTATAGAGCCAATAACATGAACTGTTGTTTGTGCCACGACAAAGTCAGAATTAATAAATGGTGAAATTTTAATCTTCAAACCAATTTGACACAACAAGAATTAATAAACGGTGAAGTTTTTTAAATCTTCAAATCGAGTAATATATAACACAATCAAATTTAATAAACGGTGAAGTTTTTAATCTTCAAACCGAATAATAAATTGGAGTAGAAAATCACTAAGATTTTAATCTCCAAAATGAGTAAAAAGTCACTTAGACTTAAATCTCCGATAAATAAGTAGAAAGTCATGAAGACTTTAATCTCAATGAACGAGTAGAACATCACGCAGATTTTAATTTCAAAGTAGGAGTAGAAAATCATGAAGATTTTAGTCTCTATAACAAGATTTGAAAGTCACGAGGATTTTAGTCTCCAAACCAGGAGTAGAAAATCACAAATATTAAAAATTTCTTTTCAAATGGCTTTCCAACTAAACCATTGTAACACTTAAATAGTATGATCCTTTTAATCTTATCAAACTAATATATGTAATTTCTTTTCATATACTATATTCATGATCTCAAGAATACTTCAAGTATAATTGTAAACCTAATTTAGTCTTACTTCCTTGAAGAAACCATGCATGCTACCAAATTGTATAACACCTACTATTGTTTTTATTTAGTCAAAGGAATAACATACAAACATATGTTATTCCTAATCATGCATTAAAATCTAGATTTCTATTATAAGATCATCATACGATAAATATCTACCCTGACATTTATAGAAGCAATATATCTTAAATCATAAAGGGTAGAAAATTAAAAATAAATAGAGTAAAGAAAGTAGAATTTTTTATAAAATAATAAAAGAAGAAGAAGAATATTGTACAGAAAAGTAGAGAGAGGGAATTTTTATTGATTGGGAATTAATTACAATGATATAGAACCCCTCTATTTATAGGAAAAAAGTGACTTAGCCACCAAGTAACAAACCCTAAGATCTCTCTAAAATATAGACATTCACCTTAAATACAATTCTCTTTATAAAACTCCCCTTGAATGTCTATTCAACAGATAATATGCCTCGTTAAAACCTTAACTAAATAAAACCCAGTGGAAAAAAATTCTAGTGAAGGAAAAAGAGTGCACATATCTAATAATATGCCTTTTGGTTGCCTCATTAAAAATATTGCAAGGAAAACCCAGTGGGACAAAATCTTGTAAGGAAAAAAGAGTACAACGTGTATTAACCCCCCCTGATGAGAGCATTAATTTACATCCTTGAGCCTCACATTCCAATCCTGTGCACTAGCTTCTTGAAAGGTTGACGTCGACAGATATTTGATGAATAAATCAGCCATATTCACTTCAATGAATATGTTGCACCTTGAAAATTCTCGCTATCACATTGTCATGCTTATAGTTATAGCAAGATACATATGTGCACAAATTGCACTTAGGATTGTATATGCTTTAAGCGATTTGAATCCTTCAAGGATTGTCATATAAGTTAAGTCATATAAGATATTTAAATAGACTTTAGATGCATATCAAGTTTTCATGTCATGCTAGACATATAAGATAGATAAAAGTGATTAAACACTCTGTTGACTTTATACTTTCAAGTGTTTGAACTACATGTCCAAAACTATATGTCCTTCATATGAAACCAATTCTATTCGAATTGTGTCACTTCCATTTAGCCAATATTTTTGTGTCTATATTCGACAGACTTAAGATCCTCATCTATAATTAGCGTTATCATAGATATAGTCGATGACCATTTTATATCGGTTCCAACCTCCTTTTTTTCATAAAGACATAACATGGAGATCTCTTCATTCATATTTTTCAGGTACTTGAACCTCTTGTAACGACCCGACTTATCATTTTAAGCATTTATGCTTCTTTCAACTATTTGAAATCTTGAATAGTTTCATATGATGTATTATGACCTGTGTGTATTGTCGGCTTTGGTTTTTTATGTGTTTGAGAATTAGTTTGGAAGAATGAAATTCATATTTAAAGTTTGAGTTGAAAATATTGATCGAATGTTGACTTATGTGTAAACGACTCCGGAATAGAGTTTCGATTATTCTAAGAGCTCCGTATGGTGATTTTGGACTTAGGAGTATGTCCGAAAAATTATTTGAAAGTCCGTAGTTAAATTAGGCTTGAAATGGCAAAAGTAGAAAATTTAAGTTTGGAAGTTTGACCGGGGAGTTAATTTTTTGATATCGGGGTCCGAATCCAGTTTTAGAAATTTTGATAGGTCCGTTATATCATGTATGACTTGTGTGCAAAATTTGAGGTCAATCGGACTTGATTTGATAGGTTTTGGCATCGAATGTAGAATTTGGAATTCGTTAGTTTTCATTAAACTTGAATTGGGATGCGATTCATGTTTATTGTTGTATAATGTAATTTGAGGCATCAACTAAGTTTGTGTCATGTTATGAGACTTTTTAGTATACTTGGTTGGGGTCCCATGGGGGCTCGAATGAGTTTTGGAAGAGTTTTTGGAAGAGTTTGGTGTTTTGAGCATAAACATGTAATGATCCAAAGGTCTATTTTTAGTTCTAGAGATCGAAATTTGATTTCGAGACTTCCGAGAGTTTTATAATGAATTATAGGAATGATCTGGAATGTTTGGTCTAATTTCATCAAGTCGCGATTGAGTCTTTTGTGCGAAACATGAGTTAATTGCTTAACGAGCGAAATTTGTATCACATTGAGCAAATGAGCTTCGAATTGAGTTTCGATTGAACGGCCAGGTTCGTATTATTATTATTTGTGACTCATAGGAATAAGAATCGTCAAATTCCAAATTCGTATGATGGAGTTAGAGCCTTTTTAGTGAAACAATAAATTATTGGTGCAAGCAGGTTCTGGTGCGGACCTTTAGTGATGGGAAATGGACTTTTAGTGATGGGAAATGTGTTTTTATTGAGCAGTTTTTTTTTAGCTCATTTCAATATTTTTTGGCTAAAGAACAAGGCTTGGGGCGACTTTTCAAAGACATTTCATGGAAAATCTTGAGGTAAGTCACTTGTGATCATTGTTAGTCAATAATATTGAATTATCATCGAATATTCCGACTAGATTACGTGTTTTTGAGGTGTAATTCGAGAATTTAGGCCTAGCGATTTGAAAATAAGATTTGAGGATTTGAAGGTTGAGTTGATGTCGAAATTTGGTATGGTTGGACTTGTGGTTGAATGTGCGTTCATATTTTGTAACTTTTGTCGAGTTCTGAGACACGGGCCCCACTGGCGATTTTTGAGTGTAATTTCGGATTTTGTTGAAAAAATAGTATTTTTATATGGAATTAATTCCTATAAATTGTGTTGACTGTATCGAATTAATTGTGACTAGATTCGAGGCGTTTGGAGGCCGATTCGTGAGGCAAAGGCATATTGGAATAAAGAATTACACGATTTGAGGTAGGTAACACTTCTTAACTTGATTCTGAGGGTATAAATCCCCGAATTATGTATTATGTGAATTGTATGGAGGTGACGCACATGCTAGGTGACGGGCGTGTGGGCGTACACCATATAAATTATGACTTAATTGATTCCGTGGAGTTGCATAATCAAATAATCATGTCATTATCCACATATCCTCCACGTGTTAGAGGAAATTGAGTTGAGACTCATGTTAAAGATCATGTTTAGGCTACGTGCCGATATTTTGGGATCCACAGAGGTCTTATTGCTATTGAATTACTTATTTGAATTGTAATTTTGTACTCAGTCACATCTATTATTTGCATATCATATCTCAGTCTCTGTTGTCATTCATTGATATATCATATCATCATGTCGGGTTGATTTTCATGTCATTGAGAGCCCGGGAGACTAGAGATTTTGAGTGATATTTATGGGATCGGGTTGCACGCCGCAACATGTGTTATTTATTTATGCCTGAATCTGGCTATTATAAAGCTTGGGCTGAAGGAGCCCCTCCGGAGTCTGCACCCCCCACAATGAGCGCGATTGATTTTATATTAAGAAATTGATCTTCCTTGGACATAGATCTTGTCTGAATCATTTATATTTGGGGATGGATCTTCCCCTAGGCATGGATTTTGCCCGAATCACTTATATTTGTGGATGGATCTTCCCCTGGGCATGGATCTTGTCCGAATCATTTATATTGAGGGATGGATCTTTCCTGGACATGGCTCTTGTCCGAATCATTTATATTTGGGGATGGATCTTCCCCTGGGCATGGATCTTGCCCGAATAATTTATATTGAGGGATGGATCTTCCTTGGACATGGATCTTGTCCGAATCATTTATATTTGGGGATGGATCTTCCCCTGGGCTGGATTGGCCATGTACAGTACTGAGTGACTGAATGTCAGTTATTATGTATATATATTTGGGATGGATCTTTTCTGGGATGGATTGGACATATACAGTACTAAGTGATTGAGTATTTTGAGATTTTGAGTACACGAGGTTTCCACTGAGGTGCATCAGATACAACATATACATTGGCATGTAGATATAGAGATGTCATATTCCTCATATCATTCAGAATCGATCTATGTTACTTGTACAAATTTAACTGTTGAACTTGAAAGCATGCCTACATTTCTGTACAGTTATTTTTATACTGCACTGTACTTGTTGAGCTCGTCACAACTTTCATCCCAAATGCTAGTCTTGTTACTTATTGAGTACATAGGGTCGGTTGTACTTATACTACGCTTCTGCACCTTGCGTGTAGATTTCTGATGCTGATGTAGCTGCGTACGGTGAGATTTGGATTTGAAGATGTACCTGCGTTCCAGTCATTGCTGCCTCTTGTTCATGATAGCTTTAGAATTTTTAATCTGTTCATGTATACTTCAGACATATGACGTATTTTATTTCACACTGGCTTCGTATATTCTAATCTTAGAAGCTCATGATTTGTCACGACCCAAAATCCACTAGTGGTCGTGATGGCGCCTAACACCGTCGTCAGGCAATCCAACAATGATTAGTCAATTAAATTACTCATTCTAGTACCTTAAAATCATAATTTTTATTAATAAAATAGTGTGAAATAGAATTTACACGAATTACAATAGTAAACAACCCGCAGGAACCCCCCAAACCCGGTGTGACAAGTGCATGAACATCAACTAGAAAATATAATAAAATACAACATCTGTCTAGAGTGCAAGTTAGACAGGAAAATATAAATAACTCTGATGGAGACTCTGCAGGCTGCGGATCATAACATGAAATGCAGCTCATAGCAAAGTCCACGAAATGGCCGCGTGTAACGACCCAACTTGTTGTTTTAAGAATTTACATTCCGTTCGGTGGCTTAAGATCTCGAGAAGCTTTGAAATGTGTATTATGACTTGCAAGGGTGGTCAAGTTTGGTTTTCGGATGATTCAAGATTTAATTGAAAGAACAATTCTTATTTTGGAAGCTTAAGTTGAAATAATTTGCCGGATGGTGAATTATGTGTAAACGACCCCAAAATAGATTTTTGATGATTCCAATAGCTCTGTATGGTTATTTTGGACTTAGGAGCATGTCCGGAAAAGTTTTTGGAAGTCCGTAGTGAAATTTGCTTGAAATGGTGAAAGTTGAATTTTTGGGAAGTTTGATCGGGGAGTTGACTTTTTGATATCGAAGTCGGAATCCAGTATTAAAACATTTCATAGATCCTTTATGTCCTTTATGACTTTTGTGAAAAATTTGAGGTCAATCGGATTTGATTTGATAGGTTTCGGCATCGAATGTAGAAGTTGGAAATTCTTAAGTTCCTTAAGCTTGAGTTGGGGTATGATTTGTGGTTTTAGCATTGTTTTATGTGATTTGAGGTTTCAACTAAGTTTGTATGATATTTTAGGAATTGTTTGTGTATTGGGATGAGGTCCCGAGGGCCTCAGGTGAGTTTCAGAGTGGTTTCAGATCAATTTTAACTGCTGATTTCTTTGACAACAATGTGCGAAATTTCTGATGCGCAGAGCTGACTTTGGAAGCTTATATCTCAAAATCTATAAGGAATCTGGAAATTATCAAAACATGAAAGTTGTAGCTATTTTATTCTAGGTTCCATAATGATAAACTATTTATCATTTGGACATCTGTACAAAATGTTATGATCGATTGACTGAAGCTAGTACTGCAGATTTTGGCTACAACAATGTGCATCGCAGGAAATTTCTGTTACACAGGGCTGGCTTTGGGAGCTTATATCTCGCAATCTATAAGGAGCTGGGAGATGATCAAAACATGAAAGTTGTATATCTTTGTATATAGTTTGCAGAAATTTAAACCATTTGGCAGTTGGAGTTGATTACAAAAAGTTATAGTTGATACGCTACAGGCGGTCAGGGAAGAGTTTTGGAAGAGTTTGATGTTTTCAGCATAAGCATGTAATGATCCAAAGGTCCATTTTTAGTTATAGAGATTGAAATTCAATTTCGAGACTTCCATGATTTTGATAATGAATTATAGGAGTGATCTGGAAAGTTTGATCTAATTTCATCAAGTCGCGATTGGGGTTTTAACGCTAAACATGAGATAATTGTTTAACAAGTAAAATTGGTATCGCATTGAGCAAATGAGCTCTGAATTGAGTTTTGATTGAGCGAGTAGGTTCGTATTATTGTTTGTGACTCATACGAACAAGAATCGTCAAATTCCGAGTTCGTATGATGGAGTTAGACCTTTTTAGTGAAAACAAAACTGCTGGTATAAATAGTTCTGGGGCGCACCTTTAGCGACCAGATTCGACACTTTTAGCGACATGATTGGACTTTTAGTGACAAGAATAGTATTGTTTGGGCAGAAACTTAAGGACGAAAAATGGTCATTTCCTTCATTTCGTTTTGGATTTTTGGAGTACGGTTCTTGGGCGATTTTGAGGATTTTATTTCAAGACTTCAACTTGGGTAAGTGTCCTATATCCAAAAGTGATTATATTTCATAAATCCATGGTTATATTCATCATTAATTCAGATTTAAATGGAAGAAATTGAGGTTTTTGCAAAATCTTTCAAAAACGGAAATTTTAGATTTGGAGGCCGAGTTGTTATCGGAATTTGATAAAATTGGTATGGGTAGACTCGTAACTGAATGGTTGTCGAATTTTGTGAGTTTCGTCAGATTCCGAGACGTGGGCTCCACTGGCGATTTTTTTAGTTAAATTTCGGATTTTGTTGGAAAATTAATATTTTCATATGGAATTAATTACTATAATTACTATTGACTTAATTGAATTAATTTGGATAGATTTGAGCTGTTCGGAGGTCAATTCAAGCAAGACGAAAATTTTGGAATATCAACCTAGCTTAAAAATAAAAAGAAGTATCTTGCCTAACCTTGAGTGGGGGAATTACCCCTTAGGCATCGAGTCTTATGTGCCATTTGTAAAATATGAAAATCCGGGTACGCGAGGTAACGAGTACGTACTCGGGCTTATATTGTCATGACCCAAAATCCCACCACAGGCGTCATGATGACACCTAGTCTCTAAGACTAGGTAAGCCGATTTCAATTATATTTTGAAGCTATTTTGTTTTGAAACTAACGGCGGAAATAATTACAATATACAACCTCCCAAGACTAGTAGTACTGAGTCATGAACTCTAACTGAATGATCACGAGGACCGAATATACAATACTGTTTGATTACAAGTTAACAGTACAATGAAAAGAAAAGACTCCAAGGGACTGCGTCGACCAAGCAACTCTACCTTGAATCCTTACGATCCCGCTTTAACTCGGCTCAAGTCCGTTATCTTCAATACCTGGCTCTGCACAAAAATATGCAGAAGTGTAGTATGAGTACGCCACGGTCGATACCCAGTAAGTATCAAGACTAACCTCAATGGAGTAGAGACGAGGTACAGTCAAGACACTCACTAGTCTAATAACATGTGCAATATAATAGGAAACAAATAACAACAGAGCAACATGAAACAACCAGTGATATGCACAACAGACAACAAGAATACCATTAATATCGCTCAATAATTAATAAGTACAATTACACCCAATTAAATCAAGTCCTTCAAATAGATGTCTTTCCCATATAATTCTTCCAAATAATTCTCTTTCAAATATAATTTTCTCAAATAATTATTTTTTAAATATAATTCTTTCAATAAATCTTTTCAAATATAATTTCCTCAAATAAATATCTTTCAAATACAATTCTTTCATATAATACTTTCTAAGTAAAATCCTTCCAAATAAATATTTTAAATATAATTCTTTCAATTAAAAAGTCACCATGTGACACCTCATTTCATAATCATAAAAATACGGGTCTCAGCCCATTTTTATATTTTTCATAAACACGGGTCTCAGCCCATTTTTATATTTTCACGGCACCTCGTGCCCATAATTAAATCATCATATTTCTCCGGCACTTCGTGCCCTCATTTCATATCACAACTGCACGGACAATCCGCGTGCCAATTATCATTATCATTTCATCACAGCACCTCGTGCCCACATTTCATATCACAACTGTACGAACAATTCACATGCCAAATATTCTCATTATTTACTCACGGCACCTCGTGCCCACATTTCATTTTATAATCCGCCTGACAATAGCCACATGCTCTCAATTTCAACATAAATCAGATTGCTATCAATTTACCAACAACAAAACAAGTAGCACAAGGTATAAAAATAAACACAAGAAAATCACAACATTACATGAAAATTATCAACACCACAACCCCACATTATCACATATCGTCCCTGACAATATCCACCCTTATTGCTCCTATTGCCACCCTTATCGCTCCGCCCAGACAATATCAATAGCCACCCTTATCGCTCCTATAGCCACCCTTATCGCTCCGCCCAGACAATATTCCAACAAACACAACAACAATGAAATGCCACCCTTATACTCACATAATATCAACGGTGAAATACCACCCTTATCTCCCCAAAATAATAACTCATACAACATAACAATTTACACGGGAATTTAACACGACAATATAATAAAATCAATTCATATCACAATTTGCCCAATAGCCACAACCAAATTCCAGATATAACAAAATCAATTAATTTCACAACAAATAGCCCAAGGCTCCACACAATGTATATAACACCCCAAAGTAATCAATAGAGATAGAAAAATAATCAACATAGGGCACACCTTCATTAATCCAAATTTAGATATTTATATTAACACCTCTTCTTAAGTTCATTTAATTAATTATTTGCAGAGGAAAAAATTAAATTAAATTCCAATAATTATCAAACTAGCAAATTCACAAAATTTCATAAATAATCAAATAACAATCACATCACATTGTCATATAACAATAGAGTCAACAACAAGGATTTAGGCACGACAAGTAGATGATTAAATATATGCCAACAATTATCCAATTTACTACACAATATGCTCAAGACTTTAACTCAATAAAATCTGCACATATAAACCAAGTACGTACTCGTCACCTCCCGTACATGGTTTTCAATTACACAAATTGCACATAAGACTCAATGCCTAAGGTGAAATTCCCCCACTCGAGGTTAAGCAAGACACTTACTTCTTTGAAGTTATGTCGATATTCCAAAATCGCCTTCTTGCTTGAATTGACCTCCTGACAGGTCAAATCTATCCAAATTAATTGTATAACTTCATTAAAATTCATCGAAAACAATTTCGGATAATAATATGTTTACTTAAAAATTTATTCCAAAAAGTAAACAAAAGTCAATGCGGGACCCGCCTCTCAGAACCCGACATAATTTTCATGAAATCCGAATACCCATTCCGATACGAGTTCAACCATACCAACTTTATCAAATTCCAATAACAACTCGACTTACAAATCTTAAATTTTTGTTTTTGGAAGATTTTACAAAAATCTTGATTTTTCCTACATTAAATCCGAATTAAATGATGGATTCAAATACATAATCATGGAAATTAATCAAAACTAGATAAGAATCACTTACCCCAAACACCCATGCAAGAATCTCTCCAAAAATTGCCTTCTACCAAGCTCCAAATAAGATTTTGAGTTATGAACTCAAACCCCCATATTTGTGACTTTTAATTTTGCCCAGATAGGCCTTCTTCGCGTTCGCAACCTCTGTCTCGCGAAGGCCAAAAACTCACTGCCTCAAATTCTTCTTCGTGTTCGCGTTACCAGCGTTGCATTCGCGAAGGCCTGCTATGCATATCATCTTTTTCAAGCTCTCGCGTTCGTGATGCACTCAGGTCCTACTTCTTCGCGTTCGCGATTGAAGCTTCGCATTCACGAAGGCTGATGAATCCAGGCCCAGTCCCCTCCTTCCTTCTACGTGCGATTGGCCCGTCGCGTTCGCGTAGATTCTCCAGGCATACCTTCGCGTTCGCGAGCCCTCTTTCCCGTTCGCGAAGGCCAAATCCCAGCAGCCTCAAAACTCCACTTCGCGTTCGCCTGACTCTCTTCGTATTCGCAAAGAAGGAAGTCAGATACCAGATACAGCAGTTCCGAAAGCCCAAAATGATCCGAAACCACCCCGAAACACACCTGAGGCCCATGGGACCTTAACCAAATGCACAAACAAGTCCTAAAACATCATACGAACTTAGTCGAATTCTCAAATCACCTCAAACAACATCAAAATGACGAATCGTACCCCAAATCAAAATCTATGAACTTTAAACTTTCAATTTCTATAACTTGTACCGAAATACATCAAATCAATCCGGGATGACTTCAAATTTTGGACACAAGTCATAATTGGCATTATGGACCTACTCCAACTTCCAGAATCAGATTCCAATCCCGATATCAAAAGTCCACTTCCGGTCCAATTCTCCAAAAAATTAACTTTCGCCATTTCAAGCCTAAATTGACTACAAACCTCACATTCACAGTCCGAACACGGTCCTAAGTCCAAAATCACCCAACGGAGCTAACGGAACTGACATAACTTTATTCTGGAGTCGTCTTCACACAGTTCTGACTACGGTCAAAATCCTAAGACTTAAGCTTTCGTCTTAGGGACTAAGTATCCAAAATCACTCTGAATCATCCGTAAATCAAGCTCGACCACACACACAGGTCATAATACATATTGTGAAGCTTCTAGAGACCTTAAGTCACTGAATGGGGCATTAATTCTTAAAATGACAAGTCAGGTCATTACATTCTCCACCTCTTAAACAAACGTTCATCCTCGAACGTTCCAAGAATTATTCTAAGGTTACCGAATTGATGATTTTTACTTTTACACATATACTCACGGTTGGTCCCACGCTACTACATTGGAGGTAAGTCCGACAACACCATCTCATTTGAGATTATTTCTTTTATCCATACTTGAAAACTTTAAGGTCATTTTCTTACGCTTTAATATTTTCAAAAGGCCTGATTTCTTACAACAACGCGCAGTATTAGTCTCAACTGGCTATAGCAACTCGTGCCTATGCACATATCAAATATTTTTTCAATAGTGTTGAAGTAATTCAAAACTTTCTCTAGGGTGCTACATTATTCCCCGCTTAGGATCATTTGCTCTCAAACACATAATATAATTTATCTCTTCTTTTGCAAATCTCAATCCCCCAAATTTTACTAACTCCCAAATGTTTTAGAAATATCGGTAGAGTCTCCCCTGTAATTGGGCCTATCCACCTTCCAGAGTAACGCCCAAACAACTCCTAACAACATATCCACAACCCAACAAAATAGCACAATGTATACATCAATAACACTAATCTCAACATTACAAGCACTACATTATCATAATGATATCAGGACATGAAGCACATCATATGTATGGCCATCACCATATCTCTGGTCTTAAAAGTTGTTCATAATTAATTCCAGCATCATCAATTAATCTCATATTAACCATCACCTCGTTTCGAATTTTCACAACGCTGACAACAGAACGGGAGGCATGAAGACCTCATGATTAATTACTCAGATTAATGAGTCACATTTAACGCCACCTGGGCACTCACCTCATAGGTTAAAACTCAATATTTACAGCACGAAAATAGCTGAATATGAGTAGAAAATATACAAGCATTATCAAATAAGCTAACATGCATGACTTCCTATTAATATTATTGCACAAATTAAATTTCACACGGGAGAATTTTAAACTCATAAACATTGTCACGACCCGATCGGTCGTTTTGAGTATTACAACCCTGTTTCCCCATTTACTGCTCAAATTGGGATTTACAGTTATTGTGTGACTTGCCGGGGCAATTGGTTCGGGTTCGGTGAGGTTTTGGAATGAATTGGAATACTTAGTTTCAAGGTTTAAAGCTTAAATTAAAATATTGACCGGATGTCGACTTATGTGTAAACGACCTAGAAATTTAATTATGATGATTCCAATAGCTGCGTATGGTGATTTTGGACTTAGGAGCGTGTCCGAAAAATTATTTGGAGGTCCGTAGTGGAATTAGGCTTGAAATGCCGAAAGTTGAATTTTTGGAAAGTTTGACCAGGGGGTTGACTTTTTGATATCGATGTCGGAATCCGATTATGGAAATTGGAATAGTTTCGTTATGTCATTTATGACTTGTGTGCAAAATTTGAAGTCATTCCGAATTGATTTGATGTATTTCAGCACAAGATGTAAAATTTGAAAGATCAAAGTTCATTTGGCTTGAATTGAGGTGCGATTCGTAGTTTTAGCATTGTTTGATGTAATTTGAGGCTTCGACTAAGTTCGTATGATGTTTTAGGACTTCTTGGAATATTTGGTTGAGGTCCCGAGGGGCTCGGGTGAGTTTCGGGGTGGTTTCGGACCATTTCTAGGACATTCTTAGTTGCTGGTTTTGGCCACAGAGGTATACATCGCGATCGCGGACAAATTGTCGCGATCACGAAGAGCAATTTTGCTGTTTGGGTACTGTGAATCGCGATCGTGGGTACTGTGAATCGTGATCGCATAGAAGGAAATCCTGTTGTACTAACCCGACTTTGGAAGGTTATATCTCGCAATCTATAAGGAATTTGGAGATGATCCAAAAATGAAAGTTGTAGCCCTTGATGTGTAGTTTTTATAAATTTAAACTATTTGTCATTTGGAGTTGTGTAATATAAATTTATGGTAGATACACTATAGATTGTTTGGGAAGAGTTTGGAAATCTTGGTTGCACAGGGCTGACTTTGGAAGCTTATATCTAGCAATCTATAAAGAATTGGGAGATGAGAAACAAATAAAAGTTATATTCCTTGGAGTCTAGTATTCAGAAAGTTAAACCATTTGCAATTTGGAGTTTTGCACAAAATGTTATGACCATTATACTAGAGACTGTCTGGAAGAGTTGGAGAGTTTGGCCTTCGTGATCGCGAAGAGCAATTTTGGGGCTGAAAAATTTTGTGCTTCGTGATCGCGAAGCATTTTCCGCTATCGCAAAGAGTAAATGCCTCGACAGAAGATATATTTTGAGGTTTCAGCCATTTTAACAAATTTGGAGCTATGACGCTCGGATTGAAGTGATTTTTAAGGAGATTTTCACCATATGGATTGGGGTAAGTGATTCTAACTTGGTTTTGGTTAAATTACATGAATCTATTATTATTTTTATCAACAAATTAGTGTTTTGGGTTGAAAATAGTAGAAACATTCATAGACTTTAATTGAGTATTTGAAGACCGAGTTGTGGTCGGATTTGAGTAATTTTGCTATGGTTGGACTCGTGGCTGAATGAGGGTTCAGATTTTGTGAGTTTTATCGGATTCCGAGATGTGGGACCCATGGGTGATTTTTGGGGAATAATTTCGGATTTTTGGAAAATATTAGTATTTTGATATGGAATTAATTCCTATAATTTTTGTGAGCTGAATTAAATTAATTGTGACTAGATTCAAGCCGTTTGGAAGTTGATACGCGCATAATGGAATTTCTGGAGCATTGCTTAGCTTGCTCGACATTGGATTTTGCTTGTTCGAGGTAAGTAACTCCTCTAATCTTGGAGTTGAGAGTATGAACCCTGAATATATATATTTCGTGAATTGTTGGGAGGTGACGCACATTCTAGGTGATGGGCGTGTGGGTGTGCACTATAGAAATTGTGACATAATTGCTTTTGTAAAATTTTGTAGTTAAATGATCTTGGCATTTTCCATGCGGTTTTATGAGTTAAAAACATTGAGCTGAAAAACATATTAAAAATCATGTTGAGGCTATGTGCCAGTATTATTGGGACCCACAGAGGTCATATTGTTGTGAATTATTTAATTTAAATCTAAAATTCATATTCAGTCATATTCATTTTATTGCATATCATATCTCAGTCTCTGTTGTTATTTATTGATACATCATATCATCATTTTGGGCTATTCTCATGACATTGTGAGCCCATGAGAGAGAGACTCGAGATATTGATGACTGAGGGAGGCCGAGGAACTAATTGTGAAGATATTGTATTTTTGGATCGGGTTGTACGCCGTAGCAGGCCATGCTGGCTTTATATATATTATACTCTTGCACGTGAGTTGGCCGTGCAACATGTGAGTTGTCCATCCTTATAGCGCTTGGGCTGTAGGAGCCCCTTATGAGTCTGTACACAGCCCCAGTGAGCACAGTCGACTATGAACAGGGATCGGGCTGCATGCCGCAGCAGGTATTGTATAGCGCTGAGTGATTGAGTGGCTGAGCATAGTGAGAGAGAATGCAAGGCAGTGAGATTGAGTACTCTGAGAGTATGAGTACATGAGTATAATCTCTGAGATACATTGCATTGACATGCACACATGACATATATGCATAGAGATGTGTTTTCTTATGGTATCACATTATTCATGATTTCTCACACATGTTGATAGATGGGCATAGTGATGCATTTGTTTTACACAGGTTATCTAAAAAGAAAATGAAACATATCATTTATTATTGAAAGGATGTTGGAAAAATTATTGCATTCAAACTTATTCATATTTTTGGAAATTTCGGTAAACGATTTGGGTTTTTCACTGATGTACTTGAAAGGAAGAGCTATTATATTTGAAATCATGATTTTGCTGAGCATTTCATCTCTAAGATTACTTATGATATTATTTTCTTTATGTTATTATGGATTGTTGTGGACTAGTGGCTTTGGACCCGACCTTGGTAGAAGCTCATCACTACTTTCAACCTAAGGTTAGGTTTATTACTTACTCGGTACATGGGGTCAGTTGTACTGATACTACACTTATGCACATTGCGTGCAGATCTTGGCTGTTGTTGTTGTTGTGCTCGATGGTTGCGGGATTTGAAGATGTACATGCGTTCCTATTGTGGCTGCCTCTTGTTCATGATAGCCTTAGATTTATAAAAGCTCTGTTTATGTATTATTCAAACATAATATGTATTTATTTCATTTCCGCTTTGTATACTCTATTCTTAGAAGCTCATAATTTGTACTACCAGTTCTTGGGGGATGTATAAGATTCAGATCTTTATTCACTTAAATTGCTTTAATAATTGTTATTGGAATTGGATAATTGAAAATTGGCTTACCTAGCGGGTTGGGTTAGGAGCCATCACGACTAGTTGGATTTTAGGTCGTGACAAGGTAGTATCAGAGCTCTAGGTTCATAGGTTCTACAAGTCATGAGCAAGTGTCTAGTAAAGTCTTGCAGATCGGTATGATGACGTCCATACTTATCTTCGAGAGGCTACAGGGCATTTAGGATATATATTTCACATATTTCTTTCCTTATCGTGTAGGATTGATTCAGCTTGGGACATAACTCTTTGAATTCCTTCCACGTATTCGTATGAGCACATGAGCGCTCGGTATCAGCTTTGCATCGCCGGCTTGTGATTCTATGAACGAGGTTCGAGGTGAGTATTCTGTGTTTTGGTAATGGGCCAGTCTAGAGGACTTGAGGCCATGGTTAGACCGTAGCTTGAGTTAGGTAGCTTCAGTTGTAACCTGTACAATTGGACTCATATGTCCGGTAATGACCCTACAGTGGAATTTGTGGCTCGATAATTGGTGAAATGGCTTTGTGATGAGTATGATGTAACCGCGGGATGTGTTAAGACGATTTGAATGTGACAAGAAATGTTTCCTTGAAATGTAAAAGAAGGCCATTGGGTGCTTGATTTTCGTTTTGATGTGACGTACAATATCGAGTGTGAATGTTTTGAAGGATCTTTCATGATTGTTAAATTTTGGGACAAATTAAATTCTTATGTCTGGTTAGTGAGTTTGGACTCAAATAAACTAAGTGATTGCATAGTAATTGTGACTGCGAAAAGGTATATCAAGATACCAATTTGAGGTTAAGCAGGTGGATTATTTCCTACGGAGTAATCTACGTAGGTGTATTCCTTATGATGTGAGTGGAGAGTTTCTTTTCTGCTAGTGGGGCATATATGTGGAGATTTAAATTTGAATCTGGCTGAGAAAGTTGACTTGAGTGTCAAGAGAATGATTGCGAGCTTAGCGGATGATTTGGGGTATTTTTATGGTTAGCGTTGTAGGATTTTGAGAAGAAGTTTCGTTGAACTAACTATGGCATTATGACAGTAATAGAGTATTGGTATTGTGAGTTATGGAATGTTTTAATCTATGGCTTTGAGCCAAGTGGAGGAGCCTGCTATTGATAATTCAATTTCATGATTATATGTAAAGGTTTAGTTTTGGGCTGAGGCATATTGGTGGGTTAGTTATGACTTGCAAAAGTTGAGATCGATGATGGCTCGAATAAGGAAATTCCTGGATACGGGTTATATTGCACTTATGAGTATATAAAAACCGTGGGATAAGTGAGTTATTAATTGTGAATGATGTAGTGCGCACAAAGTATGAATTTGATAGGTGGTATTAAAGTAGAGTTACTTCTTTGAGAGCTGTTGTGCTAATGGGGCACGTGTCTTTTGGCCCATTTGGGCGGTGAAATGTGGATTTGAACAAATGGGGTAATTCTCGAGAAAGTTCTAATGGATTCGAGATTTATATGTAACCATTGAGAATTTTTGGTGGATTTAAGTTGGATGGTGTCGAGACTTGTGGCATTTTTGTATATCATTATGGATTTTATGTTTTGGTATCAGGAAGGTGAGTGAAACGGCCTTAGACTCAAATAAGGTATTTTCAAAGTGGGTGTTTCGGTTGTGGTATTTATATGGGTAATTATGATGTGGTGAGACTCTACAGATGTTTTGGTGGTAATATTCTTGGGTTTGGTGACCTACGTGGTTTGGTCGAGTTAGAGGAATTTAGTTCTAATAGCTTGGTTATGTGCAGATGGATTTCAAAGTGTTCTTGATGGTTTTTACCATGGTTGGAACCAGATATTTTCTACTAGTGTGAGAAACATGTTGTGTATTGTGATTTCCTCTTGGAAAGAAGAAATATAAAGGTTTCTAACTAACTGGATATGTAATTTGTTGGTGACCAGAGTTGATAATGATATTCTTATGCTTCTCACATGATGGCAAGATAAATGTTATGTGTTGTGCGGAAGTTAGATTTACATATACAAGGTGGCAGTTCAGTCTTGAAGGAAGGTAACGAAGTTTGGGCAGAATGGTCATGAATTCTTAGACAACATGGGCGGTTCCAAATGACTAGATGAATACGATTACTAATAGGTGTATGAGAAGGGTGCGTATTTCAGAAGGCGCATTGTATTTTGACTTACAAATGTTTAATTAGTATTGCGGTACTCACATGGTTGATAGACTGCTGATATTCAAATTTTGTCAAGTGGCACGAAAGAACTTTTAAAGTATTTCTCGTGGGATGATCGTGTATGAGAGAGGTGTTAGGCATTTTGGCGGTGGATATGGAATGAAATATGGTGATTCACGTGTTCTATGGATCTGGAGATTTGGGAGTTCGCAGGAGCAAATTGTTTCATGGTTGTGGACTGTGAAGTTGTGGCCGGAGCTAGCCAGATGATAGAATGTATTGTGATTCAGTCATTATGGATTTTCGGAGGGATTTTTATCTATTTGTGGGTAACCCGAGTTGATTTGGGGTTTCATTGGTAGGCCCAATTAAGATATGTATTCTACACCGAGCCGGAATGGTTGGTTCCATACTGCTATTGTTGGGGGATGTGTCATTCGGTTTATGTTGAACTTATTCGTGTTATGAAATGATCTGTGAGTTACTCCTTTATGCTACGAGGAGTTGTGATTCATTGGTTATGTGCACAGATGGTGCGATTCTTTTTTAGCTTTATAGCAGAATTTGAGCGTGATGAGCATTTGGGTATTGCATGATCGATTGCGTAATGGTTATGTTCTTTCAGGTTTTATGTGGCATTTTTTGTCATTTGCCTCTCTGTGGTTATTGATTTTGAGTGGGGTGGCTCGAGGTATATATTATAGACCAGCATTTGGATGGGGTCACGCATTGCAGCGAAGTTATGTTAAGGTATAAACCTTGTGTTAGAATCGGGTGATGGTTCTATAGTATATGATGAATATTCAGTGTTTCATTGTGGCGGTACTTGTTAATCTGGCGGGGCAGTTCTCTCATTTGAGATATTTTCCATGACTAGGTACATTTGAATTGTTGCGTATTGGTGCACGGATGGCACAGGATGTGGCTCTGAGTTATATTGGTGCGGCATGTCTATGGAACATTTGTGTTTAGTAATATAAGGTCATTGGACCTAAAATGGGTAGTATCAAGTTTGATTTCGGTATATTCGGGAGTATAATATTGAGAGTCGGCTCAGTAAGTGATTATGGTTCTGGTTGGGGTGAGAGAGCTCTGTGACTTGTTGATCTAGTAAGTGGTCATGAAATTTCGCATGTTTCTTTTATTATCAACAATGTGCGAAGGTTTTGTGATGAGGTTTGGTTCGATATGGGTTTAATACTAGTATTTGGTTGGTTTTGGAGTAGTCACTGTAGTCAGGAACAATGTTATGAGCATGCGAGTTGTGTAATATGTTAGGTGATTATGTTCGTGGTTATGGTTAAACTCATACAGGGTGTAAATGTAAGATTCGTGTCTTGAAAGAAATTCTAAAGGTTGGAAATTAAATTCCAAGGTTTATGGGCTAAAGTTAAATCAATGATTTCAGTTGTATTGTGTTGTCAAGCTCATATGGAATAAGGTGACATCGGTTCACCCCAGAGTACATGTGTGGTAAGATGGAACAGTGATTTGATGGCTTGGAAACAACTCTTGGCACGTTCGAGGACGAACATATGTTAAAGTGGGGGAGAATATAATGACCCGACCGGTCGTTCTGAGTATTACAACCTCATTTTCCCATTTACTGCTCAAATTGGGCTTTACAGTTATTGTGTGACTTGCCAGGGCAATTGGTTCGGGTCCGGTGAGGTTTTGGAATGAATTGGAATACTTAGTTCCAAGGTTTAAAGCTTAAGTTAAAATAGTGACCGGATGTCGACTTATGCGTAAACGACCACGAAATTTAATTATGATGATTTCAATTGCTCCGTATGGTGATTTTGGACTTAGGAGCGTGTCCGGAAAATTATTTGGAGGTCCGTAGTGGAATTAGGCTTGAAATGCCGAAAGTTGAATTTTTGGAAAGTTTGACCGAGAGGTTGACTTTTTGATATCGAGGTCAGAATTTGATTCTGGAAATTGGAATAGTTTCGTTATGTCATTTATGACTTGTGTGCAAAATTTGAAGTCATTCCGGATTGATTTGATGTATTTCAGCACAAGATGTAAAATTTGAAAGTTCAAAGTTCATTTGGCTTGAATTGAGATGCGATTCGTAGTTTTAGCATTGTTTGATGTGATTTGAGGCTTCGACTAAGTTCGTATGATGTTTTAGGACTTGTTGGTATATTTTGTTGAGGTGCCGAGGGGCTCGGGTGAGTTTCGGGGTGGTTTCAGACCATTTCTAGGCCATTCTTAGTTGCTGGTTTTTGGCCACAGAGGTATGCATCGCGATCGCGGACAAATAGTCATGATCGCGAAGAGCAATTTTGTTGTTTAGGCACTGTGAATCGCAGTCGCAGAAGCCTTTTTGCGATCGCGTAGAAGGAAATCCTGCTGCACTGACCCAACTTTGGAAGCTTATTTCTCGCAATCTATAAGGAATTTGGAGATGATCCATAAATGAAAGCTATAACCCTTGATGTCTAGTGTTCAGAAATGTAAACCATTTGTCATTTGGAGTTGAGTACAAAAAGTTATGGTGGATACACTATAGGATGTATGGGAAGAGTTTGGAAATCTCGGTTGCACAGGGATGACTTTGGAAGCTTATATATAGCAATCTATAAGGAATTGGGAGATGAAAACAAATGAAATTTATAGTACTTGGTGTCTAGTTTGCAGAAAGTTAAACCATTTGCAATTTGGAGTTTTGTACAAAATGTTATGACCATTATACTAGAGGTTGTCTGGAAGAGTTGGGGAGTTTGTTTTTCGCGATCGCGAAGAGCAGTTTTGGTGCTGAAAAATTTTGTGCTTCGCGATCGCGAAGCATTTTCCGCGATCGCTAAGAGTAAATGCCTGGACAAAAGATATATTTTGAGGTTTCGGCCATTTTAACACATTTGGAGCTATGGAGCTCGGATTGAAGGGACTTTTGAGGCGATTTTCACCATATGGATTGGGGTAAGTGATTCTAACTTGGTTTTGGTTAAATTACACGAATCTATTATTGTTTTTATCAACAAATTAGTGTTTTGGGTTGAAAATAGTAGAAAATTTCATAGACTTTAATTGAATATTTGAAGACCGAGTTGTGGTCGGATTTAAGTAATTTTGGCATGGTTGGACTCGTGGTTGAATGGGGGTTCGGATTTTGTGAGTTTTATTGGATTCCGAGATGTGGGCCCCACGGGTGATTTTTGGGGCGTAATTTCGGATTTTCGGAAAATATTAGTATTTTGATATGGAATTAATTTCTATAATTTTTGTGAGCTGAATCAAATTAATTGTGACTAGATTCGAGCCGTTTGGAAGTTGATACGCGCATAATGGAATTTCTGGAGCATTGCTTAGCTTGCTCGACATTGGATTTGGCTTGTTCGAGGTAAGTAACTTCTCTAATATTGGAGTTGAGAGTATGAACCCTGAATATATGTATTTCGTGAATTGTTGGGAGGTGACGCATATGCTAGGTGACGGGCGTGTGGGCGTGCACTATAGAAATTGTGACATAATTGTTTCTGTGAAATTTTGTAGTTAAATGATCTTGGCATTTTCCATGTGGTTTTATGAGTTAAAGAAATTGAGTTGAAAAGTATTTTAAAAATCATGTTGAGGCTATGTGCTAGTATTATTGGGACCACAAAGGTCATATTGTTGTGAATTATTTATTTTAAATTGAAAATTCATACTTAGTCATATTCATTTCATTGCATATCATATCTCAGTCTCTGTTGTTATTTATTGATACATCATATCATCATTTTGGGATATTCTCATGACATTGTGAGCCCGTGAGAGAGAGACTGGAGAGATTGATGACTGAGGGAGGCCGAGGGCCTGATTGTTAAGATATTTCTTTTTTGGATCGGGCTGCACACCGCAATAGGCCATGTTGGCTTTATATATATATATATATATATATATATATATATATATATTATACTATTGCACGTGAGTTGGCCATGTGAATCCATATATTATACTATTGCACGTGAGTTGGCCGTGCGGATCCAGATATTATTATAGCACGTGAGTTGTCCGTGCAACACGTGAATTGTCCGTGCGGATCCAGATATGATATTATAGCACGTGAGTTATCCGTGCTTATAGAGCTTGGGATGTAGTATCCCCTCATGAGTCTGTACACACCCCCAGTGAGCGCATTCGACTATAAACATGGATCGGGCTGCACGCCACAAGAGGTATTATATAGCGATGAGTGATAAAGCGTGCTGAGCATAGTGAGAAAGAATACGAGACAGTGAGATTGAGTACTCTAAGAGTGTGAGTACATGAGTACAATCTCTGAGATACATTGCATTGACATGCACACATGACATATATGCATAGAGATGTGTTTTTATCATGCTGTACGGTATCACATTATTCATGTTTTCTCACACATGTTGATAGATGAGCATAGTGATGCATTTGTTTTACACAGGTTATCTGAAAAGAAAATAAAACATATCATTTATTATTGAAAGGATGTTGAGAAAATTATTGCTTTCAAACTTATTCATATTTTTAGAGATTTCGGTAAACGATTTGGGTTTTTCCCTGATGTACTTGAAATGAAGAACTATTATTTTTGAAATCATGATTTTGCTGAGCATTTCATCTCTGAGATTACTTCTGGTATTATTTGCTTTATGTTGTTATGGTCTGTTGTGGACTAGTGGCTTTGGACCCGACCTTGGTAGAAGCTCGTCACTACTTTCAACCTGAAGCTAGGTTTGTTACTTACTCGGTACATGGGGTTGGTTGTACTGATACTATACTTCTGCACATTGAGTGCAGATCTTGGCTGTTGTTGTTGCTGTGCTCGATGGTTGCGGGATTTGAAGATGTACCTGCATTCCTGTTGTGGCTGCCTCTTGTTCATGGTAGCCTTAGATTTATAAAAGCTATGTGTATGTATTATTCAAACATAATATGTATTTATTTTATTTCCGCTTTGTATACTCTATTCTTAGAAGCTGATGATTTGTACTACCAGTTCTTGGGGGATGTATAAGATTCAGATCTTTATTCACTTAAATTGCTTTAATAATTATTATTGGAATTGGATAATTGAAAGTTGGCTTACCTAGAGGGTTGGATTAGGAGCCATCACGACTAGTTGGATTTTGGGTCATGACAAACATTTCACCACAAGGACCTCGTCCTTATATAACTTCCATCGCGGCTTGCAGGCCGGTTTAAATATTTCACCTCATATATAAAATTCGAGGATCTCGTCTTCAACTCCGAATCACAAGTATTTTGCACATTGTATCAACTGAAATTTCAATTTCCTTTCTTTCTTCATTTATATATATTTCATAAATAGTTTTCATAACACATAACGAACCCTCATACTGGTAGGGAATATAATTCATAAAAATTGGAATCAATTATTCCGACACACATTAAACCCACTGTAATGAACAATAAAAATTACTTTTGGACTTATAGCTCTCAATGGTGTACAGAAATAAAATAACAGATACATGCTCACATCTTTAAATCTCCCAACAGGGATAAACATATAAGTGGGTCACAAATTTACGAAGCTCACCAATAAGTGGAGCATAATAGGAGGACTCACCTCAATATTCAGAACCGAATCAAATTAAGGAAAATATCCTTTTATTTTAAAATCAGGATCGTACCTGTAACAACACCATCTGGTGTTTTGTCCTCAGCTAAATCATAGTAATTAAATCAACGGGTCGGGCTTCCACCTCTTAAGCGCCCACTATCCGTCTGTCCTCCACCTCGAAGGTGACTGTGTACGTGGAGTATCAACTGGAATAAAGCTTGTAGCTGGAGTGTTCTGATAAATCCACCTCTCCCAAGTCTAGGACAATCTCTCATGATATGCCTAGTATCACCACACTCATAACAACCCTTCTGAGGTCGCGGCTGCTCGTACTGAGTCTGTGCCAGATAACTGTAAGAATCTCGTATCGGTGGTGCACTGTAAACTGGAGCACTCCGAGTAATCTGATGTGCGGACTGAGCTGACCGACTGCTCGAGCCTCCACTATAATGGGTTCTAGCTGAATAGTAAAATCCACTGAACCCTCTAGATCTTCGAGACCTTTTGGCCTCCTTAGACTCCCTTTCCTCGCCTACAACACCCTCAATCTTACTTGCAATCTCCACTACTTGTTGAAATGGAGTATCTGTTTGCAATTGTCAAGACATGCATATTTTAATATCATATTCGTGCCCCTCAATGAATCTGCGGACCCGCTCTCTGATTATAGGAACCAAGATAGGTGCATGACGGGCTAATTCACTGAACCTGATAACATATTCTGACACTATCATAGTGCCCTGACGCAACCGTTCAAACTTTGTGTGCCACAAATCTCTAAGAGTCTGGGGAACAAACTCTTTCAAGAACATTTCCGAAAATTGAGCCCAAGTTGGTGGTGTGGCATCAACTGGTCTACCTTCTTCATAGATTTTCCACCACCGATACGTTGCGCATGACAATTGAAATGTAGTAAAGGCAACTCCGCTCACCTCCACAATACCCAAGGTACGGAGAATACAGTGACAATTTTCTAGAAATTCTTGGGCATCCTCTGTAGCTGTGCCACTGAAAGTAGGTGGACTATCCCTCTTAAACCTTTCAAGTCTCTTTTGTTCTTCTTCTGATGCCTCTGGCCTGACCTCAGGCCGAACCGGAATAACAGGTTGTACCGGTACTACACCCGGAACCTGACCAACATGAACCTGTTGCTCTGGAGTTGTGGTAGGAGTCTGAGCTACTCCCCCAATCTGTGGAATGTTGGTGTAACAGAGATCAATCCCGCCTGGGTTAATGTACCGAACATACTCAGGAACTGTGCTAAAGTCTCATGAAGTCCGGGGGTAACAACATGTGCTTCTGGAACCTGTCCCCCAATCAGAGCTATTGTTGGCTCCTCAACTGTTGTTCTAACAGGTGCTCTAGTCGTAGCACGTGCCCTTCCTCGGCCTCTTGCAGCCCTAGCAGTATGTGCGGATGCCCATTCAGCTAACCCGGTAGCACGTGTCCTCACCATCTGTGAGAGAATAGAGATACAAAGGCTCAATTTCCAAATTCAACAAATTTCGCACGATAGGAAAGAAAGAAGTGGAAATTTCCTGACAGTTCTGTAGCCTCTCGAAGATAAGTACAGACGTCTCTGTACCGATCCAAGAGACTCTACTAGACTCGTTCATGACTCGTAGAACCTATGAACCTAGAGCTCTGATACCAACTTGTCACGACCCAAAATCCCACCACAAGCGTCGTGATGGCACCTAGTCTCTAAGACTAGGTAAGCCGATTTCAATTACATTTTGAAGCTATTTTTTTTTTGAAACTAACGGCAGAAATAATTACAATATACAACCTCCCAAGACTGGTAGTACTGAGTCACGAACTCTAACTGAATACATAGAATGATCACGAGGACCGAATATACAATACTGTTTGATTACAAGTTAACAGTACAATGAAAAGAAAAGACTCCAAAGGACTACGGCGACCAAGCAGCTCTACCTTGAATCCTTATGATCCCGCTTTAACTCTACTCAAGTCCTTTATCTTCAATACCTGGATCTGCACAAAAATGTGCAGAAGTGTAGTATGAGTACGCCACGGTCGGTACCCAGTAAGTATCAAGACTAACCTCAATGGAGTAGAGACGAGGTAAGGTCAAGACACTCACTAGTCTAATAACCTGTGCAATATAATATACAAGATAATAGGAAACAAATAACAACAGAGCAACATGAAACAACCAGTGATATGCACAACAGACAACAAGAATACCATTAATATCGCTCAACAATTAATAAGTACAATTACACCCAATTAAATCTAGTCCTTCAAATAGATGTCTTTCCCATATAATTCTTCCAAATAATTCTCTTTCAAATATAATTTTCTCAAATAATTATTTTTTAAATATAATTCTTTCAATAAATCTTTTCAAATATAATTTCCTCAAATAAATATCTTTCAAATACAATTCTTTCATATAATACTTTCTAAGTAAAATCCTTCCAAATAAATATTTTAAATATAATTTTTTCAATTAAAAAGTCACCATGTGACACCTCATTTCATAATCATAAAAATACGGGTCTCAGCCCATTTTTATATTTTTCATAAACACGAGTTTCAGCCCATTTTTATATTTCTACGGCACCTCGTGCCCTAATTTCATATCACAACTGCACGGACAATTCACGTGCCAATTATCATTATTATATCATCACAGCACCTCATGCCCATATTTCATATCACAAATGTACGGACAATTTACGTGCCAAATATTCTCATTATTTACTCATGACACTTCGTGCCCATATTTCATTTTATAATCAGCCTAGCAATAACCACAGACTCTCAATTTCAACATAAATCAGATTGTTATCAATTTACCAACAACAAGACAAGTTGCACAAGGTATAAAAATAAACACAAGAAAATCACAACATCACATGAAAATTATCAACACCACAACCCCACATCATCACATATCGTCCCTCACAATAGCCACCCTTATCGCTCCTATTGCCACTCTTATCACTAGTATAGCCACCCTTATCGCTCCGTCCAGACAATATCAATAACCACCCTTATCGCTCCTATTTCCACCGTTATCACTCCTATAGCCGCCCTTATCGCTCCGCCCAGACAATATCAATAGCCAACCTTATCGCTCCTATTGCCACCCATATCGCTCCTATAGCCACCCTTATCGCTCCGCCCAGACAATATTCTAACAAACACAACAACAGTGAAATGCCACCCTTATACCCACATAATATCAACCGTGAAATGCCACCCTTATCTCCCCAAAATAATAACTCACACACCACAACAATTTACACGGGAAATTAACACGACAATATAATAAAATCAATTCATATCACAATGTGCCCAATGACCACAACCAAATTCCAAAGATATAATAAAATCAATTAATTTCACAACAAATAGCCCAAGGCTCCACACAATGTATATAACACCCAAAAACAATCAATAGAGATAGAAAAATAATCAACATAGGGCACACCTTCATTAATCCAAATTTAGATAATTATATTAACACCTTTTCTTAAGTTTATTTAATTAATTATTTGCAGAGAAAAAAACCAAAAATAAAATTAAATTCCAATAATTATCAAACCAGCAAATTCACGAAATTTCATAAATAATCAAATAACAATCACATCACATTGTCACATAACAACAGAGTCAACAACAAGGATTTAGGCATGACAAGTAGATGATTAAATATATGCCAACAATTATCCAATTTACTACACAATATGCTCAAGACTTTAACTCAATAAAATTTGCACATATAAACCAAGTACGTACTCGTCACCTTGCGTACATGGTTTTCAATTACACAAATTGCACATAAGACTCAATGCCTAAGGGGAAATTCCCCCACTCGAAGTTAAGCAAGACACTTACTTCTTTGAAGTTATACCGATATTCCAAAATCACCTTCTTGCTTGAATTGAACTCCTGACAGCTCAAATCTATCCAAATTAATTATATAACTTCATTAAAATTCATCGAAAACAATTCCTGATAATAATATGTCGACTTAAAAATTTATTCCAAAAAGTCAACAAAAGTCAACGCGGGGCTCTCCTCTTGGAACCTGACATAATTTTCATGAAATTCGAACATCCATTCCGATACGAGTTCAACCATACCAGTTTTATCGAATTCCAATAACAACTCGACTTACAAATCTTAAAATTTTGTTTTTGGAAGATTTTACAAAAATCTTGATTTTTCCTCCATTAAATCCAAATTAAATGATGGATTCAAAGACATAATCATGGAAATTAATCAAAATTGGATAAGAATCACTTACTCCAAACACCCACGCAAGAATCTCTCCAAAAATCGTCTTCTACTGAGCTCCAAATTAGATTTTGAGTTATGAACTCAAACTCCCGTTTTTGGGACTTTTAATTCTACCTAGATAGGCCTTCTTAGCGTTCGCGACCTGTGTCTCGCGTTCGCAAAGGCCAAAAACTCTCTGCCTCAAATTCTTCTTCGCGTTCGCGTTACCAGCGTTGCGTTCGCGAAGGCTTGCCATGCATATCATCGCGTTCGCGTTCAAGCTCTTGCGTTTGCCATGCACTCAGGTCCTACTACTTCGTGTTCGCAATTGAAGCTTTGCGTTCGTGAAGGCTGATGACTCCAGGCCTAGTCCCCTCCTTCCTTCTCCGCGTTCGCGATTGACCCCTCACGTTCGCATAGGTTCTTCAGGCATACCTTCGCGTTCGCGAGCCCTCCTTCGTATACGTGAACGCCAAGTCCCAGCAGCCTTAAAATTCCTTTTCACATTCGCGTGACTCTCTTCGCGTTCGCGAAGAAGGAAGTCAGATACCAGATACATTAGTTCCGAAAGAGCCTGAAATGATCCTAAACCACTCCGAAACACACCCGAGCCCCCCGCGACCTCAACCAAATACACCAATAAGTCCTAAAACATCATACGAACTTAGTCGAATTCTCAAATCACCTCAAACAACACCAAATTGATGAATCGCACCCCAAATCAAATTTTATGAACTTTGAACTTTCAATTTCTATAACGTGTGCCGAAACACATCAAATCAATCCGGAATGACTTTAAATTTTGCTCATAAGTCATAATTGGAATTACGGACCTACTCCAACTTCCAGAATCAGATTCCGACTCCGATAACAAAAAGTCCACTTCCGGTCCAATTCTTCGAAAATCCGACTTTCACCATTTCAAGCCTAAATTGGCTACAAACCTCAGATTCACTGTCCGGACACGCTCCTAAGTCTAAAATCACCCAACGGAGCTAATGGAAATGACAAAACTCCATTCCGAAGTCGTCTTCACATAGTTTTGACTACGGTCAAAATCCTAAGACTTAAGCTTCCGTCTTAGGGACTAAGTGTCCCAAATCACTCCGAATTATCCATAAATCAAGCTCGGCCACACACGCGGGTCATAATACATATTGCGAAGCTTCTCGAGACCTTAAGTTACTGAACGGGGCATTAATTCTTAAAACAATAAGTCGGGTCGTTACATATATATGCAAATTTTATTGGGTTAAAGTCTTAGGCATTATTGTGTAGTAAATTGGATAATTGTTGGCATTTATTAAATCATCTATTTGCCATGCCTCAATAATTGTTTGTTGAATTTGTTTTTATATGATAATTTGATGTGATTGTTACTTGAATATTTATGTAAATTCCGTGAGTTTGGTGATTTGATATTTCCTGGATATATTATGGATTTTCCATCTGCAAATATTTAATGAAATAAGTTTAAACCGAGGCGTTATATAACTATCAAGAATTTGGATTAATGAAGGTGTTGCCCTATACTGAGTATTTTCCATCCCTGTTATTATTTTGAGGTGTTATACACATTGTGTGGAGCCTTGGGCTATTTGTTGTGAAATTAATTAATTTTGTTATATCTTTGGAATTTGTTGTGGTCATTGGGAAAATTGTGATATGAATTGATTTTATTATGTTGCCGTGATAATATTCCGTATAAATTGTTGTGTTATTTGAGTTATTATTTTGAGAATATAAGGGTGGCATTTCACTGTTGATATTATGTGGGTATAAGGGTGGCATTTCACTGTTGTTATGTGTGTTGGGATATTTTCTTGGCGGAGCAATAAGGGTGACTATAGGAGAGATAAGGGTGGCTATAGGAGCGATAAGAGTGGCTATTGATATTGTTAGGGCGAAGGGATAAGGGAGGATATTATAGGAGTGATAAGGGTGGCTATAGGAGAGATAAGGGTGGCTATTGTCAGGGATGATATGTGATGATTTGGGGTTATTGCGTTGGTAATTTTCATGTGATGTTGTGATTTTTCTTGTGTTTATTTTTATACCTTGTGCAATTTGTCTTGTTGTTGGTAAATTGATAATAGTCTGATCTATGTTGAAATTGGGAGCATGTGGTTATTGCCAGGCGGATTATGAAATGAAATCTGGGCACGAGGTGCCGTGAGTAAATAATGATGATATTGGCACGTGAACTGTCAGTGTAGTTGTGATATGAAATATGGGCACGAGGTGCCGTAAGTAAATAATGATGATATTGGCACGTGAACTGTCCGTGCAGTTGCGATATGAAATGTGGGCATGAAGTGCCGTGAGTAAATAATGATGATATTGGCACATGAATTGTCTGTGCAGTTGTGATATGAAATGTGGGCTTGAGGTGTCGTGGTTAAATGAAGATGATATTTGACACGTGAGTTGTCCGTGCGGTTTTGATAGAGAAATTGGCAAGAGGTGCCGTGAAAATATGAAAGTGAGCTGAGACCCGTATTTTATGATTTTGAAATGCTGTGTCACACAGTGACTTTTATTTGAAAGAGATTTGTTTGAAAGAATTATATTTGAAAGATATTTATTTGAAGGAATTATATTTGAAAGAGATTTGAAAGAGATTTATTTAAAAGAGATTTATTTGAAAGTATTATATCCTGAAGATTTCTATTTGAAAAACATATAGGCGAAAGATTTATATTAGAAGGACTTGATTAATTGGTTGTACTTGTATTCATTATTTGTTGCGCAATATTTATGGTGTTCTTGTTGCCCTACTGTGTATATCACTGGTTGATTATTGTTGCCATCATTGTTATTTATTTCCTATTAATTTTGTATACTATATTGCACAGGTTATTAGACTGGTGAGTGTCTCGACTGTACCTCGTCACTACTCCACTGAGGTTAGTCTTGATACTTACTAGGTACCGACCATGGTATACTCATACTACACTTCTGTACATTGTTTTGCAGAGCCATGTATTGGAACTATCGGACTCGGACAGAGTTAAAGTGTGATCGCAAGAATTCAAGGTAGAGCTGCTTGGTCGTCGCAGTCCCATCAAGTCTTTTCATTTTATTGTACTGTTAATTATTAATCGAACAATATTGAGTATTCGATCCTTGAGATCATTTCATGTATTCAGTTAGAGTTCGTGAATCAGTATTACTAGTCTTGGGAGGTTGTTATATTTGTAATTATTTCCGCTGTTGGTTTATATATATATAAAAATGGCGTGAATTGTTATAAAATTAGCTTACCTAGTCTTAGAGACTAAGTGCCATCACGACGTATGTGGCAGAATTTTGGGTCGTGACACCGCGCTTCTGTGCCCAAAAACCACCGGACATATGTATACCTCCACAAAACGTACAACAAGTGTAGTATGAATACGTAAATCAATATGTACCCAGTAAGTATCTAGCCTAACCCCAGAGAAGTAGTGATGAGGGGCCGATATTGACACTTACTAGTGGTCCAATAAGACGGATATAGTAGAAGTAAGCAAATGCGAATTAGAGGAAATAAACTAAGTAACAAGCATAATATGTGGTACAATCCTCCTCTCAGCAATAACTCAAACTCTCAGATAGTAGATACCTCCTCAATCGGAGTATACATAATGGACCTTACCAGATAGGTCATCACAGTTCAATCAGGAAAATCTCACAGATATGTTGGCTTCTTGCCAATTATTACGCACGATTTTATAAGAGTATTTTATAGAAATGTCGAGGCGTACGGCCCGATCCATCATAACGTTGCCAAACCATAGATACATCTATTTTGTTGCCGAGGTGAATGACCCGCTCCCATGAGAGTAAGGTACATAAATCCTTCCGAGGCGTACGACCCTATGTATCATAGTGTGCGCACTGCCGATGGTCGAACGACACGAACCATAGATGTATCTATCTTGCCGAGGCGAACGACCTGATCCTATTAGAATAAGAAGCTTTGACGAGTCCTCGACCCCACTTACGAATAGTCATGTGAGTTATAGATTTTAAGGGAACTTGTCGATGAGAACGCATAACGCGGGAGAATTTCGTAAAAAGAGTACAAGTAATCTGCGGCTTATCATGAAGCCCGTCAAATCTCAACAATAGCAAGTCTATCACTCTACACAAGTCTAGTCTCAAGTCGTAATGAAAAATAAAGGAATTGAATAGGCAGGAGACAACTCAAGTAGTACAACTATAGCATGGTGTGAACCTAAGTCTACCCGGACATAACATGAATCTAGCTATGCACGGACTCTCGTTACCTTGTGCGTACGTAGCCCCCCCGCAATAAGTAACACATAACAATTACATCACCTAGGGGTAGTTTTCCCCTCACATAGTTAGACAGGAGATTTACCTCGCTTCGAAGTTCCAAAACCAGCTCCAAGGCCTCTCTAACACCTCAAACCAAAGCCCGTCAATACAAAACTATTCAAACAATGTGTAAACCAATCAAAAGATACTCTAATACCCATAATTAATCAATTTAAACAAATTCCTAACTCCGCTCGAAAAGTCTATAAAATCAACCCTCGGGCCCACGTACCTGGTCCGAAAATTTTCCAAGATAAACATTACCCATAGCCTTACGAACTCAAATATATAACTTATTCCAAATTCCATGTCCAATTTCATGGTCAAAATCCAAAAATATCAATTCTAGGGTTTCTACCCAAATGCCCCACAATTTCTACTAATTTCCATGTTTAAATCCATATACAAACTATGTATTTAACTTGTAATAGGTGGGAGTCACTTTCCTTGTGTTGTTTGATGAAAATCTCCCCTTGAAGCTCTCCAAAATCTTTCCTATCATAAAAATACCAAAAAATAGTTCTTTCTTTATTTGTGCATTTTAGGAATTAACTAACTATTCAATTGGTGAATTAATCTAGTTAATTGATCATTTGAATAAGTTACTTAATTAATTTATTTGTTTGTGTAAATTTAGTTTAATAAGTAGGATTAAGAAAGAAATTGGGCCAAATTTGAAAGAGAAAGTGGCCAAAAGTGCAAGATAAGGGGATACCCTTGAAAGGGTCTGAAACGACGTAGTTTTGCCTCAATTAAGTGACCCAAGATCAAATCTCACCCATTGATAACCCCTTGGTCTAATGGTCCATATTTGATCTCTCAAGAGGTATTTAAAGCCTCAAAAATGTGAAAAATTCTCTCATTTCCCCCATAACTCTTTCTTTCTTCTTCTCTCTCTCTCTCTCTCTCTCTTTTCTATCTCTTTTCTCCTCTGCCGCCGAAAATCACCCACCGGCGGCGGGCCACCTCCAAACACCTCCAAATTAACACCATGTAATCTCCACAACCTCCTCTTCCCATATCTCCAAACCAATTCCTTCAAAACCATTTCAAACTCCTTGAATTTTAGATCTAGGAAACTTTAGCCGCCACTTTTTGGTCCAAATTCTTGAAGCTCCGGCCAACACCACCCTACAACACATACATAAATGGATAGAGCTCCACGAGACCTATCTTTTCCTACCCATTTCACCCCCAAAATCCCCGTCGCCACCGGCCCACTCCTCAATTCCGCCGCGGCTCCACTGCCTCACCACCGCCAAAATGCCCAGAACCCCCATCTTTTCTATTTTTTGACTCAAAGACACTCGTTTCTTTTGGCGAGATGCTGAAACTCATTTCGTTCTAGCATCTACCCAAAAGAAACGTGCGTTTCGGAGTCAGACAGTTGCCTTTTAGCATCTCCGGCGTCTTCTCGTCGCTCAAAAAGCTTCAAGCATGCTCGTTAGGTATAATCGTCATCTTTTTAATTAATTTCTGATTTTTTATATCAGTAGATTAGTTTCTGATTTTTGATTTTTCTGTTTTGGTTGTTTCTTGTTAATTAGAGTTTCAAGTTAGGTTTATTTAATTAGTTATCTCTATTTAGTTTAGTGATTTGTCAGATTGTTATTGATTTAAACATGATCTTTGATGTATTAGTTAAATCGTTCACTTAGTTAGTTGATTATTTAGTTGTTGTTAGTCGTTGTCCGATTGTTAACGATGCTCGTTCTGGTTTGAGCATTTAGTTTGTGAATTTAGTTGTTTGTATAGTAATTAGTTTGCAAAAATCAAATTCATTCCAATCAAGTTGGTTTAAATACTTAGTTCGATTCTATTTTTAGTTTGGTTCATACTTTGTCAGTCCATAGTTGTTTAAGTTTGATTTGTGTTGAGCAAGTAGTTTGATGTTGATGGTTAAAATCTGAAGTTTAAGTTTATTTATCACAAAATAGGGTAATAGTAGCCTACCTTTTACTAGTAGGGTGGCTGAAATGAAATTTTTTCTCCTTGCTTAGATTTTCAGGCTGTCCTTTCACATTTTAGACAGATTTTGAACAGTGTTTAGTAAATAAAGTTAGTCTTTTGGACAGATTTTTGGGGAACCAAAATCTATCCCAAAAAGTGACTTTATTTGGCTATTTAAGGGGGCTGCTATTTCCTCACTTGAGCAGACTGGATCACACATTTTTTGGATAGTCTTTACACCCTAAAAATACAACTTGGAGAGTAAAAAATCAGCAACTAAAGCACCCTTTAGTAAGCTGAAATGGTGAGCTTTGCGAATAAATTTTAGAGTGCAAACTTTTAGAAAAGTATAAGTCTTCTTTAGAGCTGGTTATGGGTTTCTTCTAAGGTTTTCGGGCTGTTTAAACACGAAATTGCTGCTGTTTTCTGCTGTGTTTGCTGCTATTTGTTTTTTCCTGCTGAGCTTTATTTCTTCACTACTGTATTTATTTTCTACAATTCAGGTATTTTCTTAAACTTTGCAATGCAGATTTTTATATTCAATGGATGAGGATATGACTCTTTTTCAGCTCTATGGATACGCTTGATGTGCTTTACTGGAATAAATGAATGTTTAGCATGTTATTCATATAGTCATATTTCAGCATGTGCATCTGTAATATTTGGTTGATCTTCCATTTTTCTTTACATGTGTAGCTCAAATAACATTATGTTAAGTGTATCTAGTTAAGAAAAAGAAACATCTTTTAGAATTATTATGTAGAGTTTAGTTTCCTTTTGCCTTGGTTTTATGTATTTGTGGTTTTGTCATTTTAATTTTTCTCTTAGTGCTAAAAATTACTGATAGTAATACTTCTCTTCTTGGTTAAGTTGAAATGAAGTTGGGGAATAGTATATGATGAGTGTGTGGGAGAGAGGAGAGAACCAGTGAAAGAATTTCTTAAATGTGTTATTGCTATTTTGAACTTCTGTTTGGTTGAGCTTGATGCATTAGTTTTTTTCTCTCAGTTATATGTCTTGAAGTCCATGTTCATTAATGCATTATTTTTTGCTGCATTTCCTAGTTGGGTTTACATTAATTTTAAGAATATTTTTGGCCACTATCACCTTTGGTTTAAATTTGCTGGCCATTGTTTTAACATCAAGGCTACTAGAAAATTTGAATTTCTCAAGTATAAAGTAGTAAACAAGTTTTGACTCAATCTTTTAAATACTAGGTTTCTTTATTAAATAAATATTTTTAACAAATAAATTAATTTAAAATCTAGGCAATTAGTAGGCGCGTTTTTAACTTCACGGAATCGCTTGCGTAGCGTGAAGTTTAACATTCAATAAATTAGTTCAATAACCTCACATCATAACCATTAGTGTTAGTTAATTCTTTGCTAAAATCGATGATTCGCTTGCGTAGCGCGATAGTAAACTTTTAATAAATTTCAAAAAAATTTAATTTTCCTAAATGTAGTAATTTTTCCAAAAGTCAAAGCGTGCTAATAATCCTTGTCATGACTACGCATTCGCTTGCGTAGTGTGATTACGATATCTTGTTATTCTTTATCAATTTTAATAAAGTAATTATTAAAAGCGGATAGGTAAAACATGAAAATCATATAAATCACAGTTTATCCAAAATCAATTCAAGCCAAGTTTTAAGTCAATAAAGCGACCGTGCTAGAACCACGGGACTCGGGGAATGCCTTACACCTTTTCCCCGGTCAACAGAATTTCTTACTTGAATTTTGTTTTCGCAAACCAATAATAATCGAGTCAAACCTTCCTTTGACTAGGGATTCAAATAAAAGGTGATTTGGAATACCCCAAAAAATATCAATTCCATGTGGCGACTCTGAACAATAAAATAATCCCTACTCAAGTTTGTCACTTTAATTGGAAAAACTCTTTAACCCACAATCAACACACATTATCTTTTTGGGGGTAGAAAAGGGGTATGAAAAGGGGTGTGAAAGCTTTGGCGACTTTGCTGGGGAATCTCAAAAATTCGAGCTTGTACATTTACTTTATTTGGCTTTATTAAATTTTGTATATACTGTGATTTATTTGGGCCTAATGTGCTATTTGTTCTTTTTTTACCACTTTGATATTGTTGAACTGTACATATAAATTGTATCCTCTCTCGTATCCCTCTGAGTCTTCTGATAATTAGTTATGTTGTGTTTGCCTACCAGCATCACAAAATTTCTGTCTTAAGATAAAGTCAGTTAGCCTACCAGCTTCTGGTGAAGGATTTAGTCACACATGTTTAGGCGGGAGAGCCGTTAGCTAGCCAGTGTTGTTCTACTACTGGTGACGCTTGACGCTCCTCGGCTCGGGTTGTCCGCCCAATTAAGTCAGGTCTATATACCATCTCTTTGAGGATTTACAAACTTAGAAGAACAAGCCACAAGTAATGAATATCCCTAGTAGGCTACGCTTTATTTGCATCATGTGCATTTGACTTAGCAGCGTTCAACACAGGGGCCGAGTTCTGTTTTAGGACAGGCCTTGTTGAGACCATTATGTCATGTTTTGTGCTACTTATTGCATTATTTGGAAGGCTTGCATGTCGACCGACTTTAGCATAAATCAGTTGAACGAACAGAGAAAAAATGATGTGGTCTAGTGCATATGGTTTTTAATGATTAATTTTCAAAAAAAGAAAAAATAACATAGTCAATTTTAACTGAACTACGCGGATCTAATTCTCACCGGATATGAGATACGTAGGCAAACCCCATCGGTTCCGGCCCCCAATTTTCAAAAATAAAAAAAAAAATTTCCTTTAATTTCTTCTTTAGAAGTCTTTCTTTGAGACGTCAAATCCAAATATCCAAAAATATTTTCTTCTTTTAAAAAAAAAAGTCTTTCTCCCAAAATTAAAAAAAAAAATCAAAATCCAAAAAATATTTTCTTTCTTCATTTAAAAGTCTTTCTTTCGAAGATTCCAAAAAAAATATAACAAAACAAAAAAAGGCGAAATAAAAAAACAAAATATTTCTTTAGAATTCTTCTTTCAACAAAAAAGAAATCCAAAATATTTTCCTTGCTAGGAGGTTTCGTGGGGTTATTTATATATGAGTAAAAAAGGATGAGTTTATTTACTTTATTACTGATCCTTCCTGAACTATGTAATGATCTGATTCATGGGGCGACATGATACGTAGGCAACCCACAAAATGTTCGATCAAAATATTTTTCAATGATTCTAAGATGAGGGATCAAAATGAGGCGTAAGTGAAAAGAAAAAAGGAGAGAAGAAGATAAGAGCTTCAATAAGAAGCAACCTCAAAAGCCGGAATGAAATATGAAGCCTCCAAAAGCATGTTAGAAATAGTGACAATGATAGGAGCATGACACATTACGTGTGATTCATATCTATAAAATGCTTAACCCTAACACGTTTGATGTCTCTTATATAGTAAGCTTAAGGTGGTTGGTTTGTGGTGAAACTGGAAACACACCATTACTTCACCATATCTAAGGGAACAATAGTAATGGCCAATGATGATGAGATCGAGCTAATCAGTGATGACCTCCAGGGTCAGTCAGTTGAACAAGAGTCGGAGGAAATAAGAAAATTGAGACAACAATTGTCTAATGTATATCAAGCTTGGGTGTCTGGTCAGCCTCCACCCCAGGGTCCCTCAGAGGAAACTTCCACCGTACCCCTAACTACTCAACCATCGCTCCATACAACGAGCGACCACATTCTACCACCAGGGTATGTACCAAACTACAGCCTTCACGCTGCTCCTGGTACCTCTAATGTGTGACCTCCAGTCACACCGGTCAGGAACACTCCACTAGTCGTGTCTGGCGTATCGGTATACACACTCCCTCCTCCACCTCCTGTGATGAGGCCAATCAACGAGCCACCATCTCATGTTTATGATGGCCAATACTACTCTCCAAATATGGCTTTCGGGGTCTCAGCTCCATATAATCAAACTTCTCAGTACGAGTCACCAGTGGAAAATGAAAAGCCTGCCAAGACGGTTGAGCCGGATGAGATGGCCAGGAAAATGAAAAGTCTTGAACAAAACATAAAGAACATACATGGACTAGGTGGTCACAAAAGTGTTTCGTTCAGTGATTTGTGTATGTTCCCTTACATCCATTTGCAACCAGGGTTCAAGACCCCAAAATTTGAGAAGTATGATGGACATGGCGACCCTATTGCCCATTTGAAAAGGTACTGCAACCAGCTGAGGGGTGCAGGTGGAAAAGAAGAATTGTTGATGGCTTATTTTGGGGAAAGTCTTGTGGGGGTAGCCTCTGAATGGTTCATTGACCAAGATATCTCTCAATGGCATGTTTGGGACGACATGGCCTAGGCCTTCGTCAAAAAATTTCAATACAACATTGATATTGCGCCGGATCACAATTCCCTGTCCAATATGAAGAAAAAGCCGACTAAAAGCTTTAGGGAGTATGCAATCAAGTGGAGGGAGCAAGCGGCCAGAGTTAAGCCACCCATGGATAACCATGAGTTAATTACTATTTTTCTGGAGGCTCAGGAGCCTGATTACTTTCAGAACATGATGTCCGCAATGAGTAGACCTTTTGCGGAAGCGATCAAAATAGGAGAGATGGTCAAAAATGGCCTCAAGACTGACAGAATTGTAAGTCAAGCTTCTCTCAAATCCACCACCCAAGCTATCCAAAATGGGTCGGGAAGTTTTGCAAATAGAAAGAAGAGAGATGAAGGGTCCATGATGACTTTCGGATCTAGGGAAGTTCAAAAAGAGGCATCGCACCCTTATGTGCAAGTTCAGCAAGGGCAATCCAGCTACCCTCAACATTGTTATCCCCCGCCAATTACTCAATACTCTGTGGGCCCACCATAATATACAGTGTTTAATGCCCAATCATATGCTCTGCCTCCTAATCAACAAGTACGGGCACCAACTCCAAGGATCTCCCGACCTCAGCAGCAAAATTTTTGGGAACCCTACAATGCTCGTCCCAAGCAGGATTATGGTCGAGAGCAGAGGCCGGTGGAAAAATTCACTCCATTGGCTTAATCATACTCTAGTCTATTCCAGAAGCTAAAGCAGATGGGTGTGATTGGATCTATTGCTCCCCACCATATGCATCCCGATTCACATAGATTTCAAGCAAATACTAGATGTGAATATCATTTAGGTGCCCCAGGGCATAGCACTGATGACTGTTGGACTCTGAAAAGAGCCATAGAAAGACTCATCGCGAAAACGTTGAGTGTGGTAACAAATGGTGAAGACCTCCTAACATTACAAACAACCCACTGCCAGCACACAACGATGCTCATTTTGTAGGAATGATCGGCCGAGATCAAGAATACAAGCCGATTGGCCGAGCAAAAATTATAGTGGGAACGATTCAAGAAGGAACATGATTGGAAGTAAGTCCAAGCCGAGATATACCATTGATTGTGAAAGGCGCCCAGAGCTTAGGGAAGGCAACTTTATTTGTTCCAAAAATCTCGAGGTTGGAAGTTCGCTCCAATGTTCCAAGCCCAAAGTTGTATGTCCTTAGAGGTCACCCCATCACAAAGCAGAATCAGGGTGGTACGAAGGGTATAACAGATCCGATCATAATCAAACCTTTCGTACAACCTCGTGTGACAAACACGAAAACCATTCCTTGGAACTACAACAAAACTGTAATAACCTACAAAGGTAAGGAAATCATAGAATATGTGGGGGAAACTGGAGGTTTGACTCGATCAGGGAGGTGTTACTCTCCAGAAGAGTTGAGGAAGGCCAAGCAAATTAGAGAAGGCCAAATTCTAATAAAGAAACCAGCCACAGAAGAAGAGGCAGAGGAGTTTTTAAAAAAGATGAAAGTTTAATGATTACTCAATAATTGACTAGTTGAGAAAGACTCCTGCCCAAATATCTCTTTTATCTTTGATCATACACTCAGAAGAACATGCTCATGTACTAATCAAAATCCTGAACAAGGCATATATATCAGAGAAGACCACCGTGAATCAGTTAGAGAAGATGACCAACAGATGTTTTGAGGTGAACAGAATCTTCTTTGTTGATGATGAACTTCCGGATGATGGAGCCGGGCACAATAGGGCTTTGCACCTTATTGTCAAATGTGAGGGGCATTATGTAAAGCGAGTCATGGTTGATGGAGGCTCGAGCGTAGATGTATGTCCTCTCTCTACCTTGCATAGCATGAAGATCAATACGGACAAAATCCGACCCAGCAATGTTCATATCCGGGCTTTTGATGGCTCAGCGAGAGATACTATTGGGGAGATCAACCTCACCATGACGATTGGGCCTGTTGATTTTGAAATTGTCTTCCAAGTAGTGGACATGGAAACTTCTTATAATTTTCTTCTTGGAAGACCATAGATCCATACAGCCAGAGCTGTGCCATCCACCTTGCATCAGATACTCAAATTTGAGCATGACAGGCAAGAAATTATTGTTCACGGAGAAGACGAGTCATCCATTTATAAAGACCCGTTAATCCCATGTATTGAGGCCAAGAAAGGATGTGAGTCTATTGTCTATCAGGATTTCAAAGTGGTTATTGTGGACCATGTTGAGGAAGGAAAGCCCATCCTGCATCCTCGTCTCTCTGCCACATCTGTAATGGTGGTTGCACTTATGATGAGGCAAGGTTATGAGCCAGGAAACGACTTGAGGACATCAATGCAAGGAATTTCAAAACCCATTTCTCTGGTCAGTAACATGGGTAATTTTGGTTTAGGCTTCAGGCCAACACAAACAGACGAAGATAAAGCCAAGCACCGCAAAAAGCATGGGTGGGTTTTGCAGCAACCTATCCCTCATATTTTCTACACTTTTGTCAAGCCACAATTCAAAGAGGGTCAAAATTCCTCGGCGCACGCAAACATTGATGAAATAAAAAGAGAGTTGGAACAATTTGAAAACAAGCCTAGGCCCAACCTCAATGAAACTGAGCCAATTAATATCGGAGGTCCTGAAGAAGTCAGAGAGACAAAGATAAGCATTCACACTGAACAAAAAACCAGAGATGCCTTGATTCAACTTTTATTTGAGTATAGAGATGTGTTTGCTTGGTCTTATGATGATATGCAGGGTTTAAGTGCCGATTTAGTGGTTCATAAGCTTCCCAAGTATCCAGATTTTCCACCAATCCAACAGAAGCAACGAAAATTTAAAACGGACATGAGTGATAAAATCAAAGAGGAAATAATGAAGCAATTGAGCGCCAATGTTGTCAGAGCCGTACGATACACCACCTGGGTGGCAAATTTTGTGCCTGTGCCAAAGAAAGATGAAAAAACTAGAGTCTGTATTGACTACAGAGACCTGAACAAAGCGAGTTCGAAGGATAATTTTCCTTTGCCAAACATCCACATTCTTGTAGATAATTGCGCAAAGCATGAGATACAGTCGTTCGTGGATTGCTATGTTGGGTACTACCAGATTCTAATGGATGAGGATGACGCAGAAAAGACCGTTTTCATCACTCCATGGGTACTTATTGTTACAGGGTCATGCCATTCAGTTTGAAGAATGTAGGGGCAACTTACAAGAGAGACATGACTACCATTTTCCACGACATGATGCACAAAGAGCTTGAAGTATATGTTGATGATGTCATCATAAAATCAAAGACACAGGCTGATCACTTGCGCGATTTGAAAAAGTTCTTTGAACGACTTCGAAGGTATGACCTTAAACTTAATCCAGTCAAGTGTACATTTGGGGTTCTATCTGGGAAACTCCTCGATGTTATAGTCAGCCGGAGAGGCATCAAATTGGATCCATCTAAGATAAAGTCCATTCGATATCTGCCACCCCCAAAGTAAAAAAAGGAAGTCATGCATTTTCTTGGGAGGTTGAACTACATCAGTAGGTTCATTGCTCAGCTCACAACCACGTGCGAGCCCATATTTAAGTTGCTGAAAAAGGATGCTGCTATCAAGTGGACGGACGATTGCCAAAATGCTTTTGACAAGATCAAAGATTATCTGTCAAAACCCCATGTACTGGTCCCACCTGAACCTGGTAGGCCTTTGTTTTTATATCTATAGGTGATGGATAATTCCTTTGGATGTGTTCTGGGGCAACATGATGCAACAGGCAAAAAGGAACAAGCAATATATTATTTGAGTAAGAAGTTCACCAATTATGAGGTTAGGTACACCCTTTTAGAAAGGACATGTTGTGCCTCGACTTGGGTCTCTCAGAAGTTGAGACATTATCTTTTGGCCTATACTACTTACCTCATATCCAGAATGGATCCTATGAAGTATATCTTCCAAAATCCAATGCCCACTGGCAGGCTCGCAAAATGGCAAATCCTGCTCACAGAGTTCGACTTTGTCTATGTCACTCGCACCGCGATGAAAGCACAGGTTTTGGCCGATCATTTGGCAGAGAATCCAGTTGATGATGAGTACAAGCCACTTACCACATATTTCCCAGACGAAGAAGTCAACTTAATAGAGGAAGTAGTTCTAGACGACAACCCTGTATGGAAAATGTATTTTGATGGAGCTGTCAATATTAAAGGAGTTGGGATCGGGGTAATCCTCATCTCACCTATTAGACAGTATTACCCTGCATCGACCCAACTTCGGTTCTTCTGTACCAATAATACAGCAGAATACAAAGCATGTATCATAGGTTTGAAAACGGCCCTCGATCTGGATGTGCATAAACTATTGGTTATGGGAGAGTTTCTGACTTGCTTATCCGGCAAGCCCAAGCCGAATGGGAGACTCGAGACATCAAGCTTATTCCATATAGACAATGTGTACAAGATTTGATCAAAAGATTCAAATCCATCGAGTTAAGGTACATTCCCAGGTTTCACAACGAGCTAGACGATACTTTGGCTATTTTAGCCTCGATGCTCCCTTATCCGGGAAACACTCATATTGATCCACTAGAAATCCAAGTTCGGAATCAACACAGTTACTGCAATACAATTGACACATAACCAGATGGTGAACCATGGTATCATGACATAAAATGATTCCTGAAAATAAGAGAATACCCAGAACATGCCAAGGGAGATCAAAAAAGAACTATAAGATGGCTCGTCAACGGTTTCTTCCTGAATGGGGAAATTTTGTACAAAAGGACCCTAGATTTGAACTTGTTGAGATGCGTAGATGCCACAAAAGCTGAGCGGATCATGAGTGAAGTGCATTCGGGGGTATGCGGACTTCACATGAATGGATATGTTTTGGCGAAGAATATTCTGCGAGCAGAGTATTATTGGCTTACAATGGAGCGAGATTGCTTTAGTTTTGTTCGCAAGTGTCACCAATGCCAGATTCGTGGTGACCTGATTCACTCGCCATCTTCAGAGTTGCATCCCATGTCCTCTCCTTGGCCTTTTGTTTCTTGGGGAATGGATGTTATTGGGCCAATAGAGCCAAAGGCTTCAAATGGGCATAAATTCATTTTGGTTGCAATTGATTACTTCACCAAGTGGGTGGAGCCCGTCACTTTCAAAGCAGTCACTAAGAAAGCAGTGGTAGACTTTGTTCATTCCAACATCATCTGCTGCTTTGGTATCCCAAAGACCATTATCACTGACAATGCAGCCAATCTTCATAGTCATTTGATGAAGGTGGTATGCGAGCAATTTAAAATTATGCATCACCATTCAACCCCTTATCGGCCAAAAGCCAATGGAGCCGTTGAAGCGGCAAATAAGAACGTCAAGAAGATTCTTAGGAAAATGATCCAAGGTTCCAGACAATGGCATGAAAAGTTTCCTTTTGCTCTTTTAGGATACCGCGCGACTGCTCGCACATCTATTGGTGCAACTCCTTATCTGTTGGTTTATGGGACGAAGCTATAATACCGGATGAAGTTGAAATTCCCTCTCTTCAGATCATTGTGGAGTCAGAGATTGAAGATACAAAATGGGTAAAGACCCGATTAGAACAATTAATGTTGATTGATGAAAAATGGCTAGCAGCAGTGTGCTTTGGCCAGTTATACCAGCAAATAATGGCACGCGCTTACAACAAGAAAGTGCGTCCAAGGCAGTTTGAGGTAGGACAACTCGTTCTGAAACACGTTCTTACACACCAAGTAGAAGCTAAAGGAAAGTTCGCCCCAAACTGGAAAAGACCCTACATCATCAAGAAAGTGTTACCAAAAGGGGCCTTACACTTGGTAGATGAAGAAGGACAGGTACCAAATATGACTATTAATGCAGATGGAATCAAAAGATATTATGTCTGATATATACCCAATGTGTAACATTCACGTACGATTTTCTTAGATCAAGATGATGAAGGCTATCATTGCTCGATATTCCAAATAAGTGTCACCCTTTTGTTACCCCTTTAAAGCAGTATTTGTCTTCCTTGTTTTCCACTTTTTGAACCTATGTACTTACAAAAGCAAAAAAAAAAAGGATCAAAGAAAAAAACAATTCAAACAAAAAAAATTCCGAGTTATTGAACTACGTTCGATCTTTGAGAATACTTGAAGTCCCCATGCCAGGGGCAATGGGCAACCTTCCGCATGTCGTATCTTAAGAGTCTTATCGGTGAAAACCCGTATAGGCACTGTAAGGCGACAATGAGCATAGAAATGAGAGAGTCTTATTAGTAAAAAATAGATGGGCACCATAAGGCGACGGTGATTAGAGAAATGAGAGATGTCAGTTAGCGAAAACCCGCAAAGGGAGTTACTAGCCGAATGAGTGTCTTCGATGCTCCGACATGAGCACAACCAAGACAGTTTCAAGATGAACATTTGTGATGTATTTTGAGAATTAGACAGCTCAGACGGATCAGGCGTCCAGTCCAAAATACATGTCATAATTCATTGAAGTTGACACATATCTCCAGATAAGTCTTCTTATTTCACTCCTCGAAAGGGACACCTTTTGTTTAGACACAATTCCTTTTTCACTTCCAATTGCTCTTCTACTCTTTTCCATAATTTTTCTTTGATTCCCTTTCGATCTAATCCTGCATCAAAAGAAAAGCAAAATGGCTGCAAAACTAGCTACAGTTTCCCCGTAATACCGAGCATAATTTGGAGCATATATGACATTGTCGAAGGCAGGAATCCATCTGTGATCTCTTTTGATAAGGCGGACAATGTGTCTCAAAGAAACTGAAAAGGTCGCCTAAGCAAGACTTGCTTCATGGGAAAAGTTGATAAGCACTACAAACACAAATTGGTTCTGGGTTCAAGATAACTAAGTTTGATTTTAAAAGAAAATTGCCTTGCCTTAGGAACAAGGATTAGCGGTACCATGGACATCCGGGTATGAAACAGCCATGGGCAACGTCAAAAAGATAATGTCTCCAAAAAGCGATACAGAGTATCCAGGCACCTCAGTTCCACACTGAAAAAATCAGTTCTTCGACAGCGGAGTGGTGAATTCAAACTAATCAGGTCATCAAGGCCACAAACCGACCACCACCTTAAAAACTCACAAATTTTTCTTTGTTTGAAGCAGGATCAAAGTAGTGCAGAATGGCGATTCTCAAAGGGAGAATGTCACCAAAGGTAAGTTTCCTCAAAATCTCCACTTTCCTTTATTTGCAGCATGCATAATTACTGTTCATACCTCCCATTTTCGTAGCTTAAACCAGGTAGAACTTTTTCGCCTAGGGGGATCCAACTCATAGTTCGGAGTAGAAGTACTCTTCGCTCAGGATGTTTTACGTATCTTAACCCAGGTAGAACCTTTTCGCCTAGGGGGATCTAACTAATATTTTCCGGGTAGAAGTACTCTTCGCTCAGGTTATTTTTTGTAGCTTACCCCAGGTAGAACTTTTTCGCCTAGGGGGATTCAACTCATATTTTCGGGTAGAAGTAGTCTTCGCTCATGCTGTTATACGTTGCTTAACCCAGGTAGAATTTTTTCACCTAGGGGGTTCCAACTCATGTTTTCGGGTAGAAGTACTCTTCTCCCAGGTTTGCTTTTTGTAGTTTAACCTAGGTAGAACCTTTTCGCCCAGGGGATTCAACATCTTTCCTGTAATACATGGCACCAACTCCTGGTTACATTTCCTTTTCAGTAATACAGGGAGCCAACCCCTGGTTACATTTTTGTAATACAGGGTACCAATCCCTGGTTACATTCCTTCTCAGTATTACAGGGTGCCAGCCCCTGGTTACACTCATTTCTGTAATACAGGGTACCAACCCCTAGTTACGCTCCTTTCAGTAATACATGGTGCCAGCCCCTGGTTACACTCCTTTCAGTAATACAAGGTACTAACCCCTGGTTACACTCCTTTATGTAATACAGGGTACCAACCCCTGGTTACATTCCTTCTCAGTAATACAGGGCGCCAACCCCTGGTTACACTTCTTTCAGTAATACAGGGTGTCAGCCCCCGGTTACACTCCTTTCAGTAATACAGGGTACCAACCCCTAGTTACACTCCTTTCAGTAATACAAGGTGCCAACCCCTGGTTACACTAATTTCTATAATACAGAGTACCAACCCCTGGTTACACTCCTTTCGGTAATACAGGGTACCAACCCCTGGTTACATTACTTTCGGTAATACAGGGTACCAACCCCTGGTTACACTCATTTCGGTAATATAGGGTACCAACCCCTGGTTATATTTCCTTTCGGTAATACAGGGTACCAACCCCTGGTTACATTCCTTCCTGGTGATACAGGGCCTCCGACCCCTGGTTACGTTCCCTCATTGTAATACATGGTGCCAACCCCTGGTTACTTTCCTATTCAGTAATACAGGGTACCATCCTCTAATTCCATTTTCTTTGGTAACATAAGTTACTTCCCCTCGTGGTTGCATATCCTCACATAGTTAGTTTATACTACTCCCGTTGTCATCATTTCAACAAATTAGATACTTTATAGCTTTCTCTAACTCACAAAATTTTCCTAGTGCCAAACTGGGGCAGAAAAATTTTATTCGTTTTGTTCGTCTTTGATGGCTTTGCAGGCCCCGTCGCATAGCATAAATGACGATTAAAGCTTGCAGTTTCAGCTTTCTCATCAGAATAAAGAAGTCTTTCAGTCACAAGATAGTTGGAGTTAGCTTGGATAATGTGTCAGCAGCCCAGCTTCTCGAGTTTCATTTTCTCGAATTCTGATCCGTAAAGAAAACAAGCGAGAATGAGCCATGATCTTTTCCTCAAAGAGCATCAAGATCCAATATAAGATCAACACAAGCAAGCAGGTCAAGAATCAAGATTTGACTCCACAAGACACATAGATTAGGAATTTTGTAACTCTTAGTTTGTAGACATATGTAGTTCTCTTCTCTTTTCCTTTTGATGTAAGCAACAAGTAACAGTAACAACAACAACAACAACAACAACAACAACAGTCTTAAATCTAGTGTCTGGTAGTCCTAGCTACCAAATTTTCCCAGAAATACACTGACCTGATTCCTCTAAACAAGGATATGTAGGCAACCTCGGAAGCAGGGTTCGGTCACCATTTTTTTTAAAAAGTGCTTTCATTGGAGTGATATGTGAGCAAAAATTAGCCATGGTATTCACTTTTCTTTGCACGAAAACTCTTCATGTTCTCCAGCAAAGAGGGGAAGCTCTGAATACCTAATTTTTTTTACTGTTTTAACACCTCCTAAAGTCATTAGTGTTTTGTTGCTTTAATTATTTTTCCCAATTTTTGTGTCTTTGATTGCATATTTCCTATCATAAAAATACCAAAAAATAGTTCTTTCTTTATTTGTGCATTTTAGGAATTAACTAACTATTCAATTGGTGAATTAATCTAGTTAATTGATCATTTGAATAAGTTACTTAATTAATTTATTTGTTTGTGTAAATTTAGTTTAATAAGTAGGATTAAGAAAGAAATTGGGCCAAATTTGAAATAGAAAGTGACCAAAAGTGCAAGATAAGGGGTGCCCTTGAAAGGGTCTGAAATGACGTAGTTTTGCCTCAAAACTACGCCGTTTCATTAAGTGACCCAAGATCAAATCTCACCCATTGATCATCCCTTGATCTAGTGGTCCATATTTGATCTCTCAAGAGGTATTTAAAGCCTCAAAAATCTGAAAAATTACCTCATTTTCCCCATAACTCTTTCTCTATTCTCTTTCTTCTCTCTGCCGCTGCCCTCGCCCCCGGAAATCACCCACCGGCGGCGGACCATCTCTAAACACCTCCAAATTAACACCATGTAATCTCCACAACCTCATCTTCCCATATCTCCAAACCAATTCCTTCAAAAACCCCTCAAACTCCTTGAATTTTAGATCTAGGAAATCATTCACTTATTTAGCCGTTGTCCGATTGTTAATGATGCTCGTTCTGGTTTGAGTATTTAGTTTGTGAATTTAGTTGTTTGTTTAGTAATTAGTTTGCAAAAATCGAATTCATTCCAATCAAGTTAGTTTGAATACTTAGTTCGATTATATTTTTAGTTTGGTTCATACTTTATCAGTCCATAGTTGTTTAAGTTTGATTTGTTTTGAGCAAGTAGTTTGGTGTTGATGGTTAAAATCTGAAGTTTAAGTTTATTTATCACAAAATAGGGTAATATTAGCCTACCTTTTACTAGTAGGGTGGCTGAAATGATATTGTTTCTCCTTGCTTCTGACATAGCAGATTTTTAGGTTGTCCTTTCATATTTTAGACAGATTTTTAACAGTGTTTAACATACAAAGTCAGTCTTTTGGATAGATTTTTGGGGAACCAAAATCTGTCCCAAAAAATGTCTTTATTTGCCTATTTAAGGGGGCTGCTATTCCCTCACTTGAGCATATTGGATCACACATTTGTTGGACAGTCTTTACACCCTAAAAATACAATTTGGAGAGTAAAAAATCAGCAACTAAAGCACCCTTTAGTAAGTTGAAATGGTGATCTTTGCGAATAAATTTTAGAGTGCAAACTTTTAGAAAAGTATAAGTTTTCTTTAGAGCTTGTTCTGGGTTTCTTCTAAGGTTTTCGGGTTGTTTAAACACGAAACTGCTGTTGTTTTCTGTTGTTTTTGCTGCTATTTGTTTTTCTGCTGAGCTCTATTTCTTCACTGCTGTATTTATTTTCTGCAATCCATGTATTTTCTTAAACTTTGCAATGCAGATTTTTATATTCAATGGATGAGGATATGGCTCTTTTTCAGCTCTATGGATACGCTTGATGTGCTTTACTGAAATAAATGAATGTTTAGCATGTTATTCATATAGTCATATTTCAGCATGTCCATCTGTAATATTTGGTTGATCTTCAATTTTTCTTTACATGTGTCGCTCAAATAACATTATGTTAAGTGTATCTAGTTAAGGAAAAGAAACATCTTTTAGAATTATTATGTAGAGTTTAGTTTCCTTTTGCCTTGGTTTTATGTATTTGTGGTGTTGTCATTTTAATTTTTCCCTTAGTGCTAAAAATAACTGATAGTAATACTTCTCTTCTTGGTTAAGTCGAAATGAAGTTGGGGAATAGTATGTGATGAGTGTGCGGGAGAGAGGAGAGAACCGGTGAAAGAATTTCTTAAATGTGTTATTGCTATTTTGAACTTCTGTTTGGTTGAGCTTGATGCATATGTTTTTTTTTCTTAGTTATATGTCTAGAAGTCCATGTTCATTAATGCATTATTTTTAGCTACATGTCCTAGTTGGGTTTACATTAATTTTAAGAATATTTTAGACCACTATCACCTTTGGTTTAAATTTGCTGGCCATTTTTTTAACATCAAGGCTACTGGAAAATTTAAATTTGTCAAGTTTAAAGTAGTAAACAAGTTTTGACTCAGTCTTTTAAACACTAGGTGTCTTTATTAAATAAATAGTTTTAACAAATAAATTAATTTAAACGCTAGGCAATTAGTAGGCGTGTTTTTAACTTCACGGATTGCTTGCGTAGCATGAAGTTTAACATTCAATAAATTAGTTCAATAACCTCACACCATAACATTCAATAAATTAGTTCAATAACTTCACGGATCGCTTGCGTAGCGCGATAATTAACTTTTAATAAATTTCAAAAAAAAATTAATTTTCTTAAATGTAGTAATTTTCCCAAAAGTCATAGTGTGCTAATAATCCTTGTCATGACTACGCATTCGCTTGCGTAGTGTGATTACAATATTCTTTTACTCTTTATCAATTCTAATAAAGAAAGTATTAAAAGCGGATAGGTAAAACATGAAAATTATATAAATCACAGTTTGTCCAAAATCAATTCAAACCAAGTTTTACGTTAATAAAGCGACCGTGCTAGAACCACGGGACTCGGAGAATGTCTTACACCTTCTCCCCGATCAACAAAATTCCTTACTTGAACTTTATTTTCGCAGACCAATAATAATAGAGTCAAACCTTCCTTTGACTAGGGATTCAAATAAAAGGTGACTTGAAACACCAAAAAAAAAAATCAATTCCAAGTGGCGGCGACTCTGAACAATAAAATAAACCCTACTCAAGTTTGTCACTTTAATTGAAAAAACTCTTTAACCCACAATCAACACACATTATCTTTTGGGGGGTAGAAAAGGGGTGTGACACCACTCCCGGTCAAACTTCCCAAAAATCATCCAATTTCCAACTTCCACCAATTGACGCTGAAATAACCTACGGACCTCCAAATCAATATCCGGAAACACTCCTAAGACCAAAAATCATCATACGAACCCGTTGGAACCTTCAAATCTCGATTCCGAGGTCGTTTACTCACAAGTCAATTCCGATCACACGTACATCACAATACCTGAAGTGAAGCTACTCAAGGTCTCAAACCGCTGAACGACGTGCTAGAGCTCAAAACGACCGGTCGGGTCGTTACATTCTCCCTCACTTAAACATACGTTCATCCTCGAACGTGCTAAGAACTGTTCTGTAGTTTTCCAAAGTCATTGTTTAACACCTCGTACACCTACCCATGCCACCACATTTCAGTTGAATACATTAGCTCGAGCCAAGACTAAAAATCCTCTCTATAACCTTAGCTAACAAGCCTTAGAACCAAGTTCTGACTTTCGAGTTTCTTTACAAGGCCTGATTCTAACACATAAACACCGTACCAATCACTACGCATTGTGCCAAAGCATGATCATGCAGCTATGCTAAAATCACACCATGCACCACATAAGTCAGTTGCCCATGATAACATCCTCCGACCACAATAGCTGTAATTTCACAAATTGGATGCCCGCAATACATCTCATGACATATACAGATCCTGTTCCAACTCTCGCAATACCGCCATGATGGAAAAAGACGTGTAGAAACTCATAACCACATGCCGAATCAATAATTTATGGAGTCTCTCCTTCTGACAAGAACCATTCCTCATTTCGAACTGATTAACGATATTTTACCTTTAATGCACCTTATATATATATATAATTGCACAAATTTCAGGTCCGATAATCTTGTCTCACCTAGTACAAGCTGCTTAGGAAACAAGACACTTCAAATACTGACTCAGATCTCATATGACGCCATCAATGCGCCAATAAGCTACAACTCGAATATGACACATAAGGAGGGATGGACTCTGGAAAAGAATTACCCAGCCCGCGTAACGAATAAAACGGTTGAACAGATGTTATGAACCCTTCTCAGAGAATGAGAAACAAAAATATGCAGGGATAGATATAGGGAACCGTACTCAATATAACACTGTTGCAGCATGCAACCCGATCCAAACATGATACCGTTGCGACGTGAAACCCAATCCAAATAACGTACCCGTGGAGGCGTGCCACCCAATCCACTCATAACAATAAATAAGGACATACCCATCAAGCCATAATGCTTCTACCTACAGAATACCGACTATCGGCCACAAGCACGCCAAGTGCAAAAATACAACTCGGGGGAGACGGATAGCGCAATACACCACAAAACCCAAGCACGACTAAGGCGCGATAAATTACCTGCATCTCGAGAGCCATCATTCTCATATGATACCACAAGCTACACGGGAACTCAACACATGTGTGAAATATCAAGTCGTCTCAATCCGGCACAACCCCTACAGCTCAACCAAAGTAATAGAGCGCATTTCAGGCATAAAATCTCACATTAACGATAGTACCAAAAATCTCTGTACTTGGTTTCGATCTTTAACAATCAAGTGACTAGCATGTCAAACTCATACAATATCCCCGTGGGGGATGCTCCCGCGACCTTCTTCCCAGGTAGCCAAGTTCGCACATCCATACCACCAACCGTACAAATTCTGTAAAGTAGATCAAGAATCCGCGAATCAATACACAATGCTCCTTCCACAGAACACCATTCCCAAGCGACACTATGATAATGTCATCTTACTCTGAACATCTAATTCTTCCCGGCTCATCCGAGCTCTTGACATTCTTGTCAATACCGAGCTGCAACCTTGGTCCTCAACTTTCAAATTCCCATGTCGCTCACTGCACCTATCACGCCGCTACGCGAGAATATAAGAATTCATCTTAACTCCTAGACTACCGGTAGAATAAACACTCAATTGGCTAGAAACCTTTCACTTAGCTCATTCCCGAAGTGCCCATGCAACACACAACTAACTTTCCAAATCACATAAAATACAACCTCGAGTCGTGATCTAAACCATTATAACTCTTCCAGAATCCATTTACACAACAAAACCATTTGAATCAAATACCTCCCAAATCAATCAGGTCACGGTGTGTCAAGCCCACACGTACAACCACAACCCACATGTATAACTTCACACAACAAAGGAACTGATCCTTGCCACAACCATGCTGATTCAACCATTACTAACCGATCCAACTTCTTTCAATTTACCCTTGACCTGACTTAGAAATATGATAGCTCCATTCATAACATAACGAATTCTATCTGTACTCATCCCGAGTGACCCGAATCGCAAGACCACACCATCTCAATACCCATGACTCATCTCATACCTCCTTACACGCACAATAGCATCTCTAACTGGATCACCCATTTTGCAAGACCTTCCACGAGTCTGAAGCTATTTCTTCCTTTCCTCTAATACTGCGCTTAAATTCTTGAATCTACTAGGATCGTTGTCGAGATTCACCCACTCTGACCTGGTCCCAAATATGACCAAACTCCAATGCTCTACTAGCACATGAACACCCTCTCGAAGAAGCAATCGGCTAAACTTTTTTCCTTGTACATCACATCCACAAAAGCATAAGCTTCGAGTCTTTCCAAAAACCTGAACATGCATCGATAACGCCGAATAAAGCACATGTCCATCAAGTTCTTTACTGAATTACCCATGATATTTCCTTTTCTTAGTCATACATAATCCGCCAACACACCGATAACTAAAAACCGCACAAGCAGACAACCACGCGATCTAATCGTAAACAGTGGGGCTCTCTTGCTTATCTTTAAGCTATTATCACATAATGTATAGCCCACAACAACTACTCCTTCTAAATTACCATGATCCCGTACCGTTAACCCGCCAAGTTTCTCGAAGTCTCTTGTTGAACTTTTCATGAACCTTCTGAATCATCAGTCACAGTCACACACTCAACCTCTTACCGGGTAGCCAATAATATTCCTCGCAGAAGATTCAACGACATCATGCCACCGCTAACCTACTCATAGGAGATAACCCACCTATGGAATTCCTTACCGACATCTTCGAACAACGCTGCACTGGGTACAACTACCACGTAATCAGTAAATTCTCCTTAGCTCATGCTCGCCCACCAGTTGTATAAGTCTTCTCCTTCCCTATTGACATCAACTGAAAGTTCAACAATACCGTTTGAACTCAAGTCATATTGCACCTAAAGCGATAATCAGATCTTCACACCCCTTTTCATTTCCAACAAACTCCTTTCTGCCATATTCAATTTTTCTTTGTACAGTAATCATCACTCCAAATAAAATCCGTAGGCCAAATCACCTTCCATCACGATTTCCAAACCATTCTACACTTTCTCAAGGCATGCGGCTATCCTACCACAGAATCCATAAGCTAATCTGCCACTCTTACTTCGGTTAAACCATCTCATTTAAGCAATCTCTCAACCTTTGCTTCTCATATTTGACCTGCTAGTACTTCAACCACCGCAAAACACTTCCCGCCTTGTTTTCCCTCATACTTTGCTTCCCAATTATTGCATCAAATAAAAAATGCATCTCTGTAGCACCTGAACCAATAAAATATTACCTACTCTAAGCCTCTTCGAAGATCATCTTCCTCGAGCCATCAATATTAGAAATACCAATTTGATTCTGAACCGCTACACGCAGCTATCTCTGGCAACCACACATGCACCATTTCACAACACCCTGCCACGAACACAAAATCCAAGAAGACCGCAACACCGGCGAGCCGTAATGCGTTCAAACAAGGATGGCGACACCGCATCACAATGAAAATTCCACCACGCTCAAAAATATCAAGTCTCGTTACTTTATCAACCAAATATGGACATCTATAGTCCGATTGCCTTTCCTCCAATGGAATTAAATGTTGAAACCCTTAACCATGCACTAAGAAACCCTTTATTCAAGCCATTCACTGCCTCAATCACATAAACGAGCAACTTACCATTACACCAACATTGTGCGATAATAATGCATAAACATCGTAGCAATTTGTGCACATTATCGAAACTATAGAAAATACATATACTGAGATGGAAGAAAAGAACATCTTTCCGCAAGGCGACGATAATAGCCTGCCCGAACACGCAGGGAAAAACATCCTGCACCACGTCTGCAGTACCACTACAACTCCTCGACGCCCAATTCATAACAAGCGCTTTGCGTCGCATAAGATTGAGTAGGAAGGAAATAAAGGCACAAGCCCCAATGGAATCACACAACACGATGAGGAAATCAAGAAGGGAAGTGCTCCTAAAAGCCCTTTAGCCTCTTGAAGATAAGTACATTCGTCTCCGTACCGATCCGCAAGACTCTACTAGACTTTCTCATAACTCGTGAGACCTAAGTGAACCTAACGCTCTGATACTAAGCTGCCACGACCCAAAATCTACTAGTGGTCGTGATGGCGCATAACACCGCCGCCAGGCAAGCCAACAGTGATTAGTCAATTTAATTACTCATTCTAGTACCTTAAAATCATAATTTTTATTAATGAAATAGTGTGAACTAGAATTTACATAAATTACAATAGTGAACAACCCGTAGGAACCCGTAAAACCCGGTGTCACAAGTGCATGAGCATCAACTAGGAAATATAATAAAATACAACATCTGTCTGGAATACAAGTTAGACAGGAAAATATAAATAACTCTGATGGAGACTATGCAGGCTGCGGATCGTAACATGAAATACAACTCACGGTAAAGTCCCCGAAATGGCCGCGCCTCTGCGCCCAAAGACCACCGGATATATGTGTACCTGCACAAAAAGTGCATCAAGTATAGTATGAGTACGTAAATCAATGCATACCAAGTAAGTATCTAGCCTAACACCATAGAAGTAGTGACGAGGGGCCGACATCGACACTTACTAGTGGTCCAATAAGACAGATACAATAGAAGTAAACAATGTGAATTAGAGGAAATAAATGAAGTAACAAGCATAATACGTGGTACAATCCTCCTCTCAGCAATAACTCAAACTCTCAGCTAGTAGCTACCTCCTCAATCAGAGTATACATAATGGACCTTACCAGATAGGTCGTCATAGTTCAATTAGGAAAAGCTCACAGATATGTTGGCTTCTTGCCAATTATTACGCACGATTTCATAAGAGTATTTTATAGAAATGTCGAGGTGTACGTCCCGATCCATCATAACGTTGCCAAACCATAGATACATCCATTTTGTTTCCGAGGCGAACGGCCCGCTCCCATGAGAGTATGGTACATAAATCCTGCCGAGTGGTACGGCCCTATCCATCATAGTGTGCGCACTGCCGAGGGTTGAATGACACGAACCATAGATGTATCTATCCTGCCAAGGCAGACGATCCGATCCCATTAGAATAAGAAGCTTTGACGGGTCCTCGACCCCACTCACGAATAGTCATGTGAGTTATAGATTTTAAGGGAATTTGTCGATGAGAATGCATAACGCGGGAGAATTTCGTAAGAAGAGTACAAGTAATTTGCGTCTTATCATGAAGCCCGTCAAATCTCTACAATAGCAAGTCTATCACTCTACACAAGTCTAGTCTCAAGTCTTAATGAAAAATAAATGAATTTAATAGGCAGGAGACAACTCAAGTAGTACAACTATAGCATGGTGTGAACCTAAGTCTACCCGGACATAACATGAATTTAGCTACGCACGGACTCTCATCACCTTGTGCGTACGTAGCCCCCTGTAATAAGTAACACATAACAAGTATATCACCTAGGGGTAGTTTCTCCCTCACAGAGTTAGACAAGAGACTTACCTCGCTCCGAAGTTCCAAAACCGGCTCCAAGGCCTCTCTAACACCTCAAACCAAAGCCCGTCGATTCAAAAATATTCAAACAATGTGCAAACCAATCAAAAGATACTCTAATACCCATAATTAATCAAATTAAACAAATTCCCAACTCCGCTCGAAAAGTCTATAAAATTAACCTGCGGGCACACGTGCCCTAATTTCGAAAATTTTCGAAGATAAATATTACTCATAGCCTTACGAACTCAAATATATAACTTATTCCAAATTCCATGTCCAATTTCGTGGTCAAAATCCAAAAATATCAATTCTAAATTTTCTACCCAAAACCCCCATAATTTCTACTAATTTCCATGTTTAAGTCCATATACAAACTATGTATTTAACTTGTAATAGGTGAGAGTCACTTAACTTGTGTTGCTTGATGAAAATCTCCCCCTGAAGCTCTCCAAAATTGCCCCAACCAAGTGAAAAATGGAAGAAAATAGGCCAAATCCCGTTTTTATAAAAACCTTACTGCCCAGCGTCCTTTCGCACCTGTGGCTCCGCCTCTGTAGAATTTTCATCGCAGGTGCGGTTCTAACTTAGTCCAGGCACATCCGCATCTGCGAACCCAAATGCGCATCTGCGCTTCTGCTTCTGTAGCCAAGGAGCGGTTTTGCGCACGCGCTCCTGCGGACCATGTCCGCTTTTGCGATCAACAGGCCTTTCTGCTTTTATGCTCCTTCCTCCGCAGAAGCGACTTTGCTTCTGCGGTCTTCACGTCGCACCTGCGTCTCCAGGCCACCTTCTCCGGGTCCGCTTCTGTGCCCAAATTCTAGTTCTTGCGAGCACGCACTTGCGGTCAATCTTGCACAGGTGTGATTACTCTAGAGCTGGTGCACTTCAGCCATTCACACAAGTCCAAATTGATCACATCAAACATCATACGAACTTAGCCGAGCCTTTAAATCATATCAAACAATGCTAAAAACACAAACCGTACATCGATTCAAGCCTAATGAACTTTAAAACTTCATACTTCTACATCTGACGCTGAGACCTATCAAATCAAGTCCGATTGACCTCAAACTTCTACATCCGACTCCGATATCAAAAAGTTCACTCCCGGTCAAACTTCCCAAAAATCATCCAACTTCCAACTTCCGCCAATTGACGCTGAAATAACCTACGGACCTCCAAATCAATATTCGTACACACTCCTAAGATAAAAAATCATCATACGAACCTGTTGGAACCTTTAAATCCCGATTCTGATGTGGTTTACTCACAAGTCAAACTTTAGTCAATTTTTCCAACTTAAAACTTTCGAAATTAGAATTTTCTTTTCAAATAAATCTCGAACATCCCGAAATTCAATTCCGACCACACGTACAAGTCATAATACCTGAAGTGAAGCTACTCAAGACCTCAAACCACTGAACGACGAGCTAGAGCTCAAAACGACCGGTCGGGTCGTTACATGATTTGTACTACCAAGTCCATTGGGAGTGTATTATAGTCAATTAAATATTAATTGAATCAGATTGTTATTATTTGTCTTACCTAGCGGGTGAGGTTAGGTGCCATCACATCTAGTTGGATTTTGGGTCGTGACATCTCTTCTGAGATTTTATGAAGTATTATGTCATGTGATCTTCTAGATCACTTACCTCCTTATTATGATCATTTTCTCATCTTCTTTATCAAGAATTTTATTTGAAACTAATTTTTCTATACGCTTTAAGCGTACATAGACTTTGTCCTTCTAGGACTTATTCTAATATGAGGCATTTGCAGTGAGAATACAATTACTTTCTTTGAGTCATCAAATGTGTCTAACATGCTTTGAAATATATTGCAGATGAATTATCTTTTTATGAACCTCAAGTTCATATTATCTTATTCGAGGATCTAGATGTACAAACAGTAATTCATTTTACGTAACGTTTTCTCAATTGTTTATCATGTCTCCCCCTCATGTTAGAAAATCTAACTTGCTTCATCAATTTTGTGCGTTATGGTGTTAATATACACATTCATCAACATCTACATGGTGAATATCTTTTTTAAGGAGAAAGTTATACCATTATGGTCATGGTCAAAATTATTATAGGCAAAATATGTTGCTTCCATTATTTTTGCTCTGTAATAATCACATTGCCATAATATATTGGCATAATCACAACAGGTACGTGATCAATGACCATTCATGCCATAATAATAAAATTATTTTCTTATTTTATCTCAAACCTCCTTCTAGAGGTGAGTGGTATATTCACTACCACTAGCACATTCATATTCTTCCAAGAATGAATATGTATTCATAAATCACATGTTGTCACATTCACATCATGAATGGACCATAATCATCTATACGTGCTTTACAAAATCCCATGTCAAATTGATGACAAACATTACTTTCACAGAGTGAAGGATTATTTTGAGAATCCTTATTATTCTCATTATCATAATGATGACGATTATAATTTCGTCTATTGCCACGTCCACATCTATTGATACCTTCATCGTAATAATTTTGTCTTCTTTCAGACTTAATACATATTGCTACCACAATATTCTCTTAGGGAAATAAGAACGAAGCAAATTCAATGGGACGGGTTTCCACTTCTTTGCCCACAATCATACATGAATTTGATCCTGGCAAGGCATAGAAATTTTACTACTTCGGGTAGTTATAATTTCTTACAAACTCCATTAGAGTTATAATCAAAATTTATTGTCTTTGCTTTTATTTAAAATCAAATTATAGAATGTCAAGAATTTAAAAGAGAAAAATAAGGTAAAATACTTATCTTAAATCCAGAATTTATTCTTGAGGGAAGTTCATGGAACAATTTACCATCATTATGCTCAATATTATGTATAAGTTGAGCATCATACACGTATCCCAAAGCCTCTACTCAATTGGTTGGAGTCTCGTGATGATAACGTGTTATAAAATAATAAAAGAAGAAGAATATTGTAGAGAAAAGTAGGGAGAAATAATTCTTATTGATTTGGGATGAATTATAATGGTATAGAACCCCTCTATTTATAGGGAAAAAAATAACATAGCCACTAAGTAACAAACCATAAGATCTCTCTAAAATATAGACATTCACCTTAAATACAATTCTATTTATAACAGAATCCGATATATTGTCACTTTCTTCTTAAATTGCCGCCTTCGCTGTTTTGCTTTTACAGTGATTAAATTGTGACTTTTCCAGCCATTACTTGTCACAAATGGTTTCAATGTCCTTGTTTGTATTATTTGGATGAAACAAATCCACCGGACTTTGTGACTTTCATTTTGAATCATCACTTTGATCTCCACTAGTTTTAGGTTCTTTTGGTTAATCCCGGAAACACACAAATGAGTTATCTGCTCACTTGTCCTTGTACACAAAACAAGTGGCCATGTTCCATCCAAAGCAATGGCATAACTCATAAGAGCACCAAAGATACAAGGTTCTTCTTTCTTTTCTCGTCAATTGACCGAGAAGAGATTTATCGGAACCAAAAACTGTTCTTTTAAAATAATTACTAATCAATTACTTAATCATAATATATATATAGAGAGAGTAGGATCTATCCATATGTTTTGCCAACCGGCATTATGATTCAATGTAACGGCTATTTAGAAAAATTTACGCCGCCAATGGCCTTATTGATAAGACAGTAATACATTAATATTTCAACTGTTTGATGTATTGTTCTTATCAAACTAACACATGTATATTTTACTGATTCAAAATCAACAGCATATAAAATGCCATCTTCGTGATCTCAAAATAATTTTCAAGCATTGATTTAAGTCTAACTCGTACTCACAACCTTAAATACTGCATGCTACCAAAATGTATATTAACAAATCGATTTCATTTGGTAAACGGAGCAATAAAATTGTCCGTTAACCATATACTATTTCTAATCATTAGCATGCAAATATTATGTCTTTTGAGATCATCACATAATAAGATTTGAGTTGCAATTCGTGTATTTATAAACATTGTTATCATAATTCATGAATTTCTTTTAATTCGTTACTTCACCACCTTAACACTGCATCATCGATTTCCCTTGCTAAGTTGTAAGTTGTGAGTTTTGACAAATGTTTGAACCCAAAAATTTCTTTGCCAAACGTTGCTTCACTGTAAATCCCTTTTTTTCTTTCTTTTTGCGCCTTCTTTCTTTTTCTTCACAGCAGACTTCCGCTATGATTTTTCACTATCAATGATAGTGTCACCACAAAAATAAATTCTTTAAGATTGTTAGTAATCTGTGTTCAAAATTAAAAAATCAGAGAAGAAAAAAAAATGTTAGTTCAATAAACAAAACATAAAATAATTTCGAGCCCACAAGTAACTTGTATGTCCTTAAGGAATTTAATCTTCTCACTGTTGCCCAAGGTTACGTTACAGATTAATTCCTCCCAGGATAGACGGAATAACTATTTTATGATAGCGGCACTACAAATCACAGAATTTTAGCGAATTCAACAAACGGAGCAAATTATACTTGACACTTAAATTTATTTAAAAATAATACAACAATATAAAAAAGAGGGGAGAAATTTTCAGATTTTCCATGTATAAAAAATTAGGCCAAGCCTATAAATTTATAGACAATAAAAGGGTGAGACGAAGATGTGCAATCCGAGAGGTGCTTCTTCCCTTTCCCTTTAAAAACCCAACAGTGTAAACATTAAGGTTGCGTAGATTTTTACCATTTTGAAGATACCAACCTTGATTAGTCACCTCAGAAATAATGAATATTACTTTTTTGGCAATAAACCAAGTAAATAGTTTATCATAATTGTTTGGTTATATTTCACTCAACCTCGTTAATCTATTGGAATTGGAATGTAATAGATTGGGGATCCATTTTAACTTTTTTAGGATAGAGAATTATATATTAACATTTTACGATGATTTGAAATTTTAAAGTATTATAGAATAGTACCTTAATTTTTAAAAATAATTAATGATGCAATATTATCTAGAGAATACAACTGTCATGATCCAATCTTTCCTTCGTTTGGGTATCGTGATTGCACCTAATCTTAGGGATTAGGTAAGCCTAACAATAATTAAAATAACATTATTTAAATAGAATCTCTTAAAATTCCCAAAACCGGTAGTACAAGTCATAAGCTCTACAGAGTGTTTGCTAGAAAACTTCTAAATACAATTGTCCAGAAATAAGAATAAACAGTGAAAAACGAAAAGATTGAAGGTGACTCCGAAGCCTGCGAATGCAGCAACAGGTTTATCATAATTCTCCACAGCAACAGTCCACACTACTAGCTAACGAACAAATACCTGGATATACATAAAAATATACAGAAGAGTAGCATGGGCACACCACAGCGGTGCCCAGTAAGTATCAAGACTAACCTTGGTGGAGTAGTGACGAGGAACAGTCAAGACACCCACTGGTCTAATAAACTGAACAGATATAGTATGAAGTCTACATAAAGACTATGCAATATGGCTCACAATACAGTAATGGCATTAGAGCAAGAAACAACAAGTATCAGCGGAATATCATAAAAATGACGCAGACAAAGTGAATGGAACACAACCTAAATTCGGAATCACGAATACAACAAGAACAAGTAATAACTCAGTAATTACAACCGCTTTTACATCAGGTTTTAGTCAACAACTCCACGAGGTACTGAACCTCGGACAATTTACAACTCACGGGTCTCAATACCTGAACCCTAACACTTGGCATCATGTGCCCTCATAATACCTCATAACCACACTGACGACTCACGTGTCAATAGAGTCATTCTCACATAGAAGGCAAGTAAATAAGGTTGAGCATCTATGCTCAACAATATCAAGAACACCTCTTATCCGGTAAGAGTGCTTAACTACGTGTATGCTGGTGCAAGTGTCCTAACATAGTCCATACCAGCAAATAATCATAAGGAAGAAGAAGAACGGACAAGACGTAGAATATATTCTAACAGCTTTCACAAAATAAAGCTCACACAGGTATGTATACCACTACACAAATATCAACAACAAGAATGCCCCCAGGCCATAAATCATCACAAATCAATCCCTAACACAGCCCACTTTGTCTCGTCACGTGTGCAATAGTAACATAAATGCCCGCCTTGTCTCACCACACGTGCATAATAATGTTCCCACCTTGTCTCGCCACATGCGCAACCCACCCACCCACACACACACACACACACACACACACACATATATATATATATATATATATATATATATATATATATATATATATCTTACTTTGTCACGCCGCATGTGCAAACATCAATAGTAATAATAACACGGCATAAACCTCGTGCAACCCCATAACAACAACCGCACGGCAGAAACCTCGTGCATCACAATAATAACAACCGCACGGTAGAAACCTCGTTCATCACCACAACAAATACAACAACAATGCTAATGATACAAAATACGACAAGTAAATCAACTCAAGAAATTTTAAATCACAGGAAAAATTATGGGACCAAATCACAAGGAATAACCACAGTAAATAATGCTAAGCGTAAAGAGGATAACTCAACAAAGAGAAATAAATGTGTATCAACGATCCCACAATATACATTTCAACAATAGGGAAACTAATGCGAGTCAAATAATTTCAAATAAAACAAGTCGGCTAAGATATAGGATATCTAAAACTTCTTTTAAGGTTGAGAAATTACTAAGGATTTTCAATAATTTAATTAAGGATAAGCAGCGGAAAGATAAACATAACCTCAATTAAGACTGAACAAATTATAAGATGATATAATAATAATTTTAAATAAAGATAAGCAGTTATGAAAAGATAGCATGACAATAGAGGAGGTAAAATCTTCAGTTAAGTCAAATAAGAGTCAAATACGCAATAAGAGTGAATCCTGAAAGTAATTAATTCTAATTAAAGCATGTAGAGGTGAAACTAGTAAATAGAAACTTAATCATATCAAGAAACAACTTCATACTTAGTGAATATAAGGACCTAAGAATCCTAAGAGGCTAACTTTTAACAAATAAGTCCGAGCACGCACTCGTCACCTCGCGTGCATGGACTACAATCAACATAGAAGATTCAATCCTAAGGGAAAAATCCCCCACACAAGGTTAGGCGGGATACTTATCTCAACCCAAGCTTAACCAGTCTGTAAGAATGCCCTTTTTTTCAATTATCCGACTCCGAATAACCCAAATCTATCCAAACACAATTGCATAACACGAATACAACCATAATAGACTCATCTAATTAATAAAATTAATACTTTAATAAAAATCCCGAAATCCGCCCTAAAGGTCGACCCGGGCCCATGTCTCGGAGTCGGGTAAAAGTCACAAAATACTAACACTCATTCACTCACGAGTCTAACCATACAAAAATCATCAAATTTCGATACCATTTCATCCCTCAAATCGTGATTTTTCATTTTGAAATTTTCTTTCAAAAACCACCATTTTTCTCAACTCAAAACACAAATTAAATGATATAAATAAAAATAGAATCATGAAAATAAACAAATTCTAGGTAAAGAACACTTACCCAATCGATTTGCAATAAAAACCCACAAGGAAACGCTCAAAACTGAGCTCTAGAACTCGAAAAATGGTGAAAATGGCAAACACTCGGAATAGAGGACTTTATATTCTGCCCAGGGTTTTGTGCATCGCGAACGCGGAGAAAGGGACGCGTTCGCAAATAAGAGAAACAAAGCTGCCCAGTTGTTCTTCGCGAATGCGACAACACGTTCGCGAACGCGAAGAGGAAAAATATGATGGCCCAACGACTGCTCTTCGCGAACGCGTGAAGTAGTACGCTAACGCGTGAAGTAGTACGCGAACGCGAAGAGAGTAATGGAATAACTACGCGAACGCGAAGAGGAAAATGATCACCAGTGCCCAGGTCCTGGGCTGCACTTCGCGAACGCGAGATAGGGAATGTGAACGCGAAGAAGGGGGTGGCAGAACTTTGGGAACGTGAGAGGGTGTCTGCGAACGCGAAGAGAAATTATTTCACCCTCCAAAATAACACTACGCAAACGCGAAGGCAAGGACGCGAACGCGATGAAGAAAACCAGATGACAGATAGCAGTAGTTCAAAAATAGGGGGAAAAGACCTGTAACCCATCCGAAACTCACCCGAGGCCCCCTGGACCCCGTCTAAACATACTAAAAAGTTCTATACCCTAACACAGACCCGCTCGAGGTCTCAAATCACATCAATCAACGTCGAAGCTATGAATCACACCAAGAATCGAACTTATAAATTTCAAATATTTCAACTTCTAAAATCCGTGTTGAAACCTATCAAATCAACCCGGAATGACGTCGAATTTTGCAGGCAAGTCCCAAATAACATAACGGAGTTATTTCAACTCTCTGAATCGCATTCCGACCCCGATATCAAAAAGTCCACTTCCGGTCCAAATCTCCAAAAATTCGACTTTCGCCATTTCAAGCCTAAATCAGCTACAGACCTCAGATTTACATTCCGGACACGCTCCTAAGTCCAAAATTACCCCACGAAGCTAATGGAACCGACAAAACTCCATTTCGGAGTTGTCTTCATATAGTTCCGACTACGGTCAAAATCCTAAGACTTAAGCTTCCGTTTTAGGGACTAAGTGTCCCAAATCACTCTGAATCATCCGGTAACTCAGGGCCTTATGCTGCCGAACAAGACTTAAGTTCTCAAAACGACCAGACGGGTCGTTACATCCTTTCCCTCTTAAACAAACGTTCGTCCTCGAACGTGCTAAGAATCGCCTCGAAGTCTTCAAATCACTGAAAGTATATATCCAACACACACCCGCGGGCGAGTCCATGTCACCCCAATTCACATAAGCCTGACGACACCATCCCAACTGTAATTCATCCTTTTTGGCAACACCGATAAGCCTTAGAGTCAAAATTCTCACCTTCAATTTATCTTCAAAAGATCCGATTCTAAATCCATAACCGATAACAGTCTCAACCAGCTGTAACAACTCATGCCTACACCCACAAGGTACGACTACACAACAAAACACCACACATAGGCCCATAATAACATTTCTGATCACAATAGCTGCCCGAAATCAAAACCAGCACCAACAATTAGACACATATCCGTTAGCAACCCATTTCAAACCTCCACAACGCTGATAATGATGCAAGAAACACGAAGACCTCATAACTATACACCCAATTTAATAGGGACACGAAGACCTCAAACCTACCATAATGGACAATGTGAATTCACTTATAGTCTCGTAACTTTCAATAATAAATAGAGACAAACGATAGACACGGGCTACCACTCATAGAGTCTCCCAATAGGGCAAACACATATACAGAATACTGAGTCATGAACTCACCCATAGGTGGAACAACAAGTAGGGAAACTCGCCCCGATAAGCAGAACCGAATCAAATACAAATAGTGCCCCTTTGTAACAAATCAAAAGCATACCTATATGACATCATCTGGAGCAATGACCTGAAGCCTACTATATGAAACACATCAACGGGTCGGGCCTTCCCCTCTTGGGCGCCCTCTACTCGCCTGAATACTCCGCTGTGACACGCCTGTCTGGAGTCTAGTACAATCTCTCACCCTATGGCTGGTATCTCCACACTCGAAATAACCTCTCTACTGACGTGGCTATGGGAACTGTACGGTACGGGTACTCTGAGACCCATGAGCACCTGAAGCACTGTGCGAAGCCTGAAGTGCAAACTGAACTGGCTGACCCACAAAACCTCTACCATGTCGTACCCTGCCTCCAAAATAAAGACCAATAGATCTCTCCGGTCTACGAGGCCTCCTTACCTCCCTGTCCTCTCTTTCCTGATCTCGTCTGTACTCTCTCTTATGGCCCCGTATGTCCTCTCTCTCCTGATCCCACATGCCCTCTACACAGCGAGCGATCCCTACCACTTGTTGAAACAAACATCTGACTCTAACTCCCGAGCCATGCTGAACCGAATATCATGTCTGAGTCCCTCAATGAATCTACGGACACACTCTTTAACTGTGGCGACCAAAGCAAGTGCATGTCTGGCCAAATCACTGAATCTCACGGCATACTCTGACACTGACATAGTGCCCTGGCGTAGCTGTTCAAACTCCGCGCGCCATGCATCTCGAAGGAACTGAGGTACAAACTCTCTCAAGAACATCTCTAAAAACTGAACCCATGTAAGTGAAGCTAACTCGGCTGGGCTACCCAACTCATATGCCTGCCACCACTGATAAGTTGATCCCCTGAGCTGGAACGTAGTAAAAGCAACCCCACTCGTCTCCACAATACCCATAGTACGGAGAATGCGGCGACACTTCTCCAAAAAACCTTGTGCACTCTCTGAAGCCAAACCACTAAATGTAGGAGGGTCATATTTCTTGAACCTTACAAGTCTAAGCTGCTCTTCCTCAGATGTTGCTGCCCTGACCACGGGCTGAACTGGGACCACAGGCTGTGTCGCCATGACACCTGGAACCTGACCAACATGAATTCGCTGCTCTGGGGTGTGGGCGGCGGGAGTATGGGCTCCTCCCCCGGTCTGTGAAATAGCTGGTGCAACCAAAATCAACCCGCCTGGGCCAATGTACCAATCATGTTCAGGAACTGTGCTAAGGTCTCCTGAAGTCCAGGGATAACAACAGGCGCCTCAGGTACCTGCTCCCTAACTGGAACTACTGGCGGCTCCTCAACTGTTGCTCTTGTAGGCGCTCTAGCTGCGACACGTACTCCTCGTCGACCTATGCCTCTTCCCCTAGCGATACCTTCTCCGGGAGCAGCGTCGTCGATAACTGCAGCTCGTGTCCTCACCATCTGTGAGAGAATGGAATGATAAAACTTCAAACTTCGAGATCAATAAGCTCGCACGATAGGAATGAAAGAAGTGAAATTGTCCTAATAGTTTCGTAGCCTCTCGAAGATAAGTACAGACATCTTCGTACCGATCCGCAAGACTCTACTAAACTTGCTTATGACTTATAGCACCTATGAACCTAGAGCTCTCATACCAACTTGTCATGACCCAATTTTTCCTCTGTTTGGGTATCGTGATGGCACCAAGTCGTAGGGACTAGGTAAGCCTAACAATAATTAAAACAACATTATTTAAATAGAATCTCTTAAAATTCCCAAAACCGGTAGTACAAGTCATAAGCTCTACAGAGTGTTTGCTAGAAAACTTCTAAATATAACTGTCCAGAAATAAGAATAAACAGTGAAAAATGAAAAGGTTGAAGGTGACTTCGAAGCCTACGAACTCAGCAACAGGTTTACCTTAAGTCTCCACAGCAACAGTCTACACAGCTAGCTAACGAACAAGTACCTGAATCTGCAAAACAATATGCAGAATAGTAGCATGAGCACACCACAGTGGTGCCCAGTAAGTATCAAGACTAACCTCGGTGGAGTAGTGACGAGAAACAGTCAAGACACCCACTGGTCTAATAAACTGAACAGATATAAGTACATGAATAACAGAAGTATGATGTCTACATAAAGACTATGCAATATAGCTCACAATACAGTAATGGCACTAAAGCAAGAAACAACAAGTATCAGCAGAATATCATGAAAATGATGCAAACAAAGTGAATGGAACACAACCTAAATCCGGAATCATGAATACATTAAAGACAAGTAATAACTCAGTAATTACAACCGCTTTTACATCAGGTTTTAGTCAACAACTCCATGAGGTACCAAACCTCGGACAATTTACAACTCACGGGTCTCAATACCTGAATCCTAACACTTGGCATCCTGTGCCCTCATAACACCTCATAACCACACTGATGACTCACGTGCCAATAGAGCCATTCTCACATAGAAGGCAAGTAAACAAGGGTGAGCATCTATGCTCAACAATATCATGAACACCTGTTATCTAGTAAGAGTGATTAACTACATGTATGCTAGTGCAAGTGTCCTAACATAGTCCATACCAGCAAATAAGCATAAGGAAGAAGAAGAACGGATAACACGTAGAATATTTTCTCATAGATTTCACAAGATAAGGCTCACACAGGTATGTATACCACTACACAAATATCAACAACAAGAATGCCCCCAGGCCATAAATCATCACAAATCAATCCCTAACACAGCCCATCTTGTGTCGCTACGTGTGCAATAGTAACATAAATGCCTGCCTTGTCTCACCACACGTGTATAATAATGATCCCACCTTGTCTCGTCACATGCGCAACCCACACATATATATATCCCACTTTGTCATGCCGCATGTGAAAACATCAATAGTAACAATAGCACGGCAGAAACCTCGTGCAACCCCATAACAACAACCGCACGGCAGAAACCTCGTGCATTACAATAATAACAACCGCACGGTAGAAACCTCGTGCATCACCACAACAAATACAATAACAACAATGGCAATGATACAAAGTACGACAAGTAAATCAACTCAAGAACTTTTAAATCATAGAAAAAATTATGGGACCAAATCACAAGGAATAACCACAGTAAAGAATGCTAGGCGTAAAGAGGACAACTCAACAAAGGGAAACTAATGTGTATCAACGATCCCACAATATACATTTCAACAACAGGAAAACTAATACGAGTCAAATAATTCCAAATAAAACAAGTCGACTAAGATATAGGATATCTAAAACTTCTTTTAAGGTTGAGAAATTACTAAGGATTTTCAACAATTTAATAAAGGATAAGCAGCGGAAAGATAAACATAACCTCAATTAAGACTGAACAAATTATAATATAATATAATATTAATTTCAAATAAATATAAGCAGTTATGAAAAGATAGCATGACAATAGAGGAGGTAAAATCTTCAGTTAAGTCAAATAATAGTCAAATAGGCAATAAGAGTGAATCCTGAAAATAATTAATTCTAATTAAAGCATGTAGAGGTGAAACTAGTAAATAGGAACTTAATAATATCAAGAAACAACTTCATACTCAGTGAATATAAGGACCTAAGAATCCTAAGAGGCCAACTTTTCACAAATAAGCCCGAGCACGCACTCGTCACCTCGCGTGCATGGACTACAATCAACATAGAAGATTCAATCCTAAGGGGAAAATCTCCCACACAAGGTTAGGCAGGTTACTTACCTCAACCCAAGCTCAACCAGTCTGTAAGAATGCCCTTTTTTTTTCAATTAACCAACTCCGAATAACCCAAATCTAGCCAAACACAATTGCATAACATGAATACAACCATAATAGACTCATCTAATTAATAAAATCAATACTTTAATAAAAATCCCGAAATCCGCCCTAAAGGTCGACTCGGGCCCACGTCTCGGAATCAGGTAAAAGTCACAAAATACGAATACTCATTCACTCACAAGTCTAACCATACAAAAATCATCAAATTCCGATACCATTTCGTCCCTTAAATCGTGATTTTTTATTTTGAATTTCTCTTTCAAAAACCATCATTTTCCTCAACTCAAAACACAAAATAAATTATATAAATAAATATAGAATTATGGAAATAAATAAATTCTAGGTGAAGAACACTTACCCAATCGATTTGCATGAAAAACCCACAAGGAAACGCTCAAAACTGAGCTCAAGAACTCCAAAAATGGTGAAAATGGCAAACACTCAGAATAGAGGACTTTATATTCTGCCCAGAGGTTTTGTGCATCGCGAACGTGAAGAAGAGAAACAAAGCTGCCCAGTTGTTCTTCGCGAACGCGACAACTCTTTCGCGAACGCGAAGAGGAAAAATATAATGGCCCAACGACTGCACTTCGTGAACGCGTGAAGTAGTACGCGATCGCGAAGAGAGTAATGGAATAACTACGCGAACGCGTAAGTGACACGCGAACGCGATGAGGAAAATGATCACCAGTGCCCAGGGCCTGGGTTGCACTTCGCGAACGCGAAGAAGGGGGTGGTAGAACTTCGTGAACGTGAGAGGGTGACTGCAAACGTGAAGAGGAATTATTTCACCCTCCAAAATAACACTACGTGAACGCAAAGGCTAGGACGTGAACGCGATGAAGCAAACCAGATGACAGATAACAACAGTTCAAAAATAGAGGGAAAAGACCTGTAGCCCATCCGAAACTCACCCGAGTCCCCCGGGACCCCGTCTAAATATACCAACAAGTTCTATACCCTAAAACGGACTCGCTCGAGGTCTCAAAACACATCAATCAGCGTCGAAATTATGAATCGCACCAAGAATCGAACTTATAAATTTCAAATCTTTCAACTTCTAAAACCTGTGCCGAAACCTATCAAATCAACTCGTAATGACGTCAAATTTTGCAGGCAAGTCCCAAATAACATAACGGAGTTGTTCCAACTCTCGCAATCGCATTCCGACCCCGATATTAAAAAGTCCACTTCCGGTCCAAATCTCCAAAAATTCGACTTTCGCCATTTCAATCCTAAATCAGCTACAGACCTCGGATTTACAGTCCGGACACGCTCCTAAGTTCAAAATTATCCCACGGAGCTAATGGAACCAACAAAATACCATTTCGGAGTCGTCTTCGCATAGTTTTGACTACGGTCAAAATCCTAAGACTTAAGCTTCCGTTTTAGGGACTAAGTGTCCCAAATTACTCTGAATCATCCGGTAACTGAATTCAACCACGCACGCAAGTCAATACACTTAATATGAAGCTGCTCAGGGCCTTATGCTGCTGAACGAAACTTAAGTTCTCAAAACGACCGGCCGGATCGTTACAACAGCAAAAGACGTCAACAAGACATGAAAACACATAACATTTGCACAACATTGGATTAGTTGGAAGATAGAAATTCACAATTGCAAAATAAAAGCAACAAATTAAAATTAGAAGGAAAACTCAAGTTACTTTCAAATACTTGAGACACTTAAGAGGAATAAAAAGCATCCTAAAGTAGAGTAAATTAATCGTTTTTTTTTTCTCTCTATCTTTTCTTTGTCTTTGCTCATTCACTTTAGGCCAATCAGGTTCTCAAACACATTCAGAAAGTTAAACTAATAATGTTTCTTAACTTAGTTAAGAAATGTAATTTTAAATCAGATTACATAAACCCTAATCTCTAAATCCTAAACCCTAAATTTTCAATATTTCCTAAAAAAAATGATTAAATTTTCTAAAAGCAATCGGCTAATTCTTAAAACCAGCATTTCGATTAGATAATCAACCTGATTGAGTAAAATAGCATAATCTATTTCAATGACTTAGCAATAAAATGCTACCCATTATTAATTCGTTCTTGGAGTTGAGTGGGTAATGGTTCATTGAGCTTACATTGTTTAACCTAATTGATTTTGTTAGTTGAGCTTGAACAAATTTTTTGTTGAAGAAGACAAAATAGGTCTCTTGATTTTTAGAAGTTTAGGTTGACTATTGTCATTGAAATTGTTAGGATTTGTATTAGAATGTTGGATATCAAATTTGGAGTCATTTGAAGTTGGTGGAATTTTTATACGGTAAGTTATGTAGATCCATCGGAATTTTGTGGCCAAATTTTGGCTATCTGCCAGAATTTGCGGCCAAATTATAGTGATTCGTCAGGATTTATGACAATGTAAGTTTTACCCATCAACTTAAAATTTGTCACGATTCGTGCCCAAATTCTAGCGACCCGTTAATATTTGCTACATGATGATGACTGTGAATCTACTTCTGTTTTTTTTTAAATGAGGTCAAAGTTTAAATAGTAGCATTGAAAGATCCTATTTGTGCAAATCTCCCTTTGAATTTGGAGCCCATTTATCAAGTAACCCATTTCAGTATTTCTTGTAGGGATTTTTTCCTTCCTATACAATATTTGAAACTTATTTATCAAAATTGTCCAAGTTTTGTATATGACCCGCCTTAAATAAGTTTTTCTTATAAATTATATACAATCCATTAGTAGTGTCTTAAACTAAGGGATTCTTTGATTCGAAAAGGGCATAATTATTCTTCTCTCTCTTTGCTATAATTATCTATTTTAATAAAAGAATAATGCATGGTACATCAGCATACAAATTTAATATAAAATTTGATATATCTACAATAACATACATACTAAAAATAAATTTCATACAACTAATTATACATTATACAACTTATTTATAATTTATCTACAACTTTCATGTATCATTCTTACCCAGTTAAATACAACTACGATATCATACAACTTAAATACAATTTTCATACAAATTTTATACAATATATCTTTTGTATGTATTTTGTATATTATTTGTACATATTTTGTATGTGGTGTATTCTTCTTCCTCTCTGATATTCCAATCAAAACTTTCTCTCTTAATATAATTTTGATACATATCAACAACTTTATGTAAAAAAAATAGTATTTATAACTTAAATACAAATTTCATACAATGACTCATACAATATTGTAACGACTCAACTTGTCGTTTTGAGAATTAACGTTCCGTTCAGCGACTTAAGGTCCCGAGCAATTTTGTAATATATGTTATGACCCGCGTGTGTGGTCGAGTTTGGTTTTCGGAAGATTTGAAATTTAATTGAAAGAACAATTCTTATTTTTGAAGCTTAAATGAAACGAGTTGACCGGAGTTTGACTTTTGAGCAAACGACTCCGGAATGGGGTTTTGATGGTGTCAATAATTTCGTATGGTGATTTCGGACTTGGACGTATGTACGGATTTGGATTTGCAAGTCCGTAGGATAATTTGATGCATTTTGACGAAAGTTGGAAAATGGAAAATTTTTAGAAAGTTTGACCGGGAGTTAACTTTATTGATATCGGGGTCAAAAATCGATTTTGAAAATTGGAATAGGTCCATTATGTCATTTATAACTTGCGTGCAAAATTTGGGGTCATTGCGGATTGATTTGATATGTTTCGGCATAAGTTATAGAATTTGGAAATTTCATAAACTCATAAGTTTGATTCGAGGTGCGATTCGTAGTTTCGGTGTTGTTTGATGTGATTTAAGGCCTCGACTAAGTTTGTATCGTGTTTTAGGACTTGTTGGTATATTTGATTGGGGTCCCGGGGGCCTCGGGTGTGTTTCGGGTGTTATCGGATCATTTTGGGCTACTTTGGATACTGATTTTCTGATATCTGGTTTTGTTCTTCGCGTTCGTGAGGAGCCTCTCGCGTTCGCGAAGAAGAATTTGGCTTCTGGGATTTTGTTCTTTGTGTTCGCGAAGAAGGAATTCGTGTTGTCCGTCACCCGACTTTGGAAGCTTATATCTTGCAATCTATGAGGAATTTGGAGATGATCCAAAAATGAAAGTTGTAGCCCTTTGTGTCTAGTTTTCAGAAAATTAGACTGTTTGGCAATTTGAGTATTTACCAAAATAAATATGGTTGATACAGTACAGACTGTCTGGAAAGAGTTTGGAAATCGCGAAGAAGAAATTTCCGCTGCACAGTGCTGACTTTGGAAGCTTATATCTCGCAATTTATAAGGACTTGGGAGATAATCAAAACATAAAAGTTGTAACTCTTGATGTCTGGTTTTCAGAAAGCCAAACCATTTTTCATTTGGAGTTCTGTACGAAAAGTTATGACCATTATACTAGAGGATATCTGGGAAGAGTTTGGAAATGGCTGTTGAGGAATTTGTTTATCGCGAATGCGAGGGGAGGGTCGCGAATGTGAAGAACAAACCCATGGGCAGAAGAATAAAGTCAAAAAATGAGACTTCGTCTCAGTCTTCCATTTTTGGATGAAGAAAGCTCGGGTGAGGCGATTGTTCGAGGGTTTTTCAAGGAAAACATTGGGGTAAGAAATTCTAACTCGATTTTGGTTCAAATACATGAATCTATTGTTGTTTTTAATCATAAAATTAGTGAATTAGGTTTAAAATGATAGAAATTATCTATACCTTAAATTGAGGATTTAGAGGTCGATTCGTTATCGAAATTTGATAAAATTGGTATGGTTGAACTCGTATCGGAATGGGTGTTCGAATTTTGTAAAAATTCCGTCGGATTCCGAGAGGCTAGCCCCGCATTGAATTTTTAGAATAAAATTTTAAGTCGACGTTTTATTATCTGAAATTATTTTCGATAAATTTTAATGAAGTTATACAATTAATTTGGACAGATTTGAGTTGTCCGGAGGTCAATTCAAGCAAGAAGGCTATTTTGGAATATCAGCCTAACTTCAAAAAGGTAAGTATCTTACCTAACCTTGAGTGGAAAAAATTACCCCTTAGGCATTGAGTCTTATGTGAAAATTATATAATTGAAAATCATGTACGCGAGGTGAATACGTACTTGGTTTATATGTGCAAATTATATTGGTTAAAATTCGTAGACGCCTTTATGTATTAAATTGAAAATTGTTGGCACTTATTAAATCATTTATTTGTCATCCCTCATTCTTTGTTTGGCGAGGTTATTTTTATATGATAATATGGTATGATTGCCACTTTGATTTTATGTGAAATGTCGTGGTTAGTTGGGTTGACATTTCTTGGAAATGATTTTATTATGGATTCCTTATCTGTAAAAAATTATTAAATAATTTTAAAATGAGGCATTCATATATATATATATATATATATATATATATATATATATATATATCAAAATTTTGGATTAAAAAAGGCGTTGTCCTATGTTGAGTTACTTTTCCATATGTGTTATTATTTTTGAGGTTTTTATATACGTTATGTGGAGCCTTGGGCTATTTGTTGTGAAATTAATTGATTTTTTTTGTATATTTGGAGTTGGTTGTGGCCTGTGGGAAAATTGTAATATAAATTGTTGTATTGTGTTGTCGTTTAAACACTCTCCTTCATGTTATTTATGCTTCCTACCTTTCTTGTTAATGATATACACATGCTTGGTAAGGAAGAGTGTAAAGCACGAAGGGCGATGTCGTTCCATTTCATATACATTATCATATGAGGGAGAGTGTAAAGCATGAAGGGTGATGCTGTGTCATTTCAGTTATATTATCATGTGAGGAAAGGTATAAAGCACGAAGGGTGATGCCTTGCTATTCATATACATTAATATGCACGAAGGATAATGCCATGCCATTTCATATACATTATCATGTGAGGATGAGAGTTAAAGCATGAAGGGTGATGCCGTGCCATTATTTTTATATTATCATATGTTCATGGCACGAAGGGTGTTTCCATGCAGGCGAGGACAAGAGACATACATTATATTGTGATATCTTTTCATTGCGTATACATTCATGCCTTTATCTTGAGTTGTTATTGTGCACCTATATTTTCTATGTGACTTGTAGTCGTTGTTGCTTCCTATGTGCCTCCCACTTTATTTCTTTTATTGCTATTGACATTCTCTCACCTAATTGGTACTATTATATGTATGCTCGATGAGAAAGAGATAAATGCATGAAGGGTGTTTCCATACTAATTGATTTGATCTATATATATATATATATATATATATCGGGTGAGAATGAGACAAGTGCACGAAGGTATTACCGTGCCACTCGATGTGATATGTTGAATATATTTCTCACACCAGAAAAGTTAAATGAGGTGTCACATGGTGACTTTTACTTGAAAGAATTATATTCAAATGATATTTACTTGAAAGAATTATATTTGAAAGATATTTATTTGAAAGAATTATATTCGTAAGATATTTATTTGAAGGAAGTATATTCGGTATATATTTAATTGTACGGATTACATTCTAAAGATTTTTATTTGAAAAACTTATAGATAAAATATGTATATTTTGAAGGACTTGATTAATTGGTTGTACTTGTGTTTATTATTCGTTTGAGCAATATTTATGGTGTTCTTGTTGCCTTACTGTTTATGTCACAAGTTGATTATTGTTTCTATCACTGCTATTTATTTTTTATTATTTTTGTATGTTATATTGCACATGTTATTTGACTAGTGAGTGTCTTGACTGTACCTCGTCACTACTCCACCGAGGTTAGTCTTGATACTTACTGGGTACCGACTGTGGTGTACTCATACTACACTTCTGCACATTTTTGTGCAAGCCAGGTATTGGAGATATCGGATTCGAACAAAGATTAGAGTGTGATCGCAAGGCTTTAAGGTATGACCGCTTGGTCGTCGCAGTCCCTCGGAGTCTTTACATTATATTGTACTGTCAACTCTTAATCAAAAAGTATTGTATATTCGATCCTTGAACTCATCGCATGTATTTAGTTAGAGTTCGTGACTCTGTATTACCAGTCTTGGGAGGTTGTTATAAATATTTCTGTTGTTGGTTTCGACACTTATATTAAATTATATGTTTAAAAAAAATGGCTCGAAATGAAATTGTAATTGACTTACCTAGTCTTGGAGACTAAGTGCCATCATGACGATTGTGGTGGGATTTTAGGCCGTGGAAAGTTGGTATCAGAGCTCTGGGTTCATAGGTTCTACGAGTCACGAATGAGTCTAGTAGAGTCTTGCGGATCGGTACGGAGATGTCTGTACTTATCTTTGAGAGGCTAGAGAACTGTTAGGAAATTTCCACTTCTTTCATTTCCATCGTGCGAAATTTGTTGATTTTGGAGTTTGAGTCTTTGTATCTATAATCTCTCATAGATGGTGAGGACACGCACTACCGGTTCAGCTGAGAAGACACCTGCACATTCTGCTAGGGCCGCGAGAGGCCAGGGCCGAAGTAGAGGCTGAGGTAGAGGCCGAGGAAGGGCACGTGCCGCAGCTAGATCACCTGTCAGAACAATATTTCAGGAGTCGCCACTAGCTCCGGTTGGGGGACAAGTACCAGAAGCACTTGTTGTTACCCCCGGACTTCATGAGACTTTAGCATAGTTCCTGAATATGTTTGGTACATTGACTCAGGCGGGATTGATCTCCGTTTCACCAAATATTTCACAGATTGGGGGAAGAGTTCAAACTCCTACCGCCAGCACTCGAGAGCAACAGGTTCACATTATTCAGGTTCCGAGTATAGTACTGGTATAGCCTGTTATTCCGGTTCAGCCTGAGGTCAGGCCATAGGCATCAGAAGAAGAACAAAAGAGACTTGAGAGATTTAAGAGGTATAGTCCACCTACCTTCAATGGCACAACTACCGAGGATGCCAGGGGATTTCTAGAAAAGTGTCACCGTATTCTTTGCACCATGGGTATTGTGGAAGTGAGCGTACTTTCCTTTACTATATTTCAGTTATCAGGAGTAGCGTATCAATGGTGGCAAGCTTATGAAGAGGGTTGACCGGCCGATGCAACACCACCAATTTGGGCTCAATTTTCAGAGATATTTTTGAAAGAGTTTTTTTCCCAGACTCTCCGGGATGCGTGGCGTACAGAGTTTGAACGGTTGTGTCAGGGCACCGTGACAGTGTTAGAATATTCCATCAAGTTCAGTGAGTTAGCCCGTCATACACCTATTTTGGTTCCTACAATTAGAGAGCGAGTCCGCAGATTCATTGAGGGGATCGATTATGATCTTAAAATATACATGGCTCAAGAATTGTAGTCTTATACTCCATTTTAGCAAGTAGTAGAGATTGCCAGAATGTTAGAACGTGTTAGGAATGAGGAAAGGGAGTCTAAGGAGGCCAAGCGGTCTCGAAATTTTGGAGAATTCAGTGGATTCTACTCTGCATCTAGCAATCACCATGGAGGAAGCTCGGGCAGTCGGTCAGCCCAGTCTGTAATTCAGAGTACTCATAGTGCTCTAGTTAATACTTTTAGTGCACCACTGGTACGGGGTTCTTACAATAGTTATTCCAGTCATCCGGCACATACTTAGTATGAGTAGTCGCGCCCGCAGAGGGGTTGTTATGAATGTGGTGATACTAAGCACGTCATGAGAGATTGTTCCAGACTTGGGAGAAGTGGATTTCACCAGAACACTCAGGCTACAGGCTCTATTCCAGTTACTACCCCACATGCACAACCAGTTAGGGGTGGAGGACAAGAGGGTAGAGGGTGCCCTAGATGGGGAGGTCCACCCCGTTGATATAATTGCTATGGTATAGATGAAGCCGCTACACCACATGTTGTTGTTACAGGTATGATTAAATTAATAATAGAGGAGCACTATTCTTATTTTGATTCAATCCCGAGGTGAGATCTCCTATCATGCTTCTTATACAGTGGGTCTGTGAATTTGTACTCCACTCACGTGTTTATCCCTGTTGGGAGATTTTATGGTGTTAGCCCGTGTCTATCATTTTTGTTTTGTACACTATTGAGGGCTATGAGTCCAAAAGTGACTTTCTATTACTCACTATAGTGGGTTTTAATATAAATTCGAGATAGTTTAGTTAAAAATTATGAATTTAATGCCTTACCGTGGGGGCTCATTATGTGTTGTAAAATTGTTTGTCGAGATTTATTTAAAAGAAGGAAAAAGAAATGGAAAAAAAAAATTCAATTGGCACGATGTGCATAATACTTGTGATTCGGAGCTGAGGATGGGATCCTCGCATTTTAATGTGAATTGATATGTTTAAACCGAACTACGGGTCGCGGTTGAAGTTATATCAAGATGAGATCTTTGTGGTTAAATTTATATGTTTTAAATTCTCCCTTGTGAAAATGTTTGCATTATCGTATAGATAGGGAGTTATGCTTGTTAGGCTTATTTGATAATTCTTCTATGTGTTTTTTTTTCTATGCATATTTAGCCATATACGTATTGCAATTATTGAGTTTTAGCCCACGAGGTGAATTCCCAGGTGGCGTTAAATATGACTCATTAAGTCGGGTAAATAGTTATGAAGTTTTCATGCCTCACGTTTTGTTGTTAGTGTTGTTAAAATTCGAAACGAGGTTTTGGTTAATATGAGGTTAATTGACCATGCTGGAATTAATTATGAACATCTATTATGACCAGAGATGTGGTTATGGGCATACGTATGATGTTTGCATAGGCACGATTTGCTACAGCCAGTTGAGACTAATACCGTGAGTTGATGTGAAAATCAAGTCTTTTTTTATAAAAATGTTTGGAGTGTAAGAAATTGGTTTTAAAGTTTATAAATGTGGATAAAAGAAATAATCTCAAGTGAGATGGTATTGTCGGACCATGTTAAAATTTTGGTGATGTGAACTCATCGCGAGTAGGTGTGTAATAGTACACTCAGTAATTTAATGTCCATAGAATAATTGTTGGCACGTTCGAGGATGAACACATATTTTAAGAGCGGGAGAATGTAACAACCTGACTTGTCGATTTGAGAATTAACGTTTCGTTCAGTGACTTAAGGTCCTGAGCAACTTCGTAATATGTGTTATGACCCGCGTGTGTGGTCGAGTTTGGTTTTCGGAAGATTCAGAATTTAATTGAAAGAACAATTCTTATTTTTGAAGCTTAAATGAAAAGAGTTGATCGGAGTTTGACTTTTCAGCAAACGACTTCGGAATGGAATTTTCTGGTGTCAATAGCTTCGTATGGTAATTTTGCACTTAGGCGTATGTACGGATTTGGATTTGAAAGTCTGTAGGACAATTCGACGCATTTTGGCGAAAGTTGGAAAATGGAAGATTTTTAAAACGTTTGACCGGGAGTTGACTTTATTGATATCAGGGTCGAAATTCGATTCCGAAAATCGGAACAGGTACATTATTTTATTTATGACTCGTGTGCAAAATTTGGGGTCATTCCGGTTTGATTTGATATATTTCGGCACAAGTTATAGAATTTAGAAATTTCATAAACTCATATGTTTGATTCGAGGTGTGATTCATAGTTTCGGTGTTGTTTTATGTGATTTGAGGCCTCGGCTAAGTTCGTATCGTATTTTAGGACTTGTTGGTATACTTGGCTGGGTCCCGGGGGTGTAACAACCTGGCCGGTCATTTTCAGAGTATTAGCCACGAACCCCTAATTATTGCTCCCTCTATTCATTTTGGGGGTTTCTGGCTTGTCGGGAAGTTTTATTTTTGGTTTCAGAGTGAAATGGGACACAGTCCCTAAAATGGAAGTTTAAGTCGTAGGAATTGACCGTAGTTTGAATTGTGTGAAGAAGGCTCCAGAATAGAGTTTCGTCAGTTCCTATAGTTCCGTATGGTAATTTTGGTCTTAGGAGCCTGTTCGTAGGTCATTTTAATATCAATTGGCGAAAGTTGGAAATTTGATGATTTTTGGAAAGTTTGACCGGGAGTGGATTTTTTGATATCGGGGTCAGATTTTGATTCCGGAAGTTGCAATAGTTCCATAATGTCAATTGTGACTTGTGTGCAAAATTTGAGGTCAATCGGACTTCATTTGATAGGTTTCGGCATCAGATATAGAATTTTGAAGTTTTAAAGTTTGTTAGGCTTGAATCGATGTGCAATTCGTATTTTTAGCATTGTTTTATGTGATCTAAAGGCTCGGCTAAGTCCGTATGATGTTTTAGGACTTGTTGGTAAGTTTGGTTGAGGTCCTGGGGGCTTCGGGTGGATTCCGGATGGTTAACGGATCAAATTTGGACTTGTGGGAATGGCTGAAGGCACCAGCTCTGGTGTAATCGCACCTGCACAAGATTGACTGTAGGTGCGAGCCCGCAGAAGCGAGCAAGTGGGTGCAGATGCGGAGCTGGGGGGAAGTAGCCATTGGTCGCAAATGCGATATGAAGGTTGCAGAAGCGGAGTCGCTTCTGCTGAAGAGGGATTGCAGAAGCGGACAAGTGCTTGGGGGGCCTGTCTGCAGAAGCGGTCGAGTTTGCGCAGATATGCACCCGCAGAAGCGGATTTAGGACCGTAGAAGCATAAGTTCCGTAGGTGTGAAAGAGCGACCGCAGGAGCGAGGGAACCGCAGAAGCGGATAAGTTTTCGTTTCTGCGACGCCGCAGATGCGGCTAAGTGTCCGCAGAAGCGGAAATATTGGACATACCATTTAAATGCAATGATTCACGATATTTTCTCATTTTAAACATTTTGAGCTCGGGTCTTGACGATTTTTTAGAGCATTTTCGAGGGGTTTCTTGAGGTAAGTCTCTTGTACTTATTTTTTTATCAATAACTTTGTTTCCCATTGATTTTCCCACCTAGATTGTGTGTGTTTAAGGTGGAATTTGGGAGTTTGAGGCTAGGGATTTGGAGAGTTAAATTTGGGGATTTGAGTGGCAACTTGGTGTCGTATTTTGGTAATTTTGGTATGGGTGAACTCGATATCGAATGGGTGTTCGTATTTTGTGACTTTTACCCAATTCCGAGACGTGGGCCCGGGTCAACTCTTTGGGGCGAGTTTTTGATTCTTTGCTAAAGTCATAGATTTATGATTTAAATTAGTTTCTTGTCGTTGTATTCATGTTATGTAATTTCTTTTGGCTAGATTTGGGTCATTCGGAGTCGTAAAGTCGAGGGAAAGACATTCCTACCGATTGATTGAGCGAGATTTGATGTAAGTGACTTATCTAACCTTGTGTGGGTAAATCCCTTTAGGATTTGGTACTGTTGTAACAATATGTGATATGTAAGCGCCGTGTACGCGAGGTGACGAGTGCGTACACGGGCTAATTGTAGAAATTTTCGGTTCTTGTCAAGTTGTCTTCTTTTAAATTCCTTAACTGAGTTGACTTAGCATATGTAGTGATCATGTTTAGCCTAGTATCACATGCCTACATGCCTTAATTCTTACTTGCAATTTGTGCAATATGCTTAGTTGAATTTCCTGCTTCCCTTGATTTGAATTAAATCTTTAACTGTAAGATTTCTTGTTGTAAATTCGTGTTTACTTCGATTATCGACTGCATATTTACTTTGGGACAACGGAGCGGTTCCTCGGGAGATCCCCGGTACTGCATATTTACTTTGGGACTATGAGGCAATTTCTCGGGAAATCCCCGGTAGTGCATATTTACTTTGGGACTGCGAGGCGTGTACTCGGGAGATCTCCTTGTACTACATATTTACTTTGGGACTACGAGGCGGTTCCTCGGGAGATCCTCCTGTACTGCATATTTACTTTGGGACTACGAGGAGGTTCCTCGGGAAATCCCATTGTATTGCATAATTACTTTGGGACTACGAGGCATTTACTCGGGAGATCCCTCTTGTCATGCATATTTACATTTAGAACTACAAGGCGGTACCTCGAGAGTGCCCCTATTGTTTACCTCTATTTACTATGCTGATATTTTCTAAAACTTCTTATTGCTTAAATTCTCAGTCATTTCAAAATATTATTTTATCTTCTGCCTTACTTTTCTTTTAAACCAGTAGGGCCTTGGCTTGACCTCGTCAATACTCTACCGAGGTTAGGCTTTGCACTTACTGGGTACTGTTGTGGTGTACTCATACTATACTTCTGCACATCTTTTTATGCAGATCTAAGTTCTTCCTACCGGCCCAGATATTAGTGAGCTGGAGCGTGCGTGGAGACTTTAAGGTATATCTGCCAGCGTCCGCAGACCTCGGAGTCCCCTCAATCCTTATTATGTTGTTTTCCCTTATTCTCTTTAGACTTTTATGTATAAAGATACTTTGTATTTTCTCTTATAAACTTGTGATTTATTTCTACCGGGTTTTGGGAGTTGTAATTATTTAAATCGCAGTTTTCATTTATATATCATGTGTTGAAATTGGAGTTCTGCTTATTATTCAGTTATTTCGCAAATTGCTAGGCTTACCTAGTCTTAGTGACTAGGTGGCATCACGACGTCCTACGGAGGGAAATTGGGGTCGTGACAAGCTGGTATTAGAGCACTAAGTTCATAGGTGTTATGAGTCACAAGCAGGTTTAGTAGAGTCTCGCGAATTGGAACGGAGATGTGTATACTTATTTGCGGGAGGTTGTGGAACTACTAGGAAAAGCTTCACTTTCTTGATTCCTTATCGTGCGAGATTTTGGTTTCGGATTCTAAAATTCTGTCTTTCTATTCTCTCATAGATGGTGAGGACACGTACAACTGGATCAGATGACTAGACACACATGCCCCGTACTAGATCCGTGAGAGGCCGGGGTAGAGGCCAAGGACATCCACATGGTGCAGCCAGAGCACCCGCACAAGATGCTACAAAGGAGCCACCAGTAGCTCCAGTTGGAGGGCAGGCACTTGAGACACATGTGTAACGACCCGACATATCATTTTATAAATTAATGCCTCGTTCAGTGACTTAAGGTCTCGAGCAGCTTTGCAATATGTATTATGACCTGCGGGTGTGGTCGAGTTTGAATTACTGAAGATTCAGAATTAAATTAAAAGAACAATCATTATTTAGAAGCTTATATGTAAAGAGTAAACCGGAGAGTTGACTTTTGAGAAAACGGCTCCGCAATGAAATTTTGATGATGTCAATAGCTCTGTATGGTGATTATGCACTTAGGAGCGTGCCTGAAAAATTATTTGGAGGTCTGTAGTGGAATTAGGCTTGAAATGGTGAAAGATGAATTTTTGGGAAGTTTGATCGGAGGGTTGACTTTTTGATATCGGGTTCGTAATTCAATTATGGAAATTGGAATAGCTTTGTTGTGCCATTTCTGACTTGTGTGCAATATTTGAGGTCATTCAGACGTGGTTTGGGAGGTTTCGGCGCCGTTTGTGGAATTCAGAAATTTCTAAGTTCATTAGGCTTGAATCCATGTGTAATTCATGTTTTTGGTGTTGTTGAAGGTGCTTTGAAGGTTCGACTAAGTTCGTATGATGTTATGGGATGCGTTGGTATGTTTGGTTGAGGTCCCGGGGGCCTCGGGTGAGGTTCGGATGGGCTACGGGTCATTTCCCTTCTATTTTGAACTGTTATTCTGTCTTCTGGTGTTCTTCTTCACGAACGCGAAGAGTATCTCGCGTTCGCGAAGTGTTAGTGTTGATCACCCCATATTTCTTCTTCGCGTTCACGTTCGTGTTCAACCTCTCGCGTTCGTGAATGTTAGCCTTTTTCCTCCATCACGTTTGCGATTAGCCACCCGCGTTCGCGAAGCTCTTCACGACAGCCTCATATTTCTTCTTCGCGTTCGCGAAGGGTTTTTCTGGACAGTCTTACCTTCCTTCTTCAAGTACGCGAGACTTTCTCCGCGTTCGCGATGCTTTCAGACCTGGGCAGATTATAAGTTTTCCAAATCGAGGGTTAGGCCATTCTTATCACATTTTGACTTGTAAAGCTCGGTTTTGAGCGATTCCTTGTGGGTTTTTCAAGCAAATCTATTGGGTAAGTGTTATTCACCTAGAATCTATTTATTTCCATGATTCTATCCTTATGTTTATCATTTAAATTGTATTTTGAGTTGAGGAAAATGGTGGTTTTGGAAGAACATTTTTAAAATAAAAAATCACGATTTGAGGGACGAAATAATATCGGAATTTGATAGAATTGATATGGTTGAACTCGTATCGGAATGGGTGTTCGGATTTTATGAAAATTATATCGGGTTCCGAGAGGCGGGCCTGCGTTGACTTTTGTTGACTTTTTGGAATAAACTTTTAAGTCGACGTATTATTATCCGGAATTATTTCCGATGAATTCTAATGAAGTTATACAACTAATTTAGATAGATTTGAGCGGTTCGGAGGTCAATTCAAGCAAAAAGGCGATTTTGGAATATCGGCATAATTTCAAAGAGGTAAATATCTTGCCTAACCTCGAGTGGGGGAATTACCCCTTAGGCATTGAGTCTTATGGGGAAATTGTGTGGTTGGAAGCCGTGTACGCGAGGTGACGAGTACGTATTCGGGCTTATATGTGCAAATTTTATTGGTTTAAAGTTTTAGGAATCTTTATGTATTAAATTAGATAATTGTTGGCACTAGTAAATACTTGAGTTATCATGCTACATTCCTTAATTGTCAAGTTTGTGTTTTATATAATAATTTGGTATTATAGTTATTTGGATTTTATGTGAATTCCGTGTGTTTGTTGATTTGATATGTTTCTTGGAACTAAATTCACGATGGAATCCTTATCTGTAAATGTTTATTAAGTAAGTTTAAATTGAGGAGTTAATATAATTGTCAAGAATGTGGAGCCTTGGGCTATTTATTGAGAAATGTATTAATTCTGCTACATATTGGAACTTGATTGTGGTCAGTGGCAAATTGTGATATGAATTGTTGTATTGTGCTGTGGATTAAACACTCTCCTTAGCGTTATTTATGCTTCCTACCTTGCTTGTTAATGATATACATGTGCTTGGTGAGGAAGAGTGTAAAGCATGAAGGGTGATGCCGTGCCATTTGAATTATATTATCATGTGAGGGAGAGTGTAAAGCACGAAGGGTGATGATGTGCCATTGAGAGTGTAAAGCACGAATGGTGATGCCGTGCCGTTTCATTTATATTATCAGGTGAGGATGAGAGTAAAAGCACGAAGGGTGATGTCGTGCTGTTTCATTTATATTATCAGGTGAGGATGAGAGTAAAAGCACGGAAGGTGATGTCGTGCAATTATTTTTATATTATCATATACTCATGGCACGAAAGGTGATGTCGTGCAATTATTTTTATATTATCATATACTCATGGCACGAAGGGTGTTTCCGTGCAGGAGAGGACGAGAGACATACATTATATTATGATATTGTTTGTTGTGTATACATTCATGCCTTTATCTTGAGATGTTATTATGCACATATGTTTTCTATGTGACTTGTAGTCGTTGTTGCTTCATGTGTGCCTCTAATTTATTCTTTTTTTTATTGTTATTGGCACTTCTCTCACTTAGTTGGTATTATTGTATGTATGTACTGTGAGAAAGATATAAATGCACGAAGGGTGTTGCCATGCCAATTGATTTGATATATATATATATATTGGGTGAGAATGAGACAAGTGCACGAAAGTATTGCCGTGCCATTTGATGTGATGTGTTGAATATATTTCTCACGCCATGAAAGTTAAATGAGGCGTCACATGAGGACTTTTATTCGAAAGAATTATATTTGAAAGTTAATTATATTTGAAAGTTATTTACTTGAAAAAAATTATATTTGAAAGATATTTACTTGAAAGAATTATATTTGAAAGATATTTACTTGAAAGAATTATATTTTAAAGTTATTTACTTGAAAGAATTATATTTGAAAGATATTTATTTGAAAGAATTTATATTTGAAAGATATTTACTTGAAAGAATTATATTTAAAAGTTATTTACTTGAAAGAATTATATTTGAAAGATATTTACTTGAAAGAATTATATTTGAAAGATATTTACTTGAAAGAATTATATTTGAAAGATATTTATTGGAAAGAATTATATTCAGAAGGGATTTATTTGAAAGAATTCTATTTGAAAGATATATTTATTTAAAGAAAGTATATTTGAGATATATTTATTGAAAAGGATTATATTCTAGAGACTTTCATTGAAAGACTTATAGATAAAAGATGTATATTTTGAAGGGACTTGATTAATTGGTTGTACTTGTGTTTATTATTCGTTGAGTAATATTTATGATATTCCTGTTGCCTTGCTGTTTAAATCACTAGTTGATTGGTGTTGCCCTTATTGTTATTTGTTTTCTATTATTTTCGCATGATATATTGCACAGATTATTTAACTAGTGAGTCTTGACTGTACCTCGTCTCTACTCCATTGAGGTTAGTCTTGATACTTACTAGGTACCGACCGTGGTGTACTCATACTATACTTCTCCACATTTTTGTGCAGAGACAGGTATTGGAAATAGCGAACTTAGGCAGAGTAAAGCGGGATCGTAAGGATTCAAGGTAGAGTTGCTTCGTCATCGCAGTCCCTTGGAGTCTTTCCATTTTATTGTACTGTTGATTTCTTATTCGATCAGTACTGTATATTCGATCCTCGAGATAACTTCATGTATTCAGTTAGAGTTCGTGACTCAGTACTACTAGTCTTGGGAGGTTGTTATATTCATATTTGTTCCGTTGTTAGTTTCTATTTTAAAAAAAGGCTTGAATTGTAATTAAAATCGGCTTACTTAGTCTTAGAGACTAAGTGTCATCACGACGCCTGAGGTGGGATTTTGGGTCGTGATAGCCTGTTACTGGACCAGCCCTCCAAAAGACTCTAGCCCAGTTTCTGAGCATGTTCAGCACCTTGACTCAGACATGATTGATACCCCTTACTCCTGCCATATCTCAGGCCGGGGTAGGAGCATAGATTCCCATCGCCGATACCCCAGAGCAGCGGGCATACGAGTTGGATAGTCTGGCTAAGGCAACTTCATTCACTTGGACTCAGTTCTTAGATATGTTTTTGAGAGAGTATGTTCCCTAGAGTCTCAGGGATGCTTGGCGTGCAAAGTTTGAGCATTTGCGCCAGGGTGCTATGACTGTATCAGAGTATGCGATCCGATTTAGTGATCTAGCCAGGCATGCACTAGCCTTGGTTGCTACAGTTCGAGAGCGGGTTCGTCGGTTTATTGAGGGACTCAACCCCAGTATCAGATTGAGCATGGCCCGAGAGTTGGAGATGGATATTGCATACAAGTAGGTAGTAGGAATTGCTAGGAGGTTAAAGGGTTTGTTGACTCGGGATAGAGAGGAGAGAGAGCCCAAGAGATCTCAAGAGTCTACTAGCAATTACAGTGGTACACGTGCCCCAGCGACAGCTCGTCAGGGCAGGGGTTATATGGGTCGCCATGTTCATTCAGCACTTCCAGCTGCCAACGGTTCTCCGGCCACTACTAGGCCCCAGGATCCTTATTATGCACTGCTAGTAGCTAGTGTGCCTCTTGTACGGGGTGCTTTTAGTGGTTATTCCAGTCGATCAGGACCGAGCCAGTCACAACAGCCACATCCTCCGAGAGCTTGTTTTGAGTGTGGCGACAATCATCATTTGCATTGCATGCTCCACCAGGTCCTCCAGCTATGGTTACAGCACCAGCTACCACCCCACCTGTACAACCAGTTAAAGGTGGAGGTCAAACAGGTAGAGGTCACCCTAGAGGGGGGCAGGCCAGATATTATGCCTTTCCTACCAGGACGGAGGCAGTTACATCTGATGTTATCATCACAGGTACCGTTCCAGTCTATCATAGAGATGCATCAGTCTTATTTGATCCAGGCTCCACTTATTCCTATATGTCATCTTATTTTGCTTCGTATTTGGGTATATCCCGTGATTCTCTTATTTCACCTATTTATGTATCAACACCCGTGGGTGATTCTATTATTGTTGACCGTCTGTATCGGTCGTGTTTGATTGTTATTAGTGGTTTTGAGACCAGGGTCGATTTATTATTGCTCAGTATGGTGGATTTCGATGTTATTTTGGGCATGGATTGGTTGTCGCCCTATCACGATATCCTTGATTGTCATTCCAAGACAGTGACGTTGTATATGCCAGGTCTACCGCGGCTAGAGTGAAGAGGTACCTTGGATCATGTTCCTAGCAGGGTTGTCTCATTTCTTAAGGCTCATCGAATGGTTAAGAAGGGGTGTGATGCATATCTGTCCTATGTGAGAGATGTTAGTATTGATACTCCTACAGTTGAGTTAGTTCCGATAGTGAGGGACTTTGTAGACGTATTTCCAACAGATCTTCCGGGAATGCCGCCCGACAGAGATATTAACTTTGGCATTGATTTGTTACCGGGCACTCAGCCCATTTCTATCCCACCTTATTGTATGGCCCCAGCAGAGTTGAAGGAGTTAAAGGAACAGTTTCAAGAGTTGCTCGATTAGGGATTCATTCGACCCAGTGTGTCGCCTTGGGGTGCTCCTGTCTTGTTTGTGAAGAAGAGGCATGGTTCTATGCGAATGTGTATCATTTATCACTAGTTGAACAAGGTTACAGTGAAGAACAGGTATCCATTGCCACGTATTGATGACCTATTCGATATTCAGGGTGCCAGATTGTTCTCTAAGATCGACTTGCGTTCAGGCTATCATCAGTTGAAGATTCGGTAGCCATATATCCCAAAGACTGCTTTCAGGACTCGGCATGGTCACTACGAGTTCCTTGTGATGTCTTTTGGGCTGACCAAAGCCCCAACATCATTCATGCACTTGATGAACAATGTATTTCATCCCTATCTTGAGTCCTTCATCATTGTGTTTATTGGTGACATTCTGGTGTACTTCCGAAGTCGGGAGGATCATGAGCAGCACCTGAGAATTGTGCTTCAAAACTTGAGGGAGAAGAAGTTATATGCAAAAATTTTGAAATGTGAATTCTGGCTAGATTCAGTGGCATTTTTGGGTCATGTAGTATCGAGTGAGGGGATCAAGGTAGATCCAAAGAAGATTGAAGTAGTGCAGAGTTGGCCTAGACCGTCCTCAGCTATAGAGATCCGGAGTTTTCTTGGCTTAGCGGGGTATTACCGTCGATTTGTATAGGGTTTCTCATCTATTGCATTACCTATGACTAGATTGACCAGAAGGGTGCTCCATTCAGATGGACCGAGGATTGTAAGGAGAGCTTCCAAAAGATCAAGACTGTTTTGACTACAGCCCCGATATTAATATTGCCTACCTGATTGGGGTCCTATACGGTGTATTGTGATGCATCACGCATTGGTCTCGGCGCGGTGTTGATGTAGGATGGTAGGATGATTGCCTACGCGTCTAGACAACTCAAGGTGCATGAGAAGAATTATTCTGTCAACGACCTTGATTCAAGGTAGAGCTGTTTAGTCATCGCAGTCCCTTGGAGTCTTTCCATTTTATTGTACTATTGATTTCTTATTCGATCAGTACTGTATATTCGATCCTCGAGATAACTTCATGTATTCAGTTAGAGTTCGTGACTCAGTACTACTAGTCTTGGGAGGTTGTTATATTCATATTTGTTCCGTTGTTAGTTTCTATTTTAAAAAAAGGCTTGAATTGTAATTAAAATCGGCTTACTTAGTCTTAGAGACTAAGTGTCATCACGACGCCTGAGGTGGGATTTTGGGTCGTGATAGCCTGTTACTGGACCAGCCCTCCAAAAGACTCTAGCCCAGTTTCTGAGCATGTTCAGCACCTTGACTCAGACATGATTGATACCCCTTACTCCTGCCATATCTCAGGCCGGGGTAGGAGCATAGATTCCCATCGCCGATACCCCAGAGCAGCGGGCATACGAGTTGGATAGTTTGGCTGAGGAAACTTCATTCACTTGGACTCAGTTCTCAGATATGTTTTTGAGGGAGTATGTTCCCCAGAGTCTCAGGGATGCTTGGCGTGCAAAGTTTGAGCATTTGCGCCAGGGTGTTATGACCGTGTCAGAGTATGCGATCCTATTTAGTGATCTAGCCAGGCATGCACCAGCCTTGGTTGCTACAGTTCGAGAGCGGGTTCGTCGGTTTATTGAGGGGATCAACCCCAGCATCAGATTGAGCATGGCCCGAGAGTTGGAGATGGATATTGCATACAAGTAGGTAATAGGAATTGCTAGGAGGTTAAAGGGTTTGTTGACTCGGGATAGAGAGGAGAGAGAGGCCAAGATATCTCAAGAGTCTGGCACTTACAGTGGTACACGTGCCCCAGCGACAGCTCGTCAGGGCAGGGGTTATATGGGTTGCCATGTTCATTCAGCACTTTCATCTGCCAACGGTGCTCCGGCCACTACTAGGCCCCATGATCCTTATTATGCACTGCTAGTAGCTAGTGTGCCTCTTGTACGAGGTGCTTTTAGTTGTTATTCCAGTCAATTAGGACCGAGCCAGTCGCAGCAGCCATATCCTCCGAGAGCTTGTTTTGAGTATGGCGACAATTGTCATTTGCACTGCGTGCTCCACCAGGTCCTCAAGCTATGGTTACAGCACCAGCTACTACCCCACCTGTACAACCAGTTAAAGGTGGAGGTCAAACAGGTAGAGGTCACCCTAGAGGGGGGCAGGCCAGATATTATGCCCTTCCTACTATGATGGAGGCAGTTACATCTGATGCTATCATCACAGGTACCGTTCCAGTCTATCATAGAGATGCATCAGTCTTATTTGATCCAGGCTCCACTTATTCCTATATGTCATCTTATTTTGCTTCGTATTTGGGTATATCCCGTGATTCTCTTATTTCACCTATTTATGTATCAACACCCGTGGGTGATTCTATTGTTGTTGACCGTCTGTATCGGTTGTGTTTGATTGTTATTAGTGGTTTTAAGACCAGGGTCGATTTATTATTGCTCAGTATGGTGGATTTCGATGTTATTTTGGGCATGGATTGGTTGTCGCCCTATCACGCTATCCTTGATTGTCATTCCAAGACAGTGACGTTGTATATGCCAGGTCTACCGCGGCTAGAGTGAAGAAGTACCTTGGATCATGTTCCTAGTAGGGTTGTCTCATTTCTTAAGGCTCATCGAATGGTTAAGAAGGGGTGTGATGCATATCTGTCCTATGTGAAAGATGTTAGTATTGATACTCCTACAGTTGAGTTAGTTCCGATAGTGAGGACTTTTTAGACATATTTCCAACAGATCTTCCGGGAATGCCGCCTTACAGAGATATTAACTTTGGCATTGATTTGTTACCGGGCTCTCAACCCATTTCTATCCCACCTTATTGTATGGCCCCAGTAGAGTTGAAGGAGTTAAAGGAACAGTTGCAAGAGTTGCTCGATTAGGGCTTCATTCGACCCAGTGTGTCGCCTTGGGGTGCTCCTGTCTTGTTTGTGAAGAAGAGGCATGGTTCTATGCGAATGTGTATCGTTTATCACTAGTTGAACAAGGTTACAGTGAAGAACAGGTATCCATTGCCATGTATTGATGACCTATTCGATCAGATTCAGGGTGCCAGAGTGTTCTCTAAGATCGACTTGTGTTCAGGCCATCATCAGTTGAAGATTTGGGAGCCATATATCCCAAAGACTGCTTTCAGGACTCGGCATGGTCACTACGAGTTCCTTGTGATGTCTTTTGGGCTGACTAAAGCCCCAACATCATTCATGCACTTGATGAACAATGTATTTCATCCCTATCTTGAGTCGTTCATCATTGTGTTTATTGGTGACATTCTGGTGTACTTCCAGAGTCGGGAGGATCATGAGCAGCACCTGAGAACTGTGCTTCAAAACTTGAGGGAGAAGAAGTTATATGCAAAAATTTTGAAATGTGAATTATGTCTAGATTTAGTGGCATTTTTGGGTCATGTAGTATCGAGTGAGGGGATCAAGGTAGATCCAAAGAAGATTGAAGTAGTGCAGAGTTGGCCTAGACCGTCCTCAGCTACAGAGATCCGGAGTTTGGCGGGGTATTACCGTCGATTTGTATAGGGTTTCTCATCTATTGCATCACCTATGACTAGATTGACCAGAAGGGTGCTCCGTTCAGATGGACCAAGGATTGTAAGGAGATCTTCCAAAAGCTCAAGACTGTTTTGACTACAGCCCTGATATTAGTGTTGCCTACCGGATTGGGATCCTATACGGTGTATTGTGATGCATCACGCATTGGTCTCGGTGCGGTGTTGATGTAGGATGGTAGGGTGATTGCCTACGCGTCTAGACAACTCAAGGTGCATGAGAAGAATTATTTTGTCCACGACCTTGAGTTAGTAGCTATTGTTCATGCATTGAAGATCTGGCGGCACTATTTGTATGCTATTCCTTGTGAGATTTTCACCGATCACCGGAGTCTGCAGCATCTGTTTAAACAGAAGGATCTTAACTTGCGGCAATAAATATGGTTGGAGTTGCTTAAAGATTATGATATCACCATTCTTTATCATCCCGAGAAGGCCAATGTGGCGGTCGATGCCTTGAGTCGCAAGGCGGAGAGGTTGGGTAGTTTAGCATATCTACTAGTAGTAGAGAGGCCTTTAGCCTCGGATGTTTAGGCCTTGGCCAACCAGTTTGTCTGATTAGATGTTTCTGAGCCGAGCAGAGTTTTGGCTTGTGTGGTTTCTCAGCCTTCTCTTTATGATCGTATCAGGGAGCGTCAGTATGATAACCTCATCTGCTTGTCTTTAAGGACACAGTTCAGCACGGTGATGCCAAGGAAGTCACTATTGGAGATGACGGTGTATTACGGATGCAGGGCAGGCTATGTATGCCTAATATAGATGGTTTGCGTGAGTTGATTCTCCAGGAGGATCACAGTTTACGGTATTCCATTCACCCAAGTGCCGTGAAGATGTATCAGGATTGGAGGCACACTATTAGTGGAGGCAGATGAAGAAGGACATAGTGGAATATGTAGCTCGTTGCCTAAATTGTCAGCAGGTGAAGTATGAGAATCAACGACCGGGTGGATTGCTTCAGAAGTTAGAGATTCCGGAGTGGAAATGGGAGCGAATCACTATGGATTTCATTGTTGGGCTCTCACGGACTCAGAGGAAGTTCGACGTAGTTTGGGTGATTATTGATAGATTGACCAAGTCAGCTCATTACATTCATGTGGCTACTACTTACCCATCGGAGCAGCTGGCTTAGGTTTACATCCGCGAGATTGTCAGATTTCATGGCGTACCAGTATCTATCATCTCTGACCGAGGGACACAGTTTACATCACGGTTCTGGAGAGCCATACAGCATGAGTTGGGTACTCGTGTACGGTTGAGTACAACATTTCACCCTCAGAAGGATGGGCAGTCCGAGCGCACTATTTAGATATTAGAGGATATGCTTCGTGCGTGTATGATTGATTTGGGGGGGGTGCTTGGGATCAGTTCTTTCCACTTGCGGAGTTTGCCTATAATAACAATTATCAGTCGAGCATTCAAATGGAGCCGTATGAGGCTTTGTATGGTTGACGGTGCCGGTCTCTAGTAGTTTGGTTCGAGCTGGGTGAGGCTAGACTATTGGGTACATATTTGGTTCATGATGCCTTGGAGAAAGTTAAATTGATTCAGGATCGACTTCGTACAACCCATTCCAGACAGAAGAGTTATGCGAATCGGAAGGTTCGCGACGTTTCATTCATGGTTTGGGAGCGGGTCTTGCTCCGGGTTTCGCCCATGAAGGGTGTTATGAGATACGAAAAGAAGGGCAAGTTGAGCCCTAGGTATATAGGGCCTTTTGATATTCTTGAGAGTGTTGGAGAGGTGGCTTACAGACTTGCAATACCACCTAGTCTTTCTGCAGTTCATCCAGTATTCCATGTATCCATGCTCCGGAAGAATCACGGTGATCCGTCTCATGTGTTAGACTTTAGCTCAGTCAAGTTGGACAAGGATCTATCTTATGTTGAAGAGCTGGTGGCCATTTTAGACAAGCAAGTTCGAAGGTTGAGGTCAAAGAGCATTGCTTCAGTGAAAGTTCAGTGGAGAGGTCACCCGGTTGAGGAGGTGACTTGGGAGACAGAGCATGATATGCGCAGCCATTATCCTCATCTTTTCACCACTCCAGGTATGTGTCTATACTCGTTCGAGGACGAATTTTTGTTTTAAGAGGGGGAAGATGTAACGATCTGGCCGATCGTTTTGAGAGTATTAGCCCCGAACCCCTAATTATTGCTCCTCTATTTCATTTTTGGGTTTTGTGGCTTGCCGAGAAGTTTTGTTTTTGGTTTCGGAGTGAAATGGAAAACATAATCCCTAAAATAGAAGTTTAAGTCGTAGGAATTGACTGTAGTTTGAATTGTGTGAAGTCGACTCCGGAATGGAGTTTCGTCAGTTCCTATAGCTCCGTAGGGTGATTTTGGTCTTAGGAGCATGTCCGTAGGTCATTTTAACGTCAATTGGTGAAAGTTGGAAATTTGATAATTTTTGGAAAGTTTGACCGGGAGTGAACTTTTTGATATCAGGGTCATATTTTGATTCCGGAAACTGAAGTAGTTCTGTAATGTCAATTGTGACTTGTGTGCAAAATTTGAGGTCAACCGGACTTCATTTGATAGGTTTTGGCATCACATGTAGAAGTTTGAAGTTTTAAAGTTTGTTAGGCTTGAATCGATGTGTAATTCATATTTTTAGCGTTGTTTTATGTGAACTAAAGTCAATCGAACTTTATTTGAAAGGTTCGGATGGATTCCGGATAGTTAACGGATCAAATTTGGACTTGTGGGAATGGCTGAAAGCACCAGCTCTGGTGTAATCGCACCTGCGCAAGATTGACTGCAGGTGCGAGCCCGCAGAAGCGAGCAAGTGGGCGCAGATGCGAAGCTGGGGGGAAGTGGCAAGTGGTCGCAGATGCGATGTAAAGTCCACAGAAGCGGACTCGCTTCTGCGGAAGAGGGATCGCAGAAGCAGACGAGTGCTTGGGAAGCTTGTCCGCAGAAGCGGTCGAGTTTGCGCAGATGTGCACCCGCAGAAGCGGATTTAGGACCGCAGAAGCATAAGTTCTGTAGGTGTGAAAGAGCGACCGCAGGAGCGAGGGAATCGCAGAAGCGGATAAGTTGTCATTTTTGCGACGCCGCAGATGCGGCTAAGTGTCCGCAGAAGCGGAAATGTTGGACATAGCATTTAAATGCAATGATTCACGATTTTTTCTCATTTTTAACATTTTGAGCTCGGGTCTTGACGATTTCTTATAGCATTTTCAAGGGATTTCTTGAGGTAAGTCTCTTGTACTTATTTTTGATCAATAACTTTGTTTCCCATTGATTTTTCCACCTAGATTGTGTGTGTTTAAGGTGTAATTTGGGAGTTTGTGGCTAGGGATTTGGAGAGTTAAATTTGGGGATTTGAGTGGCAACTTGGGGTCGTATTTTGGTAATTTTGGTATGGGTGAACTCGATATCGAATGGGTGTTCATATTTTGTGACTTTTACCCAATTCCGAGATGTGGGTCTGGGTCAACTTTTTGGGGTGATTTTTTGATTCTTTGCTAAAGTCATAGATTTATGATTTAAATTAGTTTCTTGTAGTTGTATTCATGTTATGTAATTGTTTTGGCTAGATTTGGGCCATTCGGAGTCGGAAAGTCGAGGGAAAGATATTCTTACCGATTGATTGAGCGAGATTTGAGGTAAGTGACTTGTTTAACCTTGTGCGGGGGAAATCCCTTTAGGATTTGGTACTGTTGTAACAATATGTGATATGTGAGCACTGTGTATGCGAGGTGACGAGTGCGTACACTGGCTAATTGTGGAAAATTTTGGTTCTTGTCAAGTTTTCTTCTTTTAATTTCCTTAACTGAGTTGCCTTAGCATATGTAGTGATCATGTTTAGCCTAGTATCGCATGCCTACGTGCCTTAACTGATATTTGTAATTTTTGCAACATGCTTAGTTGAATTACCTCTTTCCCTTTATTTGAATTAAATCTTTAACTGTAAGATTTCTTGTTGTAAATTTGTGTTTCCTTCTATTATCGGCTGCATATTTACTTTGGGACTATGAGGCGGTTCCTCGGGAGATCCCCGGTAGTGCATATATACTTTGGGACTACGAGGCGGTTCCTCAGGAGAACCCCTTGTACTGCATATTTACTTTTGGACTACGAGGCATTTACTCGGGATATCTCCCTGTACTACATATTTACTTTGGGACTACGAAGAGGTTCCTCGGGTGATCCCCATGTACTACATATTTACTTTGGGACTACGAGGTGTTTACTCGGGAGATCCCCCCCTCCTGTCGTGCATATTTATATTTGGGATTATTAGGTGGTACCTCGGGAGTGCCCCAGTTGTTTACCTCTATTTACTGTGCTAATATTTTCTGAAACTTCTTATTGCTTAAATTCTCAGTCATTTCAAAATATTATTATATCTTCTGCCTTACTTTCCTTTTAAACCAGTAGGGCCCTGACTTGACCTCGTCACTACTCTACCGAGATTAGGCTTGGCACTTACTGGGTACCGTTGTGGTGTACTCATACTACACTTCTGCAGATCTTTTTGTGCAGATTCGGGTTCTTCCTACTAGCCCAGATATCAGTGAGTTGGACCGTGCATGGAGACTTATAGGTATATTTGCCAGCATCCGTAGACCTCAGAGTCCCCCTCTATCCTTATTATGTATATTTCCCTTTATTCGCTTGTGACTTATTTTTACCGGGTTTTGAGAGTTGTAATAATTTAAATCACAAATTCCATTTATATATCATGCGTTGAGATTGGAGTTCAGTTTATTATTCAGTTATTCTGTAAATTGTTAGGCTTACCTAGTCTTACAGACTAGGTGCCATCACGACGTCCTACAGAGCGAAATTGGGGTCGTGACAGGGGGCTTCGGGTGTGTTTCGGGTGTTATCGGATCATTTTGAGCTACTTTGGATGCTGATTTTCTGATATCTGATTTCGTTCTTCGCGTTCGCGAGGAGCCTCTCGCATTTGCGAAGAAGGATTTGGCTTCTGGGATTTTGTTCTTCGCGTTCGCGAAGAAGGAATTCTTGTTGTCCGTCACCCAACTATGGAAGCTTATATCTTGCAATCTATAAGGAATTTGGAGATAATCCAAAAATGAAAGTTGTAGCCCTTTGTGTATAGTTTTCAGAAAAGTAAACTATTTGGCATTTGTAGTTGTGTACAAAAAGTTGTAGTTGATAAACTAAAGACTATTTGGGAAGAGTTTGAAAATCGCGAAGAAGAAATTTTCGCTGCACAGGGCTGATTTTAGAGGCTATTTGGGAAGAGTTTGGAAATGGTTGTTGAGGAATTTGTTCATCGCGAACGTGAGAGGAGAGTCATGAACGCAAAGAACAAACCCCCAGCAGCAGAATAAAGTCAAAAAATAAGACTTCGTCTCATTCTTCCATTTTTGGATGAAGAAAGCTCAGGTGAGGCGATTGTTCAAGAGTTTTTCAAGGAAAATATTGGGGTAAGAATTCCTAGCTCGATTTTGGATAAAATACATGAATATATTGTTGTTTATATCATGAAATTAGTGAATTGGGTTGAAAATGGTAGAAATTTTCTATACCTTAAATTGAGGATATGGAGGTCGATTCTTTATCGGAATTTGATAAAATTGATATGGTTGAACTCGTATCGGAATGGGTGTTCGGATTTCATAAAAATTCTGTCGTGTTCTGAGAGGCAGGCCCCGTATTAACCTTTTAGAATAAAATTTTAAGTCGACGTTTTATTATCTGGAATTATTTCCGATGAATTTTAATAAAGTTATACAACTAATTTGGATAGATTTGAGTTGTCCAGAGGTCAATTCAAGAAAGAAGGCTATTTTGGAATATCGGCCTAATTTCAAAAAGGTAAGTATCTTGCCTAACCTTGAGTGAAAAAAATTACCTCTTAGGCATTGAGTCATATGTGAAAATTGTGTAATTGAAAACCATGTACGCAAGGTGACGAGTACGTACTTGGTTTATATGTGCAAATTATATTGGTTAAAATTCGTAGACGCCTTTATGTATTAAATTAAAAATTATTGGCACTTATTAAATCCTTTATTTGCCATCCCTCATTCCTTGTTTGCCGAGGTTGTTTTTATATGATAATTTGGTATAATGGCCACTTTGATTTTTATGTGAAATACCGTGGTTAGTTGGGTTGACATTCCTTGGAAATAATTTCATTATGGATTCCTTATCTATAAATAATTATTAAATAAGTTTAAAATGAGACGTTAATATATATTTATCAAAAATTTAGATTAAAGAAGGCGTTGTCCTATGCTGAGTTACTTTTCCATCTGTGTTGTTGTTTTTGAGGTTTTATATATGTTGTGTGGAGCCTTGGGCAATTTGTTGTGAAATTAATTGATTTTGTTATATCTTTGGAGTTGGTTGTGGCTTTTGGAAAAATTGTGAAATGAATTGTTTTATTATGCTGTCGTTTAAACATTCTCCTTGATGTTATTTCTGCTTCCTGCCTTGCTTGTTAATAATATACATGTGCTTGGTAAGGAAGAGTGTAAAGCACGAAGGGTCATGTCATGCCATTTCATAGACATTATCATGTGAGGAAGAGTATAAAGCACGAAGGGTGATGCTATTCCATTTCAGTTATATTATCATGTGAGAAAAGGTATAAAGCACGAAGGGTGATGTCGTGCCATTCATATACATTAATATGCACGAAGGATAATGCCGTGCCATTTCATATACATTACCATGTGAGGATGAGAGTAAAAGCATAAAGGGTGATGTCGTGCCATTATTTTTATATTATCATATGTTCATGGCACGAAGGGTGTTTCCGTGCAGGCAAGGACAAGAGACATACATTATATTGTGATATCTTTTCATTGCGTATACATTCATGCATTTATCTTGAGCTGTTATTGTGCACCTATTGTTTTTATATGACTTGTAGTCGTTGTTGCTTCCTATGTGCCTCCCACTTTATTTCTTTTATTGTTATTGGCATTCTCCCACCTAGTTGGTACTATTATATGTATGCTCGGTGAGAAAGAGATAAATGCACAAGGGTGTTGTCGTGCCAATTGATTTGATCTTCATATATATATATATATATATCGGGTGAGAATGAGACAAGTGCACAAAGGTATTACCATGCTATTTGATGTGATATGTTGAATATATTTATCACACTAGGAAAGTTAAATGAGGTGTCACATGGTGACTTTTACTTGAAAGAATTATATTCGAAAGGTATTTACTTGAAAGAATTATATTCGAAAGATATTTACTTGAAAGAATTATATTTGAAAGAATTATATTCGTAAGACATTTATTTGAAGGAAGTATATTCGGTATATATTTAATTGTACGGATTACATTCTAAAGATTTTTATTTGAAAAACTTATAGATAAAAGATGTATATTTTGAAGGACTTGATTAATTGGCTTTACTTGTGTTTATTATTCATTTGAGAAATATTTATGGCATTCTTGTTGCCTTGTTGTTTATGTCACAAGTTGATTATTGTTGTCATCATTGCTATTTGTTTTCTATTATTTTTGTATGTTATATTGCACAAGTTATTTGACTAGTGAGTGTCTTGTTGTACCTCGTCACTACTCCACCGAGGTTAGTCTTGATACTTATTGGGTACCGATTGTGGTTTACTCATACTACACTTCTGCACATTTTTGTGCAGAGCCAGGTATTGGAGACATCGGATTCGGACATAGATTATAGTGTGATCGCAAGGCTTCAAGGTAGGACCGCAGTCCCTTGGAGTCTTTCTATTATATTGTACCGCCAACTCTTATTCGAACAGTATTGTATATTCGATCTTTGAGATCATCTCATGTATTCAGTTAGAGTTCGTGACTCTGTATTACCATTCTTGGTAGGTTGTTACAATTATTTTTGCTATTGGTTTCGACACTTGTATTAAATTATATATTTCAAAAAAGAAAATGATTAATCGGCTTACCTAGTCTTAGAGACTAAGTGCCATCACGACGCCTGTGGTGGAATTTTGGATCGTGACAAATATACAATAAATTTTCAATGTTCATACATTAGTCAAAAATATATATATAACTACAAAAAAAATACAACCAAATACAGTTTTCATACAAATTTTATACAACTATTATACAACTTTAATATGATTTTATATGTATATTGTATGTCATGCATTCTTATTCTTTGAATTTCAATCTGAAAATCCAGCCAAAATAAAATCTAATCTTCACCAAATACCCTCAAAATCGAGATATAAATTCCATAGAATATTCAATCATTTACAATAACACCCAATCCAAACAAATAATATTTTCTAAAAAAATTCGAATTCGAATACAAAGCTTCGAAGCTTTTTTAATGGATGTCAATGGTCGAGAGTCAAACACGTTCAAAATTTATTGATTGACAATCTCAATTCGAACAATCGAGCCAAATAATTAATATCAATCTGTTGCCAGTGTTTTAAAAGGCGTGGGCGTAAGGCGAGGCATTTTACATATGACTCAGCGGGGCATAAGCCCCATAGGTATTTAGTTTTTAATATTTTATAAAATAATATAATGACAGTAAATATTTATAAACAGGTAAAATTACATAAATATTGAAGAAAACTATATATATATGTGCTCCATATCTACAAAAAACTAATCAAAACAGTCTATTATATGTTACTTACAAGCACAAGTAATTTGAGTCAAAGAATAAAGTTTTCTATATGGAGGAACAAAAAGGATGATTAACCTGCAATTTGAACTTTAAAATTGCTGCTATGAAGAAGAATGTAGTTCTATTTGTATTTGTAAAAAAAATTAAATATTAATTACTTTTGGGAGATATTAGCAGACTAGCGGACAAGATAAAAAATTGGAAAACTCATGAATTAGGGCTTAAATCAATAAAAAAGATCTTTACTTTTAAATTTAATACTTTTGAGTTCCTTTTTAAACCTTTTGAGTACTTATCAAACTGACTTTTGAGAATTTGGGTATTATATGAAGGACTAATTCAACAAATTTTGTTTTAATTTGAAAAAGTCTCCGGGGCTTACTTCTTACTAAAACAATGCGCCCCGAACGCCCGGGCGTACGCCCCAAATTGCGGGGCGTACGCCTCTTGAGACTATCGCCCCACACCATCGCTCCAGGCGTTTTGGTACGCCTCACCTCGGAGCTTACCCCAGAAATGCCTTTTAAAACAGAGTCTGCTGCTAGCCCGCCATTAGAACGCCAACAAGAAAAGGGGAAGCCCAGAAAAGATCGAAACTCCAGTCATGGCAAAGTTCAAATCAATAACCTTTTCTTCACCATTATTAGAGAAAATTATAAGTTATTGAAGAAAAAACCTTGTAGAATCAGTGTAGAAAAAAGGTTGATTTCAAAGAGAGAAAGAGGAAAAAAGTATTGTGATTGAGGAATTTACTAAATTAATGGGCTACAATCAAGGGAGACTCATGTAAAACTATTTTGTATATAATTGGTAAATTGCATATGATCATGTAATTAAGTTAACTTGATTAGAGAGGGTAAATAAGTTTCATATGTAGTATCTATAGGTAAAAGGAAAACTACCAGCTATGTTCATTTATAAGTAGCTTACTACAAAAATTGGTCAATTCATAAAATATTACTAATATTAGCCAAGTGTTACCAATTAGCTTTTTGTAGCAAAAAAAAAGGTCAAATTTTTATTTTCTTTTGAGTGGATGCTATTAGAATAAATTGGGTACATCTTAAGATGTTTGAATCTCATTTTTGGGATGATTTGGTGAAGTTTTGATGTTGTTTGAATTGAAAATTCGAAGTAGAAGATGAACATGAAAAAATTGATATATGTATCACAGTGTGTATCACATATATATCATATTTGTATCAAATGTATATTCAAGTATACATGTGTGTGTGATATATGCATGATACATGTTTGATACATGTGACCTAGAAGATTTTTTTGAATTCGATTTTAACTGCGAATTTTGATACAAAACCAATCCAAATCACCTCCAATCTTCCTCAAATTTTGTATATTGACTTATCTATATATTTTCAATGAATTTCAACTATACTTAACTGATACAAAATCAGTCCAAATCACATCCAATCTTCCTCAATTTTTGTTTATTGACTTATCTATATGTTTTTAATGAATTTCAACTATACCTATTGGAAAATGTCCCTTTTTTGCTTAGATTTGTAGAATCTTGTATATATATATTTTTTGTATTTCATCACCTTGTTTGTTACGTCATCCATAAAATTTTCTTTCCGTTTTGCATCTAATGTTGCTAATCATGCTTAAAAATATGAAATGAGATCTTTGCGTGTGATTCTTGGAGAGAAAGAACCTTGTTTATTTGGATTTTTAATTTTTATATGTGCGTGCCTAGTTTTGGTAAGTCTATGATTAATGGTTAGATGATGGTAAGTTATGACTTATTTGGGACATTTATGTAAGATTCTTAGGTAAAAATCCCTTTCCCCCAAAGGACCCAAACCCAATTTCATAGCAAACTGTATGTTTTGTCCATGACAATTTCAGTTATCTTGACTTAGTAGCCCAATAACAAGCCCATAATGGGAAGTACGGAATGGACTACTATTGTATCCGTCCAGGGGTGTGATGGGCTGAGAACCCTCTCTTATTTATGGTTTGGTTATGTATAATATTCAGATTTTACATTACTGGGTTATCACTTTATATTTCAAATTTCCATATCAAATTAAATTGTGTAACTAACTTATATACTGTATTTATCATACATAAATATACTTTAAAATAATTATAACTCGTAGCTACTATTTGTATTTTGTACAAAATTCTAGCGGTAAATATAGTCTATACAATGTATAGTGTAGTGCCATACATTGATTCAACGATTTAGAGCGAACGAATACAAATGATACAAGTTATTAACAATTGAACAATAGCTATGAAAGGTAATTACACAAACTATATTTATATATGATATTTAGGTTCTGAATTGTAGTGTTTTATCAAAACTCCTCAACTCAATGTTGTTATATGTCAAATTAACTTAACGATAATATATTGACACTGATAATGCACAAAATATAGTCTGTTTGACGGATTTTTTGGTCTTGGGAGGGGGGAAGGGGGTTAAAGGGCTTTGTGTGGGCCGTTATGATAACTTTATTCTCGAAAATAAGAACAATTAAATACATAATTAGAAAATCTTATGAAGATATACGCCAAAAAGAATAGAAACATATACTAGGGAAGAAGAAAAGTTACACTAATTATATGAGAGATGTAAAGAGATTTTCATCGAAGTTCGTTAAGTTTTCTGCCAAGCAAATAATGATCTTCTTTTCACAAATTCCATGTAAATAAAAAAAATTAATTTTACATCACACAAAATCCCAATCATCATCTTTTTAAAGAATACTTTTTGCAACTAATCATCCAAAGAAAGCTTTATTCCTTACACTTTGAGAGTCTTTAAGAGAAAGAGATGAGTACTACATAGTAAGTAGGAAGCTTGAAGCTCAAAAAACACAGTTCCCAATTCCTTCAAACCGACAGGCAGTCCTCATTTCTCTTTTCAGCTCTCTCTCTCTCTCCCTCTCTCCCTTTCTCTTTTCCTACCTTTTCTCTTTTTACCAAAGTTCTGATTCAGAAACCTATTACTCATATCATACTCACTAAATTATACTATGATGGTGTTCCTAATTGTACTATATGCTATTATGATAATGGTAATTGTACTATCTATTTTAGTTATCGTATTTCTCTTTTACACATATTTTAAAAATTAATTAATAAGAAGAATTTTGTTACTCCAATACCCTTATTTATCTTTCAGTATATTAATCTTTCTTTAATAAATATTCTCTCTATTATTCAATGATGTTTATTTTCACGGACTATTAATGCTAAGGACAAAATAAAAATAATAATAATTAAGTACACCTTGATTTTCTAAAATAATAGTACTAATTATTTTGGACCAGATATATTTAGTAACCACGACAATAATATCGACCGGAAGGAGTATTAGATACTATAAGTACATGTATCAGAATTTGAATCCTGATTTGTTTTAATTTTAACCTACTTCAATAACAACTAGGTCGCACCTTTAAATACGTTACCAATATTTTGTGACAAAGTAACACTTCTGGTGTAAGTTGCCTTAATACAAATCTATGAAAGATAAAGCCCACATGTTTTAGCCCACATGATAAAGATTAATTTGAATCAATCTTTATCATTCTTATTGTTTTGATTGCAGTATCTAGTTAATTCTTTTCTAGAAAAGATAACCAGTCCAACTTCCAATTATCCCATCTGATGCCTTTATCCCTTTATATGATAGCCGAAAAGAAGAGAGAGACAATTTAGCTTTGCCTCACATGCTTTCCACTTTCTCAATACTAAACCAACAACTACAAGAAAAGAACAAAGCCTCCTCCTTTTTAACTCCTATTAATTCCCTTCACTTCTTCCCTTACTACATACTAACACACAACCAAAAACAAAACTAGTTCTTCTTATCACTCTAAATCCAAGAATCCAAAATCTCCACTACTCTATCTTTGATTTCTTCTTCAAAATACCCTACTAGTTTTCAAGATTACAGTTTTCTATACTGTAAGGATACATCATAAATTGACAGTTTAGCGGTACGAGGCATAACCAAAAATAACTTCTTGCCACCCTAATGAAATCCAAGAATCCAAAATCTCCACTTCTCCATCTTTGATTTTTTCTTCAAAAATATCCTACTAGTTTTCAAGATTACAGTTTTCTGTACCGTAAGGATTCATCATAAATTGACAGTTTAACGGCATGAGGACAGGTGGTTATACTTTTCAACAGTCATTAACTCCTGAATCAGCAAGTATAGTAAAACAAGCTGTAAACTTAGCTAGAAGAAGAGGCCATGCACAAGTTACTCCTCTTCATGTAGCAAGTGCTATGCTTTCATCTTCTTCTGGACTTCTCAAAAGAGCTTGTCTTCAATCCCATTCTCATCCACTCCAATGCAAAGCACTTGAACTTTGCTTCAATGTTGCACTCAATAGACTTCCTACCTCAGTTTCATCTCCCATTTTAGGTCCTCATTCTCATCTCCCTTCTCTTTCTAATGCCTTAGTTGCTGCTTTCAAAAGGGCTCAAGCTCATCAACGTCGCGGATCGATAGAGAATCAACAACAGCCTATTTTAGCCCTTAAAGTAGAAATAGAACAGCTTGTTATTTCAATTCTTGATGATCCAAGTATTAGTAGAGTTATGCGGGAAGCTGGTTTTTCTAGTCCTCAAGTGAAAAATAATGTAGAACAAGTTGTTTCTAGTTTGGAGATTTGCTCTAAGGAAATTACCACAAAGCCAGTACTAGTCCTAGGAAATACCAACATGTCACAAATAGCATCATCAGCTAGTGTTCTAAATTTGTCACTTAGTAAAACAGGATATCAAGTAAAGAATGATGATGTGATGAGTGTTGTGGAAACAATGATGAAAAGGAAAAATACAGTTATTATTGGAGAGTGTTTAGCAACAGCTGAGGGCGTTGTTAAAGGAGTTATAGATAAGTTTGATAAAGGAGAAGTTTCAGGAGATATGAAACATGTGCAGTTTATAAGTGTCCCACTTTTTACTTTAAGAAATATTTCAAGAGAAGAGTTTGAGATCAAACTTAGAGAGCTAAGGACTTTAGTGAAAAACTATATGAATAGAGGGGTTGTTTTGTATTTAGGTGATCTTAGGTGGGTGTCTGAGTTTTGGACAAAATATGGTGAACAACAAAGGAATATGAGCTACTATTCTCCTGTGGAGCATATGATAATGGAACTTAGTAGATTGTTGAGTGGTGCAATAGGGGAAAATGGAAGGCTGTGGATTATTGGAATTGCCAGTTTTCAAACTTACATAAAATGTAAAAGTGGACATCCTTCATTGCAGACACTTTGGGATCTTTATCCTCTTACTATTCCTGCTGGAAGTTTGGCTCTTAGTCTCAACCTTGAGAGGTACTTTCTCAAAACTTACCATTTTTGCATTATTTCTTCCAAAAGAACTTTAAAAAAAGATATCCCGGTGCACTAAACTTTCATTATATGCGGAGTTCGTGGAAGGGCCGGACCACAAGATCTATTATACGCAGTCTTACCCTACATTTATGCAAGAAACTATTTTCACGGCTTGAACTTTAACAGTTACGATCAAGTCTACGCCCAAAAAAAATAAAGATAGCAAAAAAGGATATTTATTTTCTCTCTCTTTACACTTTCTTGCTTTTTCCCCCCAGTGATTTGCATGGTCACTTGAGAAGCAAGGCAGCAATGGATGGTTCAAGCTGGTCACTTGGTAAAGTTGGAGTTGAGAAGCAACTGAATTGCTGTGCTGATTGTTTAGCCAATTTCAACAGAGAAGCTAAGACAATCACAAGTATACAAGTTAAAACTGAGTCAACAACTACTTACTTCAGCTCAAGTTTGCCTTCTTGGCTCCAAAAGTACAAGGATGAACACAGACAAGTTAACAATGATCAGGTCCTTATTCATAGCCCATTCATCCTAATATTAATTAAGCATGGATAATATACAGATTTAACTTATATACATTGTGTTTTTATTATGTATTTTAACATGATGTAGTAGGTAATATATCTTATTTTCCCACTTACCAATCTTACTTTTTATCGATGCTTACGTGTAGTTATCTTTTAATGGTATGGTCTTTATACTGTAAGTGGATAAAAGTTAAATTTTTTAAGAAAAAAGACTAATTGTTTTTTCGTGGTTCTGCTTGTTTAACAGGAATATGAGATGATGGTAAATCTCTGCAAGAAGTGGAACTCTATTTGCAATTCAGTTCATAAACGACAACCTCATTTCCTTGAGAAAGGCTTTAGTCCACTATCTTCACCATCTCCTTGTTCATCTAATTCAATATCCTCTTCAAATGACCATCACATGAAAAGCTCCAGCAAGTTGCATAAGAGCCTTTTGAATTGGCCTGTGATATTTGAATCAAATCAATCACCAAAAGAACACCAATTCTTCACATCTGAAAATGAGGCTGAAACCAAGCCAGAGCTTTTATCTAATCCCAATTCAAGTCCTAACTCAGCTTCCTCTAGTGAAGCAAGTGGATACATGGAGAATATTGATAGATTCATTGAGCTTAATTCAGACAACATGAAAATCCTTTGCAAGGCATTGGAGAAGAAAGTCCCATGGCAAAAAGACATAATTCCTGAGATAGTTACTACAATTCTTGATTGTAGGTCCAAAAAGGAAGAATCTTGGCTATTCTTTTTAGGTGCTGATTCTGAAGGCAAAGAGAAAATTTCAAGGGAATTAGCAAAACTTGTTTTTGGTTCAGAAGATAGCTTTATTTCCATTGGAATTAGCAGTTTTTCATCATCAACAAGATCAGATTCAACTGAAGAAGTGAGTAACAAAAGATCAAGAAATGAACATGGGAAGAGTTATCTTGAGAGATTTGTAGAATCAATTCAAGAAAATCCAAGTAGAGTTTTTTTAATGGAAGATATTGAGCAAGTTGGTTCTTTTTGTCAAAAGGGTATCAAGAAAGCTATAGAAACTGGAAGTTTTACACTTGCTGATGGTGATTTAGTGTCATTTAAGGATGCTATTGTCATTTTCAGTTCTGAGAGTTTTAGTTCAGTTTCTAGAGCTTGTTCTCCTCTAAGGAAATGTGATGATGATCAACTTAAGAAGATCAAAGATCAAGAAAATGGAGATGAAAGTGTTCCTTCAGTATTAGATTTGAATATTGCAACTGAGGAAAATGGAGACGAAAATAATTTGGTGTCTCATGATGTTGGCATTTGGGAAGCAGTAGACAAGCAAGTCATTTTCAAGATTCAAGTCTTGTGAAAGGATCAGTGAAGTTAGAAACTCAGCTGTTGTAATTTTCCTTTTCTTAGTTTTTTTTTAATGTTTTAGTACTAGCTTTTGTTTCAGTGATCTACAAATACGGGGAAGGTATAATTAAACTGAGATTAACTGATGAAGAAATAGGTTCCTTAGATTAGATATGGAGAGTTTGATGTAGGATTTCTTGTACATTAACACCTCTTTGATCTTTGTAATACTATATAATATTAATGCTGAACTTTAATTTGCTTCCATATACTTCGATCATATTAATTATCTATGCCTTCATCATATTTTGCCACCATATATTTTAATTCAATTACGCTTAGTAACCATATTTCCTCTTCCTGCATTTCAGTTGTGATCCAAAAATGCAAGAGATTTATCTTAGACGAGTTTAATTTTTATATACATACTAACGACGTAAATGAATTTTTGCAATATCATCTTACCTAAAAGAAAAATATAGGTAGTTGTTCAACATAATGGAACTAGTCATCTAGAAAATAAGCCACACTACTTAGCAACTACAATAGGTTATCATATTACACTAATAGTATTAAAATTATTTTACACTATCAAAATATATAAGTTAATGCCAATTAGAAATGCAAGAATTCTTTATATATATATATATATATATATTACGCATATCTCTTCCTGCATGTCTTCAAGAATATTGTCATGGAAATCTTATCCTAACTTGATGAAAACATAAAATAAGGAAGAAATGTTTGTAGATATGTTTTCAATGGACAAACCAAGAATAATTTGATATTTTTTATCTGGGAGAGTAGCTGGGTTTAAGTAAAAATAGAAGCAAGTGTTAGAGGATAAGAATGCCATGCAAAAGAGACAAAAATGAAAACCAAAGGATCAGCAATTCCATGCACGTCGATAGAATACTTCTGTTTACAACTTTCATTTAAACTATTTTCTTTGGAAAGGAGTTATCTACCCAATCTTTAAGCATATGATTTAACTTCCCTTTTCATTCCAAAACCTTGGTATATTTATTTATTTATTTAATTTATTTTTTAATCGGGCATCTCTTATCTTTCTTTATCTATAGGCAGATTATATGATAGAAAGCACCTAAGCTTAAAATTGAAGTATGTGATTCATAACGTAAGGGCGCGGCTATGCCAAATTAAAGTGACTTTCTCATAGAGGAAAGAACTTCAAAATACTGAGGAAAGGAGGGCATAATATTACTTTTGAATATTTGGTAAGGTCGTATATATAAAATTTTCATGCAATATTTGTTCTTTTGGGATAACATATACGGGACGGCTCAACGGATCTTGTGGTCTAAGGCGAAACCTTATTGAGGCATAATATTACTTTTGAATATTTGGTAAGGTCGTATATATAAAATTTTCATGCAATATTTGTTCTTTTGGGATAACATATACGGGACGGCTCAACGGATCTTGTGGTCTAAGGCGAAACCTTATTGAGAGATCCTTAAATTTATTTGATTAAAAATTTACACTAACAACAAAATTTTCTTTCGAAACAACAAATTAATCATTTAAGATTAAAAAAAATAGTGAATTTCAAACAAACAAAAAAATTGGGAAAAGAGCACAAAGAATAAAGTGGATTATTGGTTGTTGAGGTCTAGAACTCAAAGTGAAAATTTTGATTTGGCTATCATCACAATCAAGAAAAAGAAATAAACGTACATAAAGTAATAGCTTAAATTTTGAGTATTGACGGTGTCAAAAATATTTATTCCTAATCAATTTAAATGATAAGTGTAGTTCATTCTATTAATTAGTAGTACTTATTGGTGAATATCTAAAATAAATTATAAATAACCTAATATAATATATTGAATTACACTAAAAGAAAATCGGTGCACGAACGCTTTTGTGTTCATGCAGTTTTAGAGAAGATTGTAAAAGAAATTTATTATGTTGTCGGAATATATAACTTAATTCCTATATAAAAAAAAGATTAAATTAAAATTGAATAGTGAAACAAATATACTAATTAATGAGTGAAAAAATTATCATAGTTTATGAACTTATTGGTATAAAATAACTTCAATCAAATAACAAAAAAATATACTATAACACTTCTCTTTATAATAATTATTTATATAAATTATAAATTATATAGTATAATAATATATAAATTATATAGTATATAGTAACAATAAAATGTGCACCGGGTTACTCTTATAGTAATAATAATAATAATAATAATAATAATAAAAGCTTGACGTAAATTTGGGGCCTTTAAATTTTGGAGGCCTAAGTCAATGGCGTTAGTGTCCTAGCCTTAAGAGTTGCCCCTGAATATATAAGTGTACATCAAAAGCTTGAGAGGAAGAATCTCAAATTTGAATATAAAAGGAAATTATAACTTTAGCATCAATAAAAGCAGAATATAATTAGGTAAAGGTTTTGAGATTATAATCACTAATTGTATTTGGGAATTTAATTAATTTGTTTCTTCATGAAGAAGGTGTAGAACAAATCTTCTTTAATTTTCTTAAAAACATAAACTCTTGCTTAGCCAAGGGCCTATCTTTCTCTTTTTTTACTTAACTAGAAACTCCTTTTGTTGTTTAGTGTTAGAATTATATCCCCTTTTCTCTTTAAATCAAGTTTCAAGTGAGTTTTCCTTTTCAATTTGCTTATATCTTTTTGCTTTTTTCTTTTCATGCTTATCTTCCTAGTCTAAAGAAGCAGATAGACTTTAGCATTATCCCCTAACCAGTTCAACTGGTCAAGAAGTGATTAAATAAAGTACTGACTAAAATTCTGCTTCTTTTCTTTGCAGTTTAGTTAGAGATTTTTAGAATTTATTCTTATTCCTTTTTTCAACTTTATTCTGCTATACCTAACTTGATTTCGGTGACACTAAAATCTTTTTAAACAATATACACCTTTTTGAACCAATAAAAAATCACAACACATTGCGTTGCAGGAGCCATATAGGGGATTCAAAAATTATTAGGCAACGCTCAATTTAAATCTACACTAAAGGTTTTTCTCATACAAGGAGATTCAATAATTTATATATATATATAAGTAAATCTTTTGGCTTTTGTAACACCCTAAACTTTAGACAGAGTCTTACATCGGCAAAACACAAGAGGAATGTTGGGTATATAAGTTAACAAGCCTTAGACCCTAATGACGCATTTTAAACCCGTGAGGACCTAGACCCAGAACGGATAATATTATTAGCGGACTGAACTGTTACAGTTTTGCTTAAATGCACGATATAATTTTCTGACAAAAGAAATTTTATTACAACTGTATGTTACCATAAAAATGATTAAAGAAACTTTTTTCGCCAGTAATCAAGATGGATTTATAAATAAGTATTTCAACGTCTTTTTGATGACTTGATCGAATATGAACATATCTATATATGTAATTGTTTTGCTTTTTTACTTGTAGATTTGTCTCCATTAAAGACAAAAGAGAAGATCAATATCATGAGACAAGAAAGAAACTGGTCCATGTTTATTCCTTACAACAAAAAAACAACAAATCAGTTTTTTCACATTAATGTTGTTATAGACAATATGTCTCATCAAGATTAGCACTTCAATAATATCTTTTCAAACTTTTGATCCTTTCATATTTGATCGATTTATTAGAATCAAATTAGTCGTCGTAGTTTTATTGGCAGTCCACGCTTTTAGGTCCAAGAAAAGATTAAATAAGCTTTTTAGAAACAATATGGTAGTTAGTGGGAGTCCATGTCAATTTGACATTACCCTCGAGCTTTGTTCCCATTATGGAATGAACGATTGTTGAAGATATCATCAGCATAAAAGTACCACATCATTATCTATTCATTAAAAAAAATATAAAGTATGATAGCGTCCGAATAAGATTCGTATTTCAAAGAGTGTGATATAGACAATTTACTTTAATACAAATATTAGTTACTGTTTTTACGGCTCGAGCCTATAGATCACGCTAAAAAACTTTAGCGTTGCTCCAAGGTTTCACGTCACTATCTATTCACAAAATAAATTATAAAAAACAACCCAGTGCATTGTAACAATTTTATTGTTGTTCCAGGATATCTATTCATAGAGAAGAACAATATATAGGATGCAGATTATAAGGCACATTTATACTTCACGATAAATTTATGCCGAAATATTTGAAAATCTTATCTAGACAAAGCAATATCACAAAGCTATAAAGATAAAGTAAACTCTTGTTTTAGTTTTACCTCTTAATCTTTTATGTTGCACTACACTGTTACATTCACATGTTCAATGGGATATATAAAAAACATCCACATTGATCCAAAAATCGAAAAAAACAATAATTTAGTTGAGGACTTGAGGCCAACATTCTCAATTTTTTTATACCATTTAATTTTTGTATGATCAATCAATCAGCTACATCTTAGTCAATAAATGAGATAATTATACGAAGGCACAATTATTCTAATGGACGGAACTTTGTGACAAATGAGGCCGGGCAAACAAAGGGTAAAGTTGTGAAAAGTTCCCTTTCCACAATGAATAATTAGCCAATAATATCTTATTTAACATTAAAATTATATACACCATCTATCCTTAACATTAGTTAAACGTCATTACCTCATATTTTGCTACAAACCTTTCTTATGGTTATGGTTAGAACCTAAAACTTTAACTGTAGCGTTGTGTCCTATTAAATGTATATAATCACAATTATGAAATCCTTTTATAACATTGTTTTCATATTCACATTCTTCTCAAATATTTCATATTTCAAATAAATAGTTCATCATGTACATATATAAAATTTTAGAATGTTTTTATAAAAGGTTTGGAACACTGGAAAAAATTTAGCTCAAATGGCATTTTCTACCACACTCAAGAGGTCAAGAAATTATTGTTTGTCCAATATAAAAAGTTTAAGGAGATTAATTGAATTTATTGATTAAAAGAAAGAGATGAAGTTTGAAAATTGAAAGGTGTAATTCGAAATGCTCCGACATAAGGGGGACCTTTTGTTTCTTGATTCTGGAGCTTCAACAACTTAGATGTCTCTCATGCTAAGTTGCTAACTATTGTTGACTGAAATTTTGCAAAATTTTAAACTTACAATCTTATCTATAAATAGTAATCCGATACTCCCATTCACATAGTGTAGGCCCATTAAAGTTAGAAAAGCTTTCTGTCAGGAATTTTTTTTATTTTCATGACGCAAATCAGAAACCTCAAGTTAACGATAGAGAAATTTCTTCCAATTCGCCAAACGCCTAAACTGCATGTAAATCTCATGCTTCTAACACTGGAACAACAAAATTATGTTTTTTTCCCGGAGTATTAGCTTAGTGATTTTCCCCCTTAATTTTTGGTCTTTTCTTTTACTCTCAAGACAGATTGTATAGTACTAAAATTGTCAAAAGAAAGATAAACCTCGTTAGCTGCACAAATAGCCACTACTGAATTGTTAATACACATGAAATAATGAAGGGAGAATAATGATATCTTCATAAGTCATAATTATAGTTCCGTTGGCTATCTATCTGTACACTTAATAATTGTGTTTGTTTGTCTATGACCAATGATTGTACGAACAAAAAAAATCTGTAGCTCTAAAGGCCAGCCAGCAATTATAAATTTCTCAACATGATCTAGAAATGATTACTATTGAAAAAAAAAAAGGAATGAGAAGAAAAAGTAAAGGGTAGGCACTAATATGTCCTTTTAGGGTTTTATTAATGGCCATAAGGTTAGAATTATAAATGTGTACACTTTTAAAAGGCAATGCAACTTTTATCTTTCATTGCCAGAGGTACAGTCTAACCAAGACCAAGACAAGCTTCTACACTTCAAACCTTTTTAGTTTTAAAGGGAATAATATAATAGGAAGTGGGATAAGGTGGTGGGTGGGAACCAACAATGAAATAATAAGTATTTTTTTATCCTTAATTAAATTTTTCGATCGAATTAGAGCCATGAATATAAAGTTGTATGTCTTTGTTAGGGAATATTTTACCTTAATATAAAAAAATTTTAGCGCAACATAAATTTAGTCGGATTTAATGCGATACCGAAAATAGGACGAAGAGGTGGTGGGTGGGAGAGTGGGACATGATATATGCCAAAATATATGAATGTGTGTGTATTTAGAGAAAAAAGATTGGCATGGAGACAAAGTTTCCACAGCATGCTCTTTGGCAGACTTTTTCTTTAATAAAAGAGAAAGTTAGAAATGGCTTCTTTTACATAATATAGTCACAATCAACATAAAGCTTTTTTCTTTCTTTTCTATTTAATACAAGTGATTTTTGCATGAAAGTAAGCAAAAACTCTCTTCTTGGATCTGCTGCTGGCTGCTCAAAATAAGGCCAAGAGAATGAATGAAATGTAGAATCTTTGCCTTTGCTTTTCTGCTTTTTCTTTCTTTCTTTGTTGCTTTTAATATATTTTGTTAGCTTTTGATCTTACTCTCTCATGATGAAAGCCTTGGATCCCTCAATCATCAGATTCAAATTATGAAAAAATGTGATTCAGAGAGAGACAGACAGATTAAAGATACAGAAAGAGAGGCACACATCTTCTTGTTTCTGTTTGTGGGGTTGCTTCCAAATATGCCCTGCTTCTGTATCTTGACCTAGTCAAAAGACTTGCCCTTGTATATTAAAGTTAACCACAAATGTTTTTTTGTGTGTATAAATTTTCTTATTATCGTATTGTTGACCTATACCAACATATAACTCTTAAATTCTAATACGGTAACTTAAAACTAGAGTAAACTTATAAATATAAACTTAGCTAGCGTTGATACATGGATTTGGTTGAAAGTTAAAAAAAATGAGTTTTGAAGATGAGATGAAAAATGAACTTTGAAAGTTGAAATTGTGTTTGAATATGCATTTTAGTTGAAAAGAATTTGAAGTTTTGTGAGTGTGAAAAACTTCAAAACAGTACTATTTTTGGGATTTGAAAATTTTATTTTCAAAATTAACAATAAAATAGTTAAAATCTATAAATAAATAAATATTTGAAAATAATTTTTTTTTTAAAAACTCCCAAATTTATGGTCAATGGAGCTTAAATCCATACTTTTAAGTCAATTTCTTGGCTGTGTGGATATTTATTGCATCACGATACTGTTTTCGATGATATTCTTGTCATTGAAGAGAGACATGACATGTGCAAACCATGACCTAGAACGTAGGAACTTGTATCTTAAGCAAATCCTACCAAGATTTGAATTTACAATTAGGGTGTAATATCCCATGCAAATCCTACACCAACACCAAAATATCTCTTTAACTCGTGCTTGATGAGTCTTTTGAAACTACATTATTTTGAATGCTTCAATGTCATAACTAACGGATATGCTCTTTTTCTCCACACATATATATGGTAAAACGAGAAAAACTACATTTTTTTTACTTCCCCTTATATATAATATTTAGGAGTTTACCTTTTCTATATACTGATAATGTAAATGAATTACTCTATCATATCACATAAAATATAATTTTATCCAAAATACTTTATGTTGTGTTATTTTTATCCTTTTGAGAGAGTGTGATAATAATTTCCGGATAACGAATTTCAAAATAATTAATCATAAGATAACTTATTTCCTAACATTAATATCCTATTTTGAATAGTGAGTTAAGATTAGGGGGAAAAACAAAAGGGATTGGAGTAAATGGGGAAGAGAGAAAGGGCAAAGGGAGTAGGGGACTTTGGAAATAGGGCGTTGAATGCTCTCTAGCCAGGTTCCTGCACTAATTACCACATCATCAATTTTATGACTACAAAAGGCCAATGACAAGATTGGGCTATAGTGAGGCACCAAACAACCGTACATTATTAGGAATTTAGTACAATAGAACCCTAATCCAATATCAATCATACTTCAATCTCTTCCAAAGAATATCAAACATTAGCAGTGTACTCTATGTGAGTCGACGACGCATGCCTGACAAATGCGCGGACAAGACAATAGTACGACCAACCATTTATAAGCAGTGTTTTAAAAAGGATAAGTGTTTTACTTAATATAGGAAGAAACGATAGGGTAGAGACATGGGACGCACGTCCCATGAATCTTTAATTTTTAAAATTTATAAATTAATAATATAACATTATAATTAAAAAATATAAAAAGATACATTAAAAGTTCAAAAAACTAAAAAGAATTAAAGAAAGTCCTATAAAATAAAATATATAGCATATTCACAATTTTCATATTCCTATAAATAAAAAGAACTTTAATCAATCATTTGTTAAAGAATTTTGAGAGTCAATAGTACTAATTCATGAATTCAACAGATAATTTGCATAGGAACTGTTGGGCGAGTCCCGAGCGTTGAGTGTTAGGCTTGTTAAGGGCGCACAGTCGGGCACTTGGAAGCATAAACATCACAGAACTAAGCCTCACACATGAGGCTCAAGGCGTTTTGATAGTGCCCTATCCCAGGGCAAGCCCCGAACCGAATCCCAGAAAAACCTTTTAAAACACTATTTATAAGTATAAAGACTGATTCTCAAGTCAAGGATGGAGAAACCGGATAATATGGAAGTTAGATGTTTGAAACTTGAAAACAGAGTCGGATCCAAGATTTAAGCGCTATAGGTTCAACTTTAAGATTTTTACCATTGAACTCATTATATATGTTTAAATTTATGGATTCATATCTATTATTTGTTATAATTTTAGTGAATTTTTAATAGAAACTTATGCTCCGCTTCAAAAATACTAGGTTCAGATGAACCCCGTACTAGTATACTAAATCTGCCAGCAAACATGTATTAGCATTAGGGGTGGCAAAAGTCGCCCAAACTCATTTGACCCACCCAACCCGCCCAAGTTTTAATGGGTTGTGCATGAGCTACTTTAATGATGGGCTAAGTTTGGACACAACCCAACTAAACCTATTTATTTTCAGTAGCCCAAATCAACCCATGATTTTAGCCCAAACTCACCTATGAATAGCAATTGCTCTTTAAAGCTTCTAAGCATGTGTTTGGTAAGAAGAAAAATATTTTCCTTGAAAACCATGTTTGGTTGGTGAGTGAAAACTTTTTCCTAAAAATTTTTCCTAGTATTTGGTTAGAGAGTCGAAAATATTTTTTAGGAAAATAATTTTCTATGAAATAAAAGAAAATACTTTTTCTATAACATGAAAAGAAAGTATTTATTTTGTGAACAAAAAAAATACTTTTTCTACATCATGAAAAGAGAAAGTAATTGTATAAGAAAGCTAAGAAGGAGGCGAAGTTAGCAGTTACTGCGGCTAAGATCGCAGTGTTCGGTCATTTATATGAAGAGCTTGGAGACAAAGGCGGGGACAAGAAGCTGTACATGCTGGCCAAAGTGAGAGAAAGGAAGGTCTGTGATCTGTACCAAGTAAGGTGCATAAAAGACGAGGAAGGTAGTCTTGTTGGAGGAGGCACTAATCAAGCGAAGATGGCAGTCTTACTTCCATAAACTCTTGAATGAACATGGAGATGAGAGCATTGTGTTGGGAGATTTGGAGTATCATGGTAGGCTATAATCTTGTATTTTAGTCGCTTATTGCACTTTAATTTACTACACTTTAATTAAGTTGAAGCTTTTAATCGCTAGTATTTTTTACTAATTGTATGTTTTATGCCTTGTAGGAGTGATTCTGATCTATGTAGATTTTGTGGAATGAATTCATGCTATTTTGAAACTTTGAAGTCTGAGTAAATCCCAAGGATTAAGTTGGGATCGTGTTCGGGGATCAACGGATGATAGTGCACTTTAAGAACGTAACGAAGAATCGAGCAGGCATACTACGCATTGTCCAGTAAAATGCACATAACTTTTAGCTGAGAAATCCGTTTGAGCTCCACAATATATCGTTGAAAATCTATTTAAAATGGCTAGAACTTTCATGTTTTATACTTTCCCAAATTCTCAACTGATACCACACAGGTGCGCGACCAAGTGCATGATCGCGCACTGGGCGCGCACTTAAGGCAGAACGGTGTGAGAAATGTGCGACCAAGTCCCCAGGTGCGTGACCGCGCATGTCTTATCCAGGAAGAGTCCTATTTCACTAAGAGATAGGTAGTTTCGTCCGTTTTTGTTTTGGGGCGGATTAAATACCCCAAAACACCATTTTAAAAGGATTTTGGACAGATTTCGACCTAGGGAGGCCAAGGAGGCTAAGGAGGAGTTTGAAGAATACAAGCACAAGGATTTCATCATTCCTTGCTCACTCAAAATCCGGGTTTGGATTGTATTTATATTTTCATCTACTTTTATTTCATTTGTGAAGAACTTCTCCATGTCTATGGAGTAGAACCTTTTGGGTTTTGATGGATTTGGTGTATTGATGGTTGTTTAAGGATTATAACTCTATTTTTATGTATTTGAATTATTTTTGGAAGATTTAATTGTTGCATCTATGTTCACTTATTCTTGTAATCGAAAGAGGCATAACTTGTGATATATTTGCACTATATTGTTGGTTGAGTTCATAAATTCTTCTAAGTAATCGAAATAGGCTAGTTGAATCCTTGATTAAATCTAGTTAGAAGGATAATCGAAAGAGGTTCTCCTAAAGATCAATCCATTACGAATTCGTGCATATCTTCACCGAGCTTAAATTGGTTCATATTGTGAGATTGAGACTTAATCGAGAGAGGAGTTTTTACTAAATATTTGTACTGATAATTAAGTGAATTCGAGAGACTCGCTTGAACATTAGAAGTGAATTATTTAGAGTTAGATACATAATAATTATCTTGCACTATTCTATCAACCCATATTTTCTCCCATTGATAACTCCATTTCTTACCTTTGTTGTAATTGTCATTAATCAATAATTATAGATTTTAGATTATTAATTATATAAACCTCAACTGTTGATCCTCCTAAATAGCAATCTAGCTACAAACTACGATAATACTATTTAAATCCAATCCATGTGGACACGATATTATAATATACTATCTTTGACTAGCGAGCACAATATAAGTGTGTGTTTTGCGCTCGTCAGTGTACTCGGAGCGACATCGTGATTTTGGTTACTATAGATGCATAAGAGTGGGGGAGGTCGAAGAGGCTATTGATAAGTATGGATTTTGACCACTTATTAGCACCTTTTTGCTTCTGTTTTAGTCCGAAAGTATTAATTTATGTTCTCAAAACTAATGAAAATGAGTTAATTGCAGGAATATTGGAACTTTGGGCTCTCATGAAGAATTTTGACTAAAACAGGAGTGTTCCGACTCACAAGGCAAGAAGTGGCGCAGAACACAAGAAGTGTGGTCTGCAGAGGTATTTCTGCGGCTGCAAATGAAAGTGTGGATCGTAGAATTCCCTCTGCGGCCACAGAACTAGTGAAGAAGCCCACCAGACTTCAAGTAGATGTGCCGATCGCACATGACTTGTGCGGCCGCAAAACAAGGTCCGCACTGACAGAGAAGTCAAAAGTTCAGAGAGTGTGCAAGTGACCAAGACTTGAAGCCTTGCCTGAAGTACGGACCGCATAAGAATTGTGTGGCCGCAGAAGCTATATTGCAGCCGCAGACCAAATTGTGCAACTGCAAATTCCAAGTCCCTACAAGCTGAAGCAATGTGCGGACCGCACATGGAATTGTGCGGCCGCAGAACCTCCCGAGGGGCATTTTTGTCAGCGAATTTTGGGCCACTATAAATAGACGAGAATCACATTTTTAGGTCAAGTTTTGAAGTTTGAGTAGTTGTAGCCGTTGTGTTTTGTAATTTAAGAAAATTTGTGACTATTTTGGGATTAAAACATCATATTTTATCATTTTACTTTTAGATTATGAGTTTAATTTGTATTTCTTCTTTGTTTTCTTCATTTTCTATTATGAGTAGCTAGACTCTTACTAGGGTTATGACCCAACTCTAGTGTGTAAACCTTATGGGTATTTAATTTAATACTTGTTTATAATTGGGTGTTGATTGTTTAGCCTTGTTTATGCTTTAATTTTAGAATTAATGGTTGCAAATATTGATTTGTTCTCTTTGACTTGGTCTTTACTTGAGAAAGAGGGACCTAGTCTAGGAAGGCTTGGCTAATAATAAATTGGGAAAATTAAGGATTTGATTAGCTTACTTAAAGGGTTTGAACTAGAGACAGGGAAAACCCGACTTGAGCTCATATCAACTATTTAGATTGATACCCATTCAGGCTTGAGAAAGCCAAATTGGGCAAAATCACTCTATGACCGAGATATATTGAGTGAGTAACTTAGAGTTGAGAGCTATAATATACTTCGATCAACAAAACAAATGTTAATGTACTTACCCCATTAGACAAACACCTAGGTGAAGGTCACATCCCTAGGCTTTTTAACCATTTGGTAAAAATAACAAAAACAATCATTCACTTTCTAGTTTTTTCTCGTTAGTTTATAATTTTTAGTGAAAATTTAGAAGTAGAAAACACAGCCCTTTGTTTGGAAGTACAATTTAGTTATTTCATTTACTCTCGCCAAGTGTATATCCCTAAAACCCATATTAACTCCTTGTGAAAATTGATCCCGACTCTTGTTGGGAACTATTCTTCCAACGACCATTTCCACTCACTACTAAGTGCAGATTGGACGTGGATCAAATTTTGGCGTCGTTGCGGGGGAGTTAAAACGTTGTTAGCTATATATTTGAGTGTGTTTTTAGAATATCTTCTTTACCTTCCATTTTACTAATTTGTTTAAGAAATTCTAGGTATAACCATGACGAATAACTCGAAAATTTGCCTTTGGGGAAATTGGACGGCGAGGAAGAACAAGTAGAGGAGGTACCTCATGAGCCATAAGCCAATCAGAGAGGCCGGGTACCTCATGACAATGTGACCATTCCACCCCCACCTCTACCACGAGCGATTCCACACCTGATATTTCCCAATGAAGGTTATGTTAGTACGATAGTCTGTCCCCGTATTAGGGCGGGCAACTTCCAAATAACCAATATGATACTCACTTTGCTTGAACAGCGGGGTTTCTTCACCGGTGCTCCAACTCAAAATACTTATAAACATTTGAAGGTTTTTGTGGATACATGTTGGGGGAGCAAGCAAACTAATGTTTCTGATGATGCATTGAGGTTAAGGCTATTTCCCTTCTCTTTTCAGGGAAAAGCTCTAAATTGGTTTGAATAATTGCTGAACCATTCAATTCACACTCGGGATGAGTTGGCGGAAAAGTTCATGCTAAGTTTTTCTCTCCCGACACATGGCTACACTTCGAGATGAGACCTTGGCATTCAAGAAAGAGTCGAATGAACCACTACACGAGATATGGGAGCCCTATAGAACAATGGTCAAGGAATGTCCCAACAACGATATGACGGAAAACATGATTCAACAAACCTTCTATCGTGGGATTAACACAACCAACCAATGTGTAGTGAATCAACTAGCTAATGGGAACTTTATGATGACTACGCCATATGCGGAGGCGTGTGAGATTTTGGATGAGATGGCGAAAATGTCGTCGGCTTGGCAATCTCATGCCAATGTTCCACAAGATGACCCTAATATGATCCATCTTCACAAAGAATTGCAAGATCATGGGCAAGCCATTTCCGAATTGACCATTATCATGACTCAACTAGAAAAGATCCAACTAAATCAAGTGCAAACCCCTAAGCAAATTAATGGTATGGAGGGATTGAATATGTTGGTAAACATGAGGAGGACCAAGGGTCCACAAGTGCAAACTCGAGTGGAAAACTATGTGCAAGAAGATGGTGCTTTTGAACAAGATGACTCTTATAATGAAAAAGAGGAGGAAGTGCAATATGTTAACAACTTTCAAGGGCAAAGAAACAACTCCCAAGGCCCAAACCAACAACAATGGCGATCACAAAACAATCATGGAAATAGAAATTCTAGCAATCAAGGGAATTGGCATAACAACAGCAATCAAGAAAATTGGAGTGGAAACAACAATAAAGGGAATTGGAGTGAAAACAACCAAGGAAATTGGGGAGGCAACAATCAAGGTGGATGGAGCAACAATCAAGTCAACCGGTGGTCGGGTTTTCAAAGGCCCCCGTGTACCAACAATCGAGCAACCCACCTCCTTATCCTTCCCATGGTTCAAGTTCTTTAAATAATAAGATGGGACGTACTGAAAGTATGTTCAAGAAAATAATGAAAAAGAATGCCGATTCGGATGCCCAACTTGTCTCACACAACACATCAATCCGCAACCTAGAAGTTCAAATGGGACAAATCTCTCAAGCTCTAAATTCTCGTCCTAAGTGGGCACTACCAAGTGATATGGTAGTAAACCCAAAGGGTGGTAACAATACGGGGCATGCCATGGTGTTATCACAAGAAGTGGAAGAGGTGGGAATTCACCCACCTCAAGTGGAAGGCAACTTGTTGATGATTATCAAGTGATGCAAGAAGAAAAGATCCTGAACAATGTTGTTCAACCTAATGAGGAAGTTCAGATTGATATTGATGATAGCGGGGAAGAGACTCAAGAGGAGGTGAACCCGTCTAGATAACACATTATTGACATACCAAAGCCGGTAATGCAAAAGGCTAAGGTACCATTGCCTAAGCCTCAACCTCCGTACCCTCAAAGACTACTTGAAAAGTAAAATGGTGAGAATCAATTCAAGAAGTTCATTCAAATGATGAATATTCTTTCAATCAATGATTTTGTGACAAAGAAGCGGTCAATGAATTTTGAGTCCATCAAAGTCACTTATCAAGTGAGTGCAATTGTTCATTCCATGGCTCATAAGTTAGAGGATCCCAGTGCTTTCAAGATTCCTTGTACAACTGGAAGTGCCGAGTTTGCTAAAGCTCTTTATGATTTTGGGGCAAGTATAAATTTGATTCCCTATTCAGTTTTCAAGACTTTGGGAATTGGGCAACCAAGACCCACCTCTATGAGATTGCAAATGGCCGATCATACCATGAAAAGGCCGTTGGGTATGATTGAAGATGTTTTGGTCTCGATCGATAAATTCATTCTTCCAGCGAATTTTGTCATTCTAGATTGTGAGGTTGATTATGAAGTGCCAATTATTCTTGGGAGACCATTCCTTGCAACGGGGAAGTCTCTTTGTGATTTTGAGGCCGGAGAACTCACTTTCCGGGTTGGTAATGAAAAAGTGGTATTCCATGTGTGTAAGTGTAAGTCCCCGTAAAAATTCGCCAAGGAATTTAAGGTTTTGTGGTGCCAAGGTAGGCTTATGTGTTTGAGGATGCAGTACGGACTTTTTGGGTTGAAGAATGCACTGAGGAGTTGATGGAATTTTTTGGCAGGAGAAGACAGTTCGGCAGTCAAGTTCGCGATCGCAGAACCACTCCATTGGCTGCATAATCATCGCGGGGTTGAGCAAGAACTTGTTGAATTTTGAAGGTTGTTCTGCGGTCCATTATGTGATCGCATAGTTGTTTCACGATCCGCACATTCGTCGCAGATTTGGTATGAAAAAGTTTGGAGAGTGATTCTACGGTCCACTTTGTGGCCGCATAAGTTATCTGCGAACCGCAGAGCTGTCGCATATTGGTCCAGACCATTCCAGTTGTTGGTATCACTTTCGTGGTCCATTTTGCGAGCCACATACTTGTTCTTAGGTCCATTATGTGACCGTAGATGTCACGCCCCAAACTCGGGGCGCGTGAACGACGCTCAACCGAGTGAATCCGGTCGAGCAAGCCTACTAGATTTCCTTCTACCCAAGCTCATCCATGAATAAGGATAATAAATATTTTCATTAATTAGACAATAGGGAGATCATGTACAGAATACTAAATCATTTCATTAGTTACCTTATTTAATAATTCTAAAAAAAAAAACACACACCTTCATGGTTCAAAGTGGAACGAGTGATTTAACCATAACACAACTTGTTTAACATTCCCAATACCCATATACAACCCACAGTTAGTGTACGGAGCCTCTAAAAATACCAAAGAGTACAATGATAGTGCTGACCACAAGGCTTCGGCTATACTTCAAAACCCGATAACTCATACGAAACAAAAAATGCACAACCCCAGAATGATATAGGGCTCACCAAGTTAGCTGGGAAGAATGAGCACTGCTATCACTAGTCAGTATCCTCCGCTGTGGAATCACCTGCATCCATTAAAGATGCAGTGTCCCCGGCAAAAGGGACGTTAGTACATGTCGAATAGTACTAGTATGAAAACCAAACACCAATTTAAGAACTCAGAAATACAGTATGAACATGATGAACCAGGGCGACAATAGAATAACATAGGTAGCCGGTTAAACCAAATCAAGCTTATCAAGAGTTTTCAGTAACATTTATAGAATTCAAGATGAGATCCTCTATAACCATTTCCACACAAAGAATCCCCGCCGCCTCACCCCAATATATGTGAGTGGAGGTATAAACACAATACCAAAACTCTACTCAAGCGGCCTTGCCGCCTCACCCCAATGTATGCGGGTGGAGGTGTAAACACAATACCTATTTTTACATAGAGCGGCCTTGCCGCCTCACCCCAATATATGCGAGTGGAAATGCATCAACAATACCAATACCTACACAAAGCAGCCATGCCGCCTCACCCCAATATATATATGTGGGTGGTGGTGAAACAACAATACCAAAATCATATACAAAGCGGCCCTGCCGTCTCACCCCAATATATGCGGGTGGAGGTGTAACCCCAATCACATTCTCTACACAATTTGGCATAATATTTTTCCACATAAATCACGACTTGGAATCATAACCCGTAGATACACAATCCATAGTTTGAAACACATCCTCAATTTTTAATACAATATCATGAGAGCATTTGGAACACAAATTAAACGTATATCTTTGTCACAAAACTTATTCGAAATACTCAACTTGTAATAAATATCTTGGAACTTACAAGGATATTGGGGTTTCAATTCTTAAAGAAGAGTTTAGCCAACATACCTCAATTGAGCTTCCTTAAAATCTAAAATGTTCCGGAATTCTTAGCCATTTCAATCTATTTTAGAAATATAACAAATTGAACTAAAATTAGGAAGATGATCACGGTTCTAGCTCATTTGAGCATTTTATCAAACACTAGGTGTGCATTAAGGTTTCAAGGTCCTTTTATGGAGGATTCCATCATCCCACAACCCACTCTTTACCATTTTTAGCTCACATTCTCCCTACACCCTTGATAACACATGCATGCAAAATAAACAACTCCTATACCCAAGAATTGTCTTGTTATTACCCATTCTTAGATAAATTTCGAAATTAAGGGCTAGGGTGTAAAGTCTTACCTTCTAGGATGAAGACCTAGTGAGTTATCCTTGTTAATCTTCCAAGATTTGAGCAAGACTTGATGAATAAATTGTTGAAGAACTCTCTCCCACTCTAGGACACTCTCTCACCCTCAAAATATCAGATTTTTGCTCAAAATATGGTCTCTTGCGTATATATAAAGAAGTAGGGTCGGGTTATAAAAACCCCAAAAATGAAGTCCCGGAACAGGATATGCGGTCACATATGCGACCGCAGAATAGATATGCGGTTTGCATATCGGCCGCACAATTTGGTGCCAAAAACTAAAAAAAATCTGCCTGGGTCTGCGGTCACTATGCGGCCCGCAACCTGTTCTGCGGTCGCATAATGCGCCGCAGAACCTCCCTCCGAAAAATCTCAAAGCTGGATATGTGATCAGAGTGCGGCCCGCAAAATGGTTTTGCGGTCGCATAATGGGCTGCGAAAATGACATCAAAAATAGTCCAAAAGACTGTCTCACTCTGCGACCATTATATGGTTCGCAGAGTGATTCTGCGGCTGCATAGTGGGCCGATGAAGTGCATTTCTTCTGCCCAAATTTTTCATGGGGCCTTACAGTATACCTGAGTTTGGAGGGTCCATTTTTCTATTTTTATAACCCGTTCCCATTTTGATAAATAACCTTAGGGGCTCATTTTGAAGAAAATGTCTGATGATTTTAGAGAGGAGGAGGAAATCGAGCATTCTAATCACTCATTCTTGCACCAATCTGCAAGAATCAAGGAAGCCAATCACTAGATTATCATTTATCCGGGTAAGCCCTACTCCTAGGCTTTCATGCAAGAGGTTATGAGTTCAAGTATATTGTGGGATTGGAAATAGGCCATGCATGTGATAATAGGTTGTAGTATGTGGGGTTAATAAACTATTTTGGGTAGTTTCTTATTGAAATTGGTTGAGGGAGGAAAGGATTACCATTGTAGAGCCTTGTAGTCTATTTTGCATACTAGGTGTTTGATAAAATTCCTAAGAGAGTTACAACATGGGAATCCCTCTAATTATTATTCGATTTTCGCTATCATCATATAGATTGATGTTGTTAGAAGTGTTGGGACATTGTAGTACTTAAGGAAATCTCAAGCAAGGTATGTTGGCTAAACTTCTCTTTTAGAATCGAATTTCATGATGTCCCCGTAAGTTTCAACTATGGTTGGCCCAAGTTTCTAATTCCTATGTTCCGAGTTATTCCTTATATATTTGACTATTCCAAATAAGCTTGTGTTGAAAGATATATACTAAAAATGTGCACCGAAATTTCCTATCACCTTATGTTATCCGTCGAAATGTATCCTAGTATGACCAATATGTCGAGATAGTATGATTCCAAATCATGTTTAAATTACAAGTTGTTATGCCCAATTGTGAAAGAAAACTCAATGCGCCTAAGACCTCTATTGTTCATATTTATGCTTAAGGCCTTGATTCCAAATGCTCTTACTGATGATGATCTACAAATATGATTGAAAGTGAAAGAAATGAGTGAGATATAAAACGTGGCCATGGTTGTGGTAACTAGTGCATTTGATTTGAACTCGTGTTTAAATCGTAAATCATCATGCTCTCCTTTATAAATATTTCCAATATGATTTGATATCTTACATACTCATGAGTTAAAATTGTGTATTGACTTTTTGGGAAGATGTATTTCAAAAATATACAGTATATTACTCGTTCATGATTTTTAACTTGTGTTGCAATTACAAATCATTGTGCTCCATACCTTGGAAAGGAATCTATTGTGTTTAAAACCTTCACTATTGATGAACTTAAAGTTATGATTTCCAAAATATTATATATGTTGATGTTTGTAATGATGATCATGGAAAGTTATGAAATGAAAGTATGGAACATGAACTATGAGATACGACCGACGTGCCAAGAATGATATTACATTTGTGGCCACTAGAGCCAATGAAATAAAAAGATGAGTAAAAGACTATGAAATGAGCTGAAAATCCTTTAAATAATAAATGCTTTGGGAGTATCGTTTAGTCACCGAGGAAGGGTAGGTTGAAATAACCTAACCCCAAAACTACACGTGCCGGTGTAGGAGAGAGTGAGGGGTAAAATCCCTGTCTGAGGTGGTGAGAGTTTTCCCCGAATATGGGATGAGATTGATATGTTGAGATAATTCCCCTTAAATGGGATGAGATGATTGCTAGCGGATTATGAGGTGGCGTCGACCCACACGACATTGTGGTTAGGTGGCTTAGCCAATCGGACGCCATGCCGCATATATGGTGGTATTGTGAGTGGATGTCTCGGGGTGAGACGACTTAGCCGATTGGTACTAAAGATCTCCCAACTTAAAAGTATTGAAACTTGCTTGAAAACCTTATCTTGCTCCTAACTTGATGTCTTGGTATTGTTTGAGGCTCCCATTGATTTTATGATTATTCTCCCTTGTTTATTTACTCGTTCTATTGAGAGGGTGTTTAGTCATTCATACTAGTAATATTTTATATGTACTAACGTCCTTTTTGCAGAGGCACTACATCTTTAATGGATGCAGGTAGTTCGTCAGCACGCAACTTTGATCCTTGTTAGCAAATACTCTCTATTCACCAGGTTTTGGTGAGCCCTACTCTATTCCGGGCCCGATGTCACTTGATGTGGTACTTTGTGTTTGAGATATAGGCGGGGCCTTGTCGCCGACACTTCCATTCTACTCTTCTGTTGTACTTAAAGGCTCCGCAGATAGGTTGTGGGTGGTGTTTGATGTTTGGAATTAAACTAGAAATGTTGGTATTTGGCAAACATGTTTTTCATTATATCTATAAACTTGTAATATTTTGGAGAATCATAAATCAATATCCTTTGAGTAATGGAAACAAATGTGGAACACTTGACTTTTCTCATGTCTATCACTTATATTGATTCTTATATTGTTAATGGACAAGGTTGGGTAGAAGGCATCTAGCAGGCTTGCTTAACCGAGGTATCTCAGTTGGGCGTCGGTTGTGCTCCCTGAGGTTGGGACGTGACCGTAAGTCCATGCGGCAACCAAATAGCAATGAGGTATATTCTTTTGTGGACTTGGTGACCGATGTCATTGTTGATGATACAAGTGCTATAATCAATGTGGGTGATATGTTGGAGGTCATCTTACTCGACTTTGATGATGACGGGATGGATGGCTTTATGGAATGTGTGAACTCTTTGCAAGGAATGAGGTCGTACAACTATGCACCCCAAAAATTGTCCTTAGATCTTGAAAATAGGACTCCTCCTCCTACAAAGCCTTTTATTGAAGAGCCACCTACCTTGGAATTGAAGCCATTGCCTTCACATCTTCTGTATGAATTTCTTGTCCCTTGTTCTACTTTAATGGTTATTCTTTCCTCTTGTTTGACTAACGTGTGGGTAGATTCCACATTGGCAGATCTACAAAAGAGGAAGAAGGCTATTGGGTAGACATTGGCAGATATTCGAGGTATAAGCCCCGCCTTTTGCATGCATAAGATCAAGTTGGAGGATGGCGCTAAACTATCTATTGAACATCAATGGAGACTCAATGAGGCTATGCAAGAAGTTTTCAAGAAGGAGATTTTCAAGTGGTTGGATATCGGGGTTGTCTATCCCATCTCCGATAATTCATGGACTTCTACAGATCAATGTATCCCACAAAAGAGGGGCATGCCGATGGTCACCAATGACAAGAATGAATTGATTCCTACAAGAACAGTGAATGGTTGGAGGGTGTGTATGGATTATCGCAAGCTCAACAAAGTCACAAGGAAGGATCACTTTTCACTTCCTTTCTTAGATCAAATGCTCGATAGATTGGTCGGTCGTGCTTTCTATTGTTTTCATGATGGGTACTCGGGATACAACAAAAATTCTTATTGCTCCGGAAGATCAAGAGAAAATAACTTTTACATGTCCCTATGGTACTTTTGCTTTCAAGCGGATGCCATTTGGTTTCTGGAATAGAGCAGTGACTTTTCAACGGTGTATCATGGCTATTTTCACGGACATGGTGGAGGAATACCTTGAAGTTTTCATGGATGACTTCTCGGTGGTTGGAGATTCTTTTGATGATTGTCTTGCAAATTTGGACAAAGTGTTGGCTAGATGTGAAGAAACCAATTTGGTACTCAAATGGGAGAAATGTCATTTCATGGTTGAGGAAGGTATTGTCCTTGGCCATAAGATCTCAATGAATGTAATTGAAGTTTAAAGGCAAATATTGAGGTGATTTCTAAGCTTCCACCCCCAACTTTGGTGAAGGGCGTGCGGAGTTTCTTAGGCCATGCAGGTTTTTACCGGCGCTTCATCAAAGATTTCTGTAAGGTGGTGAGCCCGTTGTGCAAGCTTCTTGAGAAAGATTCTAAGTTTAATTTCATTGATGATTGCATGAGAGATTTTAAATTGTTGAAACTCAAGTTGACAACTACACCCATCATTACCGCTCCAAACTGGAGTGTGCCTTTTGAACTCATGTGTGATGCAAGTGACGTAGCGGTTGGGCTATTTTGAGGCAATGTATCAACATGATTTTCATTTGGTCTACCATGCTAGCATGACCATGAATAGTGCCCAAGTCAACTATACCGTTATGGAGAAAGAGCTCATTGCTATTGTGTTTGCAATTGAGAAGTTCCGCCCGTACTTGATGGGTGCAAAAGTTATTGTCCACACGAATCATGCGACGCTTCGTTATCTTATGAGCAAAAAGGGCTCCAAGTGGTAGACCACTTGTCTCATTTGGAGGAGGAGGAGAGGTCGCATGATCGATTGAAATCAATGACTCCTTCCCCGATGAGAAACTTTTGGCAATTGCAATGAAAGAGGTGCCATGATTTACGAACTTAGCAAATTTTCTTGTGTGTGGAATCAATTTGATGAGTTCTCTTCAAGCCAAAAGGAAGAAGCTCAAAAGGGATTGTCAAAATTATTATTGGGATGAACCATACCTCTTTTGGATTTGTACGGATGGGGTGATTAGAAGATGTGTATCGGAAGAAGATCAAGGTGATATTCTTGGGGCTTGTCATTCTTCGCCATATGGTAGTCATCATGGTAGAGGAAGAACGGCAGCCAAAGTACTTAGTTGTGGTTTCTATTGGCCCACTATTTACAAGGATGCTAGTGAGTTAGTGAAAAGATGTGATGAATGTCAACGGACCGATGGAATCTCAAAGAAAAATAAAATGCCTCTCACAACCATTTTGGAAATTGATATTTTCGATGTGTGGGACATTGACTTCATGGGCCCTTTTATGAGTTCTTATGGAAACACCTACATATTGGTCGCGGTGGATTATGTGTCCAAATCGGTTGAGGCCGTCGCTTTACCCAACAATTAGGCGAGAAGTGTAGTGACTTTCTTGAAGAAGAAAATTTTTACAAGGTTTGGTACTCCACGTGCAATTATAAGCGATGGGGGATCACACTTTTGCAACAAGGCTTTTGACACTTTACTTAGAAAGTATGGTGTTACTCACAAAGTCATGACTCCCTATCACCCACAAGCTATTGGGAAAGTGAAAGTCTCCAACTCGGAGATAAAGAGTATCTTGTCCAAAACGGTGAATGCTAATCGGACAGATTGGTCCAAGAAGCTTGATTGATGCATTATGGGCTTATCAGATGGCTTACAAAATACCTATCGGAATGTTGCCATACCGGTTAGTGTTTGAAAATATTTGTCATCTTCCGGTGGAACTAGAGCACAAGACAATGTAGGCTCTAAAGAAGTTGAATCTTGATTGGGATGTAGCCTCTAACTTGAGGGTTGCACATTTAAATGAATTGGATGAGTTCTGATACCATGCTTATGCAAGTTCGTCCTTGTACAAAGAAAAGATGAAATATATTCATGACAAATACATTTGGAACAAAGAGTTCAAGGTGGGCGATCTTGTGTTATTGTTTAACTCAAGGTTGAAGATTTTTCCGGGGAAGCTAAAATCCAAGCGGAGTGGTCCTTTTGAAATTGTTGGTGTGACGCCTTTTAGTGCATTAGACTTGAAGAACAAAAACAATGAAGTATTTCGAGTCATTGGTCACCGGGTGAAGCATTACTTGGGCATGGTTGGAGATAGCCACGTGGTGGCGGTCATTCACTTCACTTGAGGGTATTTTGCGTCTTGACGTGATGTTAAATCAGGTGCTTTTTGGGAGGTAACCCATGTTATTTTCCTTTTTCTTTTGTAGTTAGGTGTTATTTGTGTTCTAACTTGATTTTAAATGTGCTACAGGGATTAGTGTGACTTACAAGAAAGGTGAACAAAAATATGGCTAAGTGTGCAAAATATTGTGCGGACCGTACTTTTCTATGAGCCACGACAGAAGAGCAATGCGGCCGCACATATCTTTTGCGGACCGCACATTTGAAATGTTGAAAAAGTGTCAAAACACCAACTCTCTGAAGTTTGAGCTTTGTCAGTGCGGAGGTCGATCTGCGGCCGCACAAGAAAATGTACGGACCGCATATTGAGTTCTGAGAATGAACACCTAGGTGATAGGGTGCGGACCGCGCATGAAAGGGTGCAGACCACGCATGAAACTTTCCCCCTCTCAAACAGTTGGTTTAAAATAGAACAATATAGCTCATTATACATTTTTCCCTCTCTGAAAAAAAATAATGTTGCTCTGTTGATTTTCTTGGAAGATTTTAACTGTCCTCACACACATCCACCTTGATTATTCACTCATTGCACTCACTTTATTTGGTATGCTTCAATCTCATGTTAAAATTTTTGTGTTAGTTTAATTTTTAGATTTTTAGTTCTTTTTAGGCCATATGTTATTAGAGTTTAATTATGTGTCCATGTGGGGTAGATCTGAACTGGGTAAACTTAATATTTCATGTTTCAATTTGGGTTAGTGATATTTCATGTTTTTACCATGCTGCCATGTCTATTTGTGGAAGAAATTGAAAAATCTTGGTAGAAAAAAATTTGTTTGTTCGTAAATTTTGAAATCTGCGGCAGTACTTGACTTTACGAGTATGCAAATTGGAAATTTTGGAAACTTAGTGAAGAAGAGATCCGTGGCCGCAAGTTAAAATGTGCGGACCGCAGATTTTCCTCTGTGACCGCAGATAGGCCATTTCTCTGTCTTCAGAGACTCTATATTTTTTAGAGTCAGAAGTGCGGCCACAAGTTAAAATGTGCAGACCGCACTTCCCTTATGCGGCAGCACAACAAATATTTACGGACCGCAATTGCCTTCTGCGGCCGCACATCCCTTTTACCCGCGTGTATGTGTTATATTCATAACCCTACTGTGTCCAATTGTTTGTCTTGTGCCTACATAAGTCCTGAATGTGTTGAACAATGAGTTACAACTAACAAGCCTCTTTACTTTGGTACACACAATGGTTTAATCGAGAGGCTGAGGCGATGCTTAAAAGGGAAGGGATAAATCTTCTCGGGGTCGAGGTAGAGGTACCTTGCCCCTTAGCCAGCCTAATACCATCAGGAAGAAAACCACAACCGGCAGAGGGAGAGGTACAGACCTCTCCGAGTCTAGCACCTATGTCCCGTCTAGGGAAGTGTCAGAGGGAAACTCAGCCTCTATTCAGGAGGAACAGGCAGCCACACAATCCAGGCCACAAGAGAGATACCAGTTCAGGGATGAGTCTTCTTCTTGTTCTCATAGCACCTCCGAGGGGTTGGAGAGTGCTAGCCAGGTATCTGAGCCATCAACTACCCCTGTCACAGAGGCATAGACTATAGAGAAGATCCCCGATGATGGTATAGGGGGAGATGGTACAGCCAAAGATGTGTAGAGATCAAAGAAGAAGGAAGTATGGGAAGATAGATTTGTTAGCTTGGCCGCCTTCACTAATTTTCATATGTGGTGGCCGATGAGGTCTTTAACTCTTGAGAGATAGTTCCTATTAAATGATTTGGAGACATACAACCCATCTTGAGGCAGTTCAAAGCACGAAAGGGTTGGATGTGATTCACTGAGAGAGTTGAGGATGCCAAGGAATACCTCGACCGAGAGTTCTACGCTAATATTACTCACATAAAGAAGGGGACGAAGGTGACCAAAGTGCGCAACCTCAAGGTGAGGTTTGATCAGTATACGCTAAACACATACTTGGGCTTCGTGAATGTTGAGCCAAAGGAGTATCTGGAGAAATGTGCAATGTAGGAGGAAGTCCGACCTTGGTTGGCTGAGATCTTAGCACCACTGGGGCCACCACCACCATGGATTACTGCTGGGGTTCCCATCCACAGGAGCACTTTGATTTTTGAGGCGAAGGGGTGGCAGGCCTTTGTTTATAGCATACTGGATCCGAGCCATAATGAGACTCATCTTCCTATTCCTCGGGCTGTTCTTGTGGCATCCATCATGGTCGGGTACCCAATTAATGTGGGTGCCATGATGTCGGCCAACATTTCCTTGATAGCACGACATGATAGCTCGGTCTAACCTTATCCCAACACTATCACAGAGTACCTCACCGATGCAAAGGTAGAGCCGAGATCTTTTAACACCAAGGTGAAGGCGAATAATCCATTTAACCGGCATTTACTAATGGATGCGACCAACCCAAAGAAGAAAATCTAGCCTTCTACCACCACAGGGCAGTCTGATGAGCCAGCAGTGGTAGTTTCTGAGATGACATATCTTTCATCCACCTCTGTTGAGCCTTCTTCCAGTGCCGCTGCTATGCCTCCACCATCATCCTCAGCTCCTACCACAGACCCTAGGATAGCTCTGAGGCAAGTACCCATGCCCACAACTCCACTATCTGCTCTGTGAGTCTCCCAGACATTGGCGAGTCTCAACAACTGGATGAAGACAGCTACTTCTAAGTTGTCTAATCTATCTAGTACTATTGCAGTGCAGTCCACTACACAGGCACCACATACCCCCTCTGACATTGATGAGATGTTCAAGAAGATTTTGGACAACCAGAAGATGATCATGGACACCTTGGTACAACACGTGTCAGTTATTGAGGAGCTGGAAAAGGAAGTGACGAAGATGAGGAAGTCCCGGGTAAGCAATAAATAAGTGGATAAGCTAAAAAAGAAGGTGACTAGACTTTCCACATCTAGAGACCTTCCTTTTGATATGCTACTTGACCCGCACCAGTCCGTCCCACAGCCATCATCACCATCTGCATCGGTAGCACCAACTGGCCAGTCTGACGAGCCAGACCTTGCTGTTGACACTGCTAAGGCAGTATATGCGATGTTCGACAACCCAGCCACGCCAAGATTTGATGATGATGAGTTACAGTTGGCTGATCCTAAGGGAGATGATATTGCTGGGGACACTGGGATGTCCAAGGATCCTTAGGGAGTTTTCTTCACCCTCTTTTATTTCACTCTTATTTTGCTAAGCATCGGGGACAATGCTTACTTTTATTCGGGGGGAGGGGGAGTTTATTTGATACATTGGCACATTTTGGATACATTTGTACTGTAATAATTTGATGATTCTCTTTCTTTTCTTATTTGTATTTATCTATCTTTTGTAGTTATTGTTCATTAGCTTCTTTATTTTTCCATTTTATTTCTTTTTTTGTTAAGTAACTTTTTTTTATGCTTTCGTAGATAATAAGCCTTTGGTTTTTTTAATGCCACGGTTCTTTCCAAAGATAGTTTTTGTTTGAACCGGGTGACTCGTCCTAATATGGCGTGACAACCTTCTTAAGGGAATGAGTCCGTTTTTGGGTTTAACTAATAATAATAGTAGTAGTAATGAATAAAAAGGCCTAATTAAATCATTCTCGAAGAGTTAATCATGCTTTATTTGGCACCAACACACTTAACTACGTGCTTATGGTTAGAGATAAGGTTTTTGAAAGAAATAGATCTAGTTGGTGACTTTGAGACTCTTGAGTTGACTTGGCGATCATCGAGTGGTTCATTGGACCATAATGATCTTTAAACTTGAATGTGGTTGTTGTAGGCTCTCGACTCTATCCTCTTTTACGATCTAGTTTCATGAGGGGTGAGATGAATTGTTGCTAGTCCAAGTATCCGTGGGAATGGTATAGAACTTGCCCCGAATATTTTTCAAGGCGAAATCCTAAGTTTTGCTTGATTTGAGAAGTGATCATAGGTTTTCCTTGGCACATTTGAGCTTTCTATTGCCAATCAATGTCATTATCCCTAGTCAACCCCCTTTGAGCCTCTAGCCTTTCTCATTTGATAACCATATTATAAACCTTTACCCGTTTTGTCGTGACCCTCTCTTGGAACCCGGATTTTCCTTAACACTCTTGTGAAATAAGTGGCTTAAAGCATATGTTTGGGGGATATATGAGGAATTTGAAAAGGGTATCAAGGCAGAAAAAGAGAAAAGAAATAATCTCTATGAAAAGAGAAGGCAAGAAAAGAAAAGAACAAAAAGAAAAATACAAAAAAGAGAATAAGTGGAAGGGTTGATGGATTCAAAAAGAGGTAATGATCCCTAACATGAGCATTAAAAGGGAGAAAAGAAAGGAAATGAATAATAAAGAGTGATGTCAAGTCTCTCTAGCCCTCAATGAAAAGAAAATGCCTATAAGAATTGTTAATTGTGAGCTGAGAAATGAAAATATGGAGTGCTTAAGGAAAGGTATAACCACTTACCCATATGGTATCCTACCCAAAAGCCTTCATTACAACCCAAAAGAAGTCATACTTGATTTCGAATCGAGTGGTCTTACATTAGTAGTGATCTACATGAGGGGCAAGTCTATGGTACTTGAAGTCGTACTTGTGACATTCTATTGTGAGAGAAGAGTGAAACTTTTATATTTTATAAGGTTGAGTGCTAACTTTTTAAGTGAGCTTGGCAATTGGAAGGTAGAGGAGGAATAGTTTGGAGTCCACCATGACCTACATGATAGAACAAGAGTCCTTGATGAGTAAAGTCAATTCTTGAAGCTTAAATGTCACATTAGAACTATATGTGCATGAATATTTAACTTGTCACCTTGTTGATAATGCATCAGTAGTGTGGGTAATTGTTGGTCCCAACTGAGTATGAATGGCTCACCATTGACTCGTCAAAATGACCTTTAACTTTAAGGAGGTAGGAACTAATTTATTTGCTTGAGGACAAGCAAAGACTTAAGTTTGGGGGAGTTGATAAGTGTGAATTTTGACCACTTATTAGCACCTTTTTGCTTCTGTTTTAGTCCGAAAGTATTGATTTATGTTCCCAAAACTAATGAAAATATGTTAATTGTAAGAATGTTGGAAGTTTGGGCTCTCATGAAGAATTCTGACTCAAAATGGAGTGTTCCGACTCACAAGGCAAGAAGGGTGTATAACATAAAAAGTGTGGTCCATAGAGGTATTTCTATGGCCGCAAAAGAAAGTGCGGATCACATAATTACCTCTGCGACCACAGAAAGGTAATTTCTCGCACATAATTAAGGGAGCTTTTGAAAGGTGACTAAAACACCAGAAACGGTCACCGAACTAGTGAAGAAGCCCATCAAACTTCAAGCAGATGTGCGGCCGCAGAACAAGGTCCGCACTGACAGAGAATTCAAAAGTTCAGAGAGTGTGCAAGTGACCAAGACTTAAAGCCTTGCCTGAAGTGCGGACCGCACAAGAATTGTGCGACCACAAAAGCTACATTGCAGTTGCAGACCAAATTATTTGGATGCAGATTCCAAGTCCCTGCAAGCTGAAGCAATGTGTGGACCGCACATGGAATTGTGCGGCCGCAGAATCTCCCGAGGGACATTTTTATCAGCAAATTTTGGGCCACTATAAATAAACGGGGATCATATTTTTAGGTCAAGTTTTCAAGTTTGAGCAGCTGTAGCAGTTTTATTTTGTTATTTTAGGAAGTTTGTGACTATTTTGGGATTAAAACATCATATTTTATCATTTTACTTTTAGATTATGAGTTTAATTAGTATTTCTTCTTTATTTTTTTATTTTTTATTATGAGTAGCTAGACTCTTACTAGGGATGTGACCCAACTCTATTGTGTAAACCTTATGGGTATTTAATTTAATATTTGTTTATGATTGATTGTTGATTATTTAGCCTTATTTATGCTTTAATTTTAGAATTAATGGTTGCAAATATTGATTTATTCTCTTTGACTTGGTCTTTACTTGAGAAAGGGGGACCTAGTCTAGGAAAGCTTGGCTAACAAGAAATTAGGCTAATTAAAAATTTGATTAGCTTAATTAAAGAGTTTGAACTAGAGATAGGGAAAATCCGGCTTGAGTTGATATCAACTATTTAGATTGATACACATTCGGGCTTGAGAAAGCCAAATTAGGCAAAATCACTCTATGACCGAGAGGTATTGAGTGGGTAACTTAGAGTTGAGAGCTATAATACACCCCGATCAACAAAACAAGTGTTAACGTACTTACCCCATTAGGCAAACACCTAGGTGAAGGTCACATCTCTTGGCTTTTTAACCATTTGGTAAAAACAACAAAAACAATCTTTCACTTTCTAGTTTCTTCTCATTAGTTTATAGTTGCTAGTGATAATTTTGAAGTAGAAAACAAAACCCATTGTTTGGAAGTGCAATTTAGTTATATCATTTGCACTCGCCAAGTGTATACCCCTAACACCCATATTAAACACCCTGTAAAAATCCACCCCGACTCTTGTTAGGTACTATTCTTCAAACGACCGTTTTCACTCACTATTGAGTGAGGATTCGACATAGATCAGCTATACGCATAATGAGTAGGGGTAAAGCGACCAGGCCAGACGAGATCCCTATTGAATTCTGGAAGAGCGCGAGTAAGACAGGCTTGGAATGACTCTCTAGGTGGTTTAACGTCATTTTTAGGACGAAGAAGATGTATGAGGAGCAGAGATGGAGTACGATGATTACCCTGTACAAGAACAAGGGGGATATCCAAAACTGCAACAACTATAGGGGTATCAAGTTGTTAAGTCATACGATGAAAGTTTGGAAAAGGGTAATAGAAGGGAGAATGAGGAGGAGCGTGTTCATTTCCGACAACCAGTTTGGTTTCATGCTGGGACAGTCGACTACGGAAGTCATTCACCTTGTGAGGAGGTTGGTGGAGAAATATAGGACGATGAAAAAGGACTTGCATATGGTATTCATTGACCTAGAGAAAGCTTACGATAAAGTCCTGCAAGAGGTCCTATGGAGATGTTTGGAGGCTAAGGGAGTGCCTATAGCCTATATTAGAGGGTCAAGGACATATATGAGGGAACTAAGAAACGATCAAGGACGGCAAGAGGAAACTCGGAGTACTTTCCAGTTAAGATGGGATTGCATCAGGGATTAACACTTAGTCCGTTTTTATTTTCCTTGGCAATGGATGCATTGACGCGACACATTTAAGGAGAGGTACCCTAATGCATGTTATTTGCAGATGACATAGTTCTGATTGATGAGACACGGGGTGGTGTTAACAAGAGGCTAGAGGTTTGGAGACATACCCTTGAGTCTAAAGGTTTCAAGTTAAGCAGGACCAAGACAGAATACTTGGAGTGCAAGTTCAACGGTGTTACCCAGGAAGCAAACGTGGATGTGAGACTTGATACTCAAGGCATTCCTAGGATAGATTTAAGTATCTGGGATCTGTGATTCAGAGTGATGGGGAGATTGATGAGGATGTCACACATCGTATCGGAGTGGGGTGGATGAAGTGGAGGCTCGCTTTTGGCATCTTATGCGATAAGAATGTGCCATTGAGACTTAAAGGTAAGTTCTACAAAGTAATGGTTAGACCGACTATGTTATATGGAGTAGAGTGTTGGTCAGTCAAGAACTCCCATGTCCAGAAGATGAAAGTTGCTGAAATGAGGATGTTGAGATGGATGTGTGGGCATATTAGGTTGGATATAATTAGGAACGAAGTTATTAGGGGGTGGGAGTGTCCCCCGTGGAGGATAAGATGCGAGAGGCGAGGCTTCGATGGTTCGGGCATGTTAAAAAGAGAAGCACAGATGCCCCAGTTAGGAGGTGTGAGAGGTTGTCCTTGGAGGGACAAATGAGGGTAGAGGTAGGCCAAAGTCTTGGGGAGAGGTGATCAGGCGATACATGGTACAACTTGAGCTAACCGAGGACATGACCCTTGATATGAGGGTGTGAAGTTTGAGGATTCGGGTAGAATGTTAGTAGGCAATCGAGTGTTTCCCCATGTCTTCTTGTTTCAGTAGTATTAGTGTTTGTATGGTATTATTTTACCCTTAGATGGTTATTACTACATATCTTGTATTGTATTACTTTTTATCAGTGCTTCTCTCATCTTGTATCTTTCTATCATAGTCTCAGTTTTCTAAATATCTTATACTGTTATTACTTGATATCAGTGCTTCTTTCATCTTTTCTCTACCTGAGGGTCTATCGGAAACAGCCTCTCTGACCGTCCAGGGTAGGGTTTAAGGCTGCGTACATCTCACCCTGCCCAGACCTCACTTATGGGAATACACTGGGTCGTTGTTGTTATGGCTGTTGTTAATAAGAAAAAGTACTTAGTTTGATGAAATGAAAGAAAATATTTTTCTACATCATAAAAAAAAAATATTTTTTCTACAAATGAAAAAGAAAATACTCTGTCTACAACATGAAAAGAAAGTATTCTAAATAATATTTTTATTTAGGGTGAAGGTGAGGGTTCGGAAGTGGGGTGGGAAGCTCTAATTTTACTTCTTTTTTTTTTTGTTATTTTGATTTTTGTTAGTATTATAAAATAAAATAAAAAGAACTATCAAATGAAGTTTTATATCTAAATTGAGGAAAGAAATCATTAGCCATTAATTGACATTTACTCCAAAATATAAGACTAGAAGCAACACGAAAAAAAAAGGGAAAAAAAAATATTTCATCATCATAAACCATTCCAAAATGATATTTACAAAAAGTAGTAATAAAAATTATTGTTATATATATGAAAATATTCTAGATATACTTGTTTAAAAATTCAGAATAATACAAAGATTTGGGTCAATTTGAACAGGTTGAGTTACAATGCATTGTTTAACCCATTTTGACCTAACACATTTTAATCCAAATGAATTTTGGGTATAATTGGACAATAACTCAGGCTGCCGTGGCATCCACTACATTATTTTTACTATCGTTTTATCTGCTTTCAATAAGAATTGTTGGGAAAGTTTAACAGCAAGAACAGTCTAAAATTATAATTACTCTTTTAACCCTCCTTCCGTTTAAGTATTAACTAGTAGGGCCTTGCCCGTACTGTGCACAGGCCCAAGCCCAATATCAAAGAACACGTTAATATCTGTACCAAAATTATTATTTTTCTTGTGGGTAATAGACAAGCAACTAAATAAAGATTAATCATAGCAAAGGGCTTGCTAAACTTTATAGAAGTTAGAGTTTAAAACTACAAAACCACAATATTAGCAATTTGTCTATCAAACTCTCTGAATTGTGATATATCAACTATCACACAAAGAACGTAAATATATGAGCATTCTATTGAAAGTACTAAACATTTTTCTTATATGATTACAACCTAGGGCTTACCCCATTAACAATTACACCATTTTTTTCAATTTCATTAAGCCATAACTGAAAATAGTTGAGCTCCTCTGGAATAGTGAATATCCAAAGTATTAATCTTGTAGCACCACCAAGTAATAATCTTTGGTATAGTTTTTTAGGAAGCTCCTAACTGTTTTGACAACCCAGTGTTCTAGAAATTATAACCTGTATATTTTTTACATTAGGGAAAAAAGTTAACCAAGGAAAGTAAGTGACTAAAATCACTTCAAGCTTAGATCAAAACAAACCTCTACAAGACAAACAAATGAGAACAAATGTCTTAGTTAACACAAAATTAGAAAAAAGGTAAAATACTCTAAGACATAAACAAATGAGAACAAATGCAAATTATAAGAAAGCCTATAGACACTACAATTGCAGAATTTGCACAAGACATCATTTGTATAAGCAAATATTATAATTTATATTTCAGAAAAGGAAGATAACAATATGGTTTACTAACCTTCTTGAAGGTATAATGAAGGATTGATAATCGTAAGAGCACTTCGCTTTCGAGGTTGGCTATCAACTTTCAGAGATGAGATTGTATTACTTGAATATTGAAGGAGTCTTTGTTTTTTCGATTCAGCTCTTTTATCTCGTAGTTGGGACAATAATATTATTTTCTCTCGGGTGCCATTTGTGCATATCTAGTACGACGGCTTAAATTTTTATCAGCAATTCGTTCTTCTGCATTCCTCTTAGCTCTCTGGTGTAAATTTACAGTTTAAATTAATCTTATAGAAAAGTATAATCTGAAAATTATACACTATATCAAATATTTTAGTTTACGCAAAGTTAGAAAAAGGGTAAAATACTCTAAGAGAAAGACAAATGAGAACAACTGGCATACATTTGAGACATATTTCCTTAACACACTTACAAATGTTGTTGAGTGATAATGTATAGGATATAAGTAAATAGTGTACCTTTTGAGTTGTTGACAGATGAATTAGAGTGTTGATAGTGCGGCAGTAGTAAAAGTCATTATATGAACTTGATTTTGCACAAAAATACATAAGAAAGAAACAATACCACGAAGAAATCTTTACCATATATCTTATGCATCAATAAAGTTGTAACTATAACTACGTAAACTCAACACTCAATTACCGGGTGCTTTAGAGATAATATAATTAGGCACATTGTGATTAGAAATATTTTGTATATGAAGTGCAATTAAGTGATTTTTGCAGTAACAGTTATGCCATTAGAAATGGAGATTAAATTGGTTTTCTTTCACCAAAAAAAACTAAATACACAATCAAACACATCGCCATTTACTTTCGATGTGAAGTTAATTTCTCTATGATATTCTCTTGCTTTACCTGATTCTAGTTTATGCTCTTGATTTGCATACTTCTCTGCTCACTAACCTTTCATTACCTCACTTAAAAAAGAAGAGTACAAAAGTAATTCACATTTATTTATGCTGGGAATTACTTACGTAGGGAATCAAAAAATATATAGTGAACCAGCAAAAATACACAGGTGTATGCATGTGTAACACTCGCAAATACACCAAGCAAGAGGAGAAAAAACTCGAACGAACTCTTGGAAAGAGCACAGCAGTAGAAGCAACCAAACTAAAGTAGAATCAGAACATAGGGACAAACAATCAGTAAGAATTAGAGAACCCGGGTGGGATTATTTGTCAGAAATGTGTCGGTTTTTACTCCTTAACGGGCAAATGGTGAAGGCTAAAGAAACAAGGAAGCAGAGCACTGAGCAGTTCGCACAAGCAACAATGGAGGAGTCCGGAACAAAAGTGGGTTCTTTTGGACTCAAACGACGAAAATAGGTACGATCATTTTATATATAGCGCGGTTATCCACCACGCTATATCTTAACAACACGTTTGTCCGTTAAGGTATAGCGCAGTGAATAACCGCGCAATATATAAAATGTCCTGCCCCACCAATAATTCATCTGCACTTAACTGACCCACCAATAATTCATATGGGTATAGCGCATACATAATAGGCGCTATATATTGTAACGACCCGGTCGGTCGTTTTGAGAGTTATAGCCCCGATACCCTATTTACTACTTTCCCCGTATCTATTTCAGCTTATGTGACTTGCCGGGAAGTTTTGTTTTGTTTTTGGGGTATTTTGGGACACTTAGTCCCTAAACGAAAGCTTAAGTCTTAAGATTTTGACCGTAGTTGGAACTGTGTGAAGATAACTCCGGAATGGAGTTTCGTCGGTTCCGTTAGCTCCGTTGGGTGATTTTAGACTTAGGAGTTTATCTGGAATGTGAATTGGAGGTCTTTGGCTAAATTAGGCTTGAAATGGTGAAAGTCCAATTTTTGGAGATTTTGACCAAAAGTGAAATTTTTGATATCGGGGTCGGATTCCGATTCCGGAAGTTGGAGTAGGTTCGTAATGTTAAAAATAACTTGTGTACAAAATTTGGGGTCAATCGGGCGTGGTTTGGTAGGTTTCGGTATCGGTTGTAGAAATTTGAAGTTTCAAGTTCATTAAGTTTGAATCGGAGGGTGATTCGTATTTTTAGCGTTGTTTGATGTGATTTGAGGGCTCGACTAAGTTCGTATGGTATTTTAGGACTTGTTGGTATATTTGGTTGAGGTCCCGGGGGCCTGTTTCGGATGTTTAATGGATCGAAATTTGAACTTATATAATTGCTAAAGCTTTCAAGCTTCTCGTTTAATCGCACCTGCGGTGGGGTGGCCAAGCGCAGAAGCGAGATTGGGGAGATGGCCAGGGGTCGTAGGTGCGAGGAAATTTCCGCATCTGCGAGCCCGCAAATGCGCTTGAAGTTCCGCAGATGCGGAGAATGAGCTGGAAGGGGAGACCGCAGAAGCGGACATGGGTCCGCAGGTGCGCACACGCATGTGCGACCCTTTGATCGCAAATGCGGACGCTGAGTTTTTAAGAGGAATCCGCACCAGCAATGGGAATTCCGCAGGTGCGGTGGCACAGGTAGGATTCTTGAACCGCAGGTGCGAGATCGCTCGGCAGAAAAAAGAAAATTTCGAGGGTTTGGTCTCATTTTCAATTTTGGGACTTTGAGAGCTCGGATTGGGCGATTATGGTTATATTCCACTAATCTATGGTTGATTTCATCATTTAATTTCGGATTTGGGTTAAAATTTTGGGGAGAATGGGAAGAAGTTCTTCAACTAAAATTTTAGGTTTTGATTGAGATTTTGATATCGGATTTGGATAATTTTGGTACGAGTGAACTCATGAGGGAATGTGTGTTCATATTTTGTGACTTTTACCCGATTCCGGGACACGGGCCCAGTGAGACTTTTTTGGGCGATTTTCTAATTTCTCGCTTTAGCTTTGATTTTATTAATTAGATTAGATTCTTATAGTTATATTTATGATATGTAATTGATTTTGGCTAGACTTGGGCCATTCAGATTCGGATATTCGTGGGAAAAATATTGTTACAGATTGATTTGAGCTTGGTTCGAGGTCATTGGCTTGCCTAACCTTGTTTGGGGGAAATCCCATTAGGATTTGGTGTTGTTATGATATGTGAGCGCCGTGTACACTAGGTGACGAGTGTGTACACGGGCTATTTGTGAAAAAAACTGATTTTTATTGAGTAATAGCTTGTTTTTCATCTTATCTTGAGTATACTAGCATGTGTAGTTATCTTGTTAGCATAGAATAGCATGTCTACATGTCCTAATTGCCTATTTGAACTCTTTGCAGCATGTTTAGTAAGTCCTGTTTCTTTCTTTACTTGTACTTAGCCTAAATTATAGGTTTTCTTGTTGTAACTGTTATATTCATTTGTTTGAGTTGCGTATTTATTTTATGACTATGGGACGGTATCCCGGGAGATCCCCTTGTACTGCATATTTACTTTGGGACTACGGGGCGTTTACTCAAAAGATCCCCATGTACTGCATATTTATTTTTGAGACTACGAGGCGGTTCCTCGGGAGTTCTCCCTGCACATTTACTTTTGACACTACGAGGTGGTTCCTCGGGAGTTCTCCCTGCACATTTAATTTTGAGACTATGAGGTTGTTCCTCGGGAGTTCTCCCTGCACATTTACTTTTGAGACTACGAGGCGGTTCCTTAGGAGTTCTCCCTGCACATTTACTTTTGAGACTACGAGACGGTTCCTCGGGATTTCTCCCTGCATATTTACTTTTGGGACTACGAGACGGTATCTCAGGAGCGCCCATGTTGTTATATCATTGTGCGGTGTTGTTATTGCTTTGTGAATACTTGTTGTTGTCTTCCCCGTTTTTACTTCATGTTTATTATAGCATCTGTCTTATTATTATATACCAGTACGGCCCGGACCTGACCTCGTCACTACTCTACCGAGGTTAGGCTTGACACTTACTGGGTACTGTTGTGGTGTACTCATGCTACTCTTCTGCACATGTTTTGTGTGCAGATCCTGGTACTTCTTATCAGCCCCGCTACTAACTGAGAGTGCTTGCTGTTGTACGAAAACTTCAAGGTATATCTGTCGCTTCTGCAGACCTCGGAGTCCCCCTCTATTCCCTTATATGTCATTTACCTTCCTTATTTTTTTTATTAGACTCTGGTGTATAGAGATACTAGTTTTCCTCGTGTAGCTTGTGACTTATGATGTTTCGGGTTTTGGGAATACTGTGTATTATTAGAGTGTTGGCTGTTGTAAATGCCAACCGGGATTGTTATCAGTTATTTAGTTATCTGTTACAGTTAGTTGTTAAGTTTTGCTTTCATTTTTGTTATTTCCGCATCTTTGTTAGGCTTACCTAGTCGTAAAGACCAGGTGCCGTCATGACATCTTATGGAGGGAGAATTGGGTCGTGACATATATTTAGCGCCTATCATGCATGCGCTATATATTTAGCGCCTATCATGCATGCTCTATACCTCAATTATTGTAACCCCCAGACAAGTTTTTTTCTTATTTAAGGAGTTTCAGAATTAGGTATTAATCCATTCAGTATCCTTCAGGTCTTCCGAAATACTTGTTCGTTAAGTTATTTTGTATTTTGTCATAATGTCCGAAGAGCGAAAAATTAGAGTTTCATTATATTGGAGGGGGGAGGGTTTAAGGTTGTGGTGGAGAATAACTCAGTACGTTATAGTTGTTCTCCACAGTGTCATGTTAAGTTGCCACTGACAATGGAATACGATAGATTGGTATCGTTGTTATGTAAAAAAATGAGTTTGAGCAAACTTCGGTGAATATCAAAGTAACCGGAAGATATCTGTATTCTGTTACTCAACAAGGGGTTGCTTGTTATGTTGAGTTTAACATTAAAGACGATGAAACTCTGACAGATTTTTTGAGGACACCGGATAAACACCGGTAACTTCTTATGATAAAAATATTGGAAATGTACGTCAAAGTTGAAGATATTTGCAATAATGAGGTTCCACAAAGTAGGGATATCCCTCAATCATCGGGTGATTTTTTGGAGCAATTTTATACGAACAGGTTCCGGGTGAAAGAGTTTGGCCAGATCTAAAATTATCTCCACGGGCGAATACGGAGCGAGGACATAATTTCTCCTCAAGTTTACATAATACACAAGTCGAGTGGTAAATTTTAATTTTTCTTTGTGTTACGATATTTATTTTTATGTATTGAATTTATATTAACACTCATATATTCCACAAGGGTTACCGGCCATATATAAATTTTACAAGTTATGAACCAACAAACAGTTGGAATATGCATAGTTTTGGTGTGTTGGATCATGGTGGCCCATCCGGGAGTTATCATCAACAGGATAATGTGCATCATGGGATATCAACACATTATGATTTATAAGTGAAGTGATAAAGTTTATATGTATTGTTTGGATGAATTTGAGAAATTCATTATTTTATTAGTTGTGCAGTGAAAACGAGCAACTTGAAGGTAATGTCCTTACTCAATTGTCTGAAGACGACATATTTAATAGGGATCTGGCAAATGCGCAGAGTCAGGAAGATGATAGTGATTATGACAACAATGTTGATGAGTCTGGAGATGACACACCCTTCCCTGATGAGGGTGATAATGATGAGGACGAGAATGATGAACCTGATTTGACGAGGGAGCATGCTCCTCCTCCCGTTAGACCTAGAGTGTACAAGTCCCATGTGTTATTTCATTCAAGGGAAATTCCCTACCTAGATCAGTTGCCAAGTATGCCGGATGTAGATGCCCTCACAAGGGATCTTAACGAAATTTGGACAACAATGTGGGATGAATCTAGAGCAATGGTACTGTCAAAGGGCATATTTTTTGCTAATAAAGCGCGCCTATGCAGGGCGGTGAGAATGTACAGCATAAAAGAGTGTTGTGAGATCGTGGTTCATGAGTCATCTATGGAAGTATACAAGGTTATTTGTCGTAGATGGTTTCAAGGTTGTAATTGGATACTGTGTGCGAGAAAGTTGAAAACAAATATGTGGATTGTGGGAGAAATATATTGGCACCCACACTTATAAAATGGACACATTCAGTAAGAATTATTTTAACTTGAATGTTGACTTGATTTCTCTTGTCTTGATTTCACACATTAAAGCGTCCATAAGATACAAGATCAAAGAGTGTATAACATATGTCCACCAGGTATATGGATGTACCATTACCAAAACAAAGGCATTTCTCGGGCGTAAACGTGCGTTTGAAATTATTTATGGTAACTGGGATAAGTCCTTTGCCGCTCTACCCAGGTACATGGATACATTGCAACACTTTAACCCTGTGACTGTTGTTGAATGGAAGCTTGTCGGAGTCCGGGAATACCGGAATACATATTCAGATATGTTTTTTGGGTATTTAAACCAGTCATTGATGGTTTTGTGCATTGTCAGCCGGTAATATCCATAGACGACACTCATGTCTATGGAAAGTATGATATTAAGTTGTTGATCGTCGTTGTAGTAGATGCTAATGGAAGTATATTTCCCCTAGCATTTGCTATTTGTGCCAATGAAAGCCAAGAGACGTAGACATTGTTTTTGAACCAATTGAAGGAGCACGTTCAGGTATTTATCTAATATCTGATCGGCATGGCGGTATTTTAAGTTCTGTACAAAATTTGCGTGCATGGCAGGAACCGTATGCCTACCACCGTTATTGTGTTAGGAACTTGAAGGCCAACTTCCAGAGGGCTTATCCGAACAAGGACTTACATGATTTAATGTGGATGGCTGCAACAGATCAACAAGAGTGTAAATTTAGGAGGCGGATGGATTGATTAGGCAGAAAGACCCCAAAGCCTATCGTTGGTTGATGCGACATGAGTTTGACAAGTGGACTTTGCATGCGGATGGTGGTAGAAGAAAGAGAATTCCGACTACAAATGTGTCAGAATCTTTCAATGGGTTATTGAAGTTTGCACGTGGATTACATGTCACTGCCATGGTGCGGATGTCATTAAAGCAGATGGCGGAGAGGTTTTTTGAAAGATCTATAGGTGCATCATCATTGATGGAAATGGGTGTTGAATTTATGCTGCAACCAATGAAACGATTTGAGAAATATAGAAAGCGAGCACAATGGCATTCATTTTTGCAGTATTGCAACGATCGAAATATTTTTGAAGTTCGCACTGGTCTGCACCATAACCGCGGGAATAATACACATACTGTCAATGAAGCCAGAAGATTATGCTCCTGTGAAAAATGGTCAATCTATCACTTGCCATGCTCACATGGCATGAAGTGCTTTCAACATACAGGTTTCGCGGCAACGAGGTACGCTGATAAAATATATAGTGTTGCTGCATACTTAAACACCTATAGTGGATAGTTGCAGCCAGTGGGTGCTGAGCATTATTGGCCGCTGAAACCATTTAAAATAGTGTGTAACAAGGATTATGTGCGTCAATGGCAAGTGCAAAAAAGAATGTGTATGCAGAACCAAATGGATGTTGGTGATACCGTTATGCACGTAAATGTGGCATATGTTCCCAAACATGACACGACCGTCGTAAATGTCTTTCAGCTGATTTGGAAAGCGGTGGTAATTCAGCTCCAGGTGACAGTTTATCCAATATGCCCAATTATCAAGGATAAACGTAGTGTTTTATTGCGGTAATTTTGTTGTACTAAATGTTTGTAAATGTTCTGTTTGCAAAATGTATGAAATAAAATTATATTTCCAATGGGGTTAAATCTAATTGATATTTAGCATTAAAGATTCAATACAAAAATTTAACATACACCCCAGGAAATAAATAACAATTGTCCTTCGCCATTATCATCACTGGCTGACACTATTTCATTGTCACTGTTAGGGGTGTTCAAAACCGAACCGAAACCGAAAATCGAACCGAAACCGAAACTTAATGGCTTATTGGTATCGGGTTAACGGTTTAACAGACGGGGAACAGATTGAAATATTTTTATTAACGGCTTATCGATTTGGGGGCGGATTATTCAATTTTCGTAATAGATAATCCGTTAACCCGTTAAGAATATATATATATATATATATATATATATATATATATATATATATATATATATATATATATATATATATATTAAATATCAAAAACTCTTTCACTTCTTCCAGTACTCCATCTCTAAGTTCTAACACCTAATTCCTAAATAATCAGAACCCTTACGTACTATGCATCAGAAGATCACAGGCTTGGCTTAACTTAGCTTATTCTCCCACCCTACAACAAGATTGTTTAAGATGTTGTCTATGGTTCACCTCTGCTTTTATTTTTTTAAACTAATGCATGTTGTCTATGTTTAATAGAAGAACAACAGTGTTGTGCCATAACTTTTTTCACTCTACAACACATGACACACTACATCATTCTTATGTAGGCGTTAACAGACATGTATGTCTGGACTCAATGTGTAATTTCCTATTCTAATTTTGTATGTTAGGCGGTCAACAAACAATTAATGAAGGCAATATAGATTGAATTAGGCCGATAAACCGCCCAATAACCGCCCGATAAGAGCTAAACCGTTACCAATCCGCACGATATCTTATCGGGTGGCTAGCGGATTAATACATTTAAAATTCGATAACCGTTAAACCAAATTGTTAAGAGTAATTAACCGCTCAATCCGCCCGATAAGCATCCCTAGTCACTGTCTTCATCTTCTTCATCAACATCTTGTACGCACCCTTGAAAAAGCTGTCGACCTGAACAAACTGTCGATCTGAAAAAGTTGTCGAGCTGAAAAAGCTGGACCCACTTGTACCCGAAAGTATCATTATCACGCGAAACATAACGCCTCACCAATATGTGTTATGTGTATTGTTATGTCGACCTAAAAAGCATCCCTTGGTGATGAGCCATAACTTAGTCGTCGCCCACTATGCACCTCTCGTATCGGACGATCAGCAACAACCGTCGATGGATCTGTAGAAACCCGTATCCTGAAGGCGTCTAACTATACGGGGATGCAGTGGGTGGTCCCTAATGAACTCCCACATATCATCTATACGTCTGGGGCGGAATATCTGGGACACCATCCAAGATGTGTGAAGACCTATGATTGCCGTGTAGCAACAGTAGCTCTCGAGATACAGGTCCGGGATGCATATAATTAAATGAACTACCATTTTTTTCCAGATATTTTTGAGGTTAACAGATAATTAAATTATTAATTTCAGTAACTACAAAGATAAATTAGTAATTATTCAATAATTAATCATATAAAAAATATTACAAACTTAATAGTAAATACTATTGAATTTATTTCATTCGTAACGATTTGTTTGTTAACTTTCATATTTTGCTCAAATTTACCAGTAAATGATTATTTTATGATTTTTATCTAATATTTGATAATTATCTACTGATACATTAAATCCATAATTGAGTACTTTATCCGAGTTTGTTAAGGAGAGCACCTAGTTTTTATTCTACATAACGGAATCTTAAAAGGCACTAAAATAACACTACTCTAAATGACCATGAACAAAGTCAACTACCATAAGGTAAAATTTATTATCAGTTTTACTACACTAAAGGGCACTACATAATAATTAAGGGTACAATATAACATTAAAAGGCACTAAACAATAATAAAGTCACATATTAATATACGTACAACAATAAAATCACATATAACAATAATTATTCATAAAATAACAATATATATTTTTACTAATTTTTTAGTACATAAATAATCTAATCCGGATAAAAAATAATAAATTAATTAAATCACAAAACGATAACAAAAAAACATAGCCCATAGTAAATAACAACTAATAAGCATTTTATATACATGAGTTTTACCAAAAAGTAAGTCGGAATACCTCGATTTAAAGTTTTTTGAAATATAAAAATTTGATGATTTAGGGGCCGAAACGAGCAATCGACGGGATCCACTACACGACAACGCCTTGAATCCGGTGTTATCTTGCTACAATGCGGAGAAGATACATTTTTGTGGGACGGGTGGGCTCCAATGGAGTTCGCGCTCTGGTGTGGGAAGGAGATGACACTTTTTTTATATAGGTATAGCGCATGTTATACATGCGCTATACATCCCGTCCTTTTTGAGTTCAAATATAGCGCGATTATTCACCACACTATACCTTAACGGACAAACGTGCCGTTAAGGCATAGCACGGTGAATAACCGCACTATATATAAAATGATTGTCAATTTTTTTTATACTTATTTTTATCTTTTGAATCCAAAAGAACCACACTTCGGTCCCGGACTCGAGCAACCAATACAAATTGCAATAAGACAAGAAATTGATTGCTGCCAGAATCAGTAATTTTGGTAGCGGAAAAGAAAGTACACGTGTCCATTGACCAATCAGATAGCCCCAAATATATACTAGTACAATACTCATTAATCTCTATAACATTATCCATATATAACCGTCATTGACTATAAAAGTCTAATTTTTCTCTGAATCGATTTTTTTGTTATATTTTACCTCTCTATAACAACTTTCTACCTATAACAGCAACAACCATCTCTATGACAGTACGCTCTTTGTAAAACTACCCCTCTATAACAACCATGTAGATTTTCTAAAATTATTATTAATAATAATTCTAAATATTTTAATCAAATATTTTATAACTTTAATATAAAACTTATAATAGAAATATATATCTTAAAGATAACAGTACGTTCCATGTAAATATGCACATTATTATTACGTTTTTTTGAAGATCTTCAAATGATATATTTTTCATTAGAAAAATGCCAAAAGATACTTAAAAGATTTATTTATACTTTTTGAAGATATGCATATCATTCTTTTTTATTTGAAGATCTACACATGATATATTTTATATTGGACAAATGCCAATAATATGTAAACGTAATATATTCATATTTTTTTTAAGATATGCACATCATAATTTTTTATTTACACGTGATACTCTTTTGCTGAAAGTTTGGATGCAAATCTTCGTCGATTCAAGCGTTATACCACTAGTAAGAGACTGGAATCTACGAAACAAGTTACAATTATGGAGTTCTTCCATCAATCTTGAAAGATTTAATTGTGTGCCTTAGAGTTTAAATATTTGTACGTTTAGTTATGAATTTTTTTAATAATGTATTAGATTTCTTTAGCATTTAATTTGTGAAATATTCATATCTTTTGAGATTTTGAATTTAAATATTTTTTACCTTTATATGTACAATTAACCACCCAAGTGTTCGTCCCACATAAGTGTCATTTCTAAATACAATCAAACCTCTTTATAACAGACTCATTTGTTTTGGATATTTTGGATGATATAACGAATTGATGTTATCGAGAACATATATTATAATAGAACAAGAAATTTGATTCCGAAAAAACTTAACTTTTATAGTGAAGTGTTATTATATAAGGACGTTGTTATAGAGAGGTATGACTGTAATAGTCATATAAATATACGAATTAGCAAAGAATAAATAACAATGTCACAAACTAATTTTGTCTAATTAGATCTTTAATATTACTGCTTTTCTGTAAGAATTGACTAGTAAAATTTTGAAAATTTAAATATATTGATGGCCCCTAAACCGTAGCATTATTTTTCGCCTGCATAACTGGAGTTAGGAAAATAAGATTATGGAAAAAACATAACCGACAAATTTAACACATGAAATTAAGATCAACTCATGATCTTAAAAGGGAAAAAGAGAAAGGAATAAATTATGCAAATCACAAAAAGGAGAATATCTACATCAGAATCACATCACAAGAGGTTTTCAAAATAATACAAAACAATTGTGGTTCAACCTAAATAGCAACAGAGCCCAAACGGATCAACATGAATAATTATCTTACATATTCTCAAGAAAACATATATCTAATGTTACATAATTATAAAGCTGCAGCTAGAGTTCACAGCAATTTACATGGAGGGATCTTTTCCAAACCCCATTAGAGCATGAGTTAAAAGCATTGAAGCTCTGCGAGATGTCTCCAACATACGCCCAACGAGTGGTACCTTGACTGTGTCCTTATTCCGTAAAGGTTTCTTATCCCAACTGCAAACATTGTACGCGAATAGTCAACAATAGGGAAAAAATTATACTACAAGTAAACATTATATAGAATATGTTTGGCAAGACAAGTGAGGGTTGCTCAGTTGGTTAGACGCTCTAACTTTAATCATGTGGTCGAGGGGTCAAGTCACGTTGTAGCAATGGGGGAGCCACAACTTAGCAAGCCTCACTCGTTTTGGTAAAATTATGCCATATGACTAGAAAGCCGAGCTATAACTAAAAGAGAGATTAGCCAAGCCTGCATATCTAGTCCAACTAAAATGAATGCATGCAACTCTGTTGATCAAGTATGAGCAATGCATCTTATTTTAGGATTCAGTTTATCAAGCAAGTGGAATTGCAGGGAACTTGATCATGCTTAAAGATCACTTATTAATAAGTACAACATAGTTTTACAAATTGTCATTCACATCCGTAAATACTGACAAAACAATGTTACGCCCTCGCGGCAAGGAAACAAAAGAATATGTTCAACAACATCCTTATTGAACTGTAAATTCAGATAAGTCTAATGAAGTTCAAGTACAAGGGATGCGAAATATATACATACCAATCTTCATGACGAGTAACCTTTCCTCCTTCCGTGTACAACTTGATCAGCGATATCATATGAATGTCTTTCCCCAAGAATTTGTAATATTGTTTTGTGTCAATTAAAATCTGAAGCCATTAACCATAATGTCAAGAGTCCTAAAGCAAAGGAATAAACAAAGACAAAAGGTGGACACAATAGGACTCGAACCTCATGATTTCCTGGAGATATTTCTTTCTCTGTAATGCTGTATTCCACGATTCTTGATTCACTGAAGACCTGAAATGTACAAAAACGACAGTTTGAATTATTCATATACAAGAATTGCAAGCCCTTCATGAAGAAGTCATAATACGATGATCAATTATTTTAATTCAAAAAAGAAAGGGTTCACTAAGAACTATTGACGGTAAATTATAGTAGTTACAGTCACTCAATGAATATGTTCGGCTTTGCTTGGATAGAAGATAGATGAGCAGGCTCAGGAACCGGAACTGATGAAATTCGGGGAAAACATGGAATTGACCAAAAAATGGAGGACAAGACGGTAGGTTATCGTAGGACGAATCCAACAAACTTAACTAGTAGTGCTGCAAGGTTTTCCACAAACATTTTTACCACTTGACAGTAAACTTATCACTATGCTGTAGCAATGTGGAAAATGCACATTAATGGCAACACAGACAGGAGTAAACAATTTTCATGTTTCTTGACTCAATATGCGAAGAATCCTCAACATAATTATAATGTATTTTTTTATATTTTTTGAGAAATGAGTTTCAAGAACAAAATTATGATTGCCATCTTTAAGAAGCAAAACTGATTGTTAAAACTGCATCGCGCAATTGATTTACTAAGATAGTTCTCGCCTAATTCTTATTCTTTTTCTTTCCACCAAGAAGTGTATCAATCTAGCATAAATAGGAGGTTAGTATGAAATAGGACAGAGAGAAAGTGAAATTAGTTAGACCTTGTTAAGCGAATAAAACGACGACTTTATCTGTTTTATCCTGCAATCAACAGTAAAATTCATAATCAGACTTACGAAAAAAAGAGAGATTAAAAGTGACTTAGAGATGGAAATAAGGAACAAGCTAGTTACTAGATGCATGAAAGGCAGACAACATAAAGCAAGCACTACTCTGAATTTTCACTTAGAATTAACCTCACTCCAACAACTGTTTATAACTGAAATTGTTTTTTTTTTATTCTCCTAATTTCATATATAAGAGGAATGTGATGAAGACTAATTCAGGCTCCACTTCTTTAAGGCAACATATCATCATTAAGCATGAAAAAAGTGGGATATAAATCTTATTCAGGTACTAAATCCCACTTATTCAAAAGATAAATCTACTTTGATATGATTTTCCTTGTAAACTTGTACATCTACATAAAAGGGCAGGACTCAAGTTACTTCTGATTCTGAAAAACATAAATGCTTGACTTACAAATTTACCAATCACTAGGTGTGAATATTGAACTTTGACCCAGATTGCTTGTCAAGCTGCAACTTTGAGGAGAATACACAATCTCCCATTATTTCCTTTACCAAGTAAAATGATTATAAACAGAGAAATTCTGCTAATTTAACTACGTTGACAATGTTTAAATCTTGCTCTTATCCCCCATGAATTAAAGTCACAAGTCTAAATGGCTGTAGTTTGTACTAAACAAGGTTACTAAGATAGTCAAGTATACCCGTGCGCACGCATAAGGGGATCTTCAAACGTTGCATTTGGAGCATATATCTCAAAATCTTGCCTTGTGGCACGTGACGCATATCTGAAAAATAATTTGCAAAAAGTGAATATAGTGATTAAAATGATTCATTACCAAATGAAATGTTGATAAACTGACAATTGTAGAGGATAACAGAATCAATAATTCTATTCAAAGAAAGATGATATGCATGATATATTAACTGGTGTGCGAGACAAAACTGGTGCTCCTATACGGAAAGCCAGGGGTGGATCTAGTGCAAAGGTTATAGGTTCACGTGAACCCAGTAACTTTTGCCTAGACCCTACCCTGTATTTGTACAAAAAAATCATTAAATGTACAAAAATATTTAGCTTGGAACCCAATTCATTGGTCCAGTTATCATTGTAGAATCCATAAACTTAAAATTCCGGATCCGCCTTTGAGGAAAGGATCTAACAAGCATCTCTTATACTCCTATTTCTGACATGAGAAGTTCACTAAGAAAGGTATATCACAACAAAAGGAAACACAAATCTACCAAGAAAAATATCCCCTTATGAAGGCAGAAATAGATTTGGATTCAGAATTTGCAATTCTCAGTTCACAAATTAATGACATGTCATCACAAGTTGCTTATGAAGAAACCATCGAAAGTATGCATCCATTATATAAACAGAATTATGGAAGACATCAATATTGTGCATAATTAGTGGTAATATGGTGCCCAAAACCTGCTTAGATAAGACTTTTCTGCACCTAAAACCTTACTATATTTCTGCCCATATGCTAAAAGTTATGCCTCAATTTTAACCATCAAACATTAACACACACACTGACACACACACAACCCCCCACCCCACCCACCCACCCACCCAAAAAAAAACAGAAGTAAAATAAGTGAAAAAGGAAAAATTGAGCAGTTAATACTACGACAATATATGCTTCAATTCCAAACAAGTGAGAGTCGGCTATATGAATTCTTATTTATGTCAGGGGCGGCCCATCCATAAAGCGGGTAAAGCAGTTGCTTTAGGCCCCACATTTATGGGGGGCCCATTTTTTAGTTATATCTATATTATATATATAAATTAAAAAATATATAAAATGAAACGGAAAGTTTAAACACAAATTTAAAATAGTGGACCACGAGTCCACAACTTTCTCAAAGTTTGCAAAGTGAACACAAGCAGAACGTGTGCACTGTGCATTGTGCAATTGTGCACTGTGCACTAATACTCTAATAGCTATGCCATTATATTATATATTATATTTTGTTCTTACTCACAAAACTTTGTTGAGCAAAGTGAAGACAAGTAGACAACTTGTGCAATGTGCACTAATAACTATGACACTATATTATATTTTATATTTTGTTTTTACTTCATTTTTCAACGGTTCAACTTATACCTAACGTGAGTAACACTATTGACTATACCACTATATTATATTTTTATACTTTGTTCTTCATTCTTCAATTAATCACACTCCATTCTTCATTCTTCATTCTTCAATAGCCAAAGATCAAAGCTTTATTTTGGATCTTCAGAGTTCAGTGTATTAATTCAAGAAATAGTGGAGTGTTTTTGTTTGTTCTATTTTCAGATTCAAGTCTTACAAGTTACAACAAGCATACTCGAACAGAAAATTTAATTTCATATCAAGCTATCCGTTTTTTAACCAGGTTCTATTATTCTATCTTTTATTATTTTCTCATCTAAAATTTAATATTTTGTTATTTAGTGCATTTTTTGATTATTTATTATTATTAGAAGATAAGTATGTCAAATAGAAAGTGTGAATCTGGTTATGAAAAACTAAAGAAAAAGAGAAGAATTCAAAATCTAATACAATCTCAAAAAGGTGCTCTTGACAAATTTTTATTGAATAATAAAAATCTTGAATCAGAAAAGTTGGGAGAGTGTTCTCTAGATGACCAAGTTAGTAATCCAGTTGAGTTAGATAATTCGAAAATTAATAATATTCAAGTAGAAAAAGAACAAGTGACAAGCCAGAAATAGATCCTCAAAATAATACATTGATGCTTATGAATGAAATAAATAATTCAACTCCTATAAATATATATGATCCTAGTCAATGGACTAATATAGATACAAAGTTGAGAGATCTATTGGTAGAAAATGGGCCAATTAGAATAATTGACACAAATTTTCCGAATGATACATTTTCAAGACATTTTTCTACTACACATTATATTCCAAAATTGGTGAATGGTGAAAGACATGATAGAAGATGGTTAGTTTATTCTAAATACTTAGATAAAGTATTTTGTTTTTGTTGTAAGTTGTTTAGTTTGAGTTCCGGAACTTGTAGTAGTAAACTAGCTAGTGAAGGTAGTAATGATTGGAGAAATATTAGTACTAAGCTCAAAACTCATGAAACAACAAATGAACATATTATTAACATGGCTGCATGGATTGATTTAGAAATAAGACTGCAAAAAGATAAAACAATCGATAAAGATGTTCAAGAACAAATCAATAGATATAGAGAGCATTGGAAAAATGTATTGTCAAGAATTATTGTCGTGATCAAAACTCTTGGAAAAAATAATTTAGCATTTAGAGGAAAACATGAAAAGATATATCAAGAGAATAATGGAAATTTTTTAAGTTTAATTGAAATGATTTCAGAATTTGACCCTGTCATGCAAGAACATATTCGACGAATTAAGCATGATGAAATTCATAGTCATTACCTTGGGCATAGAATACAAAATGAATTGATAAACTTATTGACAAGTGAAATTAAGAATAAAATTATTAAAAAAATTATAGAAGCAAAATATTTCTCTATCATACTTGATTGCACTCCAGATACAAGTCATCAAGAACAAATGTCTTTTATACTGCGGAGTGTGGATATTTCGGCAACTCCAATAAAAATTAATGAATATTTTTTAGAATTTTTAAAAGTAGATGATACAAGCGGAAAAGGTCGTTTTAAAGTTATTATAGATGAAATAAAAAATATTGGACTTGATATTGATAATTTAAGAGGACAAGGATATGATAATGGGTCAAATATGAAGGGAAAACATCAAGGAGTGCAAAAAAGACTTCTTGATGTAAATCCTAGATCATTTTATACACCATGCGATTGTCATAATCTAAATTTGTTACTTTGTGATATGGCTAATTCTTGTACAAAAGCTATATCATTTTTTGGAGTGGTACAACGTATATATTCACTATTTTCATCTTCTACTAAGCGATGGAAAGTATTAAAGGATAGTGTACCTAGTCTAACTCTTAAATCATTGTCACAAACTCGTTGGGAAAGTCGTATTGAAAGTATTAAAGCAATAAGATTTCAAACTCCAAAAATAAGAGATGCTTTATTGAAATTAGTAGAAATTAGTGATGATCCAAAAACTAAAAGTGAAGCTAATTCCTTAGTAACATATGAACTCGAAAATTTTGAATTTTTATTGGGTATGACTATTTGGTATGATATATTATTTGTTGTTAATTCAGTTAGCAAAAGTATGCAGTCAAAAGACATGCATATTGATGTTGCCATAGATCAATTAAAAGGTTTGATTTCTTTTTTTAACAAATATAGAGAAGAAGGATTTGTAACTGCTATGATTTCTGCCAAAGAAATTGCATTTGAAATGAATATTGAATCCGAATATCGTAAGAAACGTGTGATATCTAGGAAGAAATTTTTTGATGAGAATGTTGCTAATGAAATCTCAAAGTCTCTTGAAGAGTCCTTTAGAGTTGATTACTTTTTATACATTGTAGACAAGGCTATTGTTTCACTTCAAAATAGATTTGAACAATTTGAAGCATATGAAAATATTTTTGGTTTTCTATTTAGTGGTAAAAAACTAAGATCACTAAATGATGGAAATTTAAAAACACATTGCCTTAATCTTGAATTTTTCTTAAAGCATAATAATCAATCCGATATTGATGGTTTAGATTTATTTTCTGAGTTGAAAGTATTAAGGGAAATAGTACAAGTAGAAGATAATAGTTTAATCGATATACTCAATCAAATAAAGAGACTTGATTCTTTTCCAAATGCCTATATTGCTTATAGAATAATGTTAACAATTCCAGTTACCGTTGCTTCAGCGGAAAGAAGTTTTTCAAAATTAAAACTGATAAAACATTTACTAAGATCAACAATGTCTCAAGAGAGATTAAATGGGTTAGCTATATTGTCAATTGAGAAAGACTTATTAGGAGAAATTGATTATAAGAAAATTATTAGTAACTTTGCATCTAAAAAAGCTAGAAAAATTGACTTCAAATAATAATAAAAAAATTAAAACATTAAGGCCCCTCATTAAAATTTGGCTTTAGGCCCCAAAATACGTCGGGCCGCCCTGATTTATGTCAGTCTATTTAAGCCTGTCTCAGCCCAATATTCTAAAATTGTGGTTTCTCAATGCTACAAGTTGTCAACATTCTACTGATATATAAATCTTTGACAAGATCACTGAAAGTCTTCTACCAAACATTAATTGAACCTAAAGTAAACGTGCTAACATGATTATAAGTTAATCCCAACATTTATGAAAATCCTATACAAGAAACACCAAATAGATTGGCTTTAGCGAGGTCCCAGATTATAAGAATTAAAACTGATGTGGAATGAGAACAAATTCATAGTATTGGTCTTACGACCATATGGCACAATAAATTCCCTACCACCTAAAAATATATCTCATTGATACCCAAAAAAAAAAAAAAAAATAGAATAGAACAAGTAAAAAGGGGAAATATAAAATAAAACTTACAAGTTGAGAAGATGGGGAAGTATATAATCAGAGTCACGCTTTAAGGAATTATAATCACCGGCCGCCGCTTCCTTGCAGTACCCTTCTGTCTGTTGATCCTTCAAATCTAAGAAATTACCAAAATTATTCCCAACACAAAATGATAAACCCAAATGTTAATTAACAGCCATAACAAAAGAATTACTATACAACATACTTTTGGAGTTAGTATTATTTTCCATATGAGGGAGTTGGAATATATTAATGTTGTTGTTGACAAAAGAAAAGTAATAGGTGTAAGGTGTAGCTCGAGAAAGAGAGTATTATGCAGAAGAATGGAGAAAAGCAAAAGAGAGCAGATAAATGATGGGAGTGAGGGAATGGAACTTTGAAAGTCGTATTTGTTAGTGTTTTACGTGGAGCTACAACGTCCATTTCTGGAGTCGTCTCATTTGCTTCTCGTGTTTGTGATCATTAGCGGATTATAAATAGTTAGATAAATTTGAATTGGTAAAAAGTATTTTAAATATTAAAATTAATTTTTAAAATAATCATTTACGTGTTTGGATAGATATGCTGAAACTGATAATAAGCTATTGATATGTTTGGTAAAAAAATACTGATAAGTTATTTTTTTATTAAAAAGACTAAAATACTCTTAAAGTTTTTACAAAACATTATTAAAAAGTTTCTTTGTAGAGAAAATGATAAACAAGGAATATGGAATGAAGAGAAAATTAAAAAATTTATGTTGGAAAAAATATTTTGTAAATTAAAAAATATTATTAAGGATAAACTAGTAAACGTCTTGGTCAAACTAAAAATATTTATAAGCTGAAAAGTTATAAGTGCTCTCCTTTTCCCTCAACTACTTTAAACCAAGACACTTTCCGGATTTAGGTTCTCTAACTTATATCACAATTTGTTTGAATCTTTATGAAGTTGATTAATGTTCCATGTCAATTTAATAGTTAATAATTTAAAAACTATTTACAAAAAATATAGTGTAACACCTCACATTTAAATAAGGGTAGTTATTGCGGGTACCATTTAAACTTTTTATTTTAGTTATGTGGACATATTCTTTAATAACGTCTTTTCTAAAATTTAAGCAATTTATATAGACTAGTGAAATAATCGGCGCTTCGCGCGGCCTTAAAAGACATCTATAAAATTTCAAAAATAATGAAATATTCTTGAAATTTTATCGAAACAAAAAAAAATCATACATAACCCAAAATAGATCCTTGCAAAACCTAATCAAAAGTAGATCTTTGCAAAAATTAAGTAATCTAAACGTACCAATTTTTTACTTCAAGTCTGAGGTATTTTTCAACAATAAATTTTTTTAAAAATAAAAAAAATAAAACCACATTAACAAAAAAAATAACATCACGTATAGGTTAATTTGTTTTAAACAAAGAAGTAAGAATGGAAGTATAAACAAACGACGGCCTAACAGCAAAAGGCCTAAAGCAAAATTCTAGAAACTATTCTTGTATATGAAAAGAAGTTTTCACTTGCTGACAATGCATATGTTTTAGTTGCAATTTCCTCCATCTTCTCTATGTAATATCGACCGGTCTCTTACTAACTTGAATTACTCTTTTATTTGTCTTTTCACTTTGAATTACAAATTTAAATTTTTTTTTTTAAAAAAACCATCAAAATCTAAAAGGTAATAGAAAAAAAAGTATAAGAAGTTATTTTGCTAGTTGAGCCAGATTATTTTCTCATGTGTATTATTTTCTTAGAATTCAAATCCATATGTAATAGCAACCTCAAAATCTTTAAAATTTTCTATATGCACAAACAAAAGGAGTTTCTCAAAATGATTAAGGCTGATACATTTTCAATTTTCATAACTCGTAAAAATATGAAGAGTTCTAGAAAATCAAAATCGAAAAGTAAAGCACACTTCACATTCCACCGCCAAAACAACTTGTTTTAGCCACTAGAGTCATTCCAAATCGCAATAAAACTTACCAAGCATGCTTTAGAAATAACAAAAGGTACTCACATCTCAAGATTGTCATACTAATATAGGAAAAAAGACCCATAACTTTTAGTGGTGGAAAAAATCAATATCAACTCATCGAAGATCGATCCAGCTCTTATAGTCTCAACCATATGCTAATATGAGTCAGTGATTTTTCTGAAAAGCAAAAATATGCTATTACTCAGAATGTCCTCAACTACAATCCAGAAAGAATAAATGGACTAAAAAATTAAATTAAAATAAATTAAGAAAGGTAACGATAATAGAGTAAATCACAAAGAAGTTAGTGTTACAAAGCGAAACGTTAGAAGAGGTATCTCAAAATATTCGTAACCCACTGATCCGTGGGGTAAAAATGAGATCAAATTAAAATATACACAATCTATTCAAATAATAGCTAAGTATGGAGTGTCACAGATGATTAATTTTGTGAAAGAAAAGAAAAGAGAAAGAGTAAGAACTTCCGATCATTAATCGGAATCCACATTTATATACAAGGTTTTGGCTTAAAATTAATAGGATGCCAACCGATGCCAACCGTTGGTAAACTATTTGAAATGAAAAATAAATTACAAAATTAAAAAGATACAATCCTTCTCTTTCGTAAAAATACAACAAAAGAGAGAGGGAGAAAGCACATAAAAGAAAAGATCGATTGTCGCATCTCTGCAGTTCTGCCTTTGCTGCCATCACCTCTGCCTCCTATATGGCCACACTGCCACTTTTTTCCCGTTAAAATCCTTATATTGTCATGTTGAAACCTCTCCTCCTTTATATCCTTCCAATCTGAATGCACTCGTTAATTTGTCCAAATTAAGAGAATAAAATACAATTTCAAAAATATGGAATAAAAAACCTATGTAACCTTGTGAGAAATCTACATTTGGTTGCCTGCTAATTTAGTGTCACCTGGCTTTTACAGTTCAGAGTTTTGGGATGCAGTGTGTATACGGGTAAAATTGAACTCGGGATTTGACCGAGCATCCAACACGATAGTCCGGGATCGAGAGATGGTGATAAAATCCCAGAGATCGGCTCCTGCCTTGCCGAATTAGCCATCAAAACCACCAGACTTGCCTTTGAGTTTACTGAGGTCATAACCGGTTCTGGTTATAACGGTCTCAAGGAAAATAATGTCACCTTATACGACAAGAGTCCAAAATTCTCACAACTAATCAGAAATTACGGCAGAAATCACGGAACATACCAAAAAATGGGGACCAACAGTCAGCAAATCAATGACTTTTTACCTTTTATAGAACAATAGAATAATACCCTAAACGTAGGACTCCTCTAATATATAAATGAGGCCTAACAATTTATGAGATATATGGTAACATACATTCATAAGCAATACATTACCATTACTCTTTAAGTTCTTATTCTTTGGTGTCTTAGTGTCGATAAAAGTACATTCAGCCCAAGGGTGGCCAGCCTTCTTAGGCCGAAATTATCCAATTTGTGTGGTTTGCAGTTAATTTATCGTTATTTATTTCAATTGCAATCTAATTTATCGTTCAAATATTAAGTTAATCCGCATATCCTTTAAACCACTAAAAATTCAATTATTATTCGATTTTGAGGGAAAATAGTTTGGCGCGCACCGTGCGACTAAGGATAATAGCGGCAATTTGATACAAATCACCATAACACACCCCATTTTACACTTGTTCTTTAAAGTATTTCTGATTTCAGGTCAAAATCGAAATATCAAACCCAGAGTTTGTCCCTCAAAACATGGACACGGAATCCAGCCACCATGGCACGAACAACAATGCAACACTCGACAACTAGATACCCCCGCTCGATCCCGGCAGAATCCCAGTGGCAGTTCCCATCGACGCCTGTTCGCATGTGGCTATCGACATAAATCAACCTACCGACCCCGAAAACAACGTGCGAAAGGAAGTCTGTTCGATCACCCAGAACACACACGGCGGCGAAAATGATGGGATCAACCTACGTTTGAACTTCGAAATGCTATAGTCCCAACATATGGTGATAGCTCAATTGCAAAACCAAGGTCGAGCACCGAGTAGAATTGAACCCGAGCTCCCCAAGGAAGTCGTCCGTAGGAACTCAGACTGCAGGTACGATCTGATCTTGTAGGCCGAGTTGTTCCACGACCCTCGATCTGATGATGTTGGCCGAGTTACATAGATCAATCAACACATGTTTAACTCGATATTTATTTATGAGTACTGTTATTACCAGTGCATCGTCGTAGGGTTGTGCGATCCTTTCTGTGTCTTTGTCGTTGAATGATAAGGTTCCTTCCGGTATGTAATCTCGAGTCTATTTTTCCCTCGTGTGGATAGTTTGGTGATCAAACCAAATGTGATGAAACAATTAAGCATGGCGTTAAGTTTGAATGCTGGAAATCGGTTCCGATCGAGCACTCGAGATGAGCTCGGTTGCAACCAAAGAAATGAACAACTAAATAACACTTTGAACATAGCTAGAAGACAAAAGTAGACTTCTTTGCTTTGATATGCGTGCCAAAGTGGTAAAAAATGAAAATGTTCTCCCATTTATATAATAGGGGAGTTTCAATCCTAGTACAAGTCTAAATAAGGTAAAAATCCCTTTCTTCTAGTAAAACACGATCTGCAATTGATATCGGGCGTATCTGCGCCGTAATATCTGGTTGATGGCGGATATTTCGGCTCCTCGTTCGTCCTCTCTAACCGCCCTCCCTTTAACCTCGAATATTTGATGGCGGATATCTGGTTGATGTCTGATTCTTGACGTGTCATTCATTCCCTCGGGCTCTGATCTGTGGGCGCCCTCGGCTTTACCTGAGTCAGCGTTGAACCATGTTGTCTCTCATTTCTTCATCGAAAAATTGGGGATAATTTTATCCCCGATTTTACATGTACATTGATAGTCCCCCTCATTTCTCAGAGAGTAGATTTATAGGAATGACGAGAAGTGATTAATTGACCTTGGTTCCTTCCTTCGTACTCCATAAGCAAGCTGGCGAACTGAAACATCCTATCAGTCATGTCGCTCTGACTTCGGACACGTGTCAGCCTCTAGTTGACCATCCTTGGTAGTTACCGAATGTGAAACGCCACGCATTCATTATTTCTTTCCTATAAAAGCTCTGATTTCCTTTCTTCTTTTTTTTACTTTTTTACTATTTGATAGTCCCTGGAGGATATCGACCCCACAGATCATCATGTTTATGACATGCTGAGGTTTCTCTAGTTTGATTCATTTATTAGGATCCCTGTTCCTAAAATGGCTCTTAGCCCGATCATTGAGGAACTATCAGAGATGTTCGTTATTGAACAATCGGGCTACCTCTTCCCTTAATTGTCGACAATCTTCCGTTTTGTGACCATGATTGTCGTGATATTTGCATATTGGGTTAGGATCCCTTTGGGCTGGATCGGATTGCAAAGGTCGAGGCCATTTGGTATCTTTGATGTGTCCCATGGCGGACACGATATCATAGGCATCGATGCTGAAATTGTACTTTGATAGTCTCAGTGCTTCTTTAGGCCCGATGGGCCTATCGAAGCTATTTTTGCTCATAAGTCCTCAGTTGATCTGTCCTCGGTCATTAATTATTTCATTTCTCATAGGTTTTTGCCCGGACCCACTGCTTCTACGATCCTTATTATACGGTTGATACCGATCCCGGTTTGATCTAGGTTCGTGATCGGTGTCTCTCTTTACTTAGTCGATGATCCTAACGGGGTGTACGGATCCAGAAGGAGTCCCAAGATGGTCATCTTCGACCATGATTTTTGATTGGTACTGGTTATGTACATCGGTCCAAGTGATTGTTGGATATTCTACCAAGTTTTATTTCAATTATTGTGAAGCCAGTGATCTTCGAGCGTTGAGTTCTTGGGTGAAAGCCTGAACAACCCAATCGTCCGCAAACGGGGAAAAATCCATCAGTTCCATTTGGAACCGGGATAGGAATTCTCCGAGCATCTTGTTATCCCTCGGTTTTACTTTGTAAAAGTCTGACTTCCTAGTCTCGACCTTTATAGCTCTGGTGTGTACTTTTACGAAGGAATCTGCAAGCATAGCAAACGAGTCAATAGAATTTGGGGGTAAGTTGTGATACCATATCATAGCTCTTTTCTACAGGGTCTCCCTGAATTGTTTCAACAGGACAGACTCGATCTCATCATCCTCCAAGTCGTTCCCTTTGATGGCACATGTATAGGAGGTCACATGCTTATTTGGGTCGGTCATTCCATTGTACTTAGGAATCTAGGTCATGTGAAACTTCTTGGGGATCGGCTTTCGAGCCGCGCTCGGGGGAAAAGGTTTCTGAATAAATTTCTTAGAATCTAGTCTCTTCAGTATTGGGGGTGCTCCCGGGATTCAGTCGACCCTGGAATTATAGGTTTCCTCCTTTTTATCATTGGCTTCGATTTTCTTTTCCCCTAATTCTATCCGTTTCATCAGTTCTTCGAGTATTCTTATGATCTCGAGGTTAGATCCTTATTCGTTTTCGTTCATCCTCTCTGTGATCAGATCATTCATGTGGATGACTTCCCTGGGGAGCTCGGGTTCAATTCTGCTCGATGCTCAACCTTGGTTCTGCAATTGAGTTATCGCCACATGTTAGGACTGTAGCATTTCGAAGATCATACGTAGGTTGATCCCATCATTTTCACCGTCATGTGTGTTCTAGGAGATCGAATGGACTTCCTTCCGTACGTTGTTTTAGGGGTCAGTGGGCTGATTTGTGTCGATGGCCACTTGCCAATAGGCGTCGATGGGAACTGCCATTGGGATTCTGCCGGGATCGACCGGGGGTATCCCATTGTCGAGTGCTACATTGTTGTTCCTGCCATGGTGGCTGGATTCCGTGTCCATCTTTTGAGGGACAGACTGTGGGTTTGATATTTCGATATTGACCTGAAATCAGAAATACTTATGGTGCGTTATGGTGATTTGTATAAAATTGTTGTTACTATCCTCAGTCCCACGGTGGGCGCCAAACTGTTTTCCCTCAAAATCGAATAATAATTGAATTTGTTAGTGTTAAAGGATATGCGGATTAACTTAATACTTGAACGATAAATTAGATTGCAATTAAAATAAATAACAATAAATTAACTGCAAACCATACGAATTGGATAATTTCGGCCTAGGAAGGCTGGTCACTCCCGGGCTGAATGTACGTTTATCGACACCAAGACACCAATAAATAAGAACTTAAAGAATAACGGTAATGTATTGCTTATGAATATATGTTACCATATATATCATGAATTGTTAGGCCCCCTTTATATATTATAGGAGTCCTACTTTTAGGGTATTATTCTATTGTTCTATAAAAGGTAAAAAGTCATTGATTTGCTGACTGTTGGTCCCCCTTTTTGGTATATTCCGTGATTTCAGTCGTAATGTTCGGTCAGCTGTGGGAATTTCGGACCCTTGTCAGTTAAGTTGGCAATATTTTCCTTGAGACAGTTATAACCAGGACCGACTATGACCTCGGTAAACTCGAAGGCAAGTCTGGTGGTTCTGGTGGCTAATTCGGCAAGGCAAAAGCCGATCTCTGGGATTTTATCACCATCTCTATCCTGGCCTATCGTGTTGGATGCTCTGTCAAATTCTGAGTTCGATTTTACCCGTATATAGAAGATTAATAAAGAAAAAAAGGTTTGAATGAAGAACAATAGATGATTAGCGAATGAAGAACCATTATGAAAGATCTCAGAAAACTAGAATAAAAGAACTTGGAAGTGTTGAAATCTCTTAGACACGAGGGCAGAAGGTTTGAATGTAAAATTTGAATGAACAAAGGAAGAGGTATTTATAGTTTTCCAAGCGACGGTTCGCATCTGGGAGTGGCCGACCAGTAACTGACAAGCATTTAATGCCTTAAAAACTGGACCGACGGGACGTTTCAACTATTCTTGTCGCTTTTGTCATGATTTTTGTCACTTACATCATGATTTATCAAAGTGAGAATCGGGAGCTCATATCGTTTCTCCTCATTTACTCTCCAAAAAATGAGGGGACTTAACGTTATGATTTTTTGTCGCTTACGTCATGATTTATCGAAGTGAGAATCGGGAACTCATATCGTTTCTCGTCATTTACCCTCCGAAAAATGAGGGGACTATCTGTATACGGGTAAAATCAAACTCGGGATTTGATCGAGCACCTAACACGATAGGCCGGGATCGAGAGATGGTGATAAAATCCCAGAGATCGACTCCTGCCTTGCCGAATTAGCCACCGAAATTACCATACTTTCCTTCGAGTTTACCGAGGTCATAAACGGTCCCGGTTATAACTGTCTTAAGAAAAATATTGTCAGCTTATCCGACAAGAAATTTCTACAACTAACCAGACATTATGGCGAAAATCACGCAACATACAAAAAAGGGGGACTAACAGTCAGCAAATCAATGACTTTTTACCTTTTATAGAACAATAGAATAATACCCTAAAAGTAAGACTCCTCTAATATACAAAGGGGGCCTAACAATTCATGATATATATGGTAACATACATTCATAAGCAATACATTACCGTTATTCTTTAAGTTCGTATTCTTTGGTGTCTTGGTGTCGATAAAAGTACATTCAGCCCGAGGGTGGCAAGCCTTCCTAGGCCGCAATTATCCAATTCGTGTGGTTTGCGATTAATTTATCGTTATTTATTCTAATTGCAATATAATTTATCATTCAAGTATTAAGTTAATCCGCATATCCTTTAAACCACTAATAAATTTAATAGTTATCCGATTTTGAGGAAAAACACAGTGTTTGCGCTTGTCCTTAACCTTGCTTCTTGGCAATGTTTGGAAATGCTAGGTATAGCATAGACAACCCACACAATTCTCACACAACCATGTTGCATACTAGACTTATCATAGTAAGGTGCTCTCTCCATTTCTGGTTCTCTCGTTCTTTTATTGCTATTCTTCTTTATTATATCATTCAATACACAATTGAAAACAGAAATTAAGAATTGTAACGATTGTATAATTAGAAACATGATTGAATACTAAAAGTCAATAAGGAGACCTAAACAAGAAGAAGAAGAAGAAGAAGAAGAAGAAGAGTGGGAAAAGGACTTGATAAAGGAGGAAACATGGGTGTAAAAGAAATAAATGATAATAATAATAATAATAAGGAATGACATAAATAGGATGTATTTAATATTCTCCAGATTTTGTAGACATCAAATGAGGGGGAAAGGTCCAAAAAAAAGGAGAAAAAAGATAAGGTACTTTCATGGCTTATGAGATGTGTCATATCATCTTTTTTAGTCCCAACTTTATATAGATATATAGATAGATTGTGAATAGCTTATTTAAATACCACAAAGAGATAGAGTTACTAGTGTATATTTGAGTGAAGAATTCATTGAAGAAACTATCTTGATAGAGATATGGTGCAATTAATTACTTAAGCAAGTTTTAAAATTTTCAAAGCAATTTGGAACAGTATATTTTCTACGGTAACTTGCCTTACTCTCAGAATATACATATGACTTAAAGGAATGCGATTAAGGTATAAAACTATTTTCACGTGATCTGGAAAAATCCAACTTGACAAATTGATAATCAAACATGAAACTCCAAGAGTTGGGTATTATAAATTAGTTACAAATTAGCCTTAACAAGAAAGTTAATTCGAGAACGATATGATGTGATCATAGATTGATTGAAGGAAGGCGCACAGATTGCTCGAGGAGACGTGTTTGGTATTTCGGTACGAGTACTGTAAGTAATCTTACCGCAATTTGTGTTTTCACAACTTGTATGATTTGCATATGAGTTCTAATATGAATATGTTACCGATTATTTTAAAATTGCATGTGGGATACGTCTTTTACTCGATATGATACCGAAATGGTTATTTGAGATGATTATTGTTGTTTTAAATATTCTCTTTATTACTAGATATTTTTACCGTTACCAAAATAAAATTACATGATTTGATAAGAAATGATATGCCCTTTATTATTTTGAAAATGCTTTCATACGAGTATTGACTATTTACAAGAAAGAGTATTAATAAGAGGAGACTTTGAAGGATCTCGTAGCTAATGGCGGGTTCGTTAGACCTGGTGCATCTTGTATTTACGAATTACCGATTACAGTTATAGCCCTCACTAGTGGGAAGGTAGAACTAGCATACAGTTACAGTTTTTCCTCGAGTAGGGACCTATATTTATATTCGACTCCTTTTACAAAGGGGTCCATACAGTGATACATACATGATCCTTTCTTGAAAACCTCCCAAACATAAAGATTTGCTATGACACAGAGTTTACCGAGTTTATTACCGATTTCTTAAATTGATTTATGTTACATAAAATACATGAATAGACTGATTATATTTACCGTTTTAGAAAGGGCATTATTTTGATATTTTCTAGTTAATATACTAGCATATTTTTTGACTTGTCCCCATTAAAAACGATTGTGGTTAAGTGTTATTACTCACTAAGCTAGCGGCTCACTCTCCGCTATTTTTTTTACAAAGACAACAGTTGACGTGAGCGAGAATTTCGTTAATTATAGTACACGAGTTGATAGATCCTGGTGAGCCCCGTACTTGATCGCATGGGCGAAGAGTTTAATTATTGTTATCGTTTTTTTCTTTTGAAACTCTTAGAGTCGCTCCATAGTCATTTTTATGAGTGTCATAAGTATTCTTTTATTGATATAGACTTGTGACTCGTATTAGACTTTCCTATAATATATTTGGAGATTGAGTTAGTATTATTGTGTTGGAAATATTTCGTGGATGAGGATTATAACTTGTTTTGGTGGATATTACTTGGTTGTGTTGTTGATTTCTAAGACAACTTTATTTTTGGATAGTCCTAAAACAGGAAAAACTCTGTCCGATTTTCTGTAAATTACCGATGAGGCTTACTTGGGAGCACTTGCTCCTAAGCATCGGTCATGATCCTAAATTGGGTCGTAACAAATGGTGAAATAAAATTTGTTTGCTTCTTCAAATAATAACAATTTTATTTTTTATGAAACAGAGAGTATTTATGGAGTACTAGATTCGCATGTCTCAAAGACCCACTAAATGATGAAATTAACATTTCTTATAGAAGGAATTATTTTATTTTTTTCAAAGCTGAACTCGAAATATCTTACGGTACTAATAGCATGTTTGACCAAACTTCTAAAATCAGCTTATTTTGATAAGTATTTTTCTTAGAAGTACTTTTCAAAAAAGTATTTTTGGTGAGAAGCAGTTTGTGTTTGACTAATTAATTTGAAACACTTTTGAGTAGTAATTAGTGTTTGGTCATACTTTTGAAAACTGCTTCTAAGTGTAATTTTCTCAAAAGTGATTTTAGAGAAAATCTACTTTTTTCTGTTTCTCTACAACCTCAATTTTTGACTAAAAAGTATTTTTTTTTTCTTCTAAAAGCTTGGCCAAACAACCTCAATTTTTGACTAAAAAGTATTTTTTTTTTCTTCTAAAAGCTTGGCCAAACAATCTCAATTTTTGGCCCAAAACACTTTTAGCCCAAAGAAAAGCTTGACATATAGGCTAGGCTATAAGAATGTAGGAACCGTTAATATCGTACCGCTCTTAATTTGATGATGATTTGACCCTTTCGTGTTAAAGTCTTGTCCACCTTCTAGTACTTGGATATTTGTACAATTCATCATTTGGCGATTAAATACTAGAAACTACACCCGCTTATCTTAGTAATGTACAATTTCTTGAGTGAAAAGAAAATTGTTAAAAAACAGTAATGTACGATTTGTTAGGTGAAATGTACAGAAAAAATGTACAATTTGTTAAAAGAAATCATACTCTCTTGAATTACTTGGGATTTCGACCAAATCAAATTGCCAAATAAAACGCCCTAAAGAACAATAAAGGGCATATTTCAAGGAAATTATAAATTCCCCGGCAAAGATCTTTATCTCACCACGAAACATTTTTAGGTTATGTTTGACAGGCGTTTAAATTTCAAGGATTTAAGTTAACATTTGACTTAAATTCAAGTAATAATATTCCAAGGGAAATTTACACAAATATGATCATTTTGCGCCGCTATCCAGGGGAGGAAAGGGGTGTAGCCTACCGGCCATAACTTTCTACACAAAATATAAATATATAGTATGTAAAAACCTACTAAAATCTCGACAAATCTTATAAGTGAACCATAATTTAGATGCTGAAAATCTTAAAAGTTGAACCCTCGCAATGTGTAAGCACCAAGATCAGCGACCTGACAACCCCACTCGTGCACAACTGACGCTACAAAAAAAAACGCAAAAAGCCTATATGAATGAATAAAGACAAATTTTTCTGTACAAAATGTTACACGTCATGTTAAACACTTGTACTACTAGAGGAAATTAAAAAACACTACATTTTACAGTTCTCATATCATATATACTCCTCACTTTTATTTCCTGAAACTTTTCTTCCAACCTGCAGATACTACACACAGAAGTAGTAAACAAAGAACCAAAGGACTGCCATAAACTTGGCAAAAGAACTCAATCAGGTAACAACTACGTCACGAATCAGCATAAGATAGTGTCGAATGCAGCTAGCTTTTGTATTCTGAGGTTCATCGTTTTGGCTCATTCAATGTCTTACCCTCGAAAAATTCACCAAGCATACGTTCAAGATCTTCAGCCGAGTACCTGATATACTTTTGGGGATTCTTACCATTCTCAACCATTGGCCTATTGCAAAAAAATACATTCAATCATCAGAATAAGAATAATTGCTACTAGCAAAAGAAGTAATGTTCACATACAAAAAACATTACCAGCCAAACTGCCTAAACATAAAGTTTGAGGCAACGAATTTTGGATGCTAATGATCACACATTCGAAATGTATCATTTGATCAACAATCCTCTTGTGATTCCATATCAAGTGTTTTCCAAAAACCATAATGCCAAAAATAAATACAAACGAAATTGGTTAAGATATCATACCCGAATCGTTTGATGAAAGACCTGTATGCAGGCAGTAAGACTTCAGCAACTGCAAGCCTCAATGATTCTCGTAACTCAGTGTCTGGGACTGTCCATTGACTTTGTCTTTGATGAAGCTCCTCGAATTGAATATTGAAAGTCTTCAACCTGTAAACAATGACCAAATGATTAGCGGACTGGAATGAAGATATTCATTTGATCATGAAGTTAACCTCAGCTAAAGAAATGAAGGACCTTTCTTTTACAAGCGCTCTTGAAACTCCACTGCTATTTTGTCCGTCTACACCCATAGAGTTACTGCCCCCAGATGATGTTAGCCCTTGAATCGATAGGCATTGCAGAATCTACTTCAAAATAAAAACAAGTTATTGACTATGATTAGTTTATGCAAAAACTATCTTTTCAGATAAGTTCACTCAATCCTAGAATCCCGGAAGGAGAACGCAAATCAAAATAACCAGGATAATTGCACGAAAATATCAAAGAAGAAAATACCAAAATATGATGATGATGACGATGAATAAAAGAAAAGGAATGGGTAGTTTATGTGCCGACTTTTCAACAATCACATAGTTTACTCACTGATGTAGAGATAATCTATACCATATATGAAAGTGCCAAATATTTTGTGGTCTAGTGTTTTGGTTTTTCACCAATATGCTTCTATCTATTTGAGAGGCATTACTTGTAATATTTAGTAGTGTTCCCTTTGTAGGAGACATTTTCGGAAACATGAAAAGAAAAAGAAAGAACAAATAGTAAATACCACCACAGATAAAATTACATAAAAACATAAAGTAATTCAAGTGACTGTAATTAGACATCACAAAAGGAGCAGCAAAGAAGGGAAAATTAATGAAGATAATAGTCACATATCATCATGTCAAAGTTAATCACTTATGGTATTATCATTAACTTAACTTCAACTTTGAATAGCATTAATAAATGTTGCGGATCAGAGAATAAGTTCAAATTTCAAAATTTTGTTGCTTCTTCTACTCGTCTCTTTGTTCTTCCTTTTTTCCTTTCTTTCAGAAGAGAAATAATGGGGAGAAAGAGGCAAGAAAATCAATACCTTTGCCCAAGCAATTCTTTTGTATTGATTTGCATGTTGCTGTACAACTCTCCGGTGTCTTTGAACCCAATCATCACCTAATAAATCCTTGGCTTCAGACCTAGAAGAAAACAAATTATAAGCAACAATTTTCAAGAAATTATACCACTACTAAGCCAGTCACCGAGCATGTAACGAACCTGCGAACAGATCTGACCATGTAGTGAATGTTGTTCATAAGGAACAAGTTAGTCAGAGCTGGATCCTTATACTGCTTAGATTTCCCATCCAAATTGGTTTGAAGAGCTTGCATTATGCGCATTGTGACAGAAGCTAGTTGAGAATTTGAATCTCCATTTTCGAACTCTTGGAACAGTTGTTTCAAAGTTGATTGATAGCTGAACAGAAAGAGCCACACAACTTGTCAGGTTTGGTCATATTTAGTTTCAAACAGAAGTATACTTAATTGTTTAAGCAGAGAAGAGGTGTAACAGCTGAGGACAAGATCTCCGTAGTTACACATCTAACAAACATTTTAACAAAGTAAAAGCTCCTTTATCTCCCTTCGTATCAGATAGTTACGAAGACAAAGCATTCTAGCCGCTAAACTAAATAGAAGCAACAATAGCTACTCTACCCACAGAAACCAGTGTAAATAATACACGAGTAACACTTGATTCTTGCATGTTCTTTACTAGCAAACATACAGCGGCTGCAGTTGCTCCATAGCACCCACATCACAAGCATTTAGAACGATAGACCATACTCTCAGGTTTCCTTTTCTCACAACATTACGTCCAATAGCATAGCTGTTCCTTACCTCTGAGGCACCAGCCAACTCACATCAAGCCAAAAGCTTGGTTCCAACAACTGCTTTACAATCTTGTGATGCAGCAATTTGCGAGTTCCTTAATATTTTATGATCAATTTTGCATGTAAATTCACATAGCTAAAAGATTCTTCCACTCAACCCTCGTGCTCTGCTTTTGTGACTAGTGTTTTATAAATTTCTAGATGCCTCAAAACCTAAGCTCGCTATTCATACACCTCGCTTCTAGATCAGTAGATCTGCAACTTGCCTTTCTAATGCATTTATTCGTGAAACCATCAACATCCATGAAACTTTAAATCGAACATCTTGTCCATCCACCCCTTCAGAGCAAACAACAATCAAGAGAACCAGAATGCAAGACATGGTAGTTTGAACTAGTTCCACACAATTCTCCCAGTTGCATAAAACTTCTTATTTTATGGCATATTAAAGAGAAAAGCTGGGTAAAGCACACTACAAGTTGTTCCACTAGCTAGTGAAGAAACTGGTCTAGCAGTATCAAGAAGCTTCCAATTATATGAATATTAAAAACATCATTTAGTTGAGATAACTTACTCGAACAGGAACTTCACATAATTAATCACATAGCTCGTCAAGGGATGGACAGTTCCATCTGATACGGCGGTTTTGGTTGCATCTTTCTCAACAGCTTCTTCAAAATCACGAAAGGTTTCTTGGGCTGTCTGAGCAAGTCGCTTTGACAAACCAAAGGCAGATTCCCTGATTTCATTGCAAGATTTACCTCTAAAAAGTGATTCAATCTGCAGAAATCCACAATATTCATGTGTATTAAACCAGAAGGCTGATAACAGATTACAAAGTTGACAAAGATGAAAAAACAAATACACCTAAAACATTGTGGGATTCATTAGAAAGATATAGGATGAAACCAGAGAAATGCAGCAGACCTCTAAGAGAGGACTGTTTAAGCCAAAATAAGTCAAACGACATTCAGCGCAAATATATATACACATACTGGATCAAACTGTTCCTTTTAATTGTTATATATGGATCAAACTGTTTTAAGCAACATACGATCATAATTCAGTAATCAGTATTACTATTTGTTGTCACTTTTTTTTTTTAATAATAAAAAAATTATTACATAGGGGCAGGGGAAGGGGAAATGGGGGAGGGGATTAAAAGGTGGGGAATCGAACCCTCACCACCAGGTGAAAATTCAGGTAGCCAACCAACTGAGCTACTAAGATTCCGTGTGCTTACTTCACTTACACCATACTTTTCTAGTAGGTACTGATATTCCATTTGTTATTGTCATGGCATCACCATGTTTTCAGACCATGCAAAATTTCATTTGGGACCATATCCATTTAATAGTCAGTAGTCTTTTAGCAACAGACTAGCATAACTTGAGATTATTATATCTTCCGGATGGCAGGCAGCTTTTAAGCCTGCAAGTATAAAGTAAGATGGAACAACCGTATAGAAACCTGTTACTACTTATCAAAGAAACAGGTGCATGTTTTGGCTTAATTATCAATCATGTGAGTCAGGTAATATATTAACACCCTCAATTAAAGAGCATTATCTGTAGCAAACATCTATTAACAACTTGCTTAAACTATACACAGTAGCAATTAAACCAATGTCAATTGTCACCACAATTAAGACATTGATACCTGATTGAGGACTTGAGCAACAAAGGTTTAACGAAAATTTTAGTCCATATTTTACTCTTGACCTTTTCCACTTTACCACAATTTAATATATCAAAGCTTGTCGCTAATGTGCATACCTCTGAATGAAGTTCCCGCATTATTTCATACATATCTAGAAGCACAAACAACTTCTCAGGTGATCTTTTGCTTTTGGCAATTGCATCACCAAAACTAAGCAGCACAGCAACACTCCCAGTAGTAACTTCAGCAAAACATTGATCTTTGAGGTGCTCAAATCCTTCAAACATCTGATCACAAACATTTCTCTCCGCAGCAAATAACAATTTGACCTATTATCATAAGATAGTCAAATGCTGATTTTTTCCCAACTTACTGAGGTTGTTAGAGAAAACTTACAGCAATCCGCATAAAATGAATCCAATTCCCAATTTTAAATTCCAGAACTTCCCATTGCATCTTCTGGACATCATCTTTGCTAAGTTTTTCCACTCCCAACTTGCGAAGACTTTCTTCCAGAACAGGAGAACGGGTATCCCTATGGCAGCAATTTATAAATTGAAAGAATGAGAAAAGAAGGCAACAGAGGAACTAAAGGAAGAATTTGCTTTGACAGAAAATTGATGCGAGATGTATATAAGAATCTTCATAATAATACATTGAAGTTCATCAACAAAAACACAAGAAACTGTTTACACAGACAGCAATAGCAAAAGGAAGCACCATGTCCATTGACAAGAGTTAATTCAAGATAATGATACTTACACCTCACCCTTATTTTTTCCAACTCAATCTTCCAATCTCAGGTCAATCACAATATAAGAACATTGGCAGAACCGAAATGCTTCCCATCAACTCAGAAAAGGGCATATTCTACCAATCCAACAACGGTATCCCATTATATGACTCCACTAAAGAGACTACAACCCTGCATCCCCCCCCCCTCCACCAACACACAAAAAAAGAATCATGTCATTCCATGACTAGGGGTTCCAATTTGTACGTTGAAACTAGGTTCATGAGTAGGCTGTATCTCTTAAATATAACATTGATTTCTAGAATCACAGCCAAAGCAATTATTTTGTTCCTTTTCTTTGTTTCTTTAAATTTCCCAAGGTTTACGAGTAACCTTATTCTGGCTTAATAAAGAAATGATTCAGCTTTTTCACAGCAGTGGGTGGATCTATCATCTAACATAAAATTCTGATTGTTCAAGATCACATATAGTTCAATATTTCTATCGTTAAATAACAGATATTTACCTGTATATTTTTACCAGCTGTTGTTGATGACCAGCTTGAACCATCTGTTGGACTAGATCATGCAGTAGTGGCAGGATCCTTGGAGGAATAAGAGTTGGTGGTGTATAGACGGTATTATCTGTTCCGTTATTATGCTCAGCATGACTACTTGACAAATGGTTCTTACCGTTAGATTCTCCTGGTGATCCAGATGATGGTCGCATTGAATTTGGAAGGCATTCAAAAAGACGTTCTGGTTCAACAGGTTTGCTGAAAAAGCAGAACCCAGATTTAGTCAAAGCTCAATTGAAATGTAAAACAATGGCACGCAAGTAATGAAACAGTATACACACAGACAGCTATAAAGCCCCCCACAATCCACATTTCACCACTGCTCAGTTAGCAGCGGAGTACAGCACAAAACAATAGTTTGCTGAAAAAGCAGAACTCAGATTTAGTCAAAGCTCAATTGAAAAGCAAAACAATAGCATGGCGAGTAATGAAATAACAGCATACACCCCGACAAGTATAAAGCCTTCCACATTTCACCACTGCTCAGCGAGCAGCGGAGTACAATGCAAAACTATTGCAAAGCAAGTGATGAATAACAGCATGGCCAAGACAAATATAAAGCCGCCCACACTTCTGTTAGAACTTACTATGATACACAACACAACTTACCCTACTTTTAGGGAGAACGCAGCCTATGAACTTGAGGTCTTTGGGGCTTAACTTTTACCACTAGAACAGACCTTCATTGGCCAAACATATTCAGTGTATATCCATTGACCAGACTGAAGATCGAGAACATAAGCCCAAAAATAGGATTGTGAAACAGACAGTTACATCTTTATGAGAAGACTAGTAAGAAAATGCTCGAGTCTCAAACCCAAAAATGCTATTAGGCCACAATAATAGCCCGCATAAAGGTCAACTTGAAGAGTAACTGAATACTTATTTCCATATATTGTTACAGCTATAATTTACATGAAAGGTAAGAAGTAAACTATAATCACTATGACCATTGATAATTGAATATTGAAAAATAGATAACCTCACAAATAAGGACAAAGAAATTATGAATGGAGAGAACAAACAAAAGGAATAAATTGAAGAATAGGAGAAGGTGTCGAGATAAAATTATGAAACATATACTCTTTCTGTTTGGATGAGAAAGAATAATACTTTGAATGGTTTACTTTCTATAAAAAGAATAATAATGATACTTTGAATGTTAAGAATGCCAGCAAACCTGTAAGATGACAACAGCTGCTTAAACTCCTCTTCAAGCTTTGAAATAGCCTTAGCAAGTAAGCTATTTGCGTTGTTGAGCACTCCATCACTACTCTTGAAGCTTTTGTTGTTGTTGAAGAAGCGAATGTTGTTTCTCAATTGTTCAATTGCTTCAAGGTAACTTTCTAGGTCCTCGTGTGGGCCTTTAAGTATTTTCGCCTCCGCCTACATGTGATGGAACCATGAATTGAGCAGCTCCAAGTTGAAAAAGAATATTTCAAAAGTAACCCAACTTTGCATCAGACTAGAAAGGAAGGACTACATTTCGACGGTGGATCTTTCTTTTTTTCCCTTTTTCCATTTTAACCGCCAGAGAAGATTGTGTTTACCCTACATCTCTAGCACAAAGAAAAAACCCCATTTTGAAACCACGTTCCAGTGAAACTCATTTGACTCTGGAAAAAGCTGTAGTGTTTACTAGTCAAAGGTAGCAATAGCACCCATGATTCCCTCTTTCATTGCTGTCCGTAGAGATTCCAATTCCATAATGTCGAGTGCAATTACTAAAAACTGCTAAAGGATCGTCGTTGAAAAAATAGGATGAGGCAGGGTTCTTAAATGCCCAAATTATAATGCTAGCGGTGAAACGAAATTCATATGGGTTCTATAGCAACTGTTGGAGTCATGATTACCTTTTTTATGGTGACAATAATTCCTTTGACCCAAATGTATCGAGTAACTATATTTTCTATTCCAAGCAGTACAGGCAACAAGAATTAATGACCAACTCATACAAGTGTCCTTGAGAATAAACCCTCCAAAAAAATAAAAGTGAGGTGCACGTCAAGAAGGTGAGGGTGATGAGGTACCCCTTTTGGAAATGGGAAAGTGCTCTTTTTAGGCCTTCATGAAGGAGAACAATACATCTAAATCCTTTATTTCAAACTATGTGACCATTGTACCTCGGGGATTTCTTGGTCATCAAAAAACAAAGAAGAATTAATCCAAATAGGCGCTCACCCAAGCCCTTAAACTAAAAATAGCATGTGGATGTATAATATATATATAATCCATATATAATGTGTATAACCGTGTATAATCAATGCATAATCTACGTATATCAGCGAAGAAAAGTAAACAATGAATCCGGCCGGTTATTTATGTAAAGATCCCAAAATTAAAAGCAATACTACTACATTGACAGTAGAAGTGAACCACAAAGTTTGGACAAATTCAATCGAACAAAGGACTGCAACTATTTATCCAGCGAAAATATTCTACAGAAGGCAACTTTTATAAGTGAAAATCCTAAACTCTTTTTCTGTTCTTTTGCTAACATCTTTTACAAGTTAAAGCTAAAGTCAATTGGGGTCTACTCTCTTTTTTTATTCTGGGATACATATGGATAATTCCTACTGGTGAAATTTGAAATTTATTGTAAAATTAGGCACTACCCATATCATCTCCATATAAAATGTCAGTTAGGAATCAAATTGTTGAGCATCTGAAAGATTAGCTATTTTTACTAACTAATTTCGATACTGCAAGTGAACCATTAATTGTGAAATCCCAAAATATTCAACAAAACTCTAACAACAAAGCGCCATCAATGACAAAAATCAGAAGTTAAAGCAAACCTGACGAGAAAGATCAAATTGGGACAGGATAACATCCGCGGCCTTCAAAGTCTTATCAATGTTCACATGAGCCTTCCGAATAGCATGAGTCCTAATCTACATAGAGCATATTGAGTACCAATCAATAAATGGCAAAACTGAAAATGACCAAAAATGTTAATGTCTTGACCAAAAATTAGAACAGCTGTAAGAATTCCAATCAGCCCAGTTGACCCAAAATGGAAATCTTGAAATGAAACACAACCCAAACTCTCATCTTTTTCAAGATTCCAATCCTCTCAACCAAAAATGACCTTGATTCCCGGCAAATATACCACCACCCAAAAGAGGGAAAAAAACAACAAAACCAACACCAAAAAAAAAAAAATATGATACTTTGTTTTACATATTCAAAATTAGAGCAGTTGTAAGAATTTCAATCAGCTCAGTTAGCTCAAAATGGAATCTTGAAATGAAACACAACCCAAAATCTCATCTTTTTCCACATTCAGATCCTCTAAAGCAAAAATCACTTTAGCTCCCAGGCAAGTAAAACCCCCCTACCCCACCCCCCAAAAAACATAAAAATCATACTCCTTTATTTCCAAATTTGAAATAAAAAGGGATTTTCCATTTTGTTTTATTTCCCTTTTTCTCCATTAAGAACATTAGTTAGTAATTGGTGGTTGGCACCAAATATATTTGGTAGCAGAAACTAGATCCAAATTTCAAAAACAAGGGATCTTCAATTTGAAAGAAACAAATAGATTAAAACTTTGCAACTATTTCTTGATCACATACAAAAGTAGACAAACATAAGTATAAAAAACAAAGAACAAACCTTTGAGGAAAAATAAAAGGGCTACCTGGGTTGGACGCATAGCAGTTTCAAGAGCAGAAAGACGATGGTCAAAAGAACCCAAAATAGAAACCATGTTATCTGTAATGGACTGACTCTTGTGTACTGCTTCTCTCATATTTGCTGCTCTTTCACTTAACATATCAATACCTACTACTGCTATTCCTCCCCCGCCTGTGTTTCTTGGCATACCCATCTTCTTTTTTTCCTCTCTTTTGGTGTGAAGACTTGTTCAACTTTTGCAAGAAGAAGAAAGAATAGGCAAAGAAATTGAGGGGAAATGAAAAAGATTTGTGTAAGGAAAGGAATGAAAGTAATAAATGAATAATAGGGAGAACAAAAAAAGGGTTAATGGTAGTTGACAACGGTGGACAAATGTATTGCCTGTGACAGGGTGTGCCTTGGTTGGGTTATGGATCCTCCTTTCTTCTTTGTGTTGTCAAAATGGTCAACTTTGAAAATCTATGTTACTTATATGTCACTTAAAGGGATTAAAATGGCACTTAAGTATGTTGCAGTGTTAGAAAATTATAGTCCTATTTAGTATTTTTACCTATTACACTATGTTATAGCTTTATTTTCTAGATTAATCAATTACTCCATATATTTATATGCATTATCTATTCTGTAAATTATTTAAATCGAATAATATAAAAAAATTATGTTATCAATATGCTTTTTCTAAACCGAGTATCTATTGAAAATAATTATTTTACCTTTAAAAGGTAAGGGTAAGGTTATTTATACTAGGTTTGTTATTGTTGTTGTTATATAGATTTATTGTTGTTGTTGTTATATGTTATCAATGTATATTTATAAGTTAAATTGAAAGAATAAGGAATTTTTTTACCTTTTTGGGGTATTTATTCATGGCTCCACAGACAAGTTGGAGTTGATCAAAACTCCAAATATCGAAAAAATGCATCTTTTAGTTACTAATTGAATTACTTTTTTATCTGCTGCTACTTGAATTATTTTAAACATAAATTTTACTGCCTCAACATAAATATTCGATGAGTTCTTTTATGTTGTATTTAAGTATTTTAGTTTGTTTCTTATATGATAACACGTCTCAAGTTACATGAAATTCATGATAACGTGTGTAATATAAAATTATAAATGAAGTTAATTGCTACACAAAAATTGATAGGTGATGAATTTTATTGAAGCATTTACCTTTAAAAGGTTAGACAATTTTTTTTTTCACGTATAAAAACTTATTATTGTCACCTAATAATTACATTCGTTCCTTTTTTCACATGTTCTAAGATACATGATTTTTTAAATCTATTAAATTTTGGTTCAACATTTTTCGGGAAAAATTCATATACAATCTTTGGTCAGAGACTCTATTATTTTAACTAAATCTTTTTCTATTTAGCTAACGATAATGAAGTTTTAGTTGAATTTTCTTTTAAAGGAATTTGACCCGGAAAAAAAGTGATATTTCTCATGTTGAGGCTCCTGAATATATATTTCTTGATTGGGAGAAGGCAAGAGAAGTTTGGGTGGCATGACAGTATGAACTAGACATATACGCACTAGTATAACATAATTCTTTAATCGTGTTGTTAATGACTCAAATTCCTTAAATTCAGTAATTTAGAAAATTTGGGCTAGAGAAACGAATTTGTGTGGTAAAGTTCTTTCTCCTACTTATGTCTATCCGAAGCTCTATAATTTTTAAGCGAATGGGAGATTGCCATGAGTGAAAAGCGATTGAGAGGTCTAGTGAGTGCTTCAACTCGGGTTGCGGCCCCGTCTTGGTCTAGGCCTCCACATTGGCTCTAAAAATGCAACATAGATATAAATGTCTTCCTTACTTCGGGCTATAGCGGAGCATGGACTATGTGCATAATTAAGCAGGTCAAGTTATAGCTGCAACTTGTTCGTTTTTTCGAGTTGTATCAATGCTAGGCATATGCTGAAATTATGGGTTCACATTTTGCTCTCATCTGGTTAATTTAATATTTTAGTGTCTCAAGTATAGTTGCATGCGATGCCCAGGAAATTGTGCTTTCTTGTAACTCCTCAGCTGAAGATTTTACAGAGTTTGGAGTTCTTTTATAGGATTGTCGTTTCTTGTTAAGGAGAAATCCTAATATTTCTCTGGTTTGGGTTAAGAAACAAGCAAATCTAGTTGTCCATTGCTCGGGAAGAATCTAAAAGTTATGTCAGTCCTTCCTATTGGGAGTATTCTCCTGGTTTTATTATAAATTTATTGGTTATTGATTCAACCCAATAAAAGTATTTGTTTGAGTTCAAAAAAATGGGCCAACATATTCCATGAAGTGAAATATTCTTCTATATTAAAGCATGGGAGAGGAAATAAATTAGAAAAAGGATTCAATTTGTAGGAGTATTATATATTGAGTGTAAAGAATTCTTATGCCTTTAATGTATTTTAATATGTTATAGCAGGTTATCAATCTTATTCTTTATGTTACTAATTCCCACTTATTATGGATAGTTAGTTGAAGATCAAAGAAACTTTAAGAATGCACCCTCCAGACCTATAATAGTACCTAGAGAATGTAGGGAGGAAACTTGAAAACTAAAAAGTGAAACCTCATCAACTGTGTTTTTTATAGTTGGTTTATATATGTTCCACTTTATAAATTTACATTCTTGTTTGGGATATGCATTTAAATGTTTCAAACAATCTGCTTCTATTAACTTCCACTTTCAATTTTGAGGTGATATACAATCTGCCTTCTCAAATTGATGTATATATATTAGTTGTTGAATTATATTAACAGAATTAAAGTTTATATCATAGTGATAAAGATGTTCAAAATATATTTTAGGTCATGATTTTGATTTCCAAATATTTTAGCATCATTTGTCTCATATCCTCTCTTCATCCCTGCCAACAACCAAGTGAGTTAATTCAAAATATGAAAGGGGCACCATTTCCTAATTCCAAAGGTAAAGATGAAAAATTCATAATTACTAGTCAAATAAATGTTCAAGCACTCAAGCTCGTTTCAGACATTCATTTCAGTTCTTCCAATCTATTTTGGGGGGGGGGGAGTGAACTTAGGTATCCTTCTTGAACTGATTTAGGTTCACAATGTGAACTTTAGAAGAACATAGATACAGAAATAAGGTCGATATAGAATGCAGGGATAAAGAAGAAAAGAAGAGAGAATAAGATGATCTTGAGAGGAGAGATAGTGTGTATTATTCTTATATTTTCTTACTTACAAAATGTGCTGATCGCCAGCATATATACACGAGCAATTACCATGTAGAGTGACCTTTCTCTTTAACTAACTTAGGGTAGGTAAGTAACTAACTTCCTAATTTATGTTACAAGTTCTTTTATGTACGGTTTAGTCCCTAAATTTCATATAGTGCAGCTTCAGTCTTCAACACTCCCCCTCAAGCTAGGATTTAGTGAAGATGTTCAGAACTCCTAACTTGGATGTAAGATATCATGTTGCACCTTGTTTAATTCCTTAGTTAGAATGTGTGCAGGTTATTCTCTTGTAGAAAGATATTGAGTTGAAACAAGGCCTTGAACTATTTTTTTCCTTATAAAATGGTAATCTATATCTACATATTTTGTCCTTTCGTGGTAGACTAGATTGGTTGCAATATGTATTGCATATTTGTTGTCACTGTAAATCACAACCGGTAACTTAAGCTTTTAACTCTTCCATGAGTCCTAGTATCCAAACTAGTTCTGCAACAGTTGATGCCATACTTCTATATTCTGCTTCAGCAGAACTTCTGGATATAGTAGTTTATTTTTTCGATTTCCATGAGACTAGAGAATCACCTAATTTGATAAGATACCCTGTCATTGATTTTCTTGAATGAGCATAAGCTACTCAATCTGTATAACAATATGCAATTATTTCTTCTCATTTTGTGATGACTCAAAATGTCATCTTTAAATTTAATAATTAATTATGTGTTCTAAGATCTCAAAAAGTATTATTTGTCATTCCTCGACTTGCGTGCAAAGTCCGTAAAAAAATTGGAATATTTTTATGTGAAAAATAGATTAAATTGTGAACTAGAGCCTTAAAACTCAACTGAGTTGATTTTGGTCAATATTTTAAGCAAACAGATTCGGATCAGTATTTTGACAGTTTTTGTAGGTCCATATCGTGAATTGGGACCTGGGCGTATGCCCGGTATTTAATTTGAAGGTCCCTAACTCAAGTTATGACCATTTAACGGAAACTAGTAATTTAAATGCTAAAGATTTCCAAGTTTGACCACGGGGTTGACTTTTTGATATCGGAGTCGGAATCCAGTTCCAAAAATTTTTATAGCTCCGTTATGTCATATATGACTTGTGTGCAAAGTTTGAGGTTAATCGGACTTAATTCGATAGGTTTCGGCATCGAATGTAGAAATTAAAAATTTCATAATAGACTAAGGTTTCAAGTGAGTTTGCACAAGACCTAACTTCAAACGAGTATACCTCTCTTGATATAAAGAGTTATATGGTGTATTAACTATCAAAAGAAAGATCTATGTGTCTAATTTCTAACTCTTCAAATCATTCATCATTTGGACATTCCTACAAGAAGTTGTGATCAAATTACCAAAGGCTGTCAAAATGCGATTCTGCGACCAATTATGCGACCATTATGCGATCGCAAAATGATCGCAAATGGTCCAGAACAGCCCAGTTCTGGGCACCGATTTGTGCGACCCGCACACCAATTGTGCAGTTCATTGTGCGACCGCATAACTGAGTTCGGAGGGTTAATTTTTCTATTTTCATAACCCGCCCCTATTTTGATAAATAGGCTTTGGGGTTTATTTTGGAGCAATTATCTAAGGTTGTTTAGAGAAAAGTGGGAGTGTTCTAGATATAGGAAGTAGATAAAGTATTTTGTTCATCAAATTCTTGTTCAAGTCTTGAAATCCAACAAGAAATCATTCAAGTTCTTCATCAAAGAGGTAAGGTTCTAACCCCTAATCTTCAATTTCGAGTTTCGGTAATGATGGGTGATTAAGAGTATGATTCTTGGGGTAAGTGTTCCTTATCCTATATTGATTATATTTCATGATTCCATACTCATTTTACATCATGAATCCGTGAATTTAGGGAAGAAAAAATAGACTTTTATAAAATCTTCCAAAAACGAAAATTTAAGATTTGAAGGTCCATTTGATATCGGAATTGGATAATTTTTGTATGGTTGAACTCGTAGCGGAACGAGTGTTCGGATTTTGTGAGTTTTTTTCGGGATTTGAGATGCGGGTCACACTATCGAATACTTAAATAAATTTTGAATTTTTATCCGGAAAATTTAGTAAATTCATATGGAATTAATTCATATGATTCATATTGAGTATATCGAATTGTTTATGAATAGATTTAAAGCTTTTGGAGACAAATTTAAAAGGAAAGGTTGTGGTCGAGTAATTGATTGGAATTTGCAAAGCGAGGTGAGTGTCGTGGTTAACCTTGACTTGAGGGAATAGAACCCTTAAACTATTTGTTATGTGAAATGCATGTGAATGACATATAGGCGAGGTGACGAGTGTTTATACGTCGTCAAATTAATTCTTTGCATAATTACTTGAAAATCATAAATCATTTTAAATCATGAATTAATTATTATAATAATTGTTTCTCTCCTAGTCTTTGTCAAATATTAATTCTTGAATTCCAGCATTAATTGTTACATTGCTATTTGACTTACGTGTCTTAATTGTTATTTGACATTTAGCATATTAAATATTAAACTGCCTATTTTCTCCCTGATTTCCATAATAATTTACTATTTGTCATTGTTTGTTTCATAATTAAATCATAATTATTGTATGCTAGTGGTCTTATAATTTTATATTATTTGTTGTATTTATTGGGGAAATTTCTTCTATAAGAATTGGTAAATAAAAATATTGGAGGAACGGGTTGCACGCCGCAACAGAATTGATTGAAATAGATATATTGGAGGATCAGGTTGCACGCCGCAACAGATTTATTTAAAAGTCCATATTGGAGAATCGAGTTGCATGCCGCAACATACTTATTAAAAGTCCATATTGGAGGATCGGGTTGCACGCCGCAATAGACTTATTAAAAGTCCATATTGGAGGATCGGGTTGCACGCCGCAACAGACATATTAAAAGTCTATATTGAAAGATCGGGTTGCACGCCGCAACAGACTTGATTAAAATGAATATATTGGAAGCGTGTTGCACGCCCCAATAGAATTGAATGTGAATATATTGTTAGAGTGCGTTGCACACTGCAACAGAAATTGATGGAAATGATAATTGGTTATGACTGTTGAGTTGGCTTCAATTATTATAAATGAGTTAACTAATTATTTCTATTATTTATTGTTGTTACTAATATTGCGTACAAGTTAATGTAAGTGACCCGCCTTAGCCCCGTCACTACTTCATCGAGATTAGACTCAGCACTTACCAGTACATGGGGTCGATTGTACTGATACTACACTCTGCACTTCTTGTACAGATTTTGGAGTTGGTCCCTGCGGCGTACCATAGACTTGCTCGGATTTCAGCTACTCAGAGGAGACTTGAGGTATAACTGCATGGCATTTGCAGTTATGAAGTTCCCGTCTACTTTACTTTAACTGTGTATTTATTTCCAGACAGCATATTTTATTTAGACCTGTATTTGTATTATTTTAGAAGCTCGTGCACTTGTGACACCAATTCTGGGATGGTATTTAGACACCATTTTTTTTATGGATTATTCACTACATTTCATATTTTACTTCCGCATTTGTTTCTTTGTTATTAATAAATTTAAAAATTATTTTAAAATGGATAATATTATTCTAACGTTGGCTTGCCTAGAAAGTGAAATGTTAGGCGCCATCACGGTCCGAAGGTGGGAATTTCAGGTCATGACAGTTGGTATCAGAGCACTAGGTTACATAGGTCTCACGAGTCACGAGCAAGCTTAGTAGAGTCTGAAGGATCGGTACGGAGACGTATGTACTAATCTTTTCAGAGGCTACAGAGTTTTGAAATAATTCCACTTCTTTCGTTCCTTATCGTGCGACATTGATTTAGCTTGAAAAATATATCTCATATTCCTTTGTATCCATTCATGTATGACATTGCGCACTCGGTATTAGTTGTGCGTCGACGGTTCGTGATACCATAGATGGACTGCGCGGGAGCCACATATGCTCAATCATTTCCTCAACGTGTGGTTCCGACTGAAGATGCGGACGTATTGAGAGATCACCCAGTGAATCGCGTGGGAGGTGCAACGGACCTTGGCATCTCGTTGATTTATACGAGCTGTGAAGGTTATTATTGTCGATCATCGGACGTGGTGAACTATGACTTCGCACCGAGTGGGGGGAGTCCACTATCAATGGATGGATTATGGGGTCATGTGTTATATCAGTTTTGGCCTAAAATGTATATATGTGGTACTGAAAGGTTCCCAAAAATTTACACATGTTTAAGGCCTGAAGTTTTGTATAGGATAAGGTTGGGACTTGCGGTATGTCCTCCTACTTAATAATCTTATACTTTAGTATCAAAGGAGTTAGAGAAATAACTTTAAATTTAGATAATGTCTACTCAACGTGGACGTCATGGTTGCGGATTTTGGGGTGCTTCGGAGGAAGTATAGTGGTTGACGAGATTCTGGACTATGTGGTTCGTGCCAAGTTTTGCATGTATGGAGCTCTACTTTTGTGATCGTTGTTTATAAATAGGGGTAAGGGTTGCCCCAAAGAAGATACGAAGAGTATGTTAAGAAATGTGTCAGCTCAACACTGATGAGTCAGCATAACAAAAGAAGAAATTGCCCTTGGGAGAGATAATTCTCCACAGGTGTCCGTGGCAAGCCTATGAAGAGGGTAGACCAGCCAATGCAACACCGCCCACTTGGCTCAGTTCTCATAACGCTATTGAAAGAGTTTGTTTCCTGTACTCTCTGTAACGCGTGGCGCATAGGGTTTGAATGGTTGCGTCAAGTCACCATGACGGTGTCATAATATGCCATCGGATTTAATAAGTTAGCATGTCATATTCCTACTTTGCTTCCTACATCCAGAGAGCGAGTCCACACACTCATTAAAGGACTCAATTATGATCGTAAAATTTTGTATGACTCGGGAGCTACGGGCTGATACTTCATTTCCACTAGTGGTGGAAATTGCCAAGATATCATAACGTGTTTGGGGTGAGAAAAAAAGGAAACTAAGGAGACCAATACATCTCGAGGTTCTAGGGGATTCAGTGGATTCTACTATGCGAGTATAAATCATTATGGTGGGGGCTCGGGCAGTCGGCTAGCCCAGTTCACACATCGGATTAATCGAGGTGCTCCAGTAAGTTCCTTTAATGCACCACTAACATAAGTGTCCTATAATAGTTATTCCAGTTATCTGGCACAGACTCAATATGAATAGCCAAACCCGCAAATGGGTTATTATGAATGCGGTGATACTAGGCACATCATGAGAAAATTGTCCCAGACTTGGGAGAGACATATTTCATCAAAGCACTCAGGCTATGTGCCCCATTACAGTTACTACACCACCCACACGACCAGTTAGGGGTGAAGGACAAACGGCTAGAAGGCATCCTAGAGGTGGAGGCCCAGCCGTTGATATATTCATTTTATGATATGGCAGAGGTCGCTACATCAGATGGTGTTGTTATAGGTACGACCTCGATTTAATATAAAGGAATAATTTCCCTAACTTGATTCGGTTCTGAGTATCGAGATGAGTCCTCCTATTATGCTCCACTTACGAGTGAGCTTGGTTATTCTATAATCTACTTATGTGTTTACTCATGTTGGGAGATTATATGGAGATAACTACGCCTATCAATCCATGTTGGCCACTAATAAGAGTTGTGAGGCTAAAGGTGGCTTTCTATTACTTATATCGAAAAGTTTTGATGTAATTTTCGGATAATTAATTACAAATCGTAAATTATATGCCTTACCAATGTGGGGTTCATTTTGTGTTGTGATTTTGTGTAACCAAAATTATTTAAAAGGAGAAAATGGAAATTTTTGATTGGCACGATGTGCATATTACTTGTGATTCAAAGCTGAGGACGAGATCCTCGTATTTTAATATAAAATAATATGTTTAAACCGGGCTACGAGCTGCGGTGGAAGTTATATAAGGACGAGATCTTTGTTAGGAAAATTCTTGTGTTTAAGTTCTCCCTTGTGAAATTAAATTTTTACTATAGCAATAATAGGGAGTCATGCCTGTTAGGCTTATTTGAAAATTCTTGTATGAAATTCTATGTGCATACTTGCCAAATTCGTGTTGTAATTATTGAGTTTTAACCTACGAGGTAGGTGCCCGCCCAGGTGGCGTTAAATGCGACTCGTTAATTCGGGTAAATAATTATGAGGTCTGGTTACTATCAATCGAAGATTAAGGCATCTGATGTCCCTAAGACAGCTTTTCAAACTCGGTATGGGCATTACGAATTCCTAGTCATATCATTTGGGCTTACCAACGCCCCAACAACACTTATGGATTTGATGAATCGCGAGTTCAAGCCCTATTGAGATTCTTTTGGTGGTTGTATTCATTGATGATATCTTAATTTACTCCAGCAATCGAGAGGAGCATGAGAAGCATCTTTGGAGTGTGCTTTAGACTTTGAAGAATAATTAGTTATATGCCAAATTTTCAAAATATGAATTTTGGTTAGACTTAGTTGCCTTTTGAAGCATGTTGTATCGGCAGAAGACATAAAAGTGGATCCTAAGAAGATTGAGGTTGTTCAGAATTGTCCTAGACCTACTTCAATTACGGAGATCCAGAGTTTCCTGGGTTTGGCATGTTATTATCACCGGTTCGTGGAAGGGTTTTCATCTATAGCAAACCCATTGACCATATTGAACTAGATGGATGCTCTATCTAGATGGTCATACGAGTGTGAGTTGAACTTTCAGAAGCTCAAGACTGCTTTGACTACGACGCCAATATTGGTATTACCCACAGGTTCAGGATCTTATACGGTGTATTGTGATGCATCTCGCGTTAGGCTTGGTATAGTATTGATGCAGGATGGTAAGGTGATTGCATATGCGTCGCGGCAGATGAAAGTTCACAAGAAGAATTATCATGTTCATGACTTAGAATTAGCAGCCATTGTTCATGCGATAAAGATTTGGAGGCATTACCTTTACGGTATCTCGTGTGATGTATTTACTGATCAGCGTAGTCTACAATATTTGTTCAAACAAAAAGATCTCAATTTAAGGCAGAGAAATATCACCATTTTGTATCACCCCAGAAAGGCCAATGTGGTGGTCGATGCTTTGAGTAGTAAGGTTGTGAGTATGGGCAGCCTTGCGTATATTCCGGTTGGTGAAAGGCCATTAGTTGCAGATGTTCAAACTTTGGCCAATCAGTTCGTGAGGTTAGATGTTTCAGAATCCAGTCGGGTTCTAGTCTACACAGTCGCTCGTTCTTTTTTATATGAGCGCATCAGAGGGCGACAACATGATGATCCTCATTTGCTTGTCCTTAACGACACGGTGTGGCACGTGGTGCCAAGCAGGTTGATGTGGGAGATGATGGAGTTCTTCGGATGCATGGTCGTATTTGTGTTCCTAAGGTTGAAGGGCTTCATGAATTAATTCTTGAAGAGGCCCACAATTATCGGTATTCTATTCATCCGGGTGCCACCAAAATATATCAAGATTTGCGACAACATTATTGGCGGAGGAGAATGAAAAAGGATATAGTTGCATATATAGCTCAGTATCTAAATTGTCAGCAAGTTAAGTACGAGCATGAGATACCTGGTGGTTTGCTTCAGAAGTTAGAAATTCCTGAGTGGAAGCGGGAGCGTATCACTATGGATTTTGTTGTTGGGCTCCCACGGACTCAGAAAGTTCGACGCAGTATGGGTCATTGTGGACAGGTTGACCAAGTCAGCACATTTCATTCCGATAGCAGTTACCAATTCTTCAGAGCGGTTAGCGAAGATTTACATCTGCGAGATTGTCCGCCTTCACGGTGTGCCCGTGTCTATCATTTTTGATCGAGGTACACAGTTCACCTCACACTTTTGGAGGGATGTACAACGTGAGTTAGGCACGCGGGTTGAGTTGAGTACAACATTTCATCCACAGACAGACGGACAGTCAGAACGCACTATTCAGATATTGGAAGATATGCCTCGCGTTTGTGTTATAGACTTTGGAGGTTCTTGGGATCAGTTCTTTCCACTTGCGGAGTTTGCCTATAATAACAGCTACCAATCGAGCATTTAGATGGATCCATATGAAGCATTATACGGGAGACGGTGTTGTACTCCAGTTGGCTGGTTTGAACCAGGAGAGGCTTGGTTGTTAAGTAATGATTTGGTACAAGATGCCTTGGATAAGGTCAAGATTATTGAGGATCGACTTTGCACAACTCAGTCTAGGCAAAAGAGTTATGCTGACCGTAAGGTTCGTGATATTGCATTCATGGTTGGAGAAAGAATATTTCTCCGGGTTTCACCTATGAAAGGTGTAATGAGGTCCGGAAATAAGGGCAAGTTGAGCCCTAGGTATATCGGGCCCTTTTAAATTCTTGAAAGGGTGGGTGAAGTAGCCTACATGCTGGCATTACCACCTAATTTATCAGCGGTTCATCCGGTGTTCCATGTGTCTATGCTCCAGAAATATCATGGTGATCCGTCCCATGTGTTAGACTTCAGCTCAGTTCAATTGGACAAAGATTTGACTTACGAGGAGAAGCCGATGGCTATTCTAGCCCGGCAGGTCTGTCAGTTGAGGTCTAAGAGTTATCCTTCACTTCGGGTACAATGGAGAGGTTAGCCAATTGAGGTAGCTACCTGGGAGTCTGAGTCGTACATGCGGAGTAAATATCCAAACTTATTCATCAGCTCAGGTACTTTTTCTAACTTCGTTCGAGGACGAACGTTTGTTTTAGAGGTGGAGAATGTGATGACCCAAAATATCATCTTTAAATCTAATAATTAATTCTATGTTTTAAGACCTCGAAAGCACTATTTATCACTCCTCGAATTACGTGCAAAGTTCGTAAAAAATTTCGGAATTTTTTATGTGAAAAAATAGATTAAAATGTGAACTAAAGCCTTAAAACTCAACTGAGTTGACTTTGGTCAACATTTTAAGAAAACAGACCCAGATTATTATTTTAACAGTTTCAGTATGTCCGTATCGTGATTTGGGACTTGGGCGTATGCCCGGAATTTAATTTGAAGGTCTTTAGCTCAAGTTATGACCATTTAACGGAAACTAGTAATTTAAAGGCTAAAGATTTTCAAGTTTGACCACGGGGTTGACTTTTTGATATCGGATTTGGAAACCAGTTCTGAAAGTTTTCATAGCTCCGTTATGTCATTTATGACTTGTGTGCAAAATTTGAGGTCCATCGGACTTGATTCGATAGGTTTCGACATCGAATGTAAAAGTTGAAAATTTCATAATAGTTCTCACAAGACCTAACTTTAAACAAGTATACCTCTCTTGATATGAAGATTTATATGGTTTATTACATATCAAAATAAAGGTCTATGTTTCTAGTTTCAAACGCTTCAAACCATTTGTCATTTGGACATTCCTACAAGAAGTTGTGATCAAATTACCAAAGGTTGTCAGAATACGATTCTACGACCAATTATGCGACCATTATGCGATCGCAAAATGGTTATGCGACCGCAAAATGGTCCAGAACAGCCCAGTTCTGGGCACCGATTTGTGTGATCATTGTTCAACCCGCACACCAATTGTGCGGTCCATTGTGCGACCGCATAACTGAGTTCGAAGGGTTAATTTTTCTATTTTCATAACCCGACCCCATTTTGATAAATAGGCTTTGGGGTTTATTTTGGAGCAATTATCTAAGGTTTTTTAGAGAAAAGTGAGAGTGTTCTAGATATAGGAAGTAGATGAAGTATTTTGTTCATCAAATCCTTGTTCAAGTCTTGAAATCCAACAAGAAATCCCTCAAGTTCTTCATCAAAGAGGTAAGGTTCTAACCCCTAATCTTCAATTTCGAGTTTCGGTAATGATGGGTGATTAAGAGTATGATTCTTGGGGTAAGTGTTCCTTATCCTATATTGATTATATTGCATAATTCCATACTCATTTACATCATGAATCCGTGAATTTAGGGGGGGAAATCAGATTTTTATAAAATCTTCCAAAAACGACAATTTAAGATTTGAAGGTCCATTTGATATCGGAATTGGATAATTTTTGTATGGTTGAACTCGTAGCGGAACGGGTGTTCGGATTTTGTGAGTTTTTCCGGGATTTGAGACGTGGGTCACACTATCAAATATTTAAATGAATTTCGGATTTTATCCAAAAAAATTAGTAAATTCATATGGAATTAATTCCTATGATTCATATTGAGTATATCGAATTATTTGCGAATAGATTTGAAGCTTTTGGAGACAAATTAAAAGGAAAGGTTGTGGTCGAGTAATTGATTGGAATTTGCAAAGCGAGGTAAGTGTCGTGGTTAACCTTGATTTGAGGGAATAGAACCCTTAGACTATTTGTTATGTGAAATGCATGCGAACGACGTATAGGCGAGGTGACGAGTGTCTATACGTTGTCAAATTAATTGTTTGCATAATTACATGAAAAATCATAAATTATTTTAAATCATAAATTAATTATTATAATAATTGTTTCTCTCATATTCTTTGTCAAATATTAATTCTTGAATTTCTGCATTAATTGTTACATGCTATTTGACTTACGTGTCTTAATTGTTATTTGACATTTAACATATTAAATATTAAACTGCCTATTTTCTCCCTGATTTTCATAATAATTTGCTATTTGTCATTGTTTGTTTCATAATTAAATCATAATTATTGTATGCTTGTTGTCTTATAATTTTATATTATTTGTTGTATTTATTGGGGAAATTTCTTTTATAAGAATTGGTAAATGAAAATGTTGGAGGAGCGGGTCGCACGTCGCAACAGAATTGATTGAAATAGATATATTGGAGGATCGGGTTGTACGCCGCAACAAACTTATTTAAAAGTCTATTTTGGAGGATCGGGTTGCACGCCACGACATACTTATTAAAAGTCCATATTGGAGGATGGGATTGCACGCCGCAGCAGACTTATTAAAAGCCTATATTGGAGGATAGGGTTGCACGCCGCAATAGACTTATTAAATGTCCATATTGGAGGATCGGGTTACACGCCGCAACATACTTATCAAAAGTCCATATTGGAGGATTGGGTTGCACGCCGCAACAGACTTATTAAAAGTCCATATTGGAGGATCAGGTTGCACGCCGTAACAGATCTATTAAAAGTCCATATTGGAGAATCGGGTTACACGCCGCAACAGACTTATTAAAAGTCCATATTGGAGGATCGGGTTGCACACCGCAACAGACTTGATTAAAATGAATATATTGGAGGAGCGGGTTGCACGCCGCCATAGACTTATTAAAAGTCAATATTAGAGGATCCGGTTGCACGCCGCAACGGACTTGATTAAAATGAATATATTAGAGGAGCGGGTTGCACGACGCAATAGAATTGAATGTGAATATATTGTGAGAGTGGGTTGCACGCTGCAACGGAAATTGATGAAAATGATAATTGGTTATGACTGCTGAGTTGGATTTAATTATTATAAATGAGTTATCTGATTATTTCTATTATTTGTTGTTGTTACTAATATTTTGTACAAGTTAATGTAAGTGACCCGCCTTAGCCTCGTCACTGCTTCGTCAAGGTTAGGCTCAGCACTTACCAGTACATGGGGTCGGTTGTACTGATACTACACTCTGCACTTCTTGTACATATTTCGGAGTTGGTCCCAACGGCGTACCATAGACTTGCTCGGATTTCATCTACTCAGAGAAGACTTAAGGTATAACAGCATGACGTTTGCAGTTATGAAGTCCTTGTCTACTTTACTTTAGCCGTGTGTTTGTTTTCAAAAAACTTTATTTTATGCAGACCTTTATTTGTATTATTCTAGAAGTTCGTGCACTTGTGACACAAATTCTGGGATGGTATTTAGACACCGTTCTTTTTATGGATTATTCACTACGTTTCAGAATTTACTTCCGCATTTGTGTCTTTGTTATTAATAAATTTAAAAATTGTTTTAAAATGGATAATATTATTCTAACGTTGGCTTGCCTAGCAAGTGAAATGTTAGGCGCCATCACGGTCCGAAGGTGGGAATTTCAGGTCGTGACCGTTGATATCAGAGCACTAGGTTACATAGGTCTTACGAGTCACGAGTAAGCTTAGTAGAGTCTGAAGGATCGGTACGGAGACGTATGTACTAATCTTTTCAGAGGCTACAGAGTTTTGGAATAATTCCACTTCTTTCATTTCTTATAGTGCGACATTGATTTAGCTTGAAAAATATATCTCATATTCCTTTGTATCCATTCATGTATGACATTGCGCACTCGGTATCAGTTGTGCGTCGACGGTTCATGATGCCATAGATGGACTACGAGGGAGCCACATATCCTCAATCATTGCCTCAACGTGTGGTTCCGACTGAAGATGCGGACGTATTGAGAGATCACCCAGTGAATCGCGTAGGAAGCGCAACGGACCTTGGCATCTGGTTGATTTATACGAGCTATGAAGGTTATTATTGTGGATCATCGGACGTGATGAACTATGACTTCGCACCGAGTGGGGGAGTCCACTATCAATGGATGGATTGCGGGGTCATGTGTTATATCAGTTTTGGCCTAAAATGTATATATGTGGTACTAAAAGGTTCGCAAAAATTTACACATGTTTAAGGCCTAAAATTTTGTAGAGGATAAGGTTGGGACTTGCGGTATGTCTGCCTACTTAATAATCTTATACTTTAGTATCAAAGGAGTTAGAGAAACAACTTTAAATTTACATAATGTCTACTCAACATGGACGTCATGGTTGCGGATTTTGGGGTGCTTCGGAGGAAGTACAGTGGTTGACGAGATTGTGGACTATGTGGTTCGTGCCAAGATTTGCATGTATGGAGCTCTACATTTGTGATCGTTGTTTATAAATAGGGGTAAGGGTTGCACCAAAGAAGATTCGAAGAGTATGATAAGAAATGAGTCAGCTCAACAGTGCTGAGTCAGCATAACAAAAGAAGAAAATTGGCCTTGGGAGAGATAATTCTTCACAGATGTCTGTGCCAAGCCTATAAAGAGGGAAGACCAGCCAATGCAACATCGCCCACTTGGCTCAGTTCTAAGAACGCTGTTGAAAAAGTTTGTTTCCCGGACTCTTCGTAACGCGTGGCGCATAGGGTTTGAATGGTTGCATCAAGTCACCATGACAGCATCATAATATGCCATCAGGTTTAATAAGTTAGCCCATCATATTCCTACTTTGCTTCATACATCTAGAGAGCGAATCCACACACTCATTAAAAGACTCAATTATGATCGTAAAATTTTATATGACTCGGGAGCTACAGACTGATACTTCATTTCCACTAGTGGTAGAAATTGCCAAGATATTAGAACGTGTTTGGGGTGAGGAAAAAAAGGAAACTAAGGAGACCAAGACGTCTCGAGGTTCTAGGGGATTCCGTGGATTCTACTCTACGAGTATAAATCATTATGGCGGTGGCTCGGGCAGTCGGCCAGCCTAGTTCGCACATCGAATTATTTGAGGTGCTCCAGTAAGTTCTTTTAATGCACCACTGACATAAGTGTCCTACAATGGTTATTTCAGTTATCTGACGCAGACTCAATATGAGCAGCCAAACCCGCAAATGGGTTATTATGATTGCGGTGATACTAGGCACATCATGAGAAAATTGTCCCAGACTTGGGAGAGACATATTTCATCAAAGCACTCAGACTACGTGCCCCATTGCAGTTACTACACCACTCACACGACCAGTTAGGGGTGAAGGACAGGCGGGTAGAAGGCGTCCTAGAGGTGGAGGCCCAGCCGTTCATATATTTATTTTATGATACGGCGGAGGTCGCTACATCAGATGGTGTTGTTACAGGTACGACCTCGATTTAATATAAAGGAATAATTTCCCTAACTTGATTCGGTTCTGAGTATCGATATGAGTCCTCCTATTGTTCTCCACTTACGAGTGAGCTTGGTTATTCTATAATCTACTTATGTGTTTACTCATGTTGGGAGATTATATGGAGATAACTACGCCTATCAATCCATATTGGTCACTAATAAGAGATGTGAGGCTAAAGGTGGCTTTCTATTACTTATATTGAAAAGTTTTGATGTAATTTTCGGATAATTAATTACAAATCGTAAATTATATGCCCTACCGGTGTGGGGTTCATTTTGTGTTGTGATTTTGTGTAACCAAAATTATTTAAAAGGAGAAAATGGAAATTTTTGATTGGCACGATGTGCATATTACTTGTGATTCAAAGCTGAGGACGAGATCCTCGCATTTTAATATAAAATAATATGTTTAAACCGGGCTACGAGCTACGGTGGAAGTTATATAAGGACGAGATCTTTGTTAGGAAAATTCTTGTGTTTAAGTTCTCCCTTGTGAAATTAGATTTTTACTATAGCAATAATAGGGAGTCATACCTTTTAGGCTTATTTGAAAATTCTTGTATGAAATTCTATGTGCATACTTGCCAAATTCGTGTTGTAATTATTGAGTTTTAACCTACGAGGTAGGTGCCCGCCCAGGTGGCGTTAAATGCGACTCGTTAATTCGGGTAAATACTTATAAGGTCTGGTTACTATCAATCGAAGATTAAGGCTTCTGATGTCCCTAAGACAGCTTTTCGGACTCGGTATGGGCATTACGAATTCCTAGTAATATCATTTGGTCTTACCAACACCCCAGCAACACTTATGGATTTGATGAATCGCGAGTTCAAACCCTATTGAGATTCTTTTGGTGGTTGTATTCATAGATGATATCTTGATTTACTCCAGCAGTCGAGAGGAGCATGAGAAGCATCTTTGGAGTGTGCTTTAGACTTTGAAGAATAATTAGTTATATGCCAAATTTTCAAAATATGAATTTTGGTTAGACTCAGTTGCCTTTTGGTGCATGTTGTATCGGCAGAAGACATAAAAGTGGATCCTAAGAAGATTGAGGTTGTTCAGAATTGTCCCAGACTTACTTCAATTATGGAGATCTAGAGTTTCCTGGGTTTGGCAAGTTATTATCACCAGTTCGTGGAAGGGTTTTCATCTATAGCAAACCCATTGACCATATTGAACTAGAAGGATGCTCCATCTAGATGGTCATACGAGTGTGAGTTGAGCTTTCAGAAGCTCAATACTGCTTTGACTACGACGCCAATGTTAGTATTACCCACAGGTTCAGGATCTTATACGGTGTATTGTGATGCATCTCATGTTAGGCTTGGTGCAGTATTGATGCAGGATGGCAAGGTGATTGCATATGCGTCGCGACAGTTGAAAGTTCACGAGAAGAATTATCATGTTCATGACTTAGAATTAGCAGCCATTGTTCATGCGCTAAAGATTTCGATGCATTACCTTTACGATATCTCGTGTGTATGTATTTACTGATCAGCGTGGTCTACAGTATCTATTCAAACAAAAAGATCTCACTTAAGGCAGAGAAGATGGTTGGAGCTTTTGAAGGACTATGACATCACTATTTTGTATCACCCGGAAAGGCCAATGTGGTGGCCGATGCTTTGAGTAGAAAGGTTGTGAGTACGGGCAGCCTTGCGTATATTCTGGTTTGTGAGAGCTCATTAGTTGTATATGTTCAGACTTTGGCCAATCAATTCGTGAGGTTAGATGTTTCAGAATTCAATCAGGTTCTAGCCTGCACAGTCGCTCGATCTTCTTTATATAAATGCATCAGAGGACGACAACATGATGATCCTTATTTGCTTGTCTTTAACGACACGGTGCGGCACAGTGGTGCCAAGCAAGTTGATTATTATACCCCATGTTTTCATACGTGGAAGTACGCCATAAGTAAATCGATATAATATCGGGAATGAGATGCTACGTCCCGCATTTTCGTACGTTGAAGTTTTGTCGTAAGTTAATCAACGTAAGCTCGGGAATGAGATTATTTTGAGGTTATAAGCATTATGCTATTTCAAACAAGGGATAAGTAAATTCGTGAAGGTGAGAGGGTAAGCAAATCAAAGGAAATGAATTTCGTCGAAGTTTGACATTTTGGGATAAAATACGGCCCGAGCTAAAAATACCTGATATTTATGGACTAGTGTCATACAAGGTGCCACATGACTATGATAGTAGGGTACATAGAGTGTATTAAAAGTGAGTAGTATTTTAAGTAATTTGAGGTAATTGATTAATTATTGATTAATGGAAGATTGTTTAGTTAATTAAAATTAGTGGGTAATTAATTAATAAGTTTGGGATAAGACTTACCCCTCCCCAACGTGGCAAGCATTCTTTATCTACCTAATGACTAATTAAATAAGGTGGAAATGTGTCACACTTTGACCAAGAAAAGTGACACCAAGCTTGGAATGTGGGGCCCATCCAAATATTAAAGATAATATTCATAATTAAATAATATTTTTCTAGTCTCTTAAGCACAATTTCAGCCAAGCTTTTCATTTCTTGTAACGTCAATTCCAATCTCTTAAGAAGAGTTTTCAGTAAGCTTTCCATTCCATAACGTAAATTCTAAATCCCTTGAGAAAGAGTTTCAACAAAGAAAGAATTACATAAGTTTGCTAAGAGAGCTTACAGAGGAAGCTCTAAAATTCCAAGAAAATCTCTAAGACTTCTAATTCACAAAGCAACGTGAATTAGAATTAGGCAAGGTAACGGATTTTGGGCAAAATTCTCATACAAAGTTACACTGCGTAATAACAACGGAATTTGCAATTCTAAGAGAGCACGGTACAATCTTTCTCAAGAATATCATACGAATTTTTGCCTACTCCAGGTATGTTAAGGCTATCCCTTCTTTCTTTTTGGCATGACCCAAATGACACTGAAAGAAACGAGCAAACGCACAGTTTCCATAAACGACTCTATTCATAAAAATATTAGGGGTGTCTATATTCTTGATTCCCCATGTAAATTATTATTATTATATTTTCTGTTCATGGGTCTCAGAAAAATACGTATCTGATAAAATTTATCCGACATGCATATTATTTTTATGACATTCCGAGAAAATCTTATTAACGTATTTCTTAAGGCATATTATTTTTATGACATTCCGAGAAAATATTATTAACGTATTCTTATGCATTTCATGCATTTATATATATACATTGACCCATGACCAGATGGCGTTATATACGCGTATATATGTATATTATATGTATATGGGATATGGGAAAAGGTTATGGCGTTATACACGCACCACCACCTGATCAGCTGGTATACGTTGATGAATTTCCCACAGTGGCCGAAATGATATGATGGGATGCCCTCAGAGGCTTGATGATGTTAGGAACACATATACCTATGCATGGTATGACATTTATATGCATATGCATGACATTATAAAGATGAAATGATTCACAAAGCTATGCAGACGTACATGTCGAGTCTTTTACTCCATGTTTCTCTCATGTCTATTATTTACTGATTTTCATTCCTTACATACTCGGTAAATTATTTGTACTGACGTCCCTTTTGCCTGGGGACGTTGCGTTTTATGCCCGCAGGTCTCGATAGACAGGTCGAGAGTCCACCAAGTAGGCGATCAGCTTAGCAGAAGATATTGGTGCACTCCATTTGCTCCGGAGTTGCTTGTTTGGTCAGTATGATTTAGATGTGTATTGTTTAGTATGACGGGGCTCTGTCCCAACCTTTATAATATTTATGTACTCTTAGAGGCTTGTAGACATATGTCGTGTATATGAAATATTGTACGGCCTTGTTGTCCTATGTTTTGAGTTTATAAATGATCATGTTGGCCTATTAGGCCCGTATGTCACGTGTATATGATGATGTAATAAGAAAGATACGTTATGTTGGTACTCGGTTGAGTAGGGTATCGGGTGCCCACCGCGGCCCATCGGTTTGGGTCATGACATTGATGTGGGAGATGATGGAGTTCTGCGGATGCAAGGTCGTATTTGTGTTCCTAAGGTGGATGGGCTTCATGAATTAATTCTTGAAGAGGCCCACATTTCCCGGTATTCTATTCATCCGGGTGACGCCAAAATGTATCAAGATTTACGACAACATTATTGGTGGAGGAGAATGAAAAAGGGTATAGTTGCATATGTAGCTCGGTGTCTGAATTGTCAGGAAGTTAAGTACGAGCATCAGATACCTGGTGGTTTGCTTCAGAAGTTAGAAATTCCTGAGTGGAAGCGGGAGCGTATCACTATGGATTTTGTTGTTGGGCTCTCACGAACTCAGAGAAAGTTCGACGCAGTATGGGTCATTGTGGACAGGTTGACCAAGTCGGCACATTTCATTCTGGTAGCAGTTACCTATTATTCAGAGTGGTTAGCGGAGATTTACATCCGCGAGATTGTCCGCCTTCACGGTGAACCCATGTCTATCATTTATGATCGAGGTACACAGTTCACCTCGGACTTCTAGAGGGTTGTACATTATGAGTTAGGCACACAAGTTGAGTTGAGTACAACATTTCATCCACAGACAGACGGACAGTCAGAACGCACTATTCAGATATTGGAAGATATGCTTCGCTCTTGTGTTATAGACTTTGGAGGTTCTTGGGATCAGTTCTTGCCACTTGCGGAGTTTACCTAAAATAACAGCTACTAGTCGAGTATTCAGATGGCTCCATATGAAGCATTATACGGGAGATGGTGTCGTACTCCAGTTGGATGGTTTGAACCAGGAGAGGCTCGGTTGTTAAGTATTGATTTGGTACATGATTCCTTGGATAAGGTCAAGATTATTCAGGATCGACTTCACAACTCAGTCTAGGCAAAAGAGTTATGATGACCATAAGGTTCGTGATATTGCATTCATGGTTGGAAAAAGAATATTGCTCCGGGTTTCACCTATGAAAGGTGTAATGAGGTTCGAAAAGAAGGACAAGTTGAGCCCTAGATATATCGGACCCTTTGAAATTCTTGAAAGGGTGGGTGAAGTAGCCTACATGCTGGCATTACCACCTAGTTTATCAGTGGTTCATTCGGTGTTCCATGTGTCTGTCTATGTTCCAGAGTAAATATCCACACTTATTCCCCAATGCATGTACTTTTTCTAACTTCGTTCGAGGACGAACGTTTGTTTTAGAGGTGGAGAATGTGATGATCCAAAATATCATCTTTAAATATAATAATTAATTCAATGTTCTAATACCTTGAAAAGCACTATTTGTCACTCCTCGACTTCCGTGCAAAGTCCTTAAAATTTTTCGAAATGTCTTTATGTGAAAAATGGATTAAAATGTGAACTAGAGCCTTAAAACTCAATTGAGTTGACTTTGGTCAATATTTTGAGCAAACGGACCCAGATCAGTATTTTGACAGTTCTTGTAGGTCCGTATCGTGATTTGGGGCTTAGGCGTATGCCAAGAATTTAATTTGAAGGTCCCTAGCTCAAGTTATGACCATTTAACGGAAACTAGTAATTTAAAGGCTAAAGATTTCTAAATTTGACCACGGGGTTGGCGTTTTGATATCGGAGTCGGAATCCAGTTCCAAAATTTTTCATAGCTCCATTATGTCATTTATTACTTGTGTACAAAATTTGAGGTAAATCGGACTTGATTCGATAGGTTTCGGCATCAAATGTAGAAGTTGGAAATTTCATAATAGACTAAGGTTTCAAGTGAGTTCGCACAAGACCTAACTTCAAACGAGTATACCTATCATGATATGAATATTTATATGGTGTATTACATATCAAAATCAAGGTCTATGTTTCTAGTTTCCAACGCTTCAAACCGTTCGTCATTTGGACATTCCTACAAGACGTTGTGATTAAATTGCCAAAGGTTGTGAGAATGCGATTCTGCGACCAATTATGCCACCACTATGCGATCGCAAATGGTTATGCGACCGCAAACCGGTCGCAAAATGGTCCAAAACAGCCCAGTTCTGGGCACCGATTTGTGTGATCATTGTGCGACCCGCACACCAATTGTGCAGTCCATTGTGCGACCGCATAATTAGGTTCGGAGGGTTAATTTTCCTATTTTCATAACCCGACCCCATTTTGATAAACAAGCTTTGGGATATATTTTGGAGCAATTATCTAAGGTTTTTAGAGAGAAGTGAGAGTGTTCTAAAGATAGGAAGTAGATGAAGTGTTTTGTTCATCGAATTCTTGTTCAAGTCTTGAAATTCAACAAGAAATCCCTCAAGTTCTTCATCAAAGGGGTAAGGTTCTAACCCATAATCTTCAATTTCGAGTTTGGGTAATGATGAGTGATTAAGAGTATGATTCTTGGGGTAAGTGTTCATTATCCTATATTGATTATATTTCATGATTCCATACTCATTTACATCATGAATCCGTAAATTTAGGGATGAAAAATCAGATTTTTATATATCTTCGAAAAACAAAAATTTAAGATTTGAAGGTCCATTTGATATCGGAATTGGATAATTTTTATATGGTTGAACTCGTAGCGGAACGGGTGTTCAGATTTTGCGATTGTTTCCAAGATTTGATATGTGGGCCTCACTATCGAATATTTAAATAAATTTCGGATTTTTATCCGAAAAAATAGTAAATTCATATGGAATTAATTCCTATGATTCGTATTGAGTATATCGAATTATTTGTGAATAGATTTGAAGGTTTTGGAGACAAATTTAAAAGGAAAGGTTGTGGTCGAGTAATTGATTGGAATTTGCAAAGCGAGGTAAGTGTCGTGGTTAACCTTGTCTTGAGGGAATAGAACCCTTAAATTATTTGTTATGTGAAATGCGAGGTGACGAGTGTCTATACGTCGTCAAATTAATTGTTTGCATAATTACTTGAAAAATCATAAATCATTTTAAATCATGAATTAATTACTATAATAATTGTTTCTCTCCTATTCTTTGTCAAATATTAAATCTTGAATTCATGCATTAATTGTTACATGCTATTTGACTTAAGTGTCTTAATTGTTATTTGACATTTAGCATATTAAATATTAAACTGCCTACTTTATCCATGATTTCCATAATAATTTGTTATTTGTCATTGTTTGTTTCATAATTAAATTATAATTATTGTATGCTTGTTGTCTTATAATTTTATATTAATTGTTACATTTATTGAGGAAATTTCTTCTATAAGAATTGGTAAATGAAAATGTTGGAGGAGCGGGTTGCACGCCGCAACAGTATTGATTGAAATGGATATATTGGAGGATCGGGTTGCACGCCGCAACAAACTTATTCAAAAGTTCATATTGGAGGATTGGGTTACATGCCACAACATACTTATTAAAAGTCCATATTGGAGGATCGAGTTGCACGCCGCAACACACTTGATTAAAATGAATATATTGGAGGAGCGGGTTGCACGCCGCAATATAATTGAATGTGAATATATTGTCAAAGCGTTTTGCACACTACAACGGAAATTGATGGAAATGATAATTGGTTATGACTGCTGAGTTGGCTTCAATTATTATAAATGAGTTACCTGGTTATTTCTATTATTTGTTGTTGTTACTAATATTTCGTACAAGTTAATGTAAGTGACCCGCCTTAGCCTCGTCACTACTTTATCAAGGTTAGGCTCAGCATGGGTCGGTTGTACTGATACTACACTCTGCACTTCTTGTGTAGATTTCAGAGTTGGTCTCAGCTGCGTACCATAAACTTGTTCGGATTTCAGCTACTTAGAGGACACTTGACGTATAATTGCACGGCGTTTGAAGTTCTGAAGTTCCCATCCAGTTTACTTTAGTTGTGTGTTTGTTTCCAGACAACTTTATTTTATTAAGACCTTTATTTGTATTATTTTAGAAGCTCGTGCACTTGTGACATTAATTCTGGGATGGTATTTAGACATCGTTGTTTTTTTATGGATTATTCACTATATTTCAGACTTTACTTCCGTATTTGTTTCTTTGTTATTAATAAATTTAAAAATTGTTTTAAAATGGGTAATATTATTCTAACGTTCGCTTGCCTAGCAAGTAAAATGTTAGGCGTCATCACGGTCCGAAGTTGGGAATTTCGAGTCGTGACTGTCACGACCTAAAATCCAACTAGTCGTGATGGCACCTAACCCATCTAGTTAGGTAAGCCAATTTCTAACTAACCAATTTCACTAATAATTATTAAAGCAATTTAAGTGAATAAAGATCTTGATCTTATACAATCCCCAAGAACTGGTAGTTCAAATCATGAGCTTCTAAGAATAGAGTATACAAAGCGGAAATGAAATAAATACATAATATGTTTGAATAATACATAAACAGAGCTTTTATAAATCTAAGGCTACCTTGAACAAGAGGCAGCTACAACATGAACGCAGGTATATCTTCAAATCCTTCAACCATCACTCACAATAACAACAACAACAACAACAACAACAACAACCAACCAACATCTGCATGCAATGTGCAGAAGTGTAGTATTAGTACAACCGACCTCGTGTACTGAGTAAGTAACAAACCTAAGCCTTAGGTTGAAAGCAGTGACGAGCTTCTACCAAGGTCGGGGTCCAAAACCACTAGTCCACAACAGTCCATAACAACATAAAACAAATAATACCAGAAGAAACACAGAGATAAAATGCTGAGTCAAATGATGATTTCAAAAATAATAGTTCTTCCTTTCAAATACATCAGTGAAAACCCAAATCGATTGCCGAAGTTGCCAAAAATATGAATAATTTGAGAACATTAATATTTCCAAAATCCTTTCAATAATAAATAAAATATCTCATTTTCTTTCCCAGATAACCAGTGTAAAACAAATGCATCACTATGCCCATCGTCAGTATGTGTGAGAAATCATGAATAATATGATACCGTACAACGTGAGGAAAACACATCTCTATGCATATATGTCATGTGTGCATGTCAACGCAATGTATCTCAGAGATTGCACTCATGTACTCACACTCTCAGAGTACTGAATCTCATTGTCTCGCATTCTCTCTCACTGTGCTCAGCACACTCAATTACTCAGCGCTATACAATACATGTTGCGGCGTGCAGCCCGATCCCTGTTTATAGTCAACTGCGCTAACTGGGGGTGTGTACAGACTCATGAGGGGCTCTTACACCCCAAGCGCTATAAGCAAGGACAACTCACGTGATGCACGGATAACTCACGTGCTATAATATCATATCTGGATCCGCACGGCCAACTCACGTGCTATAATAAGCCAATCTGGCCTGTTGCGGCGTGCAACCCGATCCCATAATAATAAAGTATATAAAGCCAACATGGCCTGCTGTGGTGTGTAGCCCGATCCCACAATCATCCTCACAATCAGGCCCTCAGCCTCACTCAGTCATCAATCTCTCCGGTCTCTTTCTCATGGGCTCACAAGGTCATGAAAATAGCCCAAAAATATTGATATGATGCATCAATAATTAACAACAGAGACTGAGATATGATGTGTAATGACATGAATATGACTGAGTATAAATTTTTAATTTAAAATAAATAATTCACAATAATATGACCTATGTGGGTCCCAATAATACTGGCACATAACCTCAACGTGATTTTTATTATACTTTTTCAGCTCAATTTCTTTAACTCATAAAACTGCATGGAAAATGCCAAGATTATTTAACTATAAAATCCCACAGAAACAATTATGTCACAATTTCTATAGTGCACGCCCGCCACCTAGCATGTGCGTCACCTCCCAACAATTTACCTAATACATATATTCAAGGTTCATACCGTCAACTCCAAGATTAGAAGAGTTACTTACCTCGAACAAGCCGAATCCAATGTCGAGCAAGCTAAACAATGCTCCAGAAATTCCATTATGCCCGTAACAACTTCCGAACGGCTCGAATCTAGTCACAATTAATTTGATTCAGTCAACCCAAATTATAGGAATTTATTTCATATCAAAATACTAATTTTTCCACAAAATCCGAAATTACACTCAAAAATTGCTCGTGGGGCTCACATCTCGTAACCCGACAAAAGTTATAAAATATTAATGCCCATCCAACCACGAGTCCAACCATACAAATTTCACCAAATTCCTACATCAACTCGACCCTCAAATCTTCAATTGAAGTCTTTGAAGATTTCTACCATTTTCAACCCAATCTTTACCCATTTGAACTCAAGACTCTTTCCATAAACCTTATTGATACGTAAAAATAATACTCTTATACCCAAGAATCGTACTATTAATCATCAATCACTACCCAAACTCGAAATTGAAGATTAGGGGTTAGAACCTTACCTCTTTGATGAAGAACTTGAGGGATTTCTCGTTGGATTTCAAGGCTTGGACAAGAATTTGATGTACAAGACACTTCATATTCTTCATCTCTCAAGAAAACTCTCACTTCTCTCTAAAATCATCAGATAATTGCCCCAAAATAAGCCCCAAAGCCTATTTATCAAAATGGGGTCGGGTTATGAAAATAAAAAAATTAACCCTCCGAAAGCAGGTCTGTGGTCGCATAATGGACCGCAGAATGGGTATGTGGGTCGCACAATGCACTGCAAAATCGATGCCTAAAAATTGGCTTCACTGGACAGGTTTGCGACCATTTTGCGGTCGCATAACTACTTCTGCGATCGCAAAATTGGTCGCAGAATCGTATTTTTCCGGTCTTTGGTAATTTGATCATAACCTCTTGTAAGAATGTTCAAATGACAAATGGTTTAAAGCGTTAGAAACTAGACTCAAAGATCTTTCATTTAATAGGTAATACACCATATAACACTTCGTATAATGAAAGTTATGCTCATTTGAAGTTGGGTCTTGTGCGAACTCACTTGAAACTTTAGTCTTATGAAATTTCCAACTTCTACATTCGATGCCGAAACCTATCGAATCAAGTCCGATTGACCTCAAATTTTGCACACAAGTCATAAATGATATAATGAAGCTACTACAATTTCAATATTCGGATTCCGACCTCGATATCAAAAAGTTACCCCCTCCCCGGTCAAACTTTCTAAAAATTTAACTTTCGGCATTTCAAGTCAAATTCACTACGGACCTCCAAATAATATTTCGGATATGCTCCTAAGTCTAAAATTACCATACGGAGCTATTGAAATTATCAGAATTAAATTTCAAGGTCGTTTACATATAAGTCAATATCCGATCAGCTATTTCAACTTAAGCTTCCAATATGAAAATTCATTCTTCCAAGTTAACTCCGAAATACCTTAAAACCAAACCGACAATTCACACAAGTCATAATACCTTGTAGGAAGTTATTCAAGACTTCAAATAGTTTAAAGTAATATAAATACTCAAAACGACTGGTCGGGTCGTTACAGTGACACATTTACTACTTGACAGTAAGACACCTTTTCCTGGTTCCCTCTTTACATATTTGACAATCCTTAGAGCAGTCTCCATGTGTGATTTCTTTGGCTGGTATAAGTACTGACTTAGTGTTTGAACACTATGAAATGTCAGGTCTGGACATAGTTAAATATAGCAGTTTTCCAATCAATCTCTGGTAGGCATTTTGATCAGTAGGAGGATCAGAAGTTGTGTTAGTTCATGTTCCTGCTAGATGATCATCATATTCTTTGGTGGTCAATTTGATATTGATGTACATAGGTGAAGATGTTGGCTTAGCATCACTTAATCCTAACTCGTAAATAAGCTCCAAAGTGTACTTTCTTTGATGCATCAACATACCTTGAGTTGTTCTTGCAAACTCAATACCCGGGAAGAGCTTCAATTCACCTAGATCCTTCATTTTAAAGGCTTGTGCAAGTCTCTCTATCTCTCTCTCTCTCTCTCTCTCTCTATATATATATATATATATATATATATATATATATATATAAAATCATTAAGATCACCTTGTAGAAATACATTATATACATCCATTTGGTAAATGAACGATTTCTTCTGTGCAACAAGAGTTAAGATTGTTCTAACTGTCTTCATCTTTACAATTGGGGAAAATGTTTCATGATAATATATCCCCTCTTGTTGACTATATTCTTTGGCAACTAGTCGTGCCTTGAATCTTTCAATTTCTCCCGTAGACTTGTATTTTACTTTATAGATCCGTTTACACCCTATAGGTGTTTTGCCTGCTGGTAGTGAAGTAATCTCCCATGTATGATTTTTCCGTAAGCTTCAATCTCATCTTCCATAGCATCTACTCATCTTGGATCGTTTAAGGCTTTTGAGTAGTTCTTTGGTTCTATAACAGTTGAAATTTTGGCAATGTAAGCTTGATTAGGTGGATTTAGTTTGTCAGAAGTTATGTAACTGGATATGGCACATGGAGTGTCTTTGTGAATGTTAAGTGATACAAAGTCTTTCATCCATATAGGTGGTTGTCTTTATCTTTCTGAGCTTCTTTGATTAACCTGTGATTCTATAGGATTTTGAAGGAGTTGCTCTATTTGATCATCTTGAGTGTGGATTTGTTTGGGATCTTCATGAGGTGCAAGAATTGGTGAGGGAGGTGTATCAACTATATCAGCTTCTGGCTCTACATTTTGCTCAACATTTTGTGTAGTGATTTCCTGTTCTTCAGTTTGATGACTGTTAGGGACAACATTATTTAAGTGTTGTCTAACTTTTGTAGTATGGAGCTCTGTGTAAATATATGGTTGACTTTGTGTAGTATCAATGAAAATGGACGGATTTTGTTGTTTGTTTGTGCTGATAAGAAATGGGAAGACAATCTCTTTGAATATTACATCTCTATTGACAAAGAACTCATTTTTCTCATTATCATATAATATATATCCTTTCTGATTTTTTGCATATCCCATATGCACTGCAACTCTTGTTCTAGACAACATTTTGTCAGTTTATTGCACATAATTAGCATAACATATGATGCATCATATGACCCTCAGGTGTTGAATGGATGATTTTCTTCTGTACAATTTCTCAAATGGATACATGTGCTATAATATTAAGCTAGGCATTCTATTTATGATATGAACAGTTGCACAAACATTCCCCACAATCTAATTGGTATGGAGCCTTGGAATCTGATGGCTCTAGTAATTTCCAAAATGTGTATATGCTTTCTTTCTGCAACCCTATTATGTTGTGGGGGTATAAACACATATTTTTTGATGAATGATTCCAAGTTTGCTGAAAAATTCACTACAGACAGAGTTGACAAACTCTGAACCATTATCTGTTGTGATGACTTTAATAGCTCTATCAAACTGTGTTTTAATAAGCTGAACAAACTATTGGATGAGAACACACACATATCAGACTTTAAGGCAAACATATAAAGCCAAGTCATTCTTGAATAATCATCTACTATAGTCAAGAAGTATCTATATCTATCAAAGGTAAGAAACTTGTAGGGTCCCCAAACATCCATGTGAACTAATTCAAAATAGTTGGTAGCTCTAATATTGTTGGTAGGAAATGGAAGTCTAGTGTGTTTTGCACATGGACAGACTTTGCAGTTAGCTAACATATTGGCTATAACTTCTTGAGAAACGTGTAGGATTTTCTTCATTACAGAAATAGAAGCATGTCCTAGTCGACTATGCCATAGTTGTATATCAGCTTCCTTATTGTTGATTATGTAGTCTAGATCTTGAACTGTTAAAACTGCAATTTTATTTTCTTCTTTTGCATCAATCACAAACAGATATAGTCCATCATTTTCTCTACCAACTCCTTTCACCTTCCCCCTCAAGAGATCCCGAAAAACAAAAATTTAGGGAAGAAAGCAACCATCCATTTTAGCTCTTTAGTCAGTTTTGACACAGATAAAAGATTATACTTAAACTATGGTAGATGAAATACATTTGTGATAGTATCATTGTTAAATAGTTTACTTGTTCCCGCATGTGTGACTAGAGACACATCACCATTAGATAGAAACACCTTTTTAGGTATTTTCAAACCTGATCACAGTATCATTATTTAAATAGCCCAAACTTGACACCATATGGTTGGTTGCACCTGTGTCAATGATCCATTCCTGAAGGCACTTGTTAGCAATACAATTATTATGCTTACCTGTTGTATTAGCTGAGTAGGTTGAAGTTGCTTCTTCTTTGTTAATCATTTGAAGGAGTTGATTATATTGTTCTTTGGGGAACAAAGTAGGAACAATGTTGGCATTATGTCCATTGAAAGAGTCTGACTTCTGTTGCACATCAAAGTAGTCCACTCTTGGTTTAGCTGGTTGAAAGCTAGCTTGTGTAAACTCACTGTAGCCACCACTCTGATTGGTCTGAGAAGTGCAACTATCCATCTGCACATTATAAGCAGTTGGTTGCCCAAACTTCCTTTTCTTAAATTTAGGAGGGTATCTGACCACCATATAGCATGTCTCTTTAGTATCTCCCTTGAGTTTGCACACTTCACATTCTAAATTGTAGTTCTTCTTAAACTTGTAATTCTGATTACCATGACCATTTCTGGTGAATATAGCAACCTCATAGTTTTCTGGCATAACTGTAGGATTAGCACCTAAGAATACAGTCACATTCTTAACTGATTTTTGGCTTTCATCACTTATAACCATAGAGTAGGCTTGGTTTACAGAAGGCACAGGGCTCATGACCATGATTTGACTTCTAGCTTGGGCATATGAATCATTAAGCCCCATTAAAAACTTAAACAACTTCAGCTTCTGTAGATGCAATCTAAAATCTTTGGATTTTTCACACTTACAACTAGGTACAGGAACTAATGCCTCAAATTATTCCCATAGATCTTTCAATTTTTGAAAAATAACTAAACACAAAAGCAGTTCCTTGAGTTAAAGTAGCAATTTCTTTATGAACATTGAAGGTTCTTGAACCATCAATTTTGTTAAATCGTTCATGTAACTATTCCCAAAGAGTTTGTCCATTAGTAGCATACATAATGCCTCCTAGAAGTCCTTTTGCTACTGAGCTCATTATCTAAGAAAGGACTATAACATTAACCCTTTTCCATGTGGTTCCCCATAGCTTAGGGAAAATCCTCTTTTTTACAAGAACCATCAACAAGTCCTAGCTTGTTTCTTCCTAACAAAGAAAGCCTAATTGATAGATTCCATATAGAGTAGTTTTCGATACCTGTAAGTTGAATTGTGATAATATTAATACCACTAACATCTAATGGATGAAGAAATAGAGGATGACTATAGTCGATTCCAAGAGAAGCTTGACTACTTCCTCCACCAGACACATGACGAGCGCAAAATACAACATAAAATTAATGCACGCTAGCCAAAGATAGTATAGTTTAATGATCGTCTCCACAGGGATTGGATTTAAATAATGCTCAAGTAATTTCTAGCTTAACACTATTTAGGATGATCAAAACTTTATTTGTAATGGTTATAAACTACGATTAACTACTAAAGTAAAGCAATTGACGATTGACTTCAACAAACCAGAGATTAGCAAGGTCGGTTTCTTATCAATATGAAGAACACGAGTTTTGACGTGATAGGTGCAAGGTTTTGATTTTGGATATGATACTGTTATATTTCACTCTTGGGTTCTAACGATTCTCACGAATTCAATAGGTGATTAGCTTATGCTTCTGATTCACACTCCTCTCTCGATTAAATCTAAATCTTTCAAATAAACTAATGTGATGTGCGGTAAAACTTGCAAGAATCTATTGGTAAGAATGGTCTAAGAGAAACTTCTCTCGAAAATTTCTCAATCTTAATTTAAGAGGTAGATCACAAAGCTCTTTCGATTACTTTAAAAAGTACCAAAATAAATTAAGGCATGTGTTGAAACAATATTCAATATTATGCTACTCTTCCGATTAAACAAGATAATGAATAAAATCACAACTGGAGTTAAAGCTCTTTCAATAAATTCAAGCAATTAAGCAGTAATCAAATCTATAAACAAACCACATCACCAAATCACGTCAAAACCTTAAGGTAAACTACTCCATAATTATGGAGAAAGTCATCACAAAAAGAGTTAAAGAATAAGAAAGCATCAATCTAACGTTGCAATCTAAACTCCCATATTGAATTGATGGAAAGATGATGAAGTCTCGTGTCTTGTAGCCTCCAATGCTCTCCCAGAGCTTCCAAGGTCAAAAGTCCCTTCAAAAATATCTTTTTGGTGTATTTATACTATGTAGGAGTGGTCCCGGACAAAACTATCATTTTTCAAGTCGAAGTAGGAGAAATACTTTGTAAAACTTATACAGGCGCACCGCGCCTTGCGTTGCCCCATGCGGGGCATTAGTGGAGAAGTTCAAAGAGCAAGTTCTGACGAGCAGCAGGAACTACCGCTGCCACACAGGGTGATGTACCATGCGTCACATTAATGGATATTTTCAGAATCCCTAAACATTTCTCAGTTGTCGTTTCCTCTTGATGCGTCGCACCATGCGACGCACAATGCATCGCAATAACATTACATCTATTGTCTTGCTTCTTTCTCGCTAGAATTCCACTATATTATAAGAATAAAGGTGATGTATATCAATAATTACTTCTTTTGGTGGATCATTCTTGAACATCCAAATATTTTCACAATTTAATGTATTGGTAGCCTTTCTTTGATGTCAGATTATGAAGTTTGCTTGTCACAACGTTAGGGTAGGCACTATGTGATATGGCAATTCCATGCCTCAAGTATTTTTCTTCTATTTTTCACATGCGTACTCGATCCTTGATCCCTGAATTCGATCTCGGTTTAATTTCTTGGGCTTTTACTTAGACTTCAAAGCTCCAACTTATTTAATTTAGCTCCTAATTATACTCTTAACTCGAAATCATTTCCTGCAATGCATAAAACACGTAATAAGTACAAATCACTATCTTTTAAGCTCAAACACAAGTATAATGCAGTAATTATAGTGTAAACTATGACTAAAACACGTGATTCTAGCCTACCATCAACACCCCACATTTAAACCATTGCCCGTCCTCAAGCAATCAAACTGCACTTCACATAGAAACGACCTTCTTATCAGACAACTTCCCTAACGCATCATGCCAAGAATATTTAAAACAAACTAAACACCCTATCACAACATCCTAGCATCAAGACTTGACTCACGAGCACCACACATTTTTCATAACATGTTCACTTACTCTAACACAGAGGTCAAAGACTTACCTTTCCTTCGCAAATCATGTGCCCTCACACAAATAATAGAGAGTAGTTCCGCACACGATAAATTTCAAGAACAATTAATAACTCAAAATAGAAAGAATTCACTCATTCTCAGAATTAAGATTCATATGCCACAGAAGACGTACCATAGGCTTGCCCGTAGTGTAATACTCCATTGATTGAGCTTATTCAGTCAAGGATTAAATATGACTTAATTTGGTTGTAATGTAGGCTGCGCGACGGGTAGGATAGATTTGGATATAGTGACTACACCTCCCTAAACACTTTAATACATATACATTAATAATTCAAACCCCACACTTATGTTGAATCAAACCCCAACATCCACAACATTAAGCTCCCCATATCTTTAAGCACAAAAAGACAAGAACTACCACTAGCAAGGGATCAATTTTTCTCTTTTCTACCATATACACACTCCCTTTGTTTTCCTTCCAATTCCTTACATGTGGCTCTTAAAAATTTTCAAACAATGCACCTTTCTACTTTTCAATAGTTCCACTCAAAACCCGACCATACCTCACTTAGCTTTTACAAACTCATAACAAACTCAAGTGCCCGAGAGGTAAAAGGTTCAAACAGATAGACAATTCAAACAAAGGGGTCAAGTTTATAGTGTGGTTGCCAAAGAAATAGGATTACAAGCTCAAATGGGTTAACTAAGATACACATTCATTATGTGGGTAAAACATATATCCGGCTCAACAAAGAAATACATATATCACTTCTTAGACTGAACAAGACTACTATTTCGCTTTGCAAACACACAGGTCAAGTTTTAGGCATCAACCGACATGCACAGAATATCACAAAACCTAATACACACACTGGCACATAACTCACTTAGGATCGGATCTATCCCGACTCTCTAGTCAAAGCAGTCAAGCAGAGTTACAATAAAATAATTTAAGGTACCTATCCATGAGTCAAGAACTGAATCTAGACATCACAACTAAGGCATTCACTACTCTCAAAGGCACAACAACGTCAAGAAAAGTCATCTCCATTTATTATCATAGCACAAGACTTTAAATTTTCTAATAAAAGAAAAACTAACTACACTCGGTTCAAGAAAAACCCTTGGAAAAGAACCGCGATACAAAAAAAAATCAAGGGGAAATATTACACTACCTAGAAAAAAAACAAAATATTTTTTTTCTACTTTGATCCCTCAAGAAGACAGTCGAGGAAATTCATCGCCGGGAAAGGTAAAAAAAAAAAATCAAAAGAAACAATTACAAACACATATATACATATTTACATTCCCCACCCTGCACTTTAAATTGTGTCATGTCCCCGTGACACACAAATAAAAAGCAAGAGGTAAAAGAAACTTCCCTAAATTTTTTCCGCTTTCGAGAACTTATGAACTCCATCCCTAATTCTGAATCCATTCCTCGTTTTTACTCCTTGGGATTCTTTATGTAGCTCATCATGCCAGATTCATCTAAGGATATCTGCAAGCCCCGCTCTTTTGTTTCTTTCTTGGCCTCATTTTGAGTGGTGAATTGTTCTTGTAGGATCATCCTCAACTTGTTTCTACATTCTTGCACAAGATCAATCCATACATATTCTTGTAAATCCCCAAAAATAAAATCCAGATGATCAATGTTAGAATAAGAAAACCAAGAAGAAAGGTCATGTGAATATTCATGTGGTATGTCCAAGACTATTTGTTTCTCATTCTCTTCTACTAAAGATTGTAAACTTGGGAAGATGGATGGGGGTTTGAACTCTTCTTTTATTGCTTCACAATCAACCAAAGCCTTATTTCAATCATCTCAGTTGAATCAGATTCCTCTTGCAGAGTAGTCAGCTCTCTCTATGGATGCTCATCCTCTTGGGTAGGCTCATTCTCACATGGTATCTCCTCCATATATTCACCATTACAATGCACTGAGCTTTCTGAAAGTATATTTACTAGTTTACTCATTTGCGTGTTAGGCTCTTAATGACTTCATCATTTTGTATAAATATTTCTTCAACATTATTCACAAACTTATACATAAGCTCTTCTAAACTACCATTCTCCTTTTGAGGTGGTTGTTTCACTTTGCTTTCATTCCAGTCATAATAAGGGTATTCGTTCCATCCATAGTTAAAAATTATGCCCATATGAAACCTCATACATGTACGATCTAGAAATAGAGTAGGACTCTTCAAAAGAGGAATCATAAGAGGAATACTTACCTACTTGACAGTCAACCTATAGATGATTTACACTACATTTAGATCAAATAACAGGCTTGTGATAATATTCAACTTCTAACTCTTCAACTGTTTTCTTAGGCTGGTTGTGCTCCATCTTCAACAGCAGCAATTAGAGTTCAATACTAGGAATAATTCTTCAAGTTAGCTAAAAAAAAGTTAATTCCTAAATTAGCACCAAAAATTATTTTGAACACTATTGATTGCCAATCCCCGACAACTACACCAAAATTTGACGAGCACAAAACACAACACAAAATTAATGTTCGCTAGCCAAAGATAGTATAGTTTAATGATCGTCTCCACAACGATTGGATTTAAATAATTCTCAAGTAATTTCTAGCGTAACGCTATTCAAGATGATCAAAACTTGATTTGTAATGGTTAAACTGCGATTAACTACTAAAATAAAGCAATTGAAAATTAACTTCAACAAACCAGAGATTAGCAAGCGTTGTTTCTTATCAATGTGAGGAACAAGGGTTTTGACGTGAGAGGTGCAAGGTTTTGATTCTGGATATGATACTGTTATATTTCACTCTTGAGGTTCTATCGATTCTCACGAATTCAATAGGTGAGTAGCTTATGCTTCCAATTCAGAAACCTCTCTCGATTAAATCTAAATCTTTCAAATAAACTAATGTGAAGTGCGGTGAAACTTGAAAGAATTTATTGGTAAGAATGGTCCAAGAGAAACTTCTCTCGAATATTTATCAATCTTAATTTAAGAGGTAGATCACAAAGCTCTTTCGATTACATTTAAAAAGTACCAAAATAAATTAAGGCATGTGTTGCAAGAATATTCAATATTATGCTACTCTTCTGATTAAAAACGATAATGAATAAAATCACAACTAGAGTTAAAGCTCTTCCAATAAATTCAAATAATTAAGCAGTAATCAAATCCATAAACAATAACCAAGTCACCAAATCACATCAAAACCTAAGGCAAACTACTCAATAATTATGGAGGAAGTCATCACAAAAAGAGTTAAAGAATAAGAAAGCATCAATCTAACGTTACAATCTAAACTCCCATATTGAATTGATGGAAAGGTGATGGAATCCCGTGTCTTATAGCCTCCAATGCTCTCCCAAAGCCTCCAAGGTCAAAAGTCCCTTAAAAACGCCTTTTGGTGTATTTATACTATGTAGGAGTGGGCCTGGACGAAACTATCCCTTCCAAACTAAAGTAGGAGAAATACTATGTAAAAATTACACAGGCGCCTTCCGCCTTGCGCTGCCTCATGCAGGGTAGTAGTGGGGAAGTTCAAAGAGCAAGTTCTGACGGGCAGTAGAAAAGTTACACTGACGCGCCGCACTGGGCAACGCACCATGCGTCGCTTTAATGGATATTTTTCAGAATCCTTGAAAGTTTCTCAGGTGCCGTTTTTTCTTATTGCATCGCATGATGCGACGCACAATGCGTCGCAATATCATTGCATCTACTGTCTTGCTTCTGTCTCGTTAGAATTCCTCTCTAAACTAAGAATAATGTGAGGTATATTAATTATCATTCTTTTGGTGGACCATTGTTGAACATCCAAATATTTTCACAATTTAACGTATTGGTGGCCTTTCTTTGATGTCAGATTATGAAGTCTGCTTGTCACAACGTTAGGGCAGGCACTATGTGATATTGTAATTCCATGCCTCAAATATTTTTCTTCTATTTTTCACATGCATACTCGGTCCTTGGTCCCTGAATTCGAACTCGGTTTAATTTCTTGAGCTTTTACTCAGATTTCAAAGCTCCAACTTATTTAATTTAGCTCCCAATTATGCTCTTAACTTAAAATCATTTCCTACAAGGCATAAAACACGTAATAAGTGCAAATTACCATCTTTTAATCTCAAACACAAGTAAAATACAGTAATTAGAGTGTAAACTATGACTAAAATACGTGATTCTAGCCTACCATTATCATAGCAGCATTTATAGTGCCTTCTTGGTCTCCATTGATACTCATCCTTGTTTCTTTGATTTGAACAAACTTTCTTTTCAAGAAATTTTGGGTTGAATTGAATCAATCTTCAAGCTTTATGGCTTGACTACTCTGATACCATGAACTGATGTAGGTTCACAATGTGAACTTTAGAAAAACAGAGATACAAAAAGAATGCCGAGATAGAATGCATGGATGAAGAAGAAAAGAAGAGAGAATTAGATGATCTTGAGAGGAGAGATAGTGTGTATTATTCTCATACTTACAAAATGTGTTGATCATCAAAATATATACACGAGCAATTACCCTATACAGTGACCTTTCTCTGACGTAGGGTAGGTAAATAACTAACTTCCTAATTTATGTTACAAGTTCTTTTATGTACAATTCAATCCCTAACTTCCATATAGTGCAGCTTCAGTCTTCAACACTTCTAGACATACTTATAAAAAGAATATATTTCATTTAGTTTTGGTATTTCATTTCCAAATCGAGGGATAGCTCAAAATAAGGAGTAACATGAGAAAATGTTCAAATGTACTCTTAACATGTATTGCATTTACCTTTGTCTTATATGAGCTCGTACCATTATCTTTCGTCTCAAATATACCCCTCCCATTGTTTGGTACTGTGAAAGCCATAGAGGGGTACATTTGGACCTATTTTAATTGTTCAGTCATATAATTGGACTTTTTCAATTGTTTTAACGACAATTTCAAATAATTATAGAAGATATATACACTAATTTAATAGTTAGAGATAAAGTTAGTCTTTTGTTTATCTATGGTGGCTAGTGGGCTAGTTAGGACCGGGACCGGCCCAGGACCGCGATCCCACATGGGCGGTGGTCCTAAACGGTCCTAACCGGATAGGACCGGGACCGTGGGGTGGTGGGACGGGTAGTGGGTCGGTCTCATAGGGGAGACCCACGAGACCGGGACCGTTTAGGACCGGCTCAGAAGTGGGCCGGTTCAAGCGGTCCTAAACGGTTCTAAACGGGCCCAACGGATAATTTTTTTGAAAAAAAAAATTTGACCGTTTGGCCATTTAAAAACTAGTCGTTTGGTCTGCCAAAATAGCCGTTGGCTATTTTCAAAATAGCTATTTAACCCCCAAATTTTGTTTTAACCCCAAAAATTTTATAATTACACTTTTTCCCTATTTTCAACTATAAATACCTCCTCATTCTTTTATTTTTCTCACAAAATCATCAATCTCTCTCAATCTCTCTCTAATATTCTTCTATAATTGCTTACTTAATTGTTACAATTTGTGCAAAATTGTGAAGTTGGTAAATTGAAGTATTCAAGTCTTCAACGATAATTATTTTTCAACAAGTTATTCGTCAATTCGGTAAACTCGTTCCAACTCTTAAGTTTTAATATTATAATTTTGTTTGTTTTATTTACTTTGCTTGATTAATTAAGATGGCTTATTCCCTAAAAAATTTTTTAGTAAAAATAAGGAAAAATCCAAGAGTGGTAAATCTAGTGGCCAATCTGTTCCTCCTCCACTTCACCCGGCTCCTCGGCCGAAACCTGTTACCAGTCCTACACCTGCTATTCTTGATAGCGATAATAGTTTATTACAATTTATCGAGAGTCAATTTTGCCATAATATTGTACCCGGTGAACAATTAAACCATGAATATATGAATGCTCTTTATGGTAATCCAACTATTGATGAAAATGATGATGAAGAAATAGATTTTGATTAAACGCAACCGGATGACGATACACCCACTAGTCCTGCTCATGAAGTTAAACCAACTAATAATAATCCAAATAATCCCCCGTCTAACCCTCATGTTACTGCCCCTACTTTTTCTAGACAAACTTCTAAACGGGCAGAAACATCTCTTGTTTGGTCATTTTTTACTCAACTAAGAGAAAAAAATAGGGCTAAGTGTAAAACTTGTGGCAAAGAGTTAGTTTTTAAATATGTTGGAAGTCGGGGGGGGGGGAGTTTGACTAGACACATATTGCTATACCTCAAGATAAAGCTAGATATTTTCCTATGAAAGTTTTGGCCGAGGGGACAAGTGCACCTAGTATGGCTGACCTTAGTACCGGGTCAAATCAATTTCAACCGGGAATTAACACTGTTACCGGTGATATTTTATATTATGATCCAAAAAAAAATTGTTAAGAATTGGAAAAAATGGTTACTGTTATGTGCTTACCCTATAGTTTTCCTTCTAACCCTCACTTTGTGCAGTATATTAGAAAAGTTTATAATCCTACTTATAAAGGTTTTTCTCGCACAACCGTAAAGAGTGATATTTATAAATATAAACATGAATATGAACAATATTTGCGCTATTTATTTACTCGTATAAATTGTCGTGTTGCTATTACAACTGATATTGGTAGAAGTGGTAATGACTGTGATTACCTTACTGTTACCAGTCATTGGATTGATGATGATTGGATAATACAAAAGCGTATTATTGCTTATAGAATAATTAATTCACGTCACACATGACAGTTTATTTCTAGCACGATTACGGATATTTGTAGATATTTTTGCATTAGTGATAAAAATAATATCAGTTTCAATGGATAATTCTCCTAGTAACACAAATGTTGTAGCCTTGCTTACCACTACACTAAATCCTGCATTTAGTAACGTTTTCATGTTAGATGTATTTGTCATATTTACCATTTAATTGTGGGTGATGGTATGCGAATTTTAAATGTTGAAACTGAAAAGGTTAAAATGGTTTTTAATTGGCTTTTTTATTCAAACCGTAGAAGTAGACTTAGAGAATATTTTAAAAGATGCGATGAATTTGGCCTAAGAGAAAGAAAGGTTCCTAAACCTTGTCCAACTAGATGGAATTACATGTATGAAAGTTTAGTTATTGCATATGAATATAGAAACCCCATAAACTCAACGTTTAATGCTCATGTAAGTGATGATGATGAGCACCTTACAAATGCGGATTGGGCTAATGTTAAAATGCTTGTAGATTTTTTAGAAAAATTTTATATTGCTACAAATGAATTTTCTGGGCAATATTATTCTACTATTTCTAACAGTTTAGTTTATATTGCAGAACTTGCAAATTTATTTGATCATTTTTCAGAGGGTGGGGAAATTTATCAACTTGCTATTGATTCCATGTGAAAAAAAATTAAATTTTTTTTCCCTATTCCCCCTATTTATGGTGTTGCTGCATTGTTAAATCCTACTATGAAATTAGGAGGTCCTCAATTTTGGTATGAAACTGTTTATAATGGTTTAACACTTAAAGATGAGGAGTTGTCTACACTTGCGGACACAATAGCCTCAATTAAAATAAATGTTCAAACTATTTATAATGCTTATCAAGTTGCATTAGATCATGCTAGACCAAATGTTCCAACTCCTTCTTCTTCTAGTTCTCAATCATCTAAAAGAACTGCGAGAGTAAGAGCACTTAGTGCTTGGACAGGGTTCAGGGATTCTCAAGGTTCTAGTACTAGTGATTTTTCACAACTAAATGAGCTTGAAGTTTATTTATCACAGGGAATTGAGGAAGTGAATCCCGACGGCTCCTTTAATATTTTGGAATGGTAGAAGGACAAAGAAAACCACTTTTCGATTCTTTCAAGGATGGCCCGAGACATTTAACTATTCAAGCTTCAACAGTGGCATCAGAGAGCGCTTTCAGTCAAGCAAGACTTCAACTCGGTGATTATAGAGCGTCTATGAGGGAGAGCTTGAAAAAATCAGTACTTTTCAGAGATTGGATCCGTTCGGAAAGAAGAAATTTTGGACTTGCTGAATCACAGCCAGAGGTAGACGAAGCTTATGAAGAAATGTTAGCTGAACTTGAAGAGGATGATGCTTCTCCTGGAAGCGGTGATGACCAAGCTTCATTTCCGCCACCACTAACGGAAATTCCTCCGGACCTTGAAGAATTTATGAAATTTGTAAGAGATACTATGTAAATTAATATGTAACTTGTATTTTGGCACATCTTGATTAATTTCTTTTTCTTCTCAATGGTGGTATTAGCACCTTGTTGTGTTCATTCCATATGGGGGAGGAAGACTAAGAAAGATATTGCCATGATTTTTTAATGCTATAATAAAAATATAACGCATTGCTTTGAATATCTCTCTATAATATTTTTGTCTTTTTATATACCTTAAGCTATACATATAGTATAATATAGTATATACTATACTCTCTCTCTCTCTCTCTCTCTCTCTCTCATATATATATATATATATATATATATATACATAGTATATAAGCCATATTCGATAGTATACATCTTACGATATACTATATATACATCTTAATATAGTAAGATGTATATATAGTATATATATATATATATATATATACATCTTACTATATACATAGTATATAAGTCATATTCGATAGTATACATCTTACGATATACTATATATACATCTTAATATAGTAAGATGTATATATAGTATAGTATATATATATATATATATATATATATATATAGAGAGAGAGAGAGAGAGAGATATCTTAAGCCATATTCGATAGTATATAAATATATATATATATATATCTTAAGATGTATATATAGTATATAAATCGAATATTAATGTATAAATCTTAAGGTGTATATATAGTATAATATAATATATATATTATAACGCATTGCTTTGAATATCTCTTTACAATATTTTTGTCTTTAAATTTAAATTAAAAAATTTAGGTGACAATTCTATAATATAATTTACTAGGAATTGCCTTAGATATTTTTATTACCATTTTGTTTTCTCTAACTTGTATAAAAATAATTTTAAAAATAGAAAGTTTCCGTTGGGCCCGCTTAGGACCGTTTGGGCCAGCTTAGGCCCGAGACCGTCCCACTTAACACGAGATCGCTAGTTCGTGGTCCCGGTCCCGAACCGATTCCAACAAGAAGCCTGCGAAGCCCGAGACCGCTTAGGATCGGCCCGCCTAGGACCGGACCACTTAGGACCAGACCACTTAAGACCGAGCCCGTAAAGCCCACTTAAGACCGGGCCCGACCCACATGACACACCTAAATTATGGCTCCAAAACAGTAAGAGTAAAGATGGACAAATGATACAACATAAATAGATGAAATTAACTCTGCCAAGCTCTCATGGATAAAACGGTAAATGGAGGGCAAATATAAGACAGATCAAATAATTTTTCAATGGCTTTATGTCGATCCTTCGTCTGTAATCTTTCACTTACTCGTCTTCCACTGCAGCTCAATACCTCAATTCCTTCCCCATACTGCCCTCCAAAATCCCATCAAATTACCACTTTGCCACTCCTTCGCTTTAGACGCAAAACAGCTTCTTTTGCTTCGGTACCATTACAGCCACAATCATCAATGGAGAACCCACCTGAAGGTTACAGAAGAAACGTGGGCATTTGTCTAGTGAACCCTTCTAATAGAAAGGTCTTTCTTTTCTGTTTACATTTATTCTATAGAGTAATCGATATATGTTTTTTTATTTGTTTTTGTCTTTGATTTAGCTATTTTTTTTTTATGTTTTAATCTAAACGTTGCAGGTTTTTGCTGCTTCGAGGCTAGATATACCTAGTGCTTGGCAAATGCCGCAGGTATATTGTGTAGTTCTCATTTGGGTTTGCTTCATTTTTTCGTTTTAATCTCGCCACAGAATTTAAGAAAAAAAAAAAGATTTTAAAAAGTTGTAGTCTTAAAAGCTTAAAGGCAGAAGCTTTGTCGTCATAACATTTGGACAACTATAAAAGTTTCTCGTGGAATGAGTAGAATAAAAAGTTTAAATTTAAATTGTTTTCAAATATAGAAATGTGTTATTATTTTTGAAGTAGACTAATAATGAAAATGTATCATATAAACTAAAAAGTGTTATGGAATAAAAATAATTTAGTAAAATATGAACAAGAAATAGAGATAGAGAGAAGAAAGATATTTTCTTCTTTCAATTGTGTGTATTTTCCTAGGCTTTTATATAGGCATGAAAAGTAAAGAAAAATATGTCATTAAGCATTTGAGATGAAGATCATGGAGGAAGAGTAGACATCCACCATAACTTAATTTTTCTTATAACAATCCCCTTGGATGTCCATAGATAATGTGCCTCGTTAAAACCTTATTAGAAAAAATCCTCTAAAAAAAATCCTAGTGAAGGAAAAAGAGTACACATGTTTATAAATACGCCTTTTGGTTGCCTTGTTAAAAACCTTCAAGGAAAACCCAGTGGGACAAAACCTTGTAAGGGAAAAAGAGTACAACACGTATTAACTCCCCTTGATGAGAGCATCAATTCACATCCTTGAACTTTCGCATCCCAATCTTGTACACTAGTTTCTTGAAGGTTGACGTCGGTAGAGATTTGGTGAACAAATCAGCCATATTATCACTTGAACGAATCTGTTGCACATTGATATCACCATTCTTTTGAAGATCATGTGTGAAAAATAACTTTGGTGAAATGTGTTTTGTTCTATCTCCTTTTATGAATCCTCCCTTCATTTGGGCTATGCATGCTGCATTGTCTTCATACAAAATTGTGGGTAGTTTGTCACACTTTAAACCACATTTGTCTCTAATAAAATGTATTATAGACCTCAACCATACACATTCTCGACTTGCTTCATGAATAACAATTATCTTAGCATGATTAGATGAATGAGCCACGATTGATTACTTAGTCGATCGCCAAGATATGGCAGTGCCTCCACATGTAAACACATATCCTGTTTGAGATCGAGCCTTGTGTGTGTCAGATAAATGCCCAGCATCGGCATAACCAACAAGATCCTCATCTTGTTGCATTATTTCAACAACGACATTATAAGCAAAAATGTTATCAATAACAATATTATTTCGGTTCCATCTTTTTCCCTTTGAGACATAACTATTGAGATCTCTCCATTCTCATCATTTTCACATACCTGAACCTCCCTCGAGGTCTTATCATTTGTTATGTCTCTGTGCTGTTCTTGGGCCACTACCTCCGTATTATGATCACTTTGATCATTTGCTCCTTTTCTTTTTCGAGGATTTTTATCCTTAGAACCGATTGGTCTACCACGTTTCAAGCGTGGTTTAAACTCATTTGCTTTAATTGATTGTCTTATCGGGATATCAACTCGAATTGGAGCATTAACAGCTGGAATATGTGACTTAGTCACCATTGGTAGGTCAGTGAATGCATCTGGCAGTTGATTTGCAAATGAATTATCTTTTGAACCTCTTGTTCACATTGATTTGTTCGAGGATCTAAATGAGATAGTGATAATACATTCCAATCTATCTCTTTTCTCAGTTGCTTATTTTCTCCCTCTAATGTAAGATATACTGATTCATCAAAATGACAATCAGAAAATCTTGCCGTAAATAAATCTCCAGATATCTCATAATAGAAGGAGATTCATACCCAACATATATCCCCAACCTTCTTTAGGGGCTCATCTTTGTGCGTTGTGGTGGAGCAATTGGAACATATACTGCACAACCAAAGATTTTAAGATAGGAAATATTTGGCTCCTGACAAAAAGCCAATTGCAATGGGGAGACTTTATGATAACTTGTGGGCCTTATCCGCACAAGTATTGCTGCATGCAAAATAGCATGACCCCATACTGAAATGGGGAGTTTTGTTTTCCTAAGCATTGGTCTAGCAATTAATTGGAGGCGTTTGATCAATGATTCCGCTAGACCATTTTGTGTATGAACATGAGCAACCGGATGCTCAATTGTTATCCCAGTTGATATACAATAATCAGTAAAGGCCTGAGATGTAAACTAATCAGCATTATCAAGACGAATTGTCTTAATTGTATAATATGGAAATTGTGCTCTTAGTTTTATTATTTGAGCCAACAATCTCGCAAATGCCATATTGCGAGTTGCTAATAAGCACACATGTGACCATCTTGTAGATGCATCTACCAAAACCATATAATATCTGAATGGTCACATGGAGGGTGAATGGGCCCACATATATCACCCTGTATACATTCCAGAAATGTAGGGGATTCCATCCTAACTTTAATAATTGATGGTTTAATAATTAATTTGCCTTGAGAACATGCAACACAAGAGAATTCCTTAAATTGAAGAATCTTTTGGTTATTCATTGAATGTCCATGTGAATTCTCAATTATTTTACGCATCATAGTAGAACCAGGATGACCCAACCGGTCATGCCAAATAATAAAATTATCTTGATTAGTAAATTTCTCATTTACTAGGGCATGTGTTTTAATCCTGCTAATACTTGTGTAATATAAGCCGGAGGAAAGAGCGGATAACATTTCAAGCACATATTTCTTACCCGACTTTATTGTAGTAGTATAAAGATATTCAATCTTTTCATTATTTGTAGTCTCAATGTGATATCCATTTTGGCGAATATCTTTGAAATTTAGTAAGTTTCTTTGAGACTTACTACAATATAATGCTTCATTAATAGCCAAATTTGTTTCTCCGGGTAGTAATAAATTTGCTCTTCCTGAGCCTTCAATTAATTTTGTACTGCCAGATATTGTATTAACATTGGCTTCTTTCATCACCAAATAAGAGAAACATCTCGTATCTCTTAAAATAGTACTCCCTCCGTTTCAATTTATGTGAACCCATTTGACTGGGCACGGAATTTAAGAAAAGAGAAAAAACTTTTGAACTTGTGGTGTAAAATGAGACACATATATTTTGTGTGGCTATAAATTATTGCATAAAGGTAAATTGTTTCCAAATAGGGAAAGAGGTCATTCTTTTTGGCACGGACTAAAAAGGAAATGAGTTCATATAAATTGAAACAGAGGGAGTATGTGTTGTAGCACTATCCAAAAGACATATATCATCTTTATTGATCTTGGATCTAACTGAAGACTGAGGAATTTCCATATTCTTCATAAATAAACAAAAAGTACATTATAAGAAATACGAAAGACTATAAATAAAAGAAACATTAGAAATTACACGAGGAATGTAGAAACTAGCATATATGATGCTTTAGGAAAGTACACTAAGAAGAACAAACTACATAAATAAAGACATAATATAAAATAACAACTTTTCTTAAAGCTTTATTCCCGAGTAAGATAATCACTTCTTCAGTCAATATCCTCAAAGAAGTCTCCAGCTTCTAAATGAGTAATATTTGTAAGGCCTCCAAAATCATCATCTTTATATGCAAGATTTGCCTCAGCATATCATATTTGTTTGAGGGACCTGCTTTATCATCATTATTTTGAAAAGTAAAGTGTGCCTCCACATTGTTATCTTTTCTTTTATTGGATGCTTGATAAAGTTTGACAAAATGGCCAGGTGTACGATAAACACGTGCCCAATGACCTTTCATACCACACCTGTGGCAAATATTAACTCTGCCTTTTAAAGGATTATTTTGAGGATCCTTATTGTTCTCTTGTTTATTTCCACTATGATGACGATAATTATTTCGTCCCTTTCCATGTCCACGACCATGATAATAATTGTCTTCTTTCAGACTTTTGAGTAGCTGCAACCATATTCACTTCGAAAAATGGTGCAGATCCAGTGGGACGTACTTCATGATTTTTCATCAAAAGGGTATTATGTTGCTCAGCCACCAGGATGCATGAGATTAATTAAGAATATTTCTTTAAACCTTTTTCACGGTATTGTTGCTGCAATACCATATTTGAGGCATGAAAAGTAGAAAGAGTCTTTTCCAATAAATCCTCATCATTCACAATTTCCCCACATAATTTAAGTTGGGAAGTTGTCTTGAATACAACAGAATTATATTCACTTACAATTCTAAAATCTTGTAACCGTAAGTGAATCCATTCATATCGAGCTCTTGGCAATATCGTTGCCTTAAGATGGTTATATCGTTCCTTCAAACTGCTCCATAATTCAAATGGATCTTTTAGGGTTAAGTATTCAGTCTTTAACCCTTCATCGAGATGATAACGAAGGAAAATCATAGCCTTTGCTTTATCTTGGCTTGATGTTTCATTCCCTTGTATAATAGTATTTTCAAGAGCTTTTGCAGCAAGGTGAATTTCAGCATCAAGGACCCATGATAAATAATTCTTTCCGGAGATGTCAAGTGCCACAAATTCAAGCTTTGATAAATTCGACATAATGAAAACTATTCTATCATGGCACTTGACGAATAGTTCTTTAACATCGGGCGAAAGACGACCCTTTCCGATGCTATGTTTGATAACTTTATTTCCCCCTTGGCCTTAGATGAGGCAAAAATGGGTTTTGCTATTTTTGATGTTATCGTCTGTATTTGTTCTGTAGTTGGATCAACCGTTTTCCTTAGTATGTCGAGGGACGCAAGGACGGGACCGGGCTAGAGGACTCTCTATCGTCCCCATTGTCCTAACAACCGAAACTCCCCTAGCTGCATTAGCGGTCTTTGCACTTTCCCTTTTTTTCCGGACGATTCAAGCAAGTCCACGAAGAGTAAATCGTCGAATAGGGGGAAGTAATATCACGGCAAAAGCCTTTTGGGTCCGACCACTACATAAGCCACTAGTGGCTGAGAGAAAGCGAGCAACACCTTGTATAGGTTGGGCGGAGCTTAAAGAAGCAAGCCCCTATCAGAGAAAGCCATTGCCAGAAGTCGTTTGGATATAAGATTTTATCTTTTCATTTGTCAAGTGCCATGATAGAATAGTTTTCATTATGTCGAATTTATCTAAGCTTGAATTTGTGGCACTTGACATCTCCGGAAAGAATTATTTATCATGGGTCCTTGATGCTGAAATTCAACTTGCTGCAAAAGCTCTTGAAAATACTATTATACAAGGGAATGAAACATCAAGCCAAGAAAAAGCAAAGGCTATGATTTTCCTTCGTCATCATCTCGATGAAGGGTTAAAGACTGAGTACTTAACCCTAAAAGATCCATTCGAATTATGGAGCAGTTTGAAGGAACGATATGACCATCTTAAGGCAACGATATTGACAAGAGCTCGATATGAATGAATTCACTTACGGTTACAAGATTTTAAAACTGTAAGTGAATATAATTCTGCTGTATTCAAGATAACTTCCCAACTTAAATTATGTGGGGAAATTGTGAATGATGAGGATTTACTGGAAAAGACTCTTTCTACTTTTCATGCCTCAAATATGGTATTGCAGCAACAATACCGTGAAAAAGGTTTAAAGAAATATTCTTAATTAATCTCATGCCTCCTGGTGGCTGAGCAACATAATACCTTTTAATGAAAAATCATGAAGCATGTCCCACTGGATCTGCAGCATTTTCCGAAGTGAATATGGTAGCAGCTACTCAAAAGTCTGAAAGAAGACAAAATCATTATCATGGTCGTGGACATGGAGAAGGACGAAATAATTATCGTCATCATGGCGGAAATAAATAAGAGAACAATAAGAATCCTCAAAATAATCCTTTAAAAGGCAGAGTTAATATTTGCCACAGGTGTGGTATGAAAGGTCATTGGGCACGTGTTTGTCGTACACCTGACCATTTTGTCAAACTTTATCAAGCATCCAATAAAAGAAAAGATAACAATGTGGAGGCACACTTGACTTTTCAAAATAATGATGATAAAGCAGGTCCCTCAAACAAATATGATATGCTGAGGCAAATCTTGCATATAAAGATGACGATTTTGGAGGCCTTACAAATATTATTCATTTAGAAGCTGGAGACTTCTTTGAGGATATTGAATGAAGAAGTGATTATCTTACTGGGGAATAAATCTTTAAGAAAAGTTGTTATTTATATTATGTCTTTATTTATGTAGTTTGTTCTTCTTAGTGTACTTTCCTAAAGCATCATATATGCTAGTTTCTACATTCCTCGTGTAATTTTTAATGTTTCTTTTATTTATAGTCTTTCGTATTTCTTATGATGTACTTTTTGTTTATTTATGAAGAATATGAAAATTCCCTAGTCTTCAGTTAGATCCAAGATCAATAAAGATGATATATGTCTTTTGGATAGTGCTACAACACATACTATTTTAAGAGATACGAGATATTTCTCTTATTTGGTGATGAAAGAAGCCAATGTTAATACAATATCTGGCAGTACAAAATTAATTGAAGGCTCAAGAAGAGCAAATTTATTACTACCCGGAGGAACAAATTTGGCTATTAATGAAGCATTATATTGTAGTAAGTCTCAAAGAAACTTACTAAGTTTCAAAAATATTCGCCAAAATGGATATCACATTGAGATTACAAATAATGAAAAGATTGAATATCTTTATACTACTACAATAAAGTCGGGTAAGAAATATGTGCTTGAAATGTTACCCGCTCTTTCCTCCGGCTTATATTAGCAGGATTGAAACACATGCCCTAGTAAATGAAAAATTTACTAATCAAGATAATTTTATTATTTGGCATGACCGGTTGGGTTATCCCGGTTCTACTATGATGCGTAAAATAACTGAGAATTCACATGGACATTCAATGAAGAACCAAAAGATTCTTTAATTTAAGGAATTCTCTTGTGTTGCATGTTCTCAAGGCAAATTAATTATTAAAGTTAGGATGGAATCCCCTACATTTCTGGAACGTATACAGGGTGATATATGTGGGCCCATTCACCCTCCATGTGGACCATTAAGATATTATATGGTTTTGGTAGATGCATCTACAAGATGGTCCACATGTGTGCTTATCATCAACTCGCAATATGGTATTTGCGAGATTGTTGGTTCAAATAATAAAACTAAGAGCACAATTTCCATATTATACAATTAAGACAATTCGTTTTGATAATGCTGATGAGTTTTACATCTCAGGCCTTTACTGATTATTGTATATCAACTGGGATAACAATTGAGCGTCCGGTTGCTCATGTTCATACACAAAATGGTCTAGCGGAATCATTGATTAAACGCCTCCAATTAATTGCTAGACCAATGCTTATGAGAACAAAACTCCCCATTTCAGTATGGGGTAATGCTATTTTGCATGCAGCAACACTTGTGCGGATAAGGCCGACAAGTTATCATAAAGTCTCCCCATTACAATTGGCTTTTGGTCAGGAGCCAAATATTTCCTATCTTAGAATCTTTGGTTGTGCGGTATATGTTCCAATTGCTCCACCACAACGCACAAAGATGAGTCCCCAAAGAAGGTTGGGGATATATGTTGGGTATGAATCTCCTTCTATTATGAAATATCTGGAGATTTATTTACGGCAAGATTTTCTGATTGTCATTTTGATGAATCAGTATACCTTACATTAGAGGGAGAAAATAAGCAACTGAGAAAAGAAATAGATTGGAATGTATTATCACTATCTCATTTAGATCCTCGAACAAATCAACTGCCAGATGCATTCACTGACCTACCAAGGATGACTAAGTCACATATTCCAGCTGCTAATGCTCCAATTCAAGTTGATATCCCGGTAGGACAATCAATTAAAGCAAATGAGTTAAAATCACGCTTGAAACGTGGTAGACCAATCGGTTCTAAGGATAAAAATCCTCGAATATCTCAACGGGAAAAAGATGGAACCGAAATAATATTGTTATTGATAACGCTTTTGCTTATAATGTCGCTGTTGAAATAATGCAACAAGATGTGGATCTTGAATCAAAATCTGTCGATGAATGTAGACAGAGAAATGATTGGCCAAAATGGAAAGACGCTATCCAGGCAGAATTAACTTCACTTGCGAAACGTGAAGTTTTTGGGTCTGTAGTCCAAACACCTAATGGTGTTAAGTCTGTTGGCTATAAATGGGTCTTTGTACGTAAAAGAAATGAGAAAAAATAAGGTACAAAGATATAAGGCACGCCTTGTTGCACAAGGATTTTCACAAAGGCCTGATATCGATTATGAAGAGACGTATTCTCCTGTTATGTCTTATTAGTTTTGCTGTCCATGAAAAGCTTGACATGCATTTAATGGATGTGGTTACAACCTACCTTTACGGCTCACTTGATAATGAGATATACATGAAAATTCTCGAGGGATTTAAAATGCCCGACGCACATAATTCAAAGTCCCGGAAAATGTTTTCAATCAAATTGCAAAGATCTTTGTATGGTCTAAAGCAAAATATGGTATAATCGCCTTAATGCGTATTTATTAAAGGAAGGTTATATAAATGATGCCATTTGTCCATGTGTTTTTATAAAGAAAACAACATCAGAGTTTGTTGTACTTGCTGTATATGTTGATGACATAAACCTTATTGGAACTCCTACAGAACTCCAAAAGGCAATTGATTATTTAAAGAAAGAATTCGAGACGAAAGATCTCGGAAAGACAAAATTATGTCTTGGTTTGCAATTTGAACATTTGGCAAACAAGACTTTTGTTCATCAATCTGCCTACATAGAAAAGGTATTGAAACGGTTTTACATGGATGGAGCACATCCATTAAGTACTCCGATGATTGTTCGATCACTTGATGTGAATAAGAACCCGTTCCGACCTCAAGAAAGGAATGAAGAGATTCTTGGTCCTGAAGTACCATATCTTAGTGCAATTGGTGCACTAATGTATCTTGCTAACACTACAAGGCCTGTCATAACTTTTTCAGTTAATGTCTTAGCAAGATATAGCTCTGCTCCTACAAGGAGACATTGGAATGGAATCAAACACATTTTGCGGTATCTAAAAGGAACTGCCGATATGAGATTATTTTATGGCAATGATTGCAGTCCCGATCTTGTTGGTTATGCCGATGCTGGGTATTTATCTGACCCACACAAGGATCGATCTCAAACAGGCCATGTGTTTACATGTGGAGGCACTGCCATATCTTGGCAATCGACTAAGCAATCAATCTTGGCTACTTCATCTAATCATGCTGAGATAATTGCTATTCATGAAGCAAGTCGAGAATGTGTATGGTTGAGGTCTATAATACATTTTATTAGAGACAAATGTGGTTTGAAGTGTGACAAACTATCCAAAATTTTGTATGAAGACAATACAACATGCATAGCCCAAATGAAGGGAGGATTCATAAAAGGAGATAGGACAAAGCACATTTCACCAAAGTTATTTTTCACACATGATCTTCAAAAGAATGGTGATATCAATGTGCAACAGATTCGTTCAAGTGATAATATGGCTGATTTGTTCACCAAATCTCTACCGACGTCAACCTTCAAGAAACTAGTGTACAAGATTGGGATGCGAAGGCTCAAGGATGTGAATTGATGCTCTCATAAGGGGGAGTTAATACGCATTGTGCTCTTTTTCCCTTACAAGGTTTTGTCCCACTGGGTTTTCCTTCACTAGGATTTTTTTCAGAGGGTTTTTCCTAATAAGGTTTTAACGAGGCACATTATCTATGGACATCCAAGGGGGAGGGTTATAAGAAAAATCAAATTATGGTAGATGTCTACTCTTACTCCATGATCTTATCTCAAATGTTTAATGACATATTTTTCTTCAATTTTCATGCCTATAATAGATAGGAAAATACACACATTTGAAGAAGAAAATCTCTTCCTTCTCTCTATCGAAATGTGTTATTCTTTTTTAAGCAGACTAATAATGAAAATGTATCATATAAACTGAAAAAGAGTTAGTATCATATTCTTTTTCTTTTGAGGATGGATGGGCGGTGGGGGCTGGCAAGATTAGACATTTATAGTACTAAAATTTAGGGTAATGCATCAAACTTATTTTCATGATGAAATGATTTTAAGTATTCATCTAACTGGCTAGGAACATGTTTCTATGAGTGATATTTTATTAGCTTAAGTGGATTTGGGTATCTGGGAGGGAAAAAAATGAATTTCAAGTATCCTCGCAAAACCTTTGCTATTGCTTAACCGTTAAGCAGAGGCGTAGCCAGGATTTTAAGTTTATGAGTTCAGAATTTACTATCGAACCCATAGCTCGTTAGTTAGTGGGTTCGCTATTAAGTATTTATATATATTAATAGATTTTCTAGTACAAATACAAAGTCTAAGCAAAAAGTTACTGGATTCGTCCGAACCCGTAGATAACACCCTCCCTCCGCCCCTACTGTTAAGTGTTAGTACTTATATCAGACTTCGTACCATAATCTAATATTTGGTTTCTGGCATATGGATAGGAAGCATTTCTTGAGTGGAAGTATTAATAGGTATCCCCAAAGTCCAAGTAGAGCCAAGAATCGTTCTTTCTCTTCCCTTATTGATTAGGTTACAGTGTTCAATACAACAGTGAGCTACAATAGTTTTGGCTATAAATACTGACTACGCTTTTGTTGTCTCGTAATTATTTTACCTAAAGTTTGGATATCATAATGATCTATGCGGATAATGAAATTGATAAGGCCTTGTGAGTTTGATAGGTTATATCTCCCATATGGTTCCAGCTTGTGGCTAAAATATTCCAGTAAACATGAATCCTATACACTTGGCAATAGAAGTGCAAACGGGATCTAAAATTTCTAGTATTATATATATATATATATATATATATATATATATATATGTATCCGTAAAATAACAAAATTACCGGCTAAGAAATGGTTGTTTAGAAAATTTTGTTGAGTTCCACAACTAAAAGTCATGTTTGGCCAAGTGCTACTTGTTTGCAGTTTTTTGCGTTTTCACATTCTAAATGTGATTGTAGTTTTGCACACATGTTCCCAAATGGATCATGATAGAAAATAGTGTGGTCACTTGAATCAAAATAAATCCGTTGAGGCACAAGAGAAGAGATCATACTAATCGGGCTTGATGCCTTTGTCACAAATGGCCTTTTGTTAGGTCCCTTTTCTTCATTCGAATGAAGTTTGTTCAAAATGAAGTGATCTTAAACTACCCAATTATAGTTTCAGAATTATTAACAATTCAGCTATAAAGACTAGAGAAGATTATTAACCCTCTTTCTAATCAAAAACTACAAATTTGTATTGCAATATCCAATTCTGTAATGAAATGCCATTGACGTGTATTCAGAATATGGTTTTGTTCCGTATGAGTGTGAAATGTATGTCTGCTCGTAATATCTCAACATCCAATTATCTGGAGCCTTTCAAATTTGCATTCCTACAAAACTTCGTATGTATTTTCCTTTCTCTTTTGACAATATTTGCAAATTCTTTTAAGATGTTAGTCTTTTAGGATTTCAAAACTTTGTGTTTACTTTACTGCAAAATAATTAGAATGAAAGAAATCTTCAAAAGTTAGGAAATCATGTGTTTTTGTCGAAATCTTGGTCTTTTGTAATAAATAGGAAAAATGACACATATATGGTTGTTTGAATCAGGGTGGAGTTGATGAAAGTGAAGATCCAAGAAATGCTGCCATTAGGGAATTAAGAGAGGAAACTGGGGTTACTTCAGCAGAAATCGTTGCTGAGGTATGAAAAGTAGATTGTACTCTCATCTCTTAATGTTTCTTTTATGTTTTATTTCACTGGTCTTTTTCCTTAACTGGATGCAATCTCCTTTCTTGAGTATTGTTACGCTGGTTAATGACGTTCTAAATCCTATGTAGGCTCCACACTGGTTAACGTATGATTTCCCACCAGACGTTAGGGAAAAGCTAAGGCATCAATGGGGATCTGATTGGAAAGGTCAAGCACAGAAGTGGTAGGTACATCTAAATCAGCAACTTTATACATAAAAATATACTCTTACTTTAGCAATAACCATACCTATTATTGTTTGTCCTAAACAAAAATCGCTCCTGTTTGTTTACCCATAGCTAGGGTCATGTACCGGCTCAGTAGTCATCTAAACCTTGTTTAAATTAAAATTAGACTGCCTATTACGTTCCAGGTGGAGCTGCTGTTTATATCTATTATGCTATTTTCCTGTGCATAGACTAAATTTGATTTTTTCCATGGAATTTGCTTATTCAAGCCAAGAATAGACTATGTTAGTTCCTGATCGTCAAGAGCCAGCCTCGAAGTAGCAATTATGTGCCTTTCTCCCTTTCCTTTATAGCGTTTTCCTCTCCAGTTCTATCCTTTCTCCTTTGCAGTGAGGCTCGTCCACTGAACTTCTAAAGCTTTGAGAATTGAATTTTTCTTAAGAAATACAGCAAAACAGCTCAAGAATTGTGGGCACTTCTAAAACCCCTGGATTATCAAAGCTTGGCCTATGCATGCAGGTGTACACCTTAAGATTCAGTTGAACAGAAGCTCCAACTCTTTCTTTTTAAATAATAATGAAGGTCTTCAGACCAGCTTGTGCGCATTTCGACTAGCTCACTGCATACCTGCTACCTCCACTGGCACATGTCCCGGGTAACCCTATCCACTAAGGCTTAAGAAAAAAGCAGAGGCTCCAACTTAACATTCTCTATATTTCCAGAATCAGATCTTTATGGAGTTCATTTTTTCTGTTTGGCCAGATACTGACAGTTATTAGCAAGACCCAAAAATTAAAAAAATCTAAAGTCTTATTGCAGAATATATATGAGACATGGATCAAACTATAAAGTGGCAGTGGGTATGCATGCTGTCATTTAAGGGTGTGTATACATGTTACACATCTGTTGTCTAGATGTTAGTGAGTGCTATTCTGCTTAGACGTTTAGGTTATCATAAAACTCTATTTCTCGTGTTCCTTGATAAACAATCGTATAGATCTCAGTGTTTCCTGATTATTAACGGCACTGAAATACAATATGGAAAATTCTAGGTTCCTATTTAAGTTCACTGGAAAGGATGAAGAAATCAACCTTCTGGGCGATGGGACAGAGAAGGCTGAGTTTGGAGAATGGTCATGGATGTCACCGGAGCAAGTTGTTGAATTTGTAAGTGGACCTTTTGACCATTGAAGTTTCTCCTAAAACAAATTAAGGCTCTAACTCCTACTATTTTGACTTTTATCCAAAATCTTCTCTACAGGCAGTGGATTTCAAGAAGCCTGTTTACAAGGAAGTTTTATCTGTTTTTTCTCAATATTTCCTGTAGGGAAACTGACCATTTCTGAAGGGTGAAGTTCAAGAGGTCTGTTTATCTAAAACCCATTAGATATGCACTGTTTTGCTACCATTCTCTAATCAAACTTATACATTGTGTGTTCGCTATGAAGGAAAATCTTTTCCACGGAAAATGATTTTCAAGAAAACTGTTTTCCAATGTTTGTTTGGTGACTCGGAAATATTTTTTAGTGTTTGGTAGGTGGCTAGAAAATAATTTTTATTGTTTTGTTGTAAGGAGAAAAAATATTTTTCCTAAGTAGTACAAAAATAGCTCCTCTCACCACCCCTTTCCCCACCAAAACTTGATATAGCAAATGTTCACCAGATGCCTTTAGTCATTCGTACCTAGAGATGAAAGATGAAAGATGAAAGAACTGAAACAAAAAAGATCAGCAATGAACTAGCAACCAAAAGAAAAAGCATGAACGAAATAGCCTCACTTACTCAAAACCACAACCAACCCATTACTATTCATCACTCTTAAAACAACAAAATCGAAAGGTAGAAAAATTGATGTACTACAAGATGGAAGTATTATTACAGGTTGTGAATTGAACAAGAACACAAGCAGTGGAAACTAAAATACTATTGTCAACCTCATCAAGCAGTGTTCTTCTAACTGGCACAACCATTTTTACTTGGGCCATGAAAAATTAGTGTAAATACGTAGTCAAAATTTGATGTATCTTAGTGTTGCTTAAATGTTTCTAACCACGACTTGCGGAATTATGTTTCTTTTTCCTTAAGCCCCTTAGACAACTTTTTATCCTACACCAATAATCAGAAGCTATGGCTAGGACTCTTCCTCGAAACCTTCAATTACCATAATTTTATTGTGCAACCTTGTAACATGTGCTCGACTATCAACTATTTTATTTTATGTGCCGCCACTTCTCGAGCTTTATTTATATGTTACTGACTTCATCATGCACATTAGAAGAACGACTTCCTTTAAGTATTGCCTTAAGGTCCTCTGCACTTGACTGACCTTGGATAGAGGGGAATAAAATGTCTGAACAGTGCCTGAACCCTAGGTCTGCTAATGCATGCCTGAACAGTGCTTTCTATGGCCGAGCCTCTTCCATCTCTTCTTATTCCTAAAATTCCACCACATCCATCAAGAGCCAAGCTCCCCGCGACCAAACCCCAGTAAATTCCCTCGGCAACCGAGCTCTCACGCGTCCTCACGCGCCACCAACTCGCCTGACTTTCCGGCGAGTTCCTGCCACGCGCCGGCGCGTGTGGCCTTTTCCGGCGACTTTTCAAAAAAACTTTCTTCAGACAGCCTCTTCTCTAGGCATTTCCGAGCCATCCCGTACAAGTTGAACCAAATTCCGACGTCTTTTTCTTTTTCCGGCCTTTAAATCCCAGATTCTGACGTTTGTTTCCTTTGTTCAGTACGAGAAAACCTTACTCCCTTCCTATATACTGTTTTCACCCACTGTGAATACTGTTATTCCAACTATTGAGGTTTTTTCCGGCCAGTTTTTCCGGGACAGCCGCATTTAGAATATGATGGATTGTACAAAGAGAAGCTCCCTTTTCTCTTTAGAATCCAGAAAACTGGAAAACATGTCTTTTATCAAAGCTGTCTCTTGGCCAGCCCTAGAACTTGGGGGAAGATGCCATCGAAAGCTCGACGTAGGACAGGAGCTGCACTTCTCGCTGTCCGAGGAGCACACTCTCAGGCGCAAGGGTTTCTTGAAATCTAGTCTCATTGGGTCTTTCTCCAAATGGGTTGGTTCTTCGGAGGCTGTTAGGAACTGGGCAGCAGAGGCATGGAACGTCAAGGACGGGCTGAAAATATCGCTATTGGGGGACACCCAATATCTCTTTCGTTTTGTTGACAAGTCTCAAGCTTCAGAAATTCTTGTCAGAGAAAACAAGTGGTTCGATGAGAACTGTTTAAATCTAGACAGATGGGTGGAGCATGATGGGTGTTTGGTTGAGCCCTGAATTTCGCCATATCTTTATGCCGGTGATAGCGACGGAAGAAAAGGGAAGGTCAAATAGAAGGGAGGGGAGGGGAAAATAGTCTCTGAGGGGAGGAGAAGGCTCACCGGATCACTGGATTAAGCCGAAAGCAGACGTTAGGTCGAGAAGAGACGGGAGGTTTGAAATTGGGGGAGGAAGACAAAATTATAACAGGAGGAAAAGACGTGAATGGGTCAGTGAGGCGGGCTGGAAAAACAGAATGGGACGATCCTCTTCTACTTATCATAGGGCCGGGAAAGTCTTTAGCAAGTATAGGCCTGGGCCTCCTCACATGGGCCCAGCTACTTTCCCCAACTCCATTAGAATTGATCCTAAGGGCCCCAGTTTATTTCAAGCTGCGCATGACAAGGCTCCTAAGCATATGGGAACAGTCGTTCCTCCTTCCTCTGGCCATGGTGCTTCACATGGCCGCTGTTGCAGGGGCATAACCGGCTAATGATGGTGCTGTCAATCCACGGCCCATCGCTTCTGATGGACCCGGTTCCATCAACCCCTCACCTGCTCTTGGGCTTAGTTGTGCTGAGGCCACACTTAAAGTTTCTTCTTCTTCTGGGGTGATTGTTGAGCATGCCCGAATTGATGTTAGTGTCGGACCAGTACTTTCAGTTAATATGACGCCAAGCGTTCCATGCTCTCTTCCACCATGCTACACTATTGATGGTTCTGGACATTCCTATAGCAGTGGGGTGTTAATTTCAGAGGTTGCTGACCCTCAAAGAGATGGTGAGACCCTTTCGGAGGTTAAAACCCCTAGTGCTAGCAATGCTATGGTCTTGTATTCCTCTGATAGTAGCAAGGAAAAGGCACATATAGAAGAACCTGCCCAAGTTCGTCAAGGATCGGAGGAGGGGATATGTCTTTCTGGATGGAGGATAAACTATTAAACTTTGGGAAGTTTCTAGGTGTTTCTGTTGAAGGGAAGGAAGATAGAGTGTTAGAACTGTTGAGGGAGATTGAGCAACAATCTCTTTACGATGGTGCAGGAAGGGAGTTGGGCAAAGGTGTTAAGCAAAATAACTTAGGGGATGTAGTGGTGTATCAGAGAAGAGGGCGAGTGTGTGACAAAGAAAGGGACCTCGACTAGGGGTGGTGAGGAAATGAGGGCTTTGTCGCTTATGGAAGTTAAGATCCTTTCATGGAATGTGAGGGGGATGAATGACCCAAACAAAAGGGTCATCATCAAAGTGAGAGTTAGGGAGTGGGGTGCCAACCTAGTTTGTTTTCAGGAGACCAAAATGGAAGTTTTGTCAGATGCGATCGTGAGAAGTGTCTGGGGAGGTAGTTGGGTGAAATATGATTGGGTCCCAGCAGCGGGAATTGCCGGAGGCATTCTACTTATGTGGCATGATAGAAGCTTGGAGGTAAAGGAGATTAGGAAGGGTGTTTTCTCTTTGGCAGCTCTCGTCAAAGATAGAGTGAGTGGGGCGGAGTGGGGATTTGGGGAGTGTACGGGCCGGTAGGGGAAGGGTCCAAGGTGTCTTTCTGGGAGGAACTGGCCAATATTATGGGGAAATGGGACATTCCATGGGTTCTAGGGGGAGACTTTAATACTATTAGATTCCCGGAGGAAAGATTAGGGTGTAGTGTGATTTCGAGGGCCATAGAGGAGTTTTCTGACTTCATCAATGATCACTTTCTCATTGACCTTCCTCTGTCAGGGGAAAGGTTTACTTGGGCCAGGGCGGAGGATTCCAACTCAAGGTCTAGACTTGATAGATTCCTGATATCTCCCTCATGGGATGAGCTGGTACCGAATGTGCTGCAGATTCCTTTATCCAGGTTGACTTCAGATCATTTGCCTATTTTGCTAGATGGATGCAGAAGGAGGGGGGTGCGTGCTCCCTTCCGATTCAAAAATATGTGGTTGAAAGTGTCAGGATTCGGTGACAAGGTGAAAGAATGGTGGACAAACTACGGGGTATCAAGGTCACCTTCATACCGTCTCTCGAAGAAACTCAAATTGCTCAAGGGAGTTATTATTAGGTGGAATAAGGAGGTTTTTGGGAGGGTAGAGGTTAAAATGAGGGAGCTTATGCATGAATTGGGGGATTTAGAAAGAGAGAAAGGGGCGGGGGAGCTAGACGAATCTGAGAAAGAGAGATTGAGTGAGGTTAAGAGGGAAATAGTCGAGTTAGCAATAGGTCAGGAGACTAGTTGGCGGCAAAAATCGAGGGTGCTCTGGTTAAAGGAGGGGGATTCGAATACCAAGTTTTTCCATAGGGTGGCGGTCGCAAATCGAAAGAGAAACTTCATAGAGTCCTTAGTTGTAGATGGGGTGAGGATTGAGGGAGAGGAGGAGGTAAAAGGGGTGATAGCGGGGTTTTATGAGAACTTATATAAATAGGAAGTTAGTTGGAGGCCGACTTTGGGGGGAATAGAGTTCAACCATATAGGGGATGGAGACAGCGAGTGGCTAGAAAGGGCTTTCGAGGAGGAGGAGGTGCACGAAGCTGTGTCGAGTTGTGCTGGTGATAAGTCCCCTGGGCCTGATGGTTTCTCCTTGGTTTTCTTTCAGTTCTTCTGGGACACCATCAAGGGGGAGTTGATGAAAGCCATTGAATACTTCCATGCGAATGGTGTTTTCGAGAGAAGTATCAATGCTTCCTTTATTACTATTATGCCTAAGAAAGAAGGCGCATCTTGTATCAGAGACTATAGGCCTATTAGTCTCGTGGGGAGCATTTACAAGATTATTTCTAAAGTGCTTTCCAACAGATTTAAGAAGGTACTTGACATGACTGCTTCGTCCTCCCAGAATGCGTTTGTGCAAGGTAGGCAGATTTTGGATGCTGCCTTGGTGGCAAATGAACTTGTAGACTCCAGAAGAAAAAATAGAGAACCCGGCTTACTATGCAAGTTGGATCTTGAGAAGGCTTTCGACCATGTCAATTGGGAGTTCATGGACTTTATTATGATGCGGATAGGGTTTGGGGAAAGATGGAGCAGATGGATAAAGTTCTGCATTTCCTCAGTTAGATTCTCTGTCCTGGTTAATGGTAGCCCGTGTGGTTTCTTTGGCAGCTCCAGGGGTCTCAGGCAAGGTGACCCCCTATCACCAATGTTATTCATTCTAGTGATGGATGCTCTGAGCAAAATGGTGGATCGTGCGGCGGGCAGAGGTTTCTTGAGAGGATTCTCAGCTCCGATTGGGGTGCTCAGTGCTCGAAGAGTCTCACATTTGCTTTTTGCGGATGACACACTGGTTTTCTGTGATGCCGACATGAATCAGTTGACCTACCTGAAGCAGGTTTTGCAGTGGTTTCAGTTAGTATCAGGACTCAAAATCAACATCGGCAAGTGTGAGATTTTCCCGGTAGGCGAGGTTACTAATATTGATGCCTTGTCTGGTGTTCTCAGATGCAAGGTGGGCTCCCTTCCCACTACTTACCTAGGCCTCCCTTTGGGCGCTTCATATAAGGATACTACGGTTTGGAATCCAGTGATCGAACGTGTTGAAAAAAGATTAGCAGGGTGGCAGAAAAGGCATTTGTCAAAAGGAGGTAAGGAAGTGCTTATCAAAAGCACTTTATCGAGTATGCCCACCTATTACTTATCACTGTTGCAAGCACCGGTGAGCATCACAGTAAAACTAGAGCGACTTCAAAGGAACTTTCTGTGGGATGCGGCGGATGGAACTAGAAAGTTTCATCTAGTGAATTGGCAGACAGTCACGTCCCCAAAGAAGTGGGGTGGACTTGGAGTGAAAGATCTTAGGGTTTTTAACAGAGCCTTAATGGGAAAGTGGTTGTGGAGATTCGGGGTAGAAGAGCATGCTCTATGGAGGGAGGTCATAGTAGAAAAGTACGACTCAACGGGAGGGGGTTGGAGGACCAAGGCGATCACAACACCTTTTGGGTGTGGCATATGGAGGAGCATCATGAAGAATTGGGAAGCATTCAGTGGCAACATCACTTACAGGGTGGGAGATGGAAGGAGAATCAGCTTTTGGAATCAGAGGTGGTGTGGAGAGGCTACTCTCAGGTTCTCCTTCCCCCACGTCTTCAGAGTTTCAAACCAGAAAGAACTGATGGTCCAACAGATTCACAAGGAACATGAAGGGGGGGGGGGTTAGTATGGGACCTCTCATTCAGGAGAAACATGCAAGATTGCGGAGCTCCAAGTTTTGTTGGCACTGCTGTACGGGCAAGACAGGCTTCAACCATCCTATGACTCTTGGAGATGGGGCTTGCGTGGCGATGGTTTGTTCACAGTAAAGTCCTTTTACCAGAGTATGTTGGTGAGAGAGGAGACCACTTTTCCATACTCCTCGATCTGGATTCCTAGGGCGCCCACGAATGTGTGTTTTTTTGCATGGCTAGCGGCAAGGGGAGTGATCTTGACTGCTGAAAATCTCCGAAAGAGGGAAATTACACTTGTTAGTTGGTGCTACATGTGCAAAAGCTCAGGGGAAGAAGTTGATCACATTATGTTGCATTGCCCTGTGTCCTCTGCTTTGTGGAGGACAATCCTGAATCTTTTTGGTGTTCAATGGGTGATGCCAAGCTCTGTAAAGGAAATGTTACATAGTTGGGGCGGTTTTCGTAGAAGAAGAAAGCAGAAGGCGTGGAAGTTCGCCCCGTTAGCTCTCATGTGGGTAGTATGGGGGGAGAGAAATAAGAGAGCTTTTGAGGAGATTGAGTCTCCTTTTTCACATCTTACGAATAGTCTTTTATCTTTGATCGCTTTTTGGTGCACTCATTTAGCCCCTACTTGTATAGAAGATTGGGTGTTTTTTTGTAGAGAATCATGTTCTGATATAAATTCTCTACGTCTTTGGTATACTTCGTGTATACGAGAGTTCTCTCCCTTTTGATTAATACATTTTACCTTATCAAAAAAAAAATATTGCCTTAACTTCGAGAAATTTCATTTGAATTTGATGACACATCTTTTCCGTTGCATAGTCCTTCAATGGTATTAATGTTTCTCTTCTCCGAACTACAGTTTAAGTCTTTATCATTAAACGACTTAGCACAATCGCCCTTCTTTCGATTGCTCCCCCACACAAGAGACATTTCTTCAAACATTTCAATCTTTTTGTTGATGGACTTCTCATGAGTAAGATTGGCCTATAATACAATGACAACAATAATAATAGTATTAATCGAAATTGAATTCAAGTAATTAAGATAAGTCAGAAATGAATAGAACAAAGTCTTTTGTTTTCATTATACCTGAATATGGAGTGCATAGACTCTAGAACTATTAGTAATCATCTTCAAGTTATCTTTCCAATCTAAGATTAACTTTTATTTTTTTGTTTAGCAGAGTTTGCACTGTATTCCATGTGCTTCTAACTGTTTTAAGATATATTATCTTGATGGTTAGGTGAACATTCATTTCCAAGTTGTTGCTTAGTGGCATCTGAAACGCGCTTGTTAAAGACATTAGTTGATTTATTCCTTGCTTCACCTCATCAGCTAGGATCTCCAATATCAAATATTGCATTCGTTTTGTTGTCATTTGTTTACGCTTTATCATAAGCGTTTTACATATATGCGATGAGTAGATCGCAAATGCGATGATTGATCTCGCAATTGCGAGATTTGAGGCCTGCAACAAAAACTGAAGCACACCAACAATGTTCTAAGTCCAAATTCACGTTGTAGCCTATCTGAAACTCACCCGAGCCCTCGGGGCTCCAAACAAAACATGCACACAAGTCCTAAAACATCATACTAACTCGTTCACGCGATCAAATCACCAAAATAACGCCTAGAACTACGAATCGGACACCAAATCAAAGGAAATTTTCAAGAAAACTTTAAAATTTCTATTTTCACAACCGGACGTCCGAATCACGTCAAACCAACTCTGTTTCTCACCAGATTTCACAGATAAGTCATAAATATGGTATTGAACCTATACCGGGTTCCGGAATCAAAATACGGACCCGTTATCCAAAAAGTCAACTATGGGTCAAACATTTCAAATTCATTAAGCCTTTAGCTTTCAAATTTCAACAAAGTCCGATATCTCGGGGTAGGGACTTCCGAATTCGATTCCGGGCATACACCCAAGTCCCAAATCACGATACGGACCTACCGGGACCGTCAAAACACAAATCCGGGTCCGTTTACTCAAAGCGTTGACCAAAGTCAACTCAAATGGTTTTCAAAGCAAAATTTCATATTTTTCACAGTTTTTAACATAAAAGCTTTCCGGAAACACACCCGGATTTACAAGATGTTGCGTTTAGGAAGAATAAGTGCAAACATCGTACTTCTTGTGAATGTCCTTAAAGAATTTTACGAACTTGTTTATATTGTGAGAGAGTTCCTACTAGATACTAATTTTACCATGTTAAATGAGACAAGGGAGGTTGTCCTGTTGTTCAGTTCAGAAACACCACCAACAACAACAATAACATACCCAGTAATATCCCACACCGTGGGGTTTGGGGAGGGTAGTGTGTACGCAGACCTTACCCCTACCTTGTGAGGATAGAGAGGTTGTTTCCAATAGACCTTCGGCTCAGGAACAGTTCAGAAACACCAGTGATGTTTTTTATCTTCTTGTAGTTAATTTTTCTTTTTTCACCTTTCAATTTTTTTTGCATTAAGGGCCGGTGAACGGTAATGAGCTGATTTTGGTTCACAGCTGATCCTTTTTGTTTCAATTGCTATTTCATTGCTGTTTTTTCCACTTTATTTGTCTCTCATTTCTTGTCATGAGTGACTTGAGTTATCTGGTGAATATGCAATACATATTTTAGCTATATATCAGGTTCAGTGAGCAAGTAGGTGCTGCCTGCTGGAGCATTGGAAACTATTTTTTTAATATTATTAGGATATTATTTTTCTCACTAACCACGTTATAAAATATTTTTCACTCATCAACCAAACACTGAAAGATAACAATGTGAACGGTCAACCCCCTCCCTCCAAACGTTTCGTAATTCTTTCATATGTTTTCTCTGGAAAGAAAAGACAGTACATTACTTGACCAAGATCATTCTCCTGTGATGCTCATCAACAGGTTTTGTTTGCCTTTGCTGCTACCAAAATAATCGCAGGAGGTTCAACGGGTATTTGTTTTGGCTGAAAGCAAGCTGCGCAAATTGGATATTAGCTGGTTTTGTAAACTTGTTAGTGTGTAAAACGTAAAATCACATAGATAGAATACTTGGGTTTACAGACAACCCAACTTTGCTCTTTTGAATTTGTTGAATGTGATTTTACATTTTTTAGCACCTGAGCATTAGGTTAATCAAATTATTATGTGTGTGCCAGCGAGGAAAAAATGTTGTTTTTTTACTTAAGAAGGAGGGGATCAAATTTACTTGTGGTAATTAATTTTGCCAAGACACCACCTTTTTAAAAGATTCATATGGGGCCATGAACAGTTTCTGAACTCGATCTTAGCATCTTGAATTCAAAGTCCGAATGATCCAGAATTAAATTTACTTGTGGCATTAGCTTCTTTCCCCCCCCCCCCCCCCTTTTTTAAAATAATGGAATACTAATATACCTGTATATAAAAGTCTGTTACTTTAATTTTGTTTGGCTGAATACAGTAGATGACCTCTTAAACTTGTCCAGAATTTTCATTTAGATATCTCAATTAAGCTTTCACGTATTTAAGTTTGATATAAGCTTTCTGTAATATTTGGTAATACACCCTGAAAGCCACATGTCTAGTACGTGCATATATTAACATTTCACTGTAGGCTTAATTCCCACGTTTTTTTATCATTGGTCAAAGGTTGACCACTTTTTCACAAAAAGTTTTGAGGTTTTTCTGTAATATTTTTGTTTTAAAAGAAAGACTATTCTGGTGCACAAAGCATCTCATATTCACACAGAGTTCGGAGAAACGCTGCATTTCAAGGAGTATGATATTGACAGTTTATTCTAATGCAGACGTTAGTGACTGCTTTCACGGTTCAAACCCGTGACTTAGAGGTCACACAAAAATAACTTTAACATTGCTCTAAGGTTCTTTTATTTTTCTCATAATATTAAGGAAATTTTACCTTTACACCCTATTTATTATAAACCAAAATTATTTTAAAATATTACTTTCTATAGTTACCTTTTATATTTTATAGCAAAATAAGTATTTTATGGTATATATTATCATTGAGACATGAAATACGCTATTTATATTTTTTCTCTCTTAGACAGCTGGACATAACTATTTTTAAGGGATTGTTGTTACCGTATTCATGAATACATAGCGCGAATACATGTGAATATATGCGCGTACAACTGTATTCATGAATACAGCAGCACGAATACATGCGCGTACAGTTGGACTGCCCTGATTTTAGGCGCTTTTCACTGTTGTATTCATGAATACAACAGCGCGAATACATGTGAATACATGCGCATACAGTTGGACTGTCCTGATTTTAAGCGCTTTTTACTGTTGTATTCATGAATACATGACACGAATACATGTAAATACATGCGCGTACAACTAGACTGCCCTGATTTTAGGCGCTTTTTGTTGTTGTATTCATGAATACAACAACGCGAATACATGTGAATATACTACCGTAACAACCGAATAATAGCTATAGAAAGTAATTATGTATATGATAGCTATAGTAAGTTAATAGCCAACACTAATGATTTCTGAAAATTCCTCTAATATTGAATTAGGCAGTAATCACATAGACTAAATATAGCAGTTGGGGCTTAATAGGAGAATTGATGCAAAAGAAAGAGAGATGATCAAGAGGAAGACTTCAGAAAGAACAAACAGAAAATGAAAAAGTTTAATAGACACACTTTTAGCTAACATTTGGTAAGTAAGACCGTGTCACCTTTACTTACTTAGAAATAACTTATCTTTAGAATTGCTTAATGAATTGATTTTACACACATAATTTATTTATGATTTTTTTAATCATAAATTTCAAATATTTTTTTTTATTTCTTAAACTCCATATTGAGTGAAACACCGCCACATAAACTGGAGGGAGTTTAATATTTGAGTTCTCATCCAAAAGTTATCTGATAAGTATACGATTCGTTTTAATTTATTTACATAATATTTTTATTATTTAGGACTAGCATTGAGATAAGACGATAGTTAAAGATTTGTTAAAACGTATGATCTAACGTGCTCAAACAAATTTGATCATACTTTGATATGATTAAATATTTCTTAATAATATCCGCGCACCACGCGAATATTTATACTAGTGTTCAGTTAATAAGCATTTGTAGGATTAGATAAATAATTTGGAAACAATTTTTTTTAGATAAGATAGAATCAGCATTAACTTCGGAATGTAATCTAGATAGAATTAACTTACCCATGTTTTCAAACAAAATAGAACTATACATTAAACCTTAGCTAATTTTTTTTGGCAACAATCAGGATAAGTAACTAATTTAATCCAGACTCCCACAGTTATTGCACATCCATTAATTTTAGGAGGTGAAGATTTACTTCTTCTATTTTTGTTTTGAACAGTTGTGAAAATATTTAATGGTAAAAACAGAAACTTACGTTGGCAATGACTCAATAATGTATATCTTTATTTTTTATCCACGCAAAGCTGACTCACTTTTCTTTGTATGTTTTTTAGTTCACGACTCCAAGTGTCTTTTTATTACTAGAAAAGGGCTTTCTTTTTTCTCTATAAAAAACAACTTTTTCTCAAAGTTTTTAAACAAGCAAAAGTCAATTCACAGCTTATTATTTCTCTTTGTTTATTTGCTTTGTGTTTTCTTTCTCACAAGTCAAACATGACTCTCCTCGTTGCCCAAACTGAGCATGGTATTATATTTTCTTTTTCTTTTCTCTCTCTCTATGTATTAATTTAACTTTTTGAATTGTTTATCGAGTCGTTATCTTTGTGATTTTACCTTCTGAATGTCAGTTACTACTTTATAACTTGTATTGGACTTTTTGATATGTCTTTTTTTTTCTCATACTCGTTTTGAAAAAAATCTCACCTTTTGATATGTCTTATACCTACTTGTGTTTTCGAAACCGAAATCATAAATTTTCAACATTTTTTTATTATCCATGATATATAAGCACGATTGAACTATTTTTTCGCTAAAAAAACAATTTTATGACTTTTTGATTCAATAAACTGAAAGTTGAATTATCATCCGAGACATTAACTATCTTCATTTTTTTTGTTCTTGATCTTGTTCTAATTAGGAGCAGAAGTTGAGAACAAGAAGGTAACTACAGATGCTGAGGAATTGTTACTTGATGGTGGATTTGTTGTGCCAAAGAATGTTTCAAACGATGGATTTGTTGTTCCTGGCAACAATGCATTTGGCAACTCATTCAGGTAATAATGTTTTATCAATCAAAAAATTAAAATTTATGTATACAAATATTAAAATAAATATCTATGTTTATTCTAACATTAAAAAAATATTGATGCAGGGATTACAATGCAGAAACTGAACGGAAAAAGATCGTGGAGGAACTCTATCGACAGAGCCACATTAACCAAACATATGATTTTGTAAGCATCCAAAAAATACAAAAAAAAAACAACAACTTGGAACAACTTTTGTTTCATGCATATATAATTTTTAATTTTTATTGAATTAAAACAGGTGAAAAAGATGAGAGAAGAGTATGAAAAAGTGAATAGAGTTGAGATGAGCATTTGGGAATGTTGTGAACTTCTGAATGAAGTTGTGGATGACAGTGATCCTGATTTGGATGAACCCCAAATTCAGCATTTGTTGCAAACTGCTGAAGCTATTAGGAAAGATTATCCTAATGAAGATTGGTTGCATTTGACTGCCCTTATTCATGGTTTGTGACTCTTTACTATACCCTAAGGAAATAAAAAGGATTTTAATCTTAATAAAAATTGATATACGCTTATATAACGATTATAGTCCAGTGGTATCAGTGGAGAGTAGAGACGATGCGATTCAATTCTCACTACTCCCTTTTGTCTCCCCCTTCTGCAATCTTCCCTTTCCGTTTCCGAAGGGGAGTTTTGGCGTAACTGGTAAAGTTGCTACCATGTGACGGGAGGTCACGGGTTCGAACTGTGGAAATATCCTTTTGCAGAATGCAGGGTAAGATTGCGTGCAATAAATTCTTGTGGTCCGACCTTTCCCCGGTACATAGCTGGAGCTTAGTGCATCGGGCTGCCTTTTCCCATTGTTTCCAAAAAAAAATTAAAAAATATTTAATTTAAGCAAATTAATGTGCATTTTATGCTGACATTATCTTGCCAAAATATTGTAGATCTTGGCAAAGTTCTTCTGCTTCCAAGCTTTGGGGGGCTTCCTCAGTGGGCTGTTGTTGGTAAGAATATTACTGCACATAATCAAAAATATATTGCTATATTTTTCACATTTATTTGTCAGGTATGTATTAAATTTATTAACCAATTTATTATGATAGGTGACACATTCCCCCTTGGTTGTGCTTTTGATGAATCAAATGTGCTTTATGAGGTCGTTTTCTTCTTCCTTTTTCTTTTCTATTTTTTTCTTGAGTCTTTATTTATTTATTTTTATTATTATTTTCACCTAGAGCTTCATTTTTTCTTACTGCTCAATTGCCAAATCTACAGCAATTTAAGGGAAATCCTGATTACAACAATCCAGCTTACAACACAAAAAATGGAGTTTATTCTGAAGGATGTGGCCTTGATAATGTGGTTATGTCTTGGGGACATGATGACTACATGTATTTGGTAATGCATTTTTCTTTTCCAGAAAATATTATTTAAACTTAATTAAATTAATGAAGAACTATGTGTGATTTACGTATGTTTAATTATGTAGGTTGCTAAGGAAAACAAAACTACTTTGCCTTCAGCTGCATTGTTTATCATCCGATACCATTCCTTCTATCGTAAGTATTTAAAAACAATTGTTTAACCTATTCGTTCTTGAAAAATATTTTATGTAACATCCTTCTTACCTTCATAAGGTAAGGGTAAAGTCTGGGGACATACTATCATCTCCAGATCGAAAACAATCTCTCTATCTTCATAAGGTAGGGGTAAGGTTTGGGGACACACACTACCCTACTCAGATCGAAAACAATCTCTCTACCTTCATAAGGTAGGGGTAAGGTTTGGGGACACACACTACCCTACTCAGATCGAAAACAACATCTCTACCTTTACAAAATAGGGGTAAAGTCTGCGTATACACTACTCTTCTCAGACCCCACTAGGTCTGTTGTTGTCGTCTTCGTCTTTATTACTAATCATGAATCTTTGTTATGTAGCTCTGCACAGGGCAGGGGCATATAAATACTTGATGAATGAGGACGATCATGAAAATCTGAAATGGCTTCATATTTTCAAGTAAGCTTTGTTTTTCCAATCTATATCTATATATAAATATAAAGCAGGGCCCTTAGAAAGTGTCATCTCTTATTGAATATATTTATCTATTTTCTTAGAATTTTAGGGATTTTTTTTCTCTTTTCACACAATAAACTCAATTAATAAATCTAAAAGATTAATTTCCTGAAACGATGCATTAATTTTCTTATTTTGCACCTATTACGTCGCCTCTCTTTCCTCATTATTATGTATCATTACAACTTTTTGTTGAAACTTCTCCTTTTTTTCCCAACCTCCTCCTTTGTTTCGATTTCCTTCCTTGAAACATATGCATTTACTTTCTACCTTTACTCACTTTTATGACTGCTTTTAATTATAGATTATCTTTATTCCTTTCTTCCCGGCCTCCAAATCTTCTTCTACCCATTTTTTTAATTATATCTCACTTTTTGTTAACACCTATAACATTTCTAAGTGGTAAGATCTTTTTCCTACAGGCTTCTCACCTCTTCCCTAAGTTTTACAACCGGTGTAAAGTTTTAAACTTATGCACCAATCGCTAATTACTTGGGCATTTTATGCCGTTCAAACTCCGTTTTACTTCAAATTTGAAAAACGAGAAGGAACATAAATAGGCAGTAAAATCATCAAACAAAAAATGGAAACGGAGGGAGTAGATACTATCGTCGAAGGCGTGAGTTTAGTAGAAAAAGAAAGAAGAGGATTAAGAGGCATGACTTTTGATATATGGAGTAAAAAGATGTTGTGTCTTTTAACGGAAGAGACAGAGCAAAGCCTGCTAACTCATTTATTGATACTGAGTTTAAGATAATCATTTGAATCATACAAGATATATTATTATGAAAGACTTGACACAGAGAAGGGTGAAGTTTTTGTTAACATCATTCATTATGAATAGGACGAGAATAGAGAAGAAGAAGAAGAAGAAGGGAAATGGAGATGTATATTGAATGAATGCGTGTATTTGTATAGAATAGTGCAACAGATTTATTATTTTATTATAAAGGCAAATTTGGAGGAAATTTTTCTTAAGGATGGAGGAATTAGCATGTTAATTAGGGGGAGAGAGAAGAAAATAAATGAAAGAGCCGATAAATCCAAGGGGAAAAGAAAAGAACGAGAAATGAAAGGGAAAAAGACAAGAAGAAAGTACGTACATTTCTTTTTCCATTTTTACCTAATCTTAAACTTTTCGATTTTTATCTTCTTCGTTTTTTTTCAACTTTTAAATTTTTCCCTTTTTCTTATTTTGTTTTGTGGGTTTATTTTCTATTCTCTTTTCTTTATCGTAAATATAAGAAATTTTCAAAAAGGAAAAGGTGTAGAGTGTAGATTTTACATATATATTCCGATGGCCAAAGAACACGCATATATTTTCTTTTCTTTTTTTCCTAATTAGCTATGTTCTTTTTATCTCCCCTTATTTGAAGAATCCCGCTTGGTGAAGATTAAGGATCAGACAAGCGTGTTTAATTTAGAGTAGGTAACTGATATAAGAGAAATGACTTTGTTGAAAAGTTTTTTCTCTTCCTTTTTAAAGAATATCTAAGAATAATAGAAGTAGTTAAATCGCCCTTGACTGAAAAAGCGTTAAGTTTTCAGGACAAAAAAGATAACAAAAATAACTATTTCCAACCATTACTTGAAATGTAGAGACAGTGAGTGAAGTTGAACACTAGGAATCTAGGATTGCCTTGATCGTATATCTTCTATCATAAATGTCTTTAAATCCTCCATATATAGAGACAAATCACATCTCATGCATGTAAACAGTGAATAAAGTAAATAAAATATAATTTCCTTTTTTCCCTTTTAGTAATGAAGAAGTAAAAGAGATTTTTTGTTGGAGAAATCTACTACTTCAATGGAGAAGTGTAATGTCACAATGAATATAGAAATTTCTATTGTGGTTTATAGATTACTTAATTTACAAAAGAAAAAAAATAGCTAATGACAACACAATTTTACTAATTATGAATGACGAAAAAGTTAAATCATATACTATGTGTTTTTATTACTAATTATTGTTTTTTTTTTACCACAATTTTTTTTTTACGATATATGAAGTTATTAAGCATATATCATTGTAGTTTTAATATCATTCTTTTTGTTGACTTCAAATTATTTTTTGTAAAACTGAGCTAACTGTTAAAAATATAAATATGTTCTACCTATTCAACTTATAGAATTAAAATCATAAAGGAAATTTTTAAATCTCAATTATTTATTTTATGACTGCGCAGAGCGCGGCAAATTCACTAGTTGAATATAATATGTAGTTCTACTTGCTTCAGATTTTCTTTTCCTGATTTATGAACTGTTGAGAATGATGTTTGACTGAATATTTGATGTTGGTATTTGACAGCAAATATGATCTGTATAGCAAGAGCAGAGTTTTAATTGATGTGGAGAAAGTGAAACCTTACTACATTTCCCTCATTGAGAAGGTAATTTTTTTTCGTTTCATATAATCTTCTCTTTCTACTTTATTGATACTTGAAAAAACATTTTGATTGCAGTATTTCCCAGCAAAGCTGAAGTGGTGAAATCGGGCAGCTATTGAAAAGCTTTTTGTGGATACAACAAACGAGTTCTAGGAATTGGCTTTGGGGTTTTATTTGGTGCATTCTTTTTTCTTTTTTCTTTTACCTTTTTCTTGGGTGGGGGTGTTCCCTTGTATGAGAGTCATCACAAACTGTCATAAATGGAAAGTTTCTTTGTTGAAAATATATGTCTTCTCTAATTTATAGCTTAGTCTTCTAATTATTCTGCTGTGTGACACAAACTAAATCTCCTCTTTGGAAAAATGCTGTGGAAATCTAAATTCTCGGACTCTTCGCTTTTAGTGTCGCACTCGTGTCAACAGGACGTGGGTGTGAGATAAGTACCGGATTTTGGTCAACAGTATTTGGGAACTTTGACCAAAATCGACGGAGAAATTCGGGACAAATACAATGGTTGTTTGAAATCAAAATAAAAGCTAGGGTGAAATTGAAGAAAATGAAATATCTTGTACATAAAAATTACTATGTTAGTCCTTTTCCTTTTTATCTCTTTCACAGGTTCTCCTCTCGATCAATATTTTCTCCTTCTCGGAATACCTTGTAAGTTTTTCACATAACTTCTCATAATTTAGACATTTTATAACACTACTTTTAGATATTTAAACTATTTTTAGCCGAATCCTCGCACTCATATCCGTACTCTGACTCTTAAAATTTAAATTATGAAGGATCCGACCTCTAAATCTGCACCCATATCGGATGCCCGCACCCGAATCCGAGTAACTTAGGTGGAAATGAGTACAGAGTGCAAGATCCCCAATATAAAATCATCATAATTTGGTAGACTTTAAAAGAAATAGCTATATACAGATGTCCCTGAAATAGTAACATTTTGACACAACTGTTCCAAGAATCATAGTACAACTAGGATCCACATTATATAGACATTTTAAAGAGTTGTGTACACTTTAGAATACCTGAGAAGTCAGAAGAGAATAAGGCCAAGAATAATTAAAAGGAGGTAAAAACCAGATGTAGATTTTCTGACATCTTGCAAGGGAATTCCTACTTCAAAGTGAATCTTGGTATATACTTTTACAGATTTTTATCTCAACTTTTTTATTTGACACAACTTTTGCAGTCATTAAGTCCCATAATTATGATTTGGTTTACTTCTTTTTGTGTTTTAATATTTCCTTCTATTTAGAGATTGAATAATTTTTTTTTGTTTTCCATCCGGTACCCGCATTGAATCCCGAATATATCCGGATTCGGACCGCGTAGGGCTCCATTCGGGGAGGAACAATCCCTACCAAAGATTTTTGGGAGAAATTCAAAAATAGTCAGATTTACAAGTGGTAATTGAAAAATAGCCACAGTTTCAAAAGTAATCGAAATTTAGCCACTTTTCATGTAAAGATAAATCTGAACGAAAACACTGTTCAAAATCTGGAAAATATTCCAACATAATATTCTGGAGTTCCAGTATATTAGTTCCAGTTTAATATACTGGAACTCCAGTATTATATTGGATTATACTAGAACTCCAGCATATTATACTGGAGTTCCAATATATTATGCTGGAGTTCCAGTATATTATATCGGTCCAGCATAATATGTTGGAAGTTCATACACATGTGCTCCAATCTCCAGTATATTATGCTGGAACTTTCCGCGTGTTGGAGTTCCAGCATAATATGCTAGAAGTTCATACACAAGTGCACCAATCTCCAGTATATTATGCCGGACCGGTCCGTGTTGCAGCAAAATAGTAGCTATTTTTCAATGACTTTGCAAACGCTGGCTATTTTTGAATTACCGGTCCGAAAACTGACTAGCCCGTGCTATTTTTACAAGATTTTTCCATACCCAGAGCTCGAACTCAAGACCTGTAGTTAAGGGATGAGCAGCCTCACCCGCTGCACCGTAGATATTGAATAATCACTACAAACGCAAAAACACAGAGTCTCCTTTGGAGTAATAGAAGTAACTCTGAAGCAAAAGAAATAGCAGCTCATTGAATCAGAGCAATGCATTCTTAACTGGCTTGAAAATAAGAAGTAATTTTGTATCGCCAGCTCAAACTAGCGCGAGATTGGTTGCTCATTATCTATTCAAACTCATCGTAAAGACTTTCTTTTTATCAGTAAACTCCTTATAAAGACACATAAACTAAATGAACAAGTTGATGTAGCGAATGAAGCAAACTATAAGCATTAATGTTACAACCCAGATTTTGGAGTTGTAATTTCGGCCAAGAACTGGTGAGAAAGGATCCTTCTGATGGTCTGACGTAGAGACGTCTACTCGGGCAACTTGGGCTTTTTAATTTTAAGCATATATAAGGGGGGTATAGGTGATGAAAAGCTCCGACCTACCTCCCCCATACGTGTTGCCACCAAGCCGTATAGAACGAGCTGCCTTGGGGGCGAACCCCAAGGGCCTGCCTAGATGACTCAAGGGAGTGTCAAAGGCATCCATGCGAGTTTGGGAACTCGTATGGGCTGCGCAACGCCTTAGGGCCTGCGTTGGGCATCAAGTAGGCAGTGGAGGTTGCTATCGTGGAACGGCCAGCCCCGCGGGCTGCCGAGTGTTGGAAAGAGACCTCCACGCCGATTGGATACTTGACGCACCTGTCATAGGGGCATCACGTGTCGACTTGTGAGCATGGCTTTGGTTCAACCATGCAAGCAAGGGTCTGTTGGCCTAAAGGTGCAGGTGTGGGCGACACTGCACCACTTCGGAATGGAAGCGTGCTGCGAGAGGGCTATGTATGGGCATGGCACGAAAGAGGCGCATGACAATGGCCAAGGACTAAAGGTTGCCTTACTCGGGCGTGGCACGAGCTAGTCGCGGACGCACTAGACGAGTGTCAAGCTTGAGGATTGGGTTGTGCACGCGAGAGCGATGCTCAGTCTTTGGCGAAGGACAAGACATGTCCTAAGCCAAATCCCCAGGGCGCGCAAGGATTTGTGATCCTAAGGTGGAGCGCCACGACATGTCTAGGGCCAAGGGCCTAGGCATCTTACGGGCGGCACAAGTCGGGGCGAGGCCCCGACCTACAGGCACAGGATCGTGCTTGGGAAATCCTGGGACGGATAGAAAGGCTGGCCCGCGGCACGAATGGGGAGTCCGCGGGCGCCGCACGGGCGAAGCAGGTGCCGCTACCCAATGTAAGGAAATGGGCCCGTGACACTTGGTATCAGAGCAGAAATAGAATCACTCTAATACGACTTGTTATCAGAACAGAAACAAAATCATTCTGATACGACATGGTATTAGTTGATTGAGGCCATACTTTGCCATGGCACAATGTCAAAGCAAAGGGTGGATATGGCTACTGCATTTTGGATGTCAGTGCCGAGATCACGTCAAAGCAGAGATTGATGTTCATATGCCACCAAAGATTGAGAACCAGATACTAATGGTCGACGAAGGAAATGGGTGATTCCATTGTCTTTCGTCAGTCTAAGGTGCTACTGAATGAGGTGATATGCCGATGAGTCGGATGGCCAAGAGAATGCCATGTTTGCCAGGTCGTGCAACCATATTACGAAGAGTAGGCCATGGACTATAAACTGGGGCATGATCTTAGCGGAGATCTTGCCAAGGATGCGGGCAACGCATCAAGCTGAGTGTCTTTCCTTCGGGAAAAGACTTTGGATTGCCTGAGAGCATTGCCAAGGTGAGGAAAAGAATTTGAAAGCATAGCAAAACAAGCGGAATGGGACGAGTTCCCATGTCTAGACGTGGTCATCATTCTGGAAAGGGGTATGTCGAATCATCGGGGACCGGGAGTGTCCAAGTGCGGTGCACACCGAACCGGGAAGCCGTGCTAGCAGGACCAAGAGAGTACCTGTCTAAAGGGCGAGTATTGAAGTACTACCGGGAGCATTGGCTACTTGCTGAGGAAGTGACGGACGGAAGACACAGAACTTTGTTCGGAAAGGCAGCGACGCTATGACTTTGGGAATGAAGTACTCACCGAGGGGTCGTCTCAAGAGTTGGCCGAATGCCAAGTGAGACGACAGGGCTAAAATGTATCCTCCACATTGAGTGTGGGAGGATCCCGCCTATGCAAGAGGCATAAGGGCGAAGTCATGAGTCTGGGAGCGAACACATCTTCAAGGTTGGGGGCAAAGAGAGCCACGGGAGCAGAATGCTACGTGAGCTATGCCAGGGGCGTTTGAAGGTCAAGTAAGCGATGGAGCTACTTGGACCGCGCCAAGGAAGGCGTCATAATGCTACGGGAGCGAAAGGCTACGGGAGCCATGCCAGTGAGGGCATCTTGAGGGCTACGGAAGCGGATACTACGGGAGCGACGTCGAAATAGCACATTGAGGTGCTAACCTGTGAAGGAAAGCTTCAGACGGACATGAAGACCGTGAGGGTCATGGTGTGATTTGACTAGTGTGAGTCAATCACAAAGTTAGACACCAGAGGGTGCAAGTGCGGAGGCACTTTCCAAGTGAACACCGAATGGAGGTGAAGTGCAGAGGCACGCTTGGAAGATACTTGGGAGGAGGAGTGCATGGGGCACGACTCCTTTTTGAGAAAGGACTTTGAGGAAGTCCAACCCACCGGACTAAGGGAGCTGGAATGGGCATACCTGAGGGGGCAGACTCCGGGATGTCTTGAACCATTATGTGTCATCGGGACGATGACATTATGAGTGTGGGAGGATGTTACAACCCAGATTTTGGAGTTGTAATTTCGGCCAAGAACTGGTGAGAAAGGGTCCTTCTGATGGTCTGACGTAGAGACGTCTACTCGGGCAACTTGGGCTTTTTAATTTTAAGCATATATAAGGGGGGTATAGGTGATGAAAAGCTCCGACCTGCCTCCCCCATACGTGCTGCCACCAAGCCGTATAGAACGAGCTGCCTTGGGGGCGAACCCCAAGGGCCTGCCTAGATGACTCAAGGGAGTGTCAAAGGCATCCATGCGAGTTTGGGAACTCGTATGGGCTGCGCAACGCCTTAGGGCCTACGTTGGGCATCAAGTAGGCAGTGGAGGCTGCTATCGTGGAACGGCCAGCCCCGCGGGCTGCCGAGTGTTGGAAAGAGACCTCCACGCCGATTGGATACTTGACGCACCTGTCATAGGGGCATCATGTGTCGACTTGTGAGCATGGCTTTGGTTCAGCCATGCAAGCAAGGGTCTGTTGGCCTAAAGGTGCAGGTGTGGGCGACACTGCACCACTTCGGAATGAAAGCGTGCTGCGAGAGGGCTATGTATGGGCATGGCACGAAAGAGGCGCATGACAATGGCCAAGGACTAAAGGTTGCCTTACTCGGGCGTGGCACAAGCTAGTCGCGGACGCACTAGACGAGTGTCAAGCTTGAGGATTGGGCTGTGCACGCGAGAGCGATGCTCAGTCTTTGGCGAAGGACAAGACATGTCCTAAGCCAAGTCCCCAGGGCGCGCAAGGATTTGTGATCCTAAGGTGGAGCGCCACGACATGTCTAGGGCCAAGGGCCTAGGCATCTTACGGGCGGCACAAGTCGGGGCGAGGCCCCGACCTACAGGCACAGGATCATGCTTGGGAAATCCTGGGACGGATAGAAAGGCTGGCCCGCGGCACGAATGGGGAGTCCGCGGGCGCCGCACGGGCGAAGCAGGTGCCGCTACCCAATGTAAGGAAATGGGCCCGTGACATTAAGCTACATTAGTCTTACTTAGTTGAACTGCTCTTTCAGTTGATACCAGTTTTGGACTAAAGTTAAATTAAAATTTGGACAGTGTTGAGGTTTTTTTGCTTACCTCCTTCCACCCTTGATACTCTCGGTCCACCGGTGTTAGAAGTGATTGAGCTTCTCCTTAATGCTATTTTTTTGTTTTCTCGTTCCATTTCGATAACTTACAGAAATTAGTTGGTAACATGTGTTTCCTCTCATACTACTTCAAACCAACAACCCACAGCATGATAAGGCCAATATAGCTCTAAGCTTTAAAATAGACATTTGTTGTTGATATTCATCACAAAGAACATAACTTGATTACCAACACAATTCCGGTTTTAGCTAAGAAATGCATACTTAACTAACAGCAACTCCATTTAAGAACATATATGAGTGTCAATAACGCCATCCAGTTAATTGATTCTCAGGACACCTTCCGATGCATTGTCACCTTGTAGAACCTCTTTTCACTCCAAAATTGGATTCATCAGCTTCCAGATCTATGTCACATCTCCGTCTATCAAGGAAAATTGTTCATCAAATTATGACACTAGATCCGCCAGGACAACAATCCTTGGAGTAGCATTGATTAGAAATGCTGATATCGTTGCAATAAATCGTACAATCTCCTACAACAATCCTTAGAGTAGCATTGATTAGAAATGCTGATATCGTTGCAATAAATAGTACAATCTCCTCTTCTCAATCCAAAAAAGGGTCATAACAATTATCGTGCACGAACAATAATGCGTTCTATATGGTCACTAACGATCCCTGCGACAACCTCAGGAGAAAACCCACTCATCATATCATCCCTTGCCCGCCTACCTTTGGCCTTAGCTTCCTCATGATTTCTCATTACATGCCTCATTAGCATTTGCAGCTTATCGACACAAGGTTCAGCCCACAAATGCCCTTTAAACGGCCCTTCTCTGACTTCACTCATTCTATCCACAGGCAACTGGTAGCTATTCTCTTCTGTCATGAATTCAATTGGCCCAGACCAATTTGTAGCAATCACTGGCAATTCCATTGCCATTGCCTCCACAATAGGCCTACCCCAACCTTCACCTCTAGACGGCAATACAAACGCATCAGCAGCCTTATATAGCCTAGGCATATCAACCTGAGCTATGTGTTCATCGATTACATATACTCGAGCCCAACCATCTTTCGGTTCTTCCAAATCCGAATCCTCCACATATTCAACAATCTTGTTTCTAAAATCTCCATCAGAATGATACGGATTCGTTAACAGATACAAAGCAACATTATCACCTCCAGAAAACTCCGTCAAATAAGACCTCAACAAAACATCCCATCCTTTTCTATACTCCCACTTAAAAATACTCAAGAAAACAAACTGCTTCCCCAAATTTAATCCAGTTAAAGATGACCCCATCACTAAATTCCCTATTGACACAAGTTCTAGTGGCTCATACTTTAATGGATAAAAAAACTCAAGATCAACAGGCTGAACAATCTTGACAATTTTCAATGGATCAACCCCACTTTGAGTAAAAGTTTTCACATGAAAATCAGTAGGAACCCAAACAAAATCCAAGAGATTGCACCTTTTCACATGTTCAGCATTAACTCTATCAGTCTCAAACATAGTCCTACCAATTACAGCCTTAAAATGACCACTATAACCTATTGGTGGGCATGGAATTGTATCAAAAAGTGGAGGATACCAAGCACCAGGTTCGCTATGACAAACCACAACAGTCTCATTTAACCTACATTCTGTTTGGTGAAGCTCAATAGCTAAATTTCTCATTTCTAAAGGTAAACCCTCCCAAAATTCAAGATTTTCAAGATCCCCATGTTGTTCAATTTTCAACTTAAAGATAGAATCTTTTTTCAGTGAGTGTTCATTTAAAGCTAAAATGTAAGACCAAGCTTCTGAACTGTACCCACCCCCTGAAAGAAATGGAGCCATCCACAGGACACAATATGGGGTTGTGTGAATTGGGTTTTTTGAGGTTTGTTTTTGGGTGTTTAAGGTTGTTGGGTGAAGTAAAGTTAGGAGCTTTTTAAGGAAATTGGTATGTGGTGAGAGGGTTAATCTGAGGATGAGTTTTTTGTGGTAATCTGTTTTGCTAATACTGAATGAAATTGCTAAAAGGAGTACCAAGGTTGATAACAGATAAAAGGGTTTGAGTTTTGTGGTGAAGGGAAGAGTCCGGTCAGGTGGCGGCGGCAGGCGGTGGCCGGAATCTGGTGTTTCGGCTGAATCCATAATCAGAATGGAGGCTTTTCTTATTTGGATCTTAATTTAGTTTGAAGATTACAGAGACTTCTCCAACTTGATGGATTTAAAGATATTATTATGCGCGAAATACCAATATAACATCCGTTTTAGGCAACTTAATTGAAGGAATAGTAAATGAAAATATTAAAATAAATCACGTAGATTAATCTTTGAGCTAAACTTTAATCTTGAATTTGTTATTAGAAAAATTAAATTACGATGGATGTCTACTCTTACTGAATGATCTTCGTCTTAAATGCTTAATGACATATTCAATGACATATTTTTCTTCGGATAGTAAAATACACACAATTGAAGAAGAAAATCTCATCCTTCTCTATTTTTATTTCTTGTTCATATTTTACTAAATTATTTTTATTTCATAACAACATTTCTTGTTCATGTTTTACTAAATTGCTTTTATTTCATAACAATATTTCTTATTCATGTTTTACTAAATTATTTTTATTTCATAACAAAATTCTATTAGGAAATCATTTTCAAACGATTAATAATAAGATAGTGGCGTTATGTGCGGTGGTATATTTTAGGAGTAGTTGATGGCAAAATCACCTTGTCTGTGTTCCTAACTTTGCTTTCATAGTACTTTCAAAAAGGGAGGTCAGTAGAAATTTTACAATTCAGAGGAGATGCAAATATACTTGCATCTAAAGTAGACTATTTTTTTAAATATATATGTTATACATCTATTTATAAATTAACTAGTAACAATATCCTATCGTGAAAGATTAATCCCAAATTGCTGAAAATGAATCCACCAGCAACAAACATTAGTGGTTTAATTTGTTTCCAATGGCCAAATCTAGAGCTTCCAGAGATACCCATGTCGTTCGAATTGGGTCTGTAATGAAGATTTTAGTGATGCCCCAAAGTAAAAGCACTAATCCATCAAGCTTGTCGGTGCCGGAACTTACGTGTTTCAGATCCGAAGAAGTTGTTCAAAAAAAAAATTGCAGATATTGACCTCGTATTTGAAAGGAGAATAGTTAAAATTGTGTGGAAGTCACGAACCTGCAAATTGAATTTGAGTTGAGAAAAGAGGATAGAAACGAAGAAGAAAGAATGTGAAATTTGTCCGGCAAACTTATTCCGGTAATAAAAAATAAAGCATATCATGGTGTGTGAAAGAATTGGAGGAAAAAGAAAGAGAAAAAAAATTAGAAAGAAAAATAAATCTTTCACGCTCTGAAAAATGGTGTAATACACACACTATGCCACAACATCAAATTGTGTCTAAATGACACAGTTAATGTCCGATTAAAGTGTTCAAATGGAACAGACTTAAGATGGAATGTCTAAGTGAAAAATATAGACAACTTTAAGGGTTTGTCGATGTATTCTGCCTTTTTAGTATTAAGTTGTCCCTAGGAAACGGACAACCAAGAGTGGATCAAGGTGGCAGTGCGCTTCTAGGTGAGAAAAAGTCCAAAATAGTCCAGTATCTTTGGACTTTAACACAAACTAGTCATATCTTTCACATGAGCACTAATAGTTCATATTCTTTAATAAAGTGGTACACTTTTAGTCTCCATGTTTGATATGAAAAAAAATATTTTTCAAAAAATATTTTTCAATTTTCTCATGTTTGGTTGGCTTAAATATTTTGGAAAATATTTCTCATGGACGAAAATATTTTCCATGTCAAAAGAAGAAAAAATATTTTTCAAAACTTTGCTTCAACCTTTCCACACCCTTTTCTTCAAACTTTTCTTCACTGTTTACATTTTCTAGTCATATACATAGATTATACATTTATTATACATAATTATATACATATAATACATAAATTATACATATATTATACATCTACCGGCTATTTTTAGTTTAAACAGTTAGGTAGGCGGCTATTTGGGTTAATTCTTCTTCTTTTTATGATGTAGAAAAAATTATTTTCTTTCATTTCAGCAAAATAATGTAGCAAAAAGTATTTCCTTTTTTTTCAACAAAATAATGTAGCAAAAAGTATTTCCTTTCATTTTAATAAAATGAGTACTTTTTTCATGTTATAGAAAGAGTACTTTGTTTTTCAACCAAAAAAAGAGTATTTTTTTTTTGTTGTGTAACACAAATTTCAACGTTGTTTTTGCGAGAAAAGGTAAAGCAACACATTAGTCCCATTGGTTTTGTGTAAAATTTTAAAAGAATAATTAAATTCTTGAAAAAAATAGAGTATTGAAAACGTTGAGTAATTGGAGTTGGGGGGAGGAGGGGAGAGGGAAGGGGAGCACGGGAAACATGGAAATTTGGGATAAGGGGGAGGAGGTAAGAAAAGTAGCATAAAAAATTTCTAAAAAATATTTTTTTATTCTCTAGACAAACACTAGAAAAAAATTTGCCACTCACCAACTAAACAAGAAAAAATAAATGATAACCACTCATTTTCTAGGAAATATTTTTTTTTATATCAAATATTGTGACTAAAAATATACCACTTTATTAAAGAATGTGAATTATTAGTGTTCCATGTGAAAGAAATATAATTATTTGAGTTAAAGTCCAAACATACTGAATTATTTTGGGCTTTTTCTCCTTCTAGGTATATGATAAACTAAAAAGTTCCATGATAATGCACGAAATTAGATAATGGAGGTTAGAGATTTGATCAAATGAATAATTGAAAGTGTGATTTTCTCCTTCGAAATTAATGAATTTACTCTTGAGAAGTAAACCAGGATAATTAATTTGGGATGAAGGGAGTATATACTTATTTTATTCACCTAATTTACTACTAATAAAGATTGAATAATCATACAAATAATATATCAAATTTAAAACCTCAAATTTTTAAAAATTCTATAATTACAAAAATATTATTGTATATTAACATGAGGGTGTGGAGGTCAAAAATTAGAGTACAAAGTTAGTAGGCAGTTGAACATATTTTTTTTCGTACTAGTTATATCTAACATTATTCTTGTACTTCCTTATTTATAGTTTGCATTTACTTCCTCTTATTTCTTTTGCTTCGGCTATTCTACTGCTTGCTGCAACTCTTTTTTTTTTCATTATTTTTTTAGTTGAAAATTTATCGGAAATAGTTTTTCTACCTTTACAAGATATGAGTAAGGTATAACTTCTCAGATTCTACTTTATAGGATTATACTAAATTTATTGTTGTTTATTATTAAAATTACAAATTTTGAATTTTTCTTTTATAATGTTCAGTTAAATTACTGTCATATAAAGTTAAATTACTGTCATATAAATTGAATCGAAGGGGTATTTATTTCTAAAGTTCTACACTTCTACTAAAAAAAAACGCCCATGGTATAGTTAGTGGGGCCGGAAAGCAATGTGGTTTCATGTGCGACGATAGATACGATGGACACGTGTCGACAATACATTAATTAATACGTATATGCATACATACAGCGCACAGAGCCGTGAGTAGGAAGCTGAGCATTTGTGAAAAGGGACGAAAAGAGAAACAAATCGATCGGAAATGGCGGAAGTGAGTGGACTGAAACTGGAGCAGAGGCATGGAAAATCCAGAGTGAGAGTAGCCAGGGTTTGGAAAAGTCACGACGGGAAGCATCACTTTGCTGAATGGAGTGTTAACATTAGCCTCCTCTCCGATTGTTTACCTGCCTATGTCGCCGGTGATAATTCCGATATCGTCGCCACCGATACCATGAAAAATACTGTAATTCCTCCTTTTTTTCCTTTGTGTAACAGCTGATTTATATGCATGTATTTAGAATTTTGTTAGATCATGTATACCTGATGCTCAATTTCATCATCTACGAACTTAAATAGTACTACTGATTATTTTTCGTGTTAATAACTTGATATGAAATTGACGAGTTTTGCTTTTTGTAATAGTTTTCTAAGAGATCTGAGCTATGAACGAGACATTAGGATTGATATAATTATTTAAGCTATTTGTCTGATCACGAGTTTTTGGCACTTTTCTTCTCTGCATTAGGTCTAAATCTGCTTTAGAAGTTCTCAAATTCAGCTTTTACATTTCGGAAACTAAAGCTGATTATCAGAGGCGGATCCAGGATTTAAGCTTTATGGGTTCAACCTTTATAATTCCTAGTATTGAACCCATTATTATTTTAAAGTTATGGGTTTATATGTACTGTTTGTTGCAATTTTAGTAAATATTTACTCATAAATTTCTACTCCGTACCAAAAGTACCGGGTTCAGATGAACCTGGTATCCGTGCTCTACGTCCGACCCTGCTGATTATATTGTGTAGTTATATCCTATAATCTGGATTTTCCTGTCATTTGGTTCTAAGTTCCGATTATTGGACCTTGAAACAGGTGTATGCCAAAGCTAAGGAATGTTCAGAGCAACTTTCAGCTGAAGATTTTGCCATTATACTTGCGAAGCACTTCACCTCTTTTTATCAGCAGGTACGATTTGTCTATTATCATGTAATGATGTCAGTTGTCTGCCATGACTACTTGGTTATTCTAGCCACTGAATTTAGTAATAGTCGGAAGGGTACTATGTTTTGTAAACTGTGCTATACGTGTAGAGAATGCTCCAAAAGACTTCTCATTTTTCTTACAGATCAATCTTATGTTATGTCCACTCATCTGGCAATTGCTCTGTAGAGAAGAATAAGCAATTGCATATTTGTTGCCTTTTGTTGTATGCAGACTTTGGGATGATTTGTGCTTTGCAGATGATATTGCTTAATATAATTATAGGACTGAACCACTCACCTTACACAGATCTTCTTAAGTTATTTTTCCTGTTCTGTTCTTGTAGGTCACTGCTGCAATTGTTGATATAGTTGAAAAGCCATGGGAACGCATTAGCATAAAGGGCCAACAACATGAACACGGTAAACCTTTTGATTTACAACGGAAAGTGTTACTTACTTACCCAATGAACTTCCCCCTCCCTTTAGAAGTTAAAATGAAGATCTAAGTTACCCTGTGCTGCTAATTCTCAGAAATTGTAGTGAGTATTCCTCTTCTGCCGTGTGACTGGTTTCATCCTTTTCTTGACTGTGTTTCATCTCCTTAGAGTGCATGCAGAGTCATTAATTTTCTTAAACAGCACATGAGCAATTTGGAATTCCAGTCTGATTTGTGGCTTATGATAAGATATTTTGTTAGGGATGTCCACTATATATTGTTTTCATATGTTATCATCTCTATCATAAATTTAGCCAGCATCGAATACATCTGAGCTTCACTGAACAATATGGTATCAAATTTGATAAAACTAGATCAAGTTCATAAGCCACAAATTAGACTGGAATTCCAAATTGCTCATGTGCCTGAGCAATTCAAAGTCAAGTCTGAGACAATCTTGCATCCAAATAACGAGCCTGATCTAACATAGTCTAACATAGTCATCCTTGTTTGGCAGCACATGAATTTTCCTAGATCAGTATTTTCTCGCCTTTGGTTCAAATTAGAATGTGCTCAATATGATGTTATTCCTTTCTCTTTTGTCAGAAGTAGACTTCTTTCAGTTAATTTCTATCAAAAGACAGCAAGGAAAAAATAACTAATGGACAGAGTTGTCCTGAAATGATCAACTAATTATTTTGCGCAACTAATCTGACAAAATTAGCAGGTTCATATTGGACTGAGAAATCGGAAACAACCTCTCTACTCCCTCGGGTTAGGGGTAAGATCTGCGTACACACTACCCTTCCCAGACCCCGCTAGTGGGATTTCACTGGGTTGTTGTATATTGGACTGAGAATGGAGCTCTATCTGACCAATTTTTCTTTCGTGAAATGCTTCCAAGAGCTATTCCATGGTTAAAGCTACTTTCTTGAAAAAACTGTTCAGCTTCCTTTAAGCTGATCATATCAATTTTTAGCTATAAAAGGCCTTAAAGTTGGTCCTGTATCATGAATTATGTGGAGCTACAATTTTCCCTGTACATAGTCCAAAAACTTGAGCTGCAATTTGTGGACCCCTCACTTCTTGATTGTATTGACTAGGAAAATGATTTAATCAAGGAGTTGACTTTTCACTGGATGAGATCCCTTGAAAAGGGATTTGGAACCTCAAAAAGGGGCCTCATTGTATGAAGCAGTCATTGGTGATCCAGTTTTTAATGTGTTTAGAAGATTTTAGTCGATTGCATGGGAAAATGTCTAGGTTAGGATGCCGAAGTGCCTTAAGCCATGATGTCAATTTTGTTTAATATCTCTCGTTGCACCTCCTAGCTTTGTTTTCCATTTATACGATCTGAATTTCTCTCTGATGTAGTGATCCACTGAGATTAATCAAAAAAAATTGTTTTCCTTATGATTAATTCTGTTGCTCTACGTTTCTAACTTTCTTAGGTTTTAAGCTTGGCTCTGAAAAACACACTACCGAAGTAATGGTCGATAAATCGGGAACATTGCACATGACGTCTGGTATCGAGGGATTATCAGTTCTAAAGACAACTAAGGTAATCTCAGTTACACATCTGCCTAAATTTCTCGCTTATCTCTTCAAGCTGTTTCAGTTAAAGTTATAGTTCTACTTACCTCAAAAAAGAAGAAATAAAAGGATTATGCAGTTAACTGAAAGCTTTTTATAGTAGTCCTACTAAGATGCGCAACCCTCCTCTAAGAAAGAAAGATATATGTTACTCTCCCTTGGAATAGTTTTTTAGTTTGTTTTTTCTTTTTGACTCCCCCCACCTCGGCGGTGGCAGTGAAGTTGAGGGGCTATGGATCAGGGGCAAGGCAGCAAGGGTAGTGCTCTTATAAATGATGATGAAATAGCCAGTTTACATGTGTGTCAGACAAGATCTATTTGGCCCTGCAGAAGTCCTTACTCTTTCTTACTCTAAAATTAGAGCCTCAGTACCTACTATAATTCTGCCTATGGGAATTAGGAACAAATTCTTTTTCTTTACACGAGATTAAGAATTTGAATTACACCTCACTTGATACGCCACCCTAAACAAATGGCTTCCGAAATTTCATTCATGATAAGCGCTTTATAACAACCTCTCTACCCTCAAAGGTAGGGGTAAGGTCTGGTACACACTACCCTCCCCAGACCCCACTCGTGGGATTATACTGGGTTTGTTGTTGTTGTTGTATAAGTGCATTATCCATTTTCATAACAAATAGCTCATTGAAACAGTCAGGTTTTGAAGGATTCATTAGGGACAAGTACACTATGTTGCCTGAAACACAGGAAAGAATGATGGCTACAGAGGTCACTGCATCTTGGAGGTAAATTATCCATTTTTTTAAAGAGATGACGTGTTAAAGTTCTCTTTCTGACATGAATGAGATCATAGTCTTGCCCTTGTTAGTTGTTCATCGTTGTACCATGTTTCATTTCTGCCCATTGTTGATTGTGTTGTGAACCTGAAATTGGTTCATATAGGTACTCTTTTGAATCTCTCTCAAGTCTTCCCTTGAAGCCTCTGTATTTCACAGAGAGATACATGGATGTGAAGGAGGTCCTGCTTAACACATTCTTCGGCCCGTCTAAGGGAGGAGTATACAGCCCTTCTGTTCAAGCCACACTTTATGAAATGGCAAAGGCTGTTCTTGGAAGGTCTTTCTCTCGAATTCAACTCATAAGATGCTTTCCTAGCAGGCTAGCACACATACAAGAGAAATGAAACCTCTAAGACACTATTTGCTTCTTCAAGTTTCATAATTGCTATGCATCCTTATGGTTTTTTTGGCATTATTCTTTCAGGTTTCCCGACATTTCATTCATTCAGTTGAAGATGCCAAATCTCCATTTTTTGCCAGTCAATTTGTCAAGCAAAGATAATCCAGTAATTGTGAAGGTAAGTTTCTCTCCCCTCATTCGCTGGATTGCTGTGTGCTAAAATGCAGTGAATTTGACAGCCAAGTTATTTTCTAACCATGTAAGGTGAAATTTATCTGGCAAGATCTTGTTCAAAACTGAGCCGATTACCATGAGAAAAGATGGTTCAATTATTTAAACCTCCTCTCTAGCTTAGCAAAACCAAATAAACCTTAGTTTGGGAAAAACTTTAAGCTTCCCCTCTGTAGCAACAGAAGCGAACATTGTCAAGTTTGAGAATAATTCGACCAAAATGGCGTCATTCACGTGTGTTGATTCTTTAAGCAGCTTTGAATGATATATACAGGCTACCTATAAATCTAAAAGGAAAGAAAATTTGCCAAAGGGAAGAAAAGAAAGATAAGAAGACCAATGGAGAAACTGAGCTGTTTTAGGAGAGGGCAAGATGGACTGGGTTGGTGGTGGTGGTGGAGGTGGGGGGACTAAGAGCCAGGGGAAGGCAAAGCTGATGGGGTAAATGAGTAGAGGAGTTACGGCTGGGCTCAGGAAGGGGAGCGATCATGGTAAGAGAATTGGTGGAGCTGGGATAGAAGATTCTTAGTGATAAGGTCCAATTTTTATTCATGTTAAACATAAATTCAAAGTAGATATTTGAACAACACCAGTGATGCTTAATAGATGCACAAAAGCTAGAGTAGCCTATACTGGCTAAGAAGAAATTTCAGCAACACGTGGATGTTCTCTTTACCTGCTTTGGATAAATGCTACTGTAATCCGTGAGGAGCGGCCTGCACGGATTTGCCCAATCAGAAGGAAGAGAGCGGTGGTTTGCCAACATTGTCAAAGGGATGGGTTGGGGTTGGGGGTTGGGAATTAACGGCTATAGGGTAACTTGTGATTCCCACACGTTCCTCATCTGAGTATTATCAATCCACATTCTCAGTTTAATAATAACTTACTGCATCATGCAAAATCGCGGTGATACAATATCAACATGTATTGGAAAAGTTTGAAAGAAGAGAAGCTAAAGTGGTGGGTACAGTTCGATCCCGCGTAAATGATTCTCGAGTTACATATCTTTAATCATGTATTATCCAGTTGATTGAAAATTTCAAGTTTTATTGCTGCACTGCATTCATTCAGTCATAAAGTTATGCCATTATAAGTTGATCTTCTTGGGAACTATATACCTCTGATCATGTTCTTTTGAGCTTGAATCAGTGGCTAATATTTAATCCGTTGGTGACCTTTCAGTTTGATAATGATGTTTATTTGCCGACGGATGAACCGCATGGAACAATTCAGGCGACTCTTAATCGTATTCGGTCAAAGATGTGAAATACTGCTGATTAAAAGTGCCAATGATGCTCATTTCTTACATTTAAGTTGTTACACCTCAAAGCAACTTAAGGGAACCTGGAAAGAAGCAACAATGTTACATGGTTCTGATTCTTCTAATTTGCTGTACACATGTAAAATATGAGTGTGTAATTTTCTGAATCTTCGTGTAAAATAAATACTTGATAATTGTTTCTCAAGTTGTTGGACTTTATGATTTATCTTTATGTTGTAAATTGTAATTGGTAATTTGGCTAAAAGAGAAGCCTCCCCACCTGGATATAGATAAACTAGTTAATATAATTCGACCTCTTGTTTAAGTTGTGTTGGTCATGCATTTCATTATGATTATGTAACACTACTTTGCTCTAAAAATTTGGAAATGATTATGTAACACTACTTTGCTCTAAAAAATTGGTACCAGGGAGAAGTATTTTATACTTGAACAATTCAGCGTATTAAGGTTATTTACCAAAATGATTCAAATTGTGTCGATGCAATGTTTTATTATGATATTTTAATTCTTTTTTCACAAGAAGTACGGGAATCAAATCCTCACTAACAAGGTAAAATAGTAGTAGTTAACCAATTGAGATATTAAGATTATTTTTTTTTTTGTTACATATTAACTAATCTACTAAGATTTCTCTTTTTCTAATTTTCTTTTGTTACATCGGGCGTGCGGGAGGGGAAATTAGGAAATTATGAGGTGGGAAATTAGAAAATAATAAATATAAGGTTTAATTTACTAAGTTGTTTTTTTCAATGTTTTTTGAAAATTAAATAGTATTAAAAAAACTTACCACTAAATAGTATGGTTGAAAAAAATAAACAAATTTTTTTGAGCTAAAGCGATAGTTAAAATGGGAAGGAGGAAGTATTTTTTTTAATCATATAACATGGAAAAAAATTATAACTTGATATAATACTTTTTTGTGTACGGTCAAAACCGATTGAGTCAGTCGTACGGACTGATCGAGACGATAATGTTTCGATCAAAGGGTATCTGCATGACAAGCTCGGTCGAAGTCCGAAGTAAGGGCGTCGAGGTTCGAGCTCTAAGACCGATCAATGACAAGTTCGGTATCATTATCGAGCTCATATCCAAATCGAACTACGAGGCAAAGCAGAGATTATCGAAGATGCATAGACTGACCAACACTTACCCCGAATATCGAGACCCCAAGTCAGAATCGAACTCGAACCAAGGCCGATGGCTCGATCCAATACCGAGCTCAAGCCAGTATCGAGCTCGCAGACAAGAGTCGTTGCAATCGCACTATAGGAGAGAATCTTGACGGAAATCGAGGAAAAGATAATTCATCGTGGGTCCTCCACTATATATTTTTATTATTATAGATAAAGTAGGATGCCTCTAATATAAGAGGGGGATGTTAAAACATTTAAGGGGGACTACGTTACCTTGTTCATCAATATTTTCCTTTTCTTTGTCTTATATTTCATTCCATTTGCCAAGAATAGAGATATTTACATTTTACTCTACAATTTGTATCAAGTTATATCACGTGTCCTTAGAACCATATAAAAATTATCTCTATCCGATTTTTTGGGTAAACAGTTTAGCGCCCCACCGTGAGGCTAAGGATAACAATGATTATTTGATACGAATATGAAAATATACGCCATTGTGTTCTACACTTGTTTCCGAAAATATCTTGAATTTCGAATTAACAACGACTAACTATCAATCAAATGGCTTCACCAATCGACAACGGAGCCGGTCTTCAAGATGAAAACAATAACTTGATACCCAGTACCAAAAAACCACTTGTAAACGCCATTAGAACTCGAATCAGAGTGCCGATAGATATCAATTCGCATGTAGCCATTGAGGCGAATTTACATGCTGAACCCGAAAATAGCATTCATGGTGGAACTCGATCTGCAGCTCGAGATACCCATAACGTCGAGGAAAATGGAGTTAGCTTGCGTATAATTTTCGAAATGTTGCAAGCCCAACAGACAGCAATAGCTTAGTTGCAAAGCCAAACGCAGCTACAAAGCAGACCGGAGCCCAATCCTCCTCGAGAAATCACCCACAGAACGGAGCCAGCCATAGTGAAGTCAATTTAGCAAGAATCGGGGACTACTCCCGAAATTGCTAAATTGCTCGAGGAACTCACAAAGCGAGTCGAAGCCAACGATAAAAAAGTAGAAACATATAACTCTATGGTCGACCAGATCCCGGGGGATCCACCAATGATAAAAGGGCTGGATTCCAAAAAATTCGTGCAAAAACCTTTTCCCTCGAGCCCGGCCCCAAAACCAATCCCCAAAAAATTCTGTATGCCTGAAATACCCAAATATAACGGAACGACCGACCCCAATGAACACGTCACTTTTTACACGTGTGCCATCAAGGGCAATGATTTGGAAGATAATAAGATCGAATCTGTATTATTGAAAAAATTCGGTGAAACCCTGTCAAAGGGGGCAATGGTATGGTATAATAATTTACCATCTAACTCTATTGATTCTTTTGCTATGCTTGCAGATTGCTTCGTAAAAGTACATGCCGGGGCCATAAAGGTCGAGACGAGAAAGTCGGACCTGTTCAAGGTAATACAAAAGGATAACGAGATGCTAAGGGAGTTCGTATCTCGTTTTCAAATGGAACGAATGGATCTACCACCAGTCACATACGATTGGGATGTTCAAGCTTTCACTCAAGGTCTAAACGAGCGGAGCTCGATGGCTTCACGACGGCTGAAGCAAAATCTGATCGAGTACCCATCTATTACTTGGACCGATGTGCACAATCGATATCAATCCAAAATAAGTGTTGAAGATGACCAGTTGATTTCTAGGTCCGTTACTAAAAGAACTACCAAGGAAATCCTCCAAACCCGGTCTGATAAAATGGCAATCAACTACTAAGCAATTGGAACGTATAACGCCTAAAACGATGCTACTGTTGAGTATCCGAGGCCTCTTTAAAATCAACCTCGTATACTGGGGGCTTTATCATTAAACGTATCTGTGATGATTATCAAGTTCGGTGCAAAGGAAGTTACTTCGTTATTTCATGACAAACAATGTCTCGACAGGAAACGTTGCAAGAGCCAAATGGTCAAAACGAACCATGCTTATGTAGTTGGCCAGAACCCTGACGCAAGACATGAACACATGTATAATGGCTTGCAAAGAAATCCCTCTTCTTTACCGATATCCTATATTCAAGATTTATTATGCAAACAGGATCGAGTTCGAGCAAGCACTCACTCGATCACTAAGCCTACAGACTACTTTTATTTCGAGTTCGAGCAAGCACTCACTCGACCATTACGCCTACGGGCTACATTACATCGAGTTCGAATTATTCACTCGACCGCTAAGCCTACGGGCTACTTTTATTTCGAGTTCGAGCAAGCACTCACTTGACCATTACGCCTACGGGCTACATTACATCGAGTTCGAATCATTCACTCGACTACTAAGCCTACATGCTACTTTTATTTTGAGTTCGAGCAAGCACTCACTCGATCATTACGCCTACGGTCTACATTACATCGAGTTCGAATCATTCACTCGGCTGCTAAGCCTACGGGCTACTTTTATTTCGAGTTCAAGCAAGCACTCACTCGACCATTACGCCTAAGGGCTACATTACATCGAGTTTGAATCATTCACTCGACCGCTAAGCCTACGGGCTACTTTTATTTCGAGTTCGAGCAAGCACTCACTCGACCATTACGCCTACGGGCTACATTACATCGAGTTCGAATTATTCACTCGACTACTAAGCCTACGGGCTACATTACATTGAGTTCAAATTATTCACTCGACTACTAAGCTTACGGGCTACATTACATCGAGTTCGAATCATTCACTCGACTGCTAAGCCTACAGGCTACTTTTATTTCGAGTTCGAACAAGCACTCACTCGACCATTATGCCTACGAGTTACTTTTATTTCGAGTTCGATCAAGCACTCACTCGACCATTACGCCTATAGGATACATTACATCGAGTTCGAAATATTCACTCGACTACTAAGCTTACGGGCTACATTACATCAATTTCGAATTATTTACTCGACCGCTAAGCCTACGAGCTAATTTTATTTCGAGTCCGATCAAGCACTCACTCGACCATTATGCCTACAGGCTACATTACATCGAGTTCGAATCATTCACTCGACTACTAAGCCTACATGCTACTTTTATTTTGAGTTCGAGAAAGCACTCACTTGACCATTATGCCTACGGGCTACATTACATCGAGTTCGAATTATTCACTCGACTACTAAGCCCACAGATTACTCATTTCTTCGAATTCAAACGAACACTTGACTATCTAAGGCTGAAAGATGTTCGAGCCTGATAAAGAAAAGGGGACTACCCACAAGGCCCGAAGGCAATAGAGATTAAAATTCAATCTATCTATTTAGCTTGAAAGGCTATTTTACCCCAAAAGGAAGTTCTTTATACAAAAACCGAAAGCGGTATCAAAAGAATGCAGCAAACGACCTAAGGCCCTAAATGAATCAATCTTCATCAAAGGTCGTATTCTCGGCATCGTTCTCATCTTCAGACTTCCCTGAGTCATCGGAGTCCTCCTCATGAAAGGCCAACCTTCGAGCTTTGTTCTCCTCCACCCTGGCGACTTCAATCTCGGCCCCAATATCGAAGCCTTGAGCTCTGACCTCCTAGAGAGCTTCTCTACGAGATTGCCATTTTGCATGTTCGACCATGCTCTCAGCCTTGGCTTGGTTAACCTCGACATCGATCCTAAACTGAGCCACTTTGGCATCAGCTCTTTTATTGGCCTCGATCATCTCAATCTGGCCCCTTTAAGTTCTTTAGCCAAATCTTCTTTATCTGAAGTGGCCAAATCCAACCGATGTTGAAGCTCTTTCATCTTTTCGATTAGCCCCGAAGCATTTTCTTTCGCAGATCGAAGCTGGGCCTCAGACAGCTCCAACTGAGCTTGAACAACTTCCCTTTTCGAGACAAGGATATCAGTACACTTTTTAAATTCTTCTGCCTCGTCCAGTAGCGCATCTACCTGTGAGTTAAGCTGTCCAATCTGCTCGATCGTCTGCCGAACCTACAGAATCGGATCGTTAGTGGTTATCTCTTTTTCATCTTCACTATCATGGAACATTCAGAATACCTGCTCAGCCATCTCCTCATGCTCTTCCCGAGCCGCTGTCAAATCTGCTCAAAGTTTTTCACTAAGGAGCTTGTACGAGTCACTTTTCTTAGTGAGGCTCCGAACCTCGGCATCATGCTCCTCTCGGATTAGAAGAAAGGCCCCGTGATGCAACACCGAAGCCTACAAACAAAATGAGAAACATTAGAATTACCTACAACTCTATGTGTAAAAGAAGCGGCAAAAACACCATCAGAGTTACCCGATTCAAAGCATGTTGGGCCTCGTTGAAGAGACAGGCGGGCCCCACAACATTCATCACTGATTGATCTTCTTCGGTCACCAAGGACCGAAGGTAACTGGCAATCCCCACAGGAGAAGAAAAAATTCGGGTATCCGCAGGTACGGAGAGCACTATCTTCCGCCTTCGATCTGGATCGATACTCGGGGCCGGAAATTGGTCCACCAGTTTATGAATCAATGAAGGCTCGGTAGAACCCGACCACGACGCTTTTTTGGGTACCGACATTCCACCAAAACCGGTAACCTCATCCGAGGCACCTGACTCGAGCCCCTCTAGAGAACCATGGATATCAGCCGACTCCTGAATACCCTCATAGGACCGATCCTCCAACATGACGGCCTCTCGAATCATGGCATCCGAAATGTGAGGGAATCCGCCAATGTCAACTATCCCAAACTCATCCCTTGAAATATCTTCTACTGCCGGAGAAGATCCACCCTCGGTATCCCTTTCAATCATCTTAGCTTGAGAAGGGATGATCTCGGCTTCTTCTTGTTCTGGGATTATGGCCAAGGTTCCTTGATTTGCTTCCACCAAATTGGAAGACTGTTGAATCACAACATTAGCCCGTACACAGGCTAAATTCTCCTCTCCTTCTTCGGGCACGTCTCTTAAATGGCGGGCTACTTCCGAAGACATAACACTAGAGCCCCCTTTCGGCTTTCGAGATCTCTTAGCCGGTTTCTTCTTTTTCGAGCTCGAGGATCCCGATACGTCTTTTCTCTTCCTTTCTTTTACCTGCTTCAGGGCAGGAACTTCTTCGCCACCAGATGAGGGCCTCATGGATACATCTTTCCCGAGTACTACAAAAGGGAAAATAGAGATTTACCATACAAACCGATGAAGAGACAAATCGACAAAAAGATTTACTATGGCTGCGGGCCTCCCATCTACCCTTTGATAATTCGACCCAAGCATACTTGGAGTACGGTCTCTGCAACACCAGACTTTTGACTCATTGTTTAAGATCCGGGATCAGTTCCGGCATTCAAGCTACGGCTGTGACAAGAAAAGAAAAATGGATCAACAAAATAAAAGGCAATCACAAAATCAAAACGGGCAAAGAGAAACGTTTACTCACGGCTCATATTCCATTTCTAGGGAAATGGCAAGCCATCGGCAGGGATCAGGTCCGAGGTTTTGATTCGAACAAAACGGCTCATCCAACCCCGATCCCGAGTCTCGTCTATGCTCGAGAATGGCGCTTTGGTTGCTCGGCGAGCAAGCTTGATCAACCCTCCTCGATAAAGTCAGGGACTGTAAAGGCGCATAAGATGATCAAGGGTGAAGATACGCCCCTCAACCTTGCTCGAGAAAAATCGAAGAAGAATCACTATCCTCCAAAAGGAAGGGTGGATTTGGCCGAGGGTCACATCGTACCTCTTACAAAAGGAAACAATGACAGGTCTAAAGGTCCCAACGTGAAAGGATAAGTGTAAACACTTAAGAACCCTTCGACGTAGGTAGTAATTGATTCATCAGGTGATGGGATTAGTACGAGTTTATTATCCCAGTTACATTCTTGTATGACTTTATCGAGAACTTTTTTGGTAATTGAGCATTGGTACCTCGAAATCGGCTTACACCGACCTGGTATCGGAGAAGGCTTTTTCAATTTTAAAATCACCTACAGTTGAACACCCTACCAGAACGAATTTCTCAGGGCGGGGCTCTTCCACATCCTCGCCACCAGCAGGTCGAGATGAAGAAACGATCTTTTTTTACGGAACAATTTTAGACGTTTTTGCCATTTAAAATTCCGTGAACAAAGAACGGGAGTATTTGGTGTTTTAAGAAAGAGTTTGCAGTAAAACTCACAGGTTTGCAAGCAGAAAACTCAGAAAAGATGAAAAGGAACTTAGAAAATTTGGAAGATTGAAGACGTAAAAGTGATGAATGGTGGAAGGAAAGGCTATTTATAGATTGAAGTAATGATGGTTCAATATCAGCGGTGGCCAACCACCGTCTGACACACATCAAATGCCTTGGTAAAATCGAACCGATGAGACAGCTACCACATATGTCATGGTCGGGATCGATGTAAACGTCAACATATATCTGATCGAGCTGTTGGAAAATCATATCGTTTCTCGCCACATCCTTTTCCGAGAAACGAGGGGACTATCTGTGTACGGTCAAAACCGATTGAGTCAGTCGTACGGACTGGTCGAGACGATAATGTTTCGATCAAAGGGTATCTGCATGACAAGCTCGGTCGAGGTCCGAAGTAAGGGCGTCGAGCTTCGAGATCTAAGACCGATCAATGACAAGCTCGGTATCATTATCGAGCTCATATCCAAATCGAACTACGAGGCAAAGCAGAGATTATCGAAGATGCATAGACCGACCAACACTCATCCCGAATATCGAGACCCCAAGTTAGAATCGAGCTCGAACCAAGGCTGAGGGCTCGATCCAATACCGAGCTCAAGCCAGTATCGAGCTCGCAGGCAAGAGCCATTGCAACTGTACTTTGGGAGAGAATCTTTGCGGAAATCGAAAAAAATACAATTTATCGTGGGTACTCCACTATATTTTATTTTATTTTATAGATAAAGTAAGATTCCTCTAATATAAGAGGGGATGTTAACACATTTAAGTGGGACCACGTTACCTTGTTCATCCAACATTTTCCTTTTCTCTGTCTTATATTTCATTCCATTTGTCAAGAATAGATATATTTACATTTCACTCTACAATTTGTATCAAATTATATCACGTATTCTTAGAACCATATACAAATTTAACTCTATCCTATTATTCAGGTAAACACTTTTGTATATTTTTAAATATTACAATTTTAGTTTTAAAATATTAAATTAATCTTATTCAATTAATTTCGAACATTAGTCAATGATTTTGACCAGAAGCGAATATGACAACTAATTTGAGAAAAAGAGCTTAAAAAAAAAAGAGTGGCACTCACATATAATAAAAGGCCAGCATCTTACGTGTCATCTGTGTCAGCGTGATTGAGAAACACATTCAGTCGAAAGTATTTATATTGGTCTGTCTGAATCTAGTCCTGGAACAAAGTAAAGAGAGGAGAGAAACAAAGAACTCTTTAAATTCTTCATCTACCTTGTCGGTTTTATATTTTACAATATAAAAAAGGAACGGAGAATTGAGAACAATTTCTCCTTTTCCTCTTCCTTTCCCTTCCTACAAGCTAGCATTAAAAAATTAAAAAGAATTCTGTTTGGCGTTAATTCTTCTTCAAATTAACAAGAGGAAAGCCAGGAATCTTCCTCTTCATTTTCTTGTTCTAGAACTCGGGTTTTAGACTTTCTGCATTTCTTGACCTTCTAGGTACCTTTTTTTTTTGTTTCCCCACTTTTATTTCACACCCAATTTTTCTTTTATATAAGAGGGTATTTGATGTTCTGTTCTCCCTACAAAATTAAATTGCAAATTATTCAGTAATACAATTTGGGTACAGCTTTGATTTGTATTAAGGGCAATTGGGTCTACTATTTCTTGATTTTATTTCATAAAGTTGTGATTTTTCTTTGGAATTTGGATATGAACATGGCTGAAGGGGAAGAAAAGACAAATGTGGTAGTGATTGGAGGTGGAATTGGTGGTTCCCTTGTTGCTAAAACCCTTCAAAATGAAGCTAATGTTTCATTAATTGATGAGTAAGCATTTCTATCACTCTTTATTGATTTTTCATAGCTTGTAAATCAATGTGAATTTGCAAAGGTTTTAGCTTTGTTAGTGGTTTAGTGGTTGATTCCTTCAAAATTCTTGATTTTTATCACGACTAAGGACAGCCCTAAGCTCCCGTTATGCGGGTCCGGGAAGGACCGGACCACAAGGTTATATTTTACGCAGTCTTACCCTGCATTTTTGCAAGAGGCTGTTTTCACGGTTCGAACCCGTGACCAGGTGACATCAACTTTATCAGTTACGCCAAGGCTCTCCTTCCTATTTTTATCATGACTACTTGTTTGAATTTGTTTCTTGTTGATTTGTTGTGTTTAATTTAACTCAATGCATGAAATGAGTGCAGGAAAGAGTATTTTGAGATCACATGGGCAAGCTTAAGGTCTATGGTTGAACCTTCATTTGCTAAAAGATCAGTGATTTCTCACTCTGAATACCTTCCTCATGCCAAAATCATTACATCAGCTGTAGTTGACATCACAGAAACTGATGTTTTGACAGCCCAAGGCAGCCGGATTCGGTATGACTATGCTGTTGTTGCCACTGGTCATACACAAGGTGGTGCTTCGACGAAAACTGAGAAGATCAGTCAATACCAAGCAGGTATTGGTTCAATCTCATTCAATGTGGTTACTTTTTGTGTTACTAGTTTTATCTTAAGACACTAACCTTAAGGAGATCGAGGGTTTTCTGATAGGTTATTGAAGACTCAAATGGTGATGTATTGCCATCACTTCACCGACAAGTTGTCTTGCTTACCATATCATAGTTTTGAACATACGCAATTCCGTTCTTTTAGATTGACATTTTACCTATATTATAGATGTGCATTTTATCTTCAACAAGTTATTAGCAGATTCGCATAACTTCAAAAACTATATAATAGTAGAGAACTTTGAGAAGGGGGCTAAGGCATATGGGGAAAAAAAAAGAACAAAGAGAAAAGTGAATCACAATTTTCGTTTTTCTGTTTGGGAGCCTATCAGCCTACAGAGGCTAAAAGAAATTCTTAGCTCCGTTGTGTTAGCACGGCTGGCTGGATGTTATATTGTATACCACTTTTTTTTTTAAAGTCAAGTATACGACTTGTATACTTGACTTAAATCCACAACACTAAAGTATTACGTTATCAAGAAAAGAAAATAAAGAGAATGATAGTGCTCCGGAAAGGAGGATGAATACTTACCTATGAACGACTGAATTATCACGGAAGAGTTGAGTAATACAAATCAAGCTTTCCATTGTTCAGTAGAGCAGGCTAAAACTGCACATGTTTTATGGTATATATAACTTGTGTTTAACTCTTATTTCTTGGTTTACAGAGTATGAAAAGATAAAGGCTGCTGACTCCATATTAATAGTTGGAGGGGGGCCAACAGGTGTGGAGCTGGCTGCTGAAATTGCTGCTGATTTTCCTGCTAAGAAGGTGACTCTGGTGCACAGGGGATCACGATTGTTAGAATTTGTTGGAGAAAGCGCCAGCAAAAAGGCACTGAATTGGCTTACTTCAAAGAAAGTTGAAGTCATCTTGGGACAATCTGTCGATGTAAACTCTGCATCAGATGGTGTTTACAAAACATCGGGTGGAGAAACCATAGTTGCTGATTGCCATTTTATTTGCATCGGTACACCATTTGGTTCAGCATGGCTAAAAGAAACTTTCTTGAAGGATAGTTTGGACAGTCGCGGAAGGCTAATGGTTGATTCAAATTTGAGGATCAAGGGTCACAACAATATCTTTGCTATTGGGGACATCACTGATATTCCGGTAAGTCGATCAAACCTTCTATAATCTTTGTAAACCTTGGTGTCATCCCAGTAAAGCTTTAGATGTTAGTGCCCCTCTCCATGATAAATATGAAAAAGTATACTTCAACAACTATTCAAGAACTTCTGTCTATGCATCCTCTGTTCCCGATTCCCCTTCTTCATAATCATAGCCAAGGCCTGGCACTAGAACTTCAACGATTTACTTTTTCTGAGATTGTAGCAGTAATAAATGATGAATTACTAGTAAGCTCTTTCTATTCTGAATCTCCATTTTCCCTTATTTTAGGAAAAAAAAGAGAAAGAAAAAGAGTGTTGTATGTCCACTTTTGTCATCATAACACGACTTACCTATATTTGTATATGGTGTTTATAGAGCTAACAAGATGTCAAATCTATTATGGTACCTGCTAATGCTACTTAAGTACTTGAATCGCAACTTTAGGAAACATGATGGAAGTATCGCCATCTCCGATGCATTTCAGTATTAACTTTAACTGCTTGCTAATATAGCTGCAGCTATTTGTTCATTGTTACTTTTCCTTCTTCTCCTCGTATAGAAAAGCCCATGCTAGTAACTAGACGTGGCTAATATTATATATACAACTGGATAACTATTAGACCAATAAAAGCTCCAACAGATCGTATTAGCTCTTATGCCATAAGATGCATTTTTATCTGCAAGACATCCTTACATTGTGATGGTGAAATTCAGGAACTTAAACAAGGATATTTGGCTCAAGAACATGCAAAGGTAGTTGCCAAGAACATCACCTTGTCAATAAAGGGAGTAGAAGATGATCACAAAATGGCTGTGTATAAGCCAGCCACTAAGGCATTAGCTATAGTTTCTCTAGGGAGAAAAGAAGCAGTGGCCCAATTTCCTTGTTTGTCAATTGCTGGACGCGTTCCAGGCATGATAAAATCTGGGGATCTCTTTGTTGGAAAGACGCGGAAGGGACTTGGTCTACAGCCTGATGTTTAGTTGTCTCCTATATCTGGAAATATGTGTGCTGTAAAAGTTAAATGGTTTGATATTTGTTTGTTTGTTAAGTTAGATGGTTCTTCTAACTGGTCTTATCTCGTTTGATTTTGGTTTTCAACCTTATACAAGAGTGTTCTTCTCTTTCCATCCTGGTGCTGCAACATAGTTTCCTTAGCAGTAGCTTCAAAAATTGACATGCTACACAAAAACTCAGTAGTATTTTTACATTTTCCAGGTTGGCACACAAGGGCGTATCTAGTATAGAAGCTATGGGTTCATAACTTCCGCTCAAACCCTATATATTTATTTAAAAATTCATTAAATATATTAAATTAGATGCGATGCAATAAAATTCTGAACCTATAAAGTTCAAATCCTGGATCCACCTTCGTGGGCACATACTCTTTTGAACTTCTAGGTTCTAACACAGTCAAGGGGATGCAGCATTTTTTATAATGAGTTCAACTGAATTTAGTATTTTCGGCACGAGACAAAAATATGAAAAATCACTAAAATTTATCAAACATTAATTTTTGAACGCATGATTCCATACAATGAATTTAGTCCAAGAACCTTTTAAGGTTGAACTGTTTAAATCTTGGATCCTCTGAACACAAGACAAAGAAACGTTTGTCTGTGCACCTTATGCATTATTAAGTAAATATTGAAGTTCCTACGTTCTATTGTTTTTTTCCATCTAGTTCATAATAATAGAGAAAACAAGCACCAATTACTTAGCTCTTATTTTCACCCAGTTCACATTTGTAGAGAAAATAAACGCCTCTTGATTTCTGGGGCGGATGAAGAGTATCTGTATTATCGGTTCATTCGAACCCAATAGCTTTAGCTTAAATTATGTATGTATACTAGCTACGTTCTTATTGGACGTACTTGAAAATTATGATCAGGAGATTTCCCAAAATGGAGTTGCCAATCTTTCTGTCAATAGAGGATTCAGATTTATCCTGTAAATACAGCATGATATCTTTCTGTCATATTGATAACTACTTACCATGAATTTATTGTAAGCATGTTCTTACTAAGTGTACATTAAAGAGTCCGGAACCAAAATGTGGTTCTTTTGGACTCAAAGAACCAAAATGTGTGGAAAAAAAATATAGTGACCAAAATATATATATAACGCCCTTTTAAAGGGCGCTACACTTTAACGGCCGTTTGCCCGTTAAGGTATAACGCCCTTTTAAAAGGCGTTATAGTTGAACTTGAAAAGAGCGGGAAGGTATAGCGCCTTTTATTAAGACGCTATACTATAACATCTTAATAAAAGGCGCTATACTCACATAAAAACCCGTCCCCTTCCCTTCCCCACCAAACCAGAAACTTCCCCCCCCCCATTTTTAAGGGAAAAAAAGCTCGAGCGGAGCCCACCGGTCCCACATCCTTGCTAAGGCATATTCTAGTAGTGGGTTGCTCGTTTCGGCTCCAAATCTTCAACTTTCCAAAAACCTTAAATCGAGGTATTCCGACTTAGTTTTTGTTAAAACTCATATAAAAAATGCATATTAGTTATTTTTAATGTGCTATATGTTATTTTGTGATTGTTTTGCGATTTAACTTATTTGTTATTTTTTATCCGGATTATAGTATTAGTGTGCTAAAAAACTTAGTAAAATAGAGAAATTATTATTAGTTGTTAAAAAAAATTAATTAGTTACTTTTTACTGTGTTATATGTATTTTCGTGATTGTTTTTTTATTAAATTAATTTATTATTGTTATCCGCTTTAGATTATTTATTTGCTAAAAGATTAGTAAAATAGATAAACTGTTAGTTTAGTTCCCTGTAGTGGTATCTTGTGGCCTAATGTAGTGCTCGTATTTGTACTATATTGCCCTTTAGCGTAGTAAAATGTAGTGCCCTTTAGCGTAGTATCCTTGTAGTTATTGAAATTAATCATTTAAAATAACAGACATATTGAGTGATAAATCGAGAAAATTTTCTCATCATGAACACAAGAATTCATGATACCTTGGTGCTACTGGGTCTCAAATATCGAGCTCGGAACCCATATGTGAATATTTAATAATTAAATCTTATATAATTATAAAAATTAATTATATAATTTTATTATAGTAAAAAATAAGTGAGTAACAAACAAACATATAAAATAATTAAACTAATATGTAAAATAATAAAACTAACATATACAATTTTAAATTAACATATAAATAATAAAACTAACATATAAATAATAAAACTAACATTTTAAAACAACAAGCCTATTGAGTGATAAATCGGAAATATTTTCTCATCATGAACACAAGAATTCATGATACCTTGGTGCTACTGGGTCTCAAATATCGAGCCCGGAACCCATATGTGAATATTTAATAATTAAATCTTGTATAATTATGAAAATTAATTATATAATTTTATTATAGTAAAAAATAAGTGAGTAACAAACAAACATATAAAATAATAAAACTAATATGTAAAATAATAAAACTAACATATACAATTTTAAACTAACATATAAATAATAAACTAACATATAAATAATAAAACTAACATTTAAAATAACAAGCCTATTGAGTGATAAATCGGAATTTTTTTTCATCATGAACACAAGAATTCAGGATACCTTGGTGCTACTGGGCCTCAAATATTGAGCCCGGAACCCATATGTGAATATTTAATAATTAAATCTTGTATAATTATAAAAATTAATTATATAATTTTATTATAGTAAAAACTAAGTGAATCATAAATAAAATTATATCATAATAAAACTAACATATAAAATAATAAAACTAATATATTAAAGTAAAATAATATAATTAATATTGGTCAATTTACAGTAGCCGACATGGAGGTTCCGCCTTTGCATCCCGGACCTGCCATGCTAGAGCTATTGTTGCTACATGGCGAGCATAGGTCGTCCTACATATGTGAGGGACAATTACTGGCCCAGACGTTCCGCGCCATGAGAGTAGACGATATGTGGAACTTTCTTAGGGCCCACCCTCTCCATTCCCGTATAGTCAGACGCCTCCAGGATACGGGTTTTTATAGGATTGTGGAGATCGTCCAGTTGCAGTTGGATTGGTCGTTGATCACGACCCTGATAGAGCGGTGGCGATCGGAGACACACACATTCCATTTGTCAATTGGCGAGGCCACTATCACGCTTCAGGGCGTGGAGGTCCTGTATGGGCTGCACGTTGATGGACATCCTGTTGCTTTGTAAAATGCCATTAGAGAGTATACAGGTTTGCAGTACCTGGAGATGCTGCAACGGCTCACCGTTTTCCAGTCACCGGATGAGACTACATTGATTATGGCCAGTCGTCTGCAGTTGACGCCCGTCCAGCAGCATTTGGAGGCGATGCACGCTGACATAAGAGATGATACACCGGAGCTTCATATTCACCGGTACACGAGGTTGCTGCTGTTGCTTATGTTTGGAGGGGTTTTGTTCTCGAACACTTCGGGGAACCTAGTTAGCTTGAGATTTTTTCATCATCTTGGGCGGCTAGATGATTTACATCATTACAGCAGGGGTGCTGCTGTTCTCAGTTACTTGTACAGGCAGATGTGTCGGGCGTTTTGGTCGCCCACAACTTGTACCGCTACCGCCCGCTTGGCATATGACACATTACCAGCGGGATGATCGTTCCATGGTTGACTGGACATATGTGGCATGGCTAGAGGTGCAGATCGATATTTCGGACCAGCGGCATGACCTGATTCTGCCACCCCCTCCACCTGACCGTACGGATGGTGAGCATGAGTATATGGGCTGGTACCCTAGCGTTACCCGACTTTTCGTCGGGAATCCCGTTTATCGCGCTGGCGGTCGGTAAGTTCCATACGCCGGGAGGCACGAGGCACTGGTATGTTATTTGGTATACTTACTTATAACATTAACCTAGCGTTCCGTAATTTATATTTTACATGTTGTGCATGCTATTGGCGTACATCTGTTCCACCAGTTGGGACTGCAGATACAACACCATACCGGCGAGGGAGTAGCCGCTTTGCACGAGTATGGCCAGCAGGTTACCGATCTGGCTTCCCGGACATTGAGGCGAGCCTGAGATGATGAGCGCTTAGGATACGAGGCTGAGTATGTGGCGCCAGAGAAGTACCATCGTGGGCCACTAGTGGAGTCGGAACGTGGTCGACGTGGCAGGCATGCCTAGAGAGGTAGGGATGTCCCACGAGGTAAGGGTGTCCCACGAAGTCGTGAGGGTCGGCGAGGAGGTGGTCCCCAGCAAGGGGGTGTTGAGGCACCTATTGAGGATGTTGGAGTTGATTAGCCGGGTGACCTCCATGAGCTAGACCACTCTCACAGCAGCATGCCGTCATTCAACCTTCAGCTTTAGCTCACTCCAGGGACTTCGCAGGCGACCCCGTCAGCTCCATTGTTGATCGCGAGCACGACCATTACGCGAGAGGATTGGGATCAGTATTTTCCTGATCTTCCAGGCCCATCGACCGTTGCTGATGATCGGCCGACATGAAATGTGGATAGTGGGCACCGGCTGAGTTATGGCTCATCATCGAGGGATGCTGGGGATCTTTCACAGGCGTAGGTATGTTTGTATTACTATTGAATTTAAATTTGTTTTTATCTCATTGATTAGCCATAAATATCTTTATGTTTTTTTATTAAGGCTTTATCCTCACCCGTCACAGAGGCCACTTTGTGCGATATTGAACTGGTTGCGACGGATGATTATATTCAGGAGCCCGACGAGACCATGGTAAGACAATTTAAATTTTTGTGACTTAACCCGTACATTACTAATATATATTTCATATACTAAAATATCTTATTATTTTGTAGGTTACTGATGGACCGACGACCCCTTCTACCGAGCTTGCCAGCCCTACTGACGATCATGCTGCAGCGCATCCTCCGATAAAGAGGCGACGTGATGAGGATGATCCTGATAGCGTAGTCGGGCGGGATGGGATGCACCTCAGGCCAACAACTGCATTAAAGCATACATGATGTGGGACACATTGATTATTTTCGTATTTTATGTACATATGACATTTAGAAAATAATAGCAATAATTTTTATTGTTTACATTATATGGGCATTATATTTTTATTTCTCCGATTCTTCGTTATTTTAATACTACAACACAAACACAAACACAAACATAGCAACTTAACATAATTTAAATTCAGTACAACTAATGAAAATACATGACACGGAAAACATAAAGATAAAATACTACACTCAACACATACATGTGTTTATTTAGTCACTACCGCCTATTATTCTCTACTCCAACCACTTAAATTTATCTTTCATTTTATTTTTTTTTCTTCCGCCTCTTTTAGTTTCTCCTGTAATGCCGCAATTTCTCGTTGCATTTCAGAGATCTGGCGTTGGTATTCACCGTTCATATTCCAAAGATACTGCAAACATGATTTGTAGTATTCCTGGTTAATGGGTTCATCATACCATTTCTCAAACATACAATGATTTTCGTCATTGCGACCAAACAATTGTTGACACATCTAGTATTTGCGCCCAACATTACCATCACACCAACATGCCTTCAAAATCGCACGTTTGCCACAATAGCATCTTGGTTGGTCATTGCGTCCAAACATTTGTGTGAGCACCTAATTTTTGACTATATTTGAATTTTTATCACCTTCTACTATGTAAATATTTTCATAATTTAATATTTATATTATTTTTAGCTTTGTTACACTTATAATATATATATATATATATATATATATATATAAAACCAAAAATAAATAATTTTTTATTTTTTATTTTTTTTAAAAATAAATTTCGGATGGGAATTAAAAAATAGAAAAAGTAAAAATATAAAATTAAAAAGTAAAAGTAAAAGTAGGTAGAAATTGTTTAATAAAAAAAAGTAAAAGAAAGTGGAAAATTTAAAAAATAAAAGTAAAAGAATGTGAAAATTTTAAAAAATAAAAAGTAAAATAAAGTTGGAATTAAAAAATAAAAGTAAGTGTATCTGATTTTTTTTTTGTAAAAAGTAAAAGTAAGTGGGAAATAAAAAAAGAAAAGTAAAATAAGTGGGAAATAAAAAAAGTAAAGTAAAAAAGTGGGATTTTAAATATATTAAAACTAAAAAAAAGTTAGAAATTAAAAAATAAAAGTAAAGGAAAGTGGGAAATTATTTTTTTTAAAAGATAAGAAAAATGGGAAGTGGAAATTCTTTTTAATTAAAAAATAAATAAAAAATAAATCTAAAAATTTCGAATTTTTTTTCTATAAATAGAAGAGAAATGTGATGAAAAAAAAGAGAGAGAGAAAGGAAAAATAGGGAGGAAGGAATTGAGAAATCCAGCAGCTTCACCACCTCAAAACCACCAGCCCTTGACCACTTTTGAGCCATCATTAACCCCCCTAAAAAAAAACGCTCCAAAAATAGCCACTAAATCGTTAGTTTTGCAAGATCGATTGAGGTTACAAGTTGAGATTTGCCGCTCTAGTTTTCCGTGGTCCGAAGGGTCCAGTTGAGAGCTATCTGATCATTGGGTGGTTGTAATTTAAATCCACAATCATCAATACAAAGGTTCACTTCACTTTCTATTTTGTTTTTTTTTTCTCATTAATGTTTTGGGCCACTCTGTTTTTATTTAACTTTGAGTATGATATGATCGAGTTCGCATCTGAGTGTGCTAAGATTAATTTGTTCTCATGTTGAGTATTTGTTAAGATTAATTTATTGTCCTTTTTAGTAGTTCATATGGTTAATTTTATTGATGAATATGTATTAATTCGTACTTTTCTTGTTTATTCAATGAAGTAATGGCTTTCCATTTTAGCATGCTTTAGTTTCATTTTGATCTCATATCTTAGTGACTAAATTGGTCCTGCCTGTATCTATCTTTTCCTGCCATAAATTTAGTCTAATTTCAAATATTGGTTAGCAATAAAATTATAAGAGATTAGGTTGGGCCATGATTGGTGTAAGACTTTAATTGAACTTCCTAGCGTATTTATGGGCTAATTGTTGCACATGACCAAAAACAAATAAACATTCACAAGCTAGCCAACTTTTTTCATAATTAATTTACTTCATTTCCTCCATAACAATATACATACCTCATGACCTTACAATAATGTCAAAATTAGTAATTGAATAATATTCGAACACCGTAGCTTGATTTAAGTGCGATTAATAATAAATCATCGTGACTATGAGTACAGTTCATGTGGCATAGTCATGATACGTAAACCCCAATTCAAGTGCGTGTTTCATGCGACTTGACCATAACTTCAAATAATAATAAAAATAAATATGTTGTAAATCGCGGGTGCGTTTCACGTGGCGCGGTTTGTAATGTGTACCAAAACGACAAGTGTGCGACATCGCGACTTGTTCAAATAAATTTCATAAGTATTAAAAGCGGTTAAAAGGAATAAAAATGAACATATAGGTTTAAAACATGTATTAAATCAGATAATTACGCCAAGTATTAATAGTTGAGCGACCGTGCTAAAACCACGAAACTCGGGAGTGCCTCACACCTTCTCTTGGGTTAACAGAATTCCTTACCCGATTTTTTGTGTTCGCAGACCATAAATTAGAGTCAAATGTCCTCGATTTGGGATTCTAAAATAAACCGGTGACTTGGGACACCATAAATTATTCCAAGTGGCGACTCTGAATAAATAAATAATCTCATTTCGAATAATGTCACTTAAATTGGAAAAACTCTCATATCCCTTATCCCCTCGGGAAAAAGGAGGTGTGACAGCTCTAGCGACTCTGCTGGGGAATAAGAACCCAGAATCTCTGGTTCAGGGTTCAGAATTCGAGCTTAGAATAGCTGTTATACTTGGCTTTTATTTATTATCTGATTTTTACGTGTTTGAGCCTAATGTGCTAAATGCCGCTTTTTACCGCTTTGATATTGCTTGAACTGTATATAAACTGTTACGAAACCCTCTTCTCTCTGAGTCTTCTAAATCTTTTGGGAAGCGTGCGCTTCGCGTGGCTTCTTTTCTATTAGAGTCATACCCTAATTTTAGAACGAGGTTCAGACAAGTTGCAAAGCCGGTGAAGCTTCTGTATTCCCGGTACGCTGCCCCCCTCCCCCCCCCCCGGCTCGAGTTGTCTGCTCGGGTAAGCCAGGTCTAGAACAACACACCTAGGATCTAAACCTAGAATAACATAGCCTTATGCCGGATCCCTAGTAGGAACGTTTATTTGCATCACGTGCATTTGACTTTGGGGACTCAACATAGGGGTTGGGTCCGTCTAGGACAGGTGTACCCAATATATTGGACCATCTTGATGCATTTTATGTGCTATTTGTGCATATGTTTATTTCGGCTTGCATGCTGACCTGCTTCTAGAATAGGGAAATGGAACCAAGAAAAAACAAAGAGTGAGGTAAAAAAAAAAAAACTTTTACCCGATTTTGAAAATCCAGGTATTTTCAAAATAAGTCGTGTTTTCCTATTGCTCCAAACCTACCGAACTACGCGGGTCTGATTCTCACCGGATGTGAGATACGTAGACAACCCCTATCAGGTCCGACTATATTTTTTCAAAACTGACCAAAATAAGAACCTTTTGAAACATGATCATCACCCGGGGTCGTTCTTGTCAAAATAGCCTTAAAACATTCTCCTGGAACGCCGAAAATCTGTTTTCACAAGAATAGCCACAATGTAAACCCAAGTCAGTCTTTTCTCCTATAACCAACCTCAGTTGGCAGAAACAACCCTAAAAACTTTCCTCAAGTGCTGAAAGGGCCGTATTTGCCAAAAAAAAAATGTTACAAAATTTACTGATTTGGATTTTTAAAATTAACCACTTTATGTTTTTGGAAAATGTGTCGGTTTTGATTTTTGTCCTCAATTTGTGTGCAGAATGAGCACCGTTGAGAATGTACCTTTTTGAGTCGTAGATGAGATTCCACTGGGACTCCACATGTGGTGGAATGACCTGGGGGAGGTCAGCAAGCTTTATGTGACAAAGGTTTTAGGTGGGCTCACCGGGCTTCTGAAAATTTAACCAAGGGTTGATATAATTAAAGCTTTGATACCGTTTTGGGACCCGACGCACAATGTTTTCCACTTCTCTGATTTTGAGTTGACCCCTTTGCTATAAGAGATGGCAGGTTATGTTGGTCTTGACGGGAATCTCAAGCACCAATATCCAGTAGCACCAAGACCTGTAACTCCTTATAAGTTTTTGGACCTTCTGAGCATTAGCTGTCAGGTTAAAGATGGAAATTTGGCCAAAGGATTTTGCACATTCCACTTCTTATACAACCGGTATGGGGATCCCCGAGGATTTGAGGCTCTGGACAATGGTTTGAGTCATCAGGGAAATAAAAACAAACGGGAAGCACACAAAGGTTTAGCCTTCGTAGTTGCCTTTTTAGGCACTCTGATATGCCCAAGGAGTGACAGACATAAGCTAGGACTTGCAGTAATGGCAGACTTTATGGTGAAAAAGGCCAACGACACTCTTATACCGATGATTCTCGCAGAAATCTATCGAGCTCTAACTGCCTGTCGAGCTGGGACAAAGTTCTTTGAGGGTTGCAACGTGCTTTTGCAAATGTGGCTAGTGGAACATCTTTGCCATCGCCCGAGGTACATGAACTACGGTCTGACCGGAATCGATTGCATTGAAGAATACAAAAACCGGGTAAACGGTCATGAGTTACCGGAGGGTACTGAGGCTTGGTTCGCGTATTTGGGTTTTTTGACCGCAAACCAAATTGAGTGGACTTTCAGTTGGCTCACGGTCAACGAGATTATTTACATGTCTGCCGGAGTGTGCTTTTTTTTATTGATGGGACTTCGGAGTATTCAGCCATATTCTCCACATCGAGTCCTACGCCAATTAGGAAGATACCAAACAGTCCCTTATGATGAAGATTTGAGTCCACAGGTTATTGAACTATGCCCAAAAGCCGCATTCCCAGAAGAAAAGGTTCGCCAGATTTGGCACCAATGTAGGTTTCTAGAGCCACAGACTCAAGTACGGGATTGTTCCTCGGGTGAAGTAGAATCTAACTACATAGCCTGGTATGGTAAGAGAGTTCGAGTAGATCAAGAGACAGAACAGCCCGCCAAAAGACCCCATGTCCAACAATTCACCGATGGAGCGCGAGAACAGTGGGTTTGGTTAGCTAAAGAAAAGGAATATCGGACCACCATAAGCAAGCTAGAGGATCAAATCAAAAACCTCAAATTTAACAGTAGTTTGCAGGCTGCTGAGGATGAAGGAGAAAAGAAAAGGTTGGCCCGAGAAAATGAAGCCCTCCGAGCTCAGATTCAGAAAATGAAAATAGTTGCTGAAAACCCGGTAAAAAGCGAAAAAAATGAAAGACTCATAAGCAATCTGAGACGGAAAGTTCATGATTATGGGTTTGATTTGACAAAGGCCGAGGATGAATTGGCAAAAGCTCGGGCAAAATTGACGAATAATGCAGAAGAACGGGCAAGGTGTGTTCAGCATTTAAAGCAAAAGTATGATATAGGGGTCACGATCTTAAGGGAAAAGCTGACTAATCTCGAAAATAAAATGGTCCAATAGACAAAGGATTTCAAAGTTGAAAGAGAGCATTGCTATACATCGATTCCCCGATTGGAAGAAGCCATACAACAATTGCAAAACCAAAACCATACGGCCACACAAGTATTTGAGGCCCGGTCTCAGCAAATTGGACGCTTGCTCCAAGAAAAGGGTGTCATTAGAATGAGGATTAAAGAAATCGCTGATTACGTCGTAATGAAGTGCCATGAATGCGAAGATATGACCAGGTCCATGTTCTTTACTTCTGTGATGACTTTTGTCCGTCATGTGATGGATGATTTAGAGTACCTTCAAGAAGAGATTACACGCAGGCCCACGTCGAGATCGACTGATGTACCACGGGGCCCCGGAGTAGTATTAGAGGCTCTTATGTATTCCTGATTTTTTATTTATTTATTATTTTTGGCTTTGAGTCTGTATTTTTTACCTTTTCGAGTCTGTTTTTTTTTGTTTTGAGTATGTATGTTTAATCATCAGTATTTCCAAAATCTTTGTAATAGAAAAACCCAAAAAGATATTATTTAATGAAATTTTGAAAAAAAAAAACCAAAAACCAAAATTTTCTTTTCTTTTATTCTGCATTTATTTCCTGAACTACGTAATGATCTGATTCATGTGGCGTCATGATACGTAGGCAATCCCCATCGGATTCGATCGTAGCTATAGACAATCTGAGTGAAAAATAAAGAAAAAGAGAGAGAAAGAAGGAAAATTGAGTGAACAAGAAAGAAAAAAGATTGAAAATAAAAGAGCAAAAACAACAATAAGGGAAGGAAAAAGAAATAAGGATTCAAAATTTGAGAAAAAAGATAGTAAAGCCGAGATAAAACATACAGCTGTTGCAAAGACATTGAGAAATATTTAATTGTTTAAGTGCATTACATCCCCAATATGCGATTCCTTATTTGTTCAATATCTCAAACTAACCAGGCTGTTGTGTGTGCAAATATTAAAGGTCCTGTTTAGGTGGTTGGTTTTGTGGCAATCTGGCTTCCCATCCTTACTTCATGAGATCTAAAGGCAGTGTTCCTATGGCCTCTGAAAGTCATCTACCAATTATTGAGCCTGAGGATAGTCCTGTATCGGCTATTCCACAGTCAGAGTCCGCAGTCACTGAGGAAAATAGGAGGATGCGCGTCCGCATGTTAGAAATATGGGACGCTTGGTCTAATGGCAAAGAACCGCCCAGTATAATCCCCAAATTTCCTGAACTGCTTCCCAGGACGAGTGGAATCTCTAATGTCCCCATCCCCGTAACAAACCCATTCATCCCGTTTGGGTACCCCACTATATCAGCCAATTTCACCGGTATGCCTTTTGAGGTTTGCCCCCAGGCACCGTTTTCAGGGGTACCTTCTACATTATTCACCGCACCACCAGTCTCTACTACGGCACAACCAATAGTTCCCAGGCCATGCTTCGAGCCTTCAGCTTTCACTTTTCAAGTCCCACAATTTCAGCTAGACAACGCTCATGTTACCCCAAACTCTTACCCTCAACACCTGCAGTTTGAGTCTCCTATGGAACATGAAAGAGCTATGAGAAACCCCGAGCAAGAAGAGATGGTTCGGAAGATGAAAAGCCTCGAAAAAGGTCTGAAGAACATGCAAGGCCTGAGTGGCCAAAAGAGTGTCTCCTACTCCGATCTGTGTATGTTTCCTCATGTTCATTTGCCCGTTGGTTTTAAAACGCCAAAATTCAAAAAATACGACGGGCACGGAGACCCGATCGCTCATTTGAAAAGATATTGCTATCAGCTGAGAGGGGCAGGTGGAAAAGAAGAACTTTTGATGGCCTATTTCGGGGAGAGCTTGACGGGAATTGCGTCAGAATGGTACATAAATTAGCACATCTCCCATTGGCATATATGGGATGACTTGGCCCGAGATTTTGTCAGGCAATTTCAATACAATATTGATATAGCTCCAGATAGGAATTCTCTGGCCAATTTCAAGAAGAAAACCATGGAAAGCTTCCGTGAATATGCTATCAAGTGGCGTGAGCAAGCATCCAGAGTGAAACCGCCTATGGATGAGGCAGAAATGGTAAATGTTTTCTTGCAGGCCCAAGAGGCCGATTACTTTTAAAACATGATGTCTGCAATAGGCAAACCTTTTGCAGAGGCCATAAAAATCGGAGAAATGGTAGAAAATGGCTTGAAAACTGGCCGAATCATAAGTCAATCTGCTTTGAGAGCCACCTCCCAAGCCATCCAAAACGGCTCGGGAGGTTTAGCAAATCGAAAGAAGAGGGAAAAAGGAGCCTTGATGACTTCAGGTTTGAGAGGCCCCCATCGATCCCGCGATCATTCTTACATGCCTTCCAGAACCCCATAACACTATTACCCCCATCAAGATGCAGCATATGTCGTGGCACCGCCTCCCTATGCGGTGATGAATGTCCAACCTTATGCACGACCACAACAATACTACAACCAAAACCGAGCTCCACCTTCCAGAAATAACCATCCTTACCAAGATCCATATAACCCCGTCCCCCACAAAATAATTACCAACATAATACACGCCCCCGTGAGCATCCTAGGAGAAACGACTTCACCCCTATTGGTGAGTCCTACTCTAGCTTGTTTCCAAAATTAGTCCAGATGGGTCTATTGCAACTTGTGCCTCCAAACCGGCAAAATCCTGAATCTCCATCATACCGGCCTGGTACTAGGTGTGCCTATCATTCAGGGGCAGAGGGTCATGATACGGAGGATTGTTGGACTCTCAAGAGAGCCGTTGAGAATTTGATAGAACAAAAATGAGTGGTGCTGAGGGACGAGGAAGTCCCCAATGTGACTAACAATCCATTACAAACTCACAACAACGGGCCGGTCATTGGAATAATTTGTGATGATAAAGAGTTTGATCCAGCTTTGAAAGCTATCATCGTCATTGTCGATTCAGAGGCAAGACCTAAAGCGGCGTTGAAACAAGCCAGAAATGAGAAGAAAATCACTCTAACTCCTCAAGTTACAGAAACAAATACTGGGGCAGCACTAGCTAAGGACGCAATTCTCTATGTTCCTAGGGCCCCAAGGAAAGAACAACTCATGTTAAACACTCCCAAAAGATTTGAGCAGAGGAAAGTAACGCTAAATGTGCCAAAGTTGTATGTGCCAAAAGGGACTTATGTGGCGCGGGGGCCGATAATTTCACCAAGGCTGAATAAGCCCGTGGTTATTAGCCGCGCACCACAGAGCCTTATGAGAGACCCCACTGCAGTCCACTGGAATTATAGCAAAATAGTGGTTACTTACAAAGAGAAAGAGATTATGGGAGAGGTGAACAAAATGAACCAACCTAGGAAGTACCACAACCGAGAAGAGCAAAATATGTTAAAACTGAGCAAGGATAAACGGTTTCCGCCTAAGAAGCCTCTGAGTTCTGAGGAAGCAAAAGAGTTTTTCCGAAAAATGAAAACTTCAGAATATGCAATAATTGACCAGCTCAGGAAGACTCCTTCCCAGGTTTCACTTTTATCTCTTTTTACTAGCTCAAATGAACATCAGAAGGTACTCTTGAAAACATTGAACGAGGCATATGTCCCGGTTGAAAATTCAGTTGAACAACTGGAAAGAATGGCTGAACAATTCTTTGAAGTTAATAGGATTTCCTTCAGCCGTGATGATTTTCCCCAAGAGGGATCCACCCACAACAAAGCCCTTCACTTGACTGTCAAATGCGAAGGTTATTATATGAAGAGAGTCATGCTAGATGGTGGGTCTGGGGTCGACATTTGCCCTCTCTCAACGCTCCAGAGGATGAAAATTGGAACATAAAGAATCCGACCAAACAATGTATGTGTGCGCGCTTTTGATGGTGTCAAACGAGACACAATAGGGGAAATTCATTTGATTTTGACCATTGGACCTGTGGATTTCGAGGTAACTTTCCAGGTTCTGGACATGGATACTTCATATAATTTTCTCCTAGGAAGACCATGGATTCACACTGCAGGAGCTGTGCCCTCCACTCTTCATCAAATGGTCAAATTTGAACATAAAAATCAAGAAATTATTGTCCACGGGGAGGATGAACAGTCCATTTACAGGGACCCTTCAGTCCCATGTCTCGAAGCTAGAGAAGGAAGTGAGCACATTGTCTACCAAGCCTTCGAAATTGTGATCGCTAATTAATGCGAAGAAGGGGCCCCGTTCCCTCAACCTTGCTTATCTAATGCCTCGGTCATTGTCACCACTGAAATGATTAAACATGGGTACAAGCCCGGAAAGGGGCTCGGGGTATGTCTACAAGGCATCATAGAGCCCGTTACGTCAACCATCAATGAGAAGTTCTTCGGCGTAGGTTTCCGAGCTACAGAGGCTGATAGAAAATGGGCTGATGAGCGCAAGAAAAATAGGTGGGTCCTACCTCATCCCGTTCCGCATCTCACCAAGTCATTTATTGATCCCAAATATGTAGTAGAAGAAGAAGAAGAAGAAGAAGAGACCTTCACGGCTAAAAAGATTGAGGACATTTGTGAAGCCATGAAACGAATGTTGTATGAGTCCCACATGGTCCAGCCGGGGGAAGGAACGAGCACTGCCGAGGTGTTATACATGGGGCCAAATGCCAAGCTTCAGAATTGGAAAGCTACCCCATTCCCTGTTAGGCGGGAATCCCGGTAGTCCAGTCTTGCCATCTTTTCTACATTACGAGTTATGTCAGGGTGTAACTCGAATGTTTTTATTTTATTGTCTTTTGATTTCGATGTAAACCCTCTTATCTTCAATTCAATTCAATGAAATCAATATTTCATCATCAATGGATGTTTCCTTTTTCTTTATCCTAATTTTGCTATTTTTCTTTTCTTTTCCTTTTCAGTTCTAATAATGCGGAAGCTGTCACACCTCCTTTTTCCCGAGGAGATAAGGGATATGGTAGTTTTTCTAATTTAAGTGATATTATTCGAAATGAGATTATTTATTTATTCAGAGTCGCCTCTTGGAATAATTTATGGTGTCCCAAGTCACCGGTTTATTTTAGAATCCCAAATCGAGGAAATTTGACTCTTATTTATGGTCTGCGAACACAGAAGACCGGGTAAGGAATTCTGTTAACCCGAGAGAAGGTGTGAGGCACTCCCGAGTTCTGTGGTTTTAGCACGGTCGCTCAACTATTAATACTTGGCGTAATTATCTGATTTAATACATGTTTTAAACCTATATGAGCATTTTTATTCCTTTTAACTGCTTTTAATACTTATGGAATTTATTTGAACAAGTCGCGATGTCGCACACTTGTCGTTTTGGTACACATTACAAACCGCGTCACGTGAAACGCACCCGCGATTTACAACATATTTATTTTTATTATTATTTGAAGTTATGGTCAAGTCGCGTGAAACACGCACTTGAATTGGGGTTTACGTATTATGACTATGCCACATGAACCGTACCCATAGTCACGATGATTTATTATTAATCGCACTTAAATCAAGCTACGGTGTTCGAATATTATTCAATTACTAATTTTGACATTATTGTAAGGTCATGAGGTATGTATATTGTTATGGAGGAAATGAAGTAAATTAATTATGGAAAAAGTTGGCTAGCTTGTGAATGTTTATTTGTTTTTGGTCATGTGCAACAATTAGCCCATAAATATGCTAGGAAAGTTCAATTAAAGTCTTACACCAATCATGGCCCAACCTAATCTCTTATAATTTTATTGCTAACCAATATTTGAAATTAGACTAAATTTATGGCAGGAAAAGATAGATACAGGCAGGACCAATTTAGTCACTAAGATATGAGATCAAAATGAAACTAAAGCATGCTAAAATGGAAAGCCATTACTTCATTGAATAAACAAGAAAAGTACGAATTAATACATATTCATCAATAAAATTAACCATATAAACTACTAAAAAGGACAATAAATTAATCTTAACAAATACTCAACATGAGAACAAATTAATCTTAGCACACTCAGATGCGAATTCGATCATATCATACTCAAAGTTAAATAAAAACAGAGTGGCCCAAAACATTAATGAGAAAAAAAAAACAAAATAGAAAGTGAAGTGAACCTTTGTATTGATGATTGTGGATTTAAATTACAACCACCCAATGATCAGATAGCTCTCAACTGGACCCTTCGGACCACGGAAAACTAGAGCGGCAAATCTTAACTTGTAACCTCAATCGATCTTGCAAAACTAACGATTTAGTGGCTATTTTTGGAGCTTTTTTTTAGGGGGGTTAATGATGGCTCAAAAGTGGTCAAGGGCTGGTGAAGCTGCTGGATTTTTCGAAAGAAAGCCGAAGAAAGAATGAAACGAGTAGGAATTTCCTTATCCTAGAAGAAAAAAAATAAAATTTTCTCAATTCCTTCCTCCCTATTTTTTCTTTCTCTCTCTCTCTCTTTTTTTTTCATCACATTTCTCTTCTATTTATAGAAAAAAAATTCGAAATTTTCAGTTTTTTTTTAATTAAAAAGAATTTTCACTTCCCATTTTTCTTATCTTTTTCAAAAAATAATTCCCCACTTTCCTTTACTTTTATTTTTAATTTCTCACTTTTTTTTACTTTTAATATATTTAAAATCCCACTTTTTTACTTTTCTTTTTTTATTTCCCACTTATTTTAAATTTCTTTTTTTATTTCCCACTTACTTTTACTTTTAAAAAAAACAAAAAATCAGATACCCTTACTTTTATTTTTTAATTCCAACTTTATTTTACTTTTTATTTTTTTAAATTTCAACATTCTTTTACTTTTATTTTTTTAATTTTCCACTTTCTTTTACTTTTTTTATTAAACAATTTCTACCTACTTTTACTTTTTAATTTTATATTTCTACTTTTACTATTTTTTAATTCCCATCCGAAATTTGTTTTTTTTTTTTTAAAAAAATATATTTTTTATTTATTTTTGGTTTTTAATTCATTTTATTTAAAAATAAAGATAAAAATAATAATAAAGATAATACTAATAGTAATAATTTAAAATTTAAATTATTAATAATTTTCTCTCTCTCTCTCTCTCTCTCTCTCTATATATATATATATATATATATATATATATATATATATATATATTAAATTCTAAAAATATTTACATAGTAGAAGGTGATAAAAATTTAAATATAGTCAAAAATTAGGTGCTCACACAAATGTTTGGACGCAATGACCAACCAAGATGCTATTATGGCAAACGTGCGATTTTGAAGGCATGTTGGTCCGATGGTAATGTTGGGCGCAAATACTGGATGTGTCAACAATTGTTTGGACGCAATGACGAAAATCATTGTATGTTTGAGGAATGGTATGATGAACCCATTAACCAGGAATACTACAAATCATGTTTGCAGTATCTTTGGAATATGAACGGTGAATACCAACGCCAGATCTCTGAAATGCAACGAGAAATTGCGGCATTGCAGGAGAAACTAAAAGAGGCGGAAGAAAAATAAAATAAAATGAAAGATAAATTTAAGTGGTTGGAGTAGAGAATAATAGGCGGTAGTGACTAAATAAACACATGTATGTGTTGAGTGTAGTATTTTATCTTTATGTTTTCCGTGTCATGTATTTTCATTAGTTGTACTGAATTTAAATTATATTAAGTTGCTATGTTTGTGTTTGTGTTTGTGTTGTAGTATTAAAATAACGAAGAACCGGAGAAATAAAAATATAATGCCCATATAATGTAAACAATAAAAATTATTACTATTATTTTCTAAATGTCATATGTACATAAAATACAAAAATAATCAATGTGTCCCACATCATGTATGCTTTAATGCAGTCGTTGGCCTAAGGCGCATCCCATCCCGCCCGGCTACGCTATCAGGATCATCCTCATCACGTCGCCTCTTTATCGGAGGATGCGCTGTAGCATGATCGTCAGTAGGGCTGGCAAGCTCGGTAGAAGGGGTCGTTGGTCCAGCAGTAACCTACAAAATAATAAGATATTTTAGTATATAAAATATATATTAGTAATGTACGTGTTAAGTCACAAAAATTTAAATTGTCTTACCATGGTCTCGTCGGGCTCCTGAATATAATCATCCGTCGCAGCCAGTTCAATATCGCATAAAGTGGCATCCGTGACGGGTGAGGATGAAGCCTTAATAAAAAAACATAAAGATATTTATGGCTAATCAATGAGATAAAAACAAATTTAAATTTAATAGTAATACAAACATACCTGCGCCTGTGAAAGATCCCCAGCATCCCTCGATGATGAGCCATAACTCAGCCGGTGCCCACTATCCACATCTCATGTCGGCCGATCATCAGCAACAGTCGATGGGCCTGGAAGATTAGGAAAATACTGATCCCAATCCTCTCGCGTAATGGTCGTTCCCGCGATCAACAATGGAGCTGACGGGGTCACCTGGGAAGTCCCTGGAGTGAGCTGAAGCTGAAGGTTGAATGACGGCAGGTTGCTGTGAGAGTGGTCTAGCTCATGGAGGTCACCCGGCTGATCAACTCCAACATCCTCAACAGTTGCCTCAACACCCCCTTGATAGGGACCACCTCCTCACCGACCATCACGACTTCGTGGGACACCCTTACCTCGTGGGACATCCCTACCTCTCTGGGCACGCCTGCCACGTCGACCACGTTCCGGCTCCACTAGTGGCCCACGATGCTACTGCTCTGGCGCCACATACTCAGCCTCGTATCCTAAGCGCTCATCATCTCAGGCTCGCCTCAATGTCCGGGAAGCCAGATCGGTAAACTGCCGGCCATACTCGTGCAAAGCGGCTGTTCCTTCGCCGATATGCTGCTGCATCTGCAGTCCCAACTGGTGGAACAGATGTACGCCAATAGCATGCACAACATGTAAAATATAAATTACGGAATGCTAGGTTAATGTTATAAGTAAGTATACCAAATAACATACCAGTGCCTCGTGCCTCCCGGCGTATGGAACTTACCGACTGCCAGCGCGATAAACGGGATTCCCGACGAAAAGTCGGGTAACGCTGCGGTACCAGCCCATATACTCATGCTCACCATCCGTACGGTCAGGTGGAGGGGGTGGCGGAATTAGGTCATGCCGCTGGTCCCAAATATCGATCTGCACCTCTAGCCATGCCACATATGTCTAGTCAACCATGGAGCGATCATCCCGTTGGTAATGTGTCATATGCCAAGCGGGCGGTAGCGGTACAAGTTGTGGGCGACCAAACTGGCGAAGTACCCGCTTGGTGGCATGATGCTCGACAATATCGAGACACATCAACGGGATGGAAGAGCTCCACATAATTCGGTCGGTCGAGCAATAATCGGGCAAACCAGCTTTTAGCTCGTCGTTGTATGGCCTCCAAATGAACTATTAAGTAAAAACAGGAAACGTGAGTATACGCAACACATATAAAGCCAGGCCAAGTAAACTTAGGTATACATATACCTGTGCGCCCTCCAGCAAATCCAACAAATCCCTACAATAGGGGAGATTATGTCGAGCCTCCTACTCCCGTCCATATCCTCACCTATCAACCCACCTCCCAGCTAAAGGGAGAAACGGAGGTGGTGCATCCGGAGCTAAGGGCGGTAGAGGTGGCTGCAACTGCAGGAACCTCTCCCAGGCCCAAACCTAATATACAACGTGGATGTAAAATTTAAGGTATATTTTTATTAGGTATGTTATAATGAAGAGAGTATTCAACTATTTTTTCACCTCCAACAGCGGCAAAAATCCTGCAACGTCTAGCTGGGTGCCCATGCTCGCCCGGCATATCTGCCTGTACAAGTAACCGAGAACAGCAACACCCATGTTGTAATGATGTAAATCATCTAGCCGCTCAAGATGATGAATAAATCTCAAGCTAACTAGGTTCCCCGAAGTGTTCGAGAACAAAACCCCTCCAAACATAAGCAACAACAGCAACCTCGTGTACCGGTGAATATGAAGCTCCGGTGTATCATCTCTGATGTCAGCGTGCATCGCCTCCAAATGCTATTGGACGGGCGTCAACTGCAGACGACTAGCCCCAATCAATGCAGTCTCATCCGGTGACTGAAAAACGGTGAGCCGCTGCAGCATCTCCAGGTACTGCAAACCTGTATACTCTCTAATGGCATTCTGCAAAGCAACAGGATGTCCATCAACGGGCAGCCCATACAGGACCTCCACGCCCTGAAGCGTGATAGTGGCCTCGCCAATTGACAAATGGAATGTGTGCGTCTCCGGTCGCCACCACTCTATCATGGCCGTGATCAACGACCAATCCAACTGCAACTGGACGATCTCCACAATCCTATAAAAATCTGTATCCTGGAGGCGTCTGACTATACGGGGATGGAGAGGGTGGGCCCTAAGAAAGTTTCACATATCGTCTACTCTCCTGGCGCGGAACGTCTGGGCCAGTTACTGTCCCTCACACATGTAGGACGACCTATGCTCGCCATGTAGCAACAATAGCTCTAGCATGGCAGGTCCGGGATGCAAAGGCGGAACCTCCATGTCGGCTATTGTAAATTGACCAATATTAATTACATTATTTTACTTTAATATATTAGTTTTATTATTTTATATATTAGTTTTATTATTATATATTTTTATTTATGATTCACTTATTTTTTACTATAATAAAATTATATAATTAATTTTTATAATTATACAAGATTTAATTATTAAATATTCACATATGAGTTCCGGGCTCAATATTTGAGGCCCAGTAGCACCAAGGTATCGTGAATTCTTGTGTTCATGATGAAATTGTTTTTCCGATTTATCACTCAATAGGCTTGTTATTTTAAATGTTAGTTTTATTATTTATATGTTAGTTTATTATTTATATGTTAGTTTAAAATTGTATATGTTAGTTTTATTATTTTACATATTAATTTTATTATTTTATATGTTTGTTTATTACTCACTTATTTTTTACTATAATAAAATTATATAATTAATTTTCATAATTATACAAGATTTAATTATTAAATATTCACATATGGGTTCCGAGCTCGATATTTGAGACCCAGTAGCACCAAGGTATCATGAATTCTTGTGTTCATGAAGAGAAATTGTTTTTCGATTTATCACTCAATAGGCCTGTTGTTTTAAATGTTAGTTTTATTATTTATATGTTAGTTTATTATTTATATGTTAGTTTAAAATTGTATATGTTAGTTTTATTATTTTACATATTAGTTTAATTATTTTATATGTTTGTTTGTTACTCATTTATTTTTGACTATAATAAAATTATATAATTAATTTTTATAATTATATAAGATTTTAATTATTAAATATTTACATATGGGTTCCGGGCTCGATATTTGAGACCCACTAGCACCAAGGTATCATGAATTCTTGTGTTCATGATGAGAAAATTTTCTCGATTTATCACTCAATATGTCTGTTATTTTAAATGATTAATTTCAATAACTACAAGGATACTACGCTAAAGGGCACTACAGTACAAATACGAGCACTACATTAGGCTACAAGATACCACTACAGGGAACTAAACTAATAATTTATCTATTTTACTAGTCTTTTAGCAAATAAATAATCTAAAGCGGATAACAACAACAAAATTTTTTAATAAAAAAACAATCACGAAAATACATATACCACAGTAAACAGTAACTAATTAATATTTTTTTTAACAACTAATAACAATTTCTCTATTTTACTAAGTTTTTTTAGCACACTAATACTATAATCCGGATAAAAAACAACAAATAAGTTAAATCGCAAAACAATCACAAAATAACAAAGAGCACATTAAAAATAACTAATATGCATTTTTTATACGAGTTTTAACAAAAACTAAATCGGAATACCTTGATTTAAGGTTTTTGAAAAGTTGAAGATTTGGAGCCGAAACGATCAACCCACTACTAGAATACGCCTTAGCAAGGATGTGGGACCGGTTGTCTCCACTCGAGCTTTTTTTCGTTGAAAATGGGGGGGGGGGGGGAGGGACGCTGTTTTTTTGTTTTTTGTTTTGGGGGGGTGGGGAGTTTTTGGTTTGGTGGGGAAGGGAAGGGGACAGGTTTTTATGTGGGTATAGCGCATTTTATTAAGATGCTATAGTATAGCGTTTTAATAAAAGACGATATACTTTCTCGCTCTTTTCAAGTTCAACTATAGCGCCTTTTAAAAGGGCGTTATACCTTAACGGGCAAACGACCGTTAAAGTGTAGCGCCCTTTAAAAGGGCGTTATATATATATATATATATATTTTTTTTTTGGTCACTATATTTTTTTCCACATATTTTGGTTCTTTGAGTCCAAAAGAATCACATTTTGATTCCGAATTCTTTAATGTGCACTTAGTAAGAACATGCTTACAATAAATTCATGGTAAGTAATTATCAATATGACAGAAAGATAGCATGCTGTATTTACAGGATAAATCTGAATCATCTATTGACAGAAAGATTGGCAACTCCATTTTGGGAAATCTCCTGATCATAATTTTCAAGTACGTCCAATAAGTACGTAGCTAGTATACATACATAATTTAAGCTAAAGTTATTGGGTTCGAATGAACCGATAATACAGATACTCTTCATCCGCCCCAGAAATCAAGAGGCGTTTATTTTCTCTACAAATGTGAACTGGGTGAAAATAAGAGCTAAGTAATTGGTGCTTGTTTTCTCTATTATTATGAACTAGATGGAAAAAAACAATAGAACGTAGGAACTTCAATATTTACTTAATAATGCATAAGGTGTACAGACAAACGTTTCTTTGTCTTGTGTTCAGAGGATCCAAGATTTAAACAGTTCAACCTTAAAAGGTTCTTGAACTAAATTCTGAAAATATTTACATAATAGAAGGTGATAAAAATTCAAATATAGTAAAAAATTAGGTGCTCACAATTTGTTAATGCAAGAAAAATAAAAAATTTATGGAAAGTTTTGCTATGTGTTTTTGTTAAGCGCAGATAATAACTAAAATGCGCTAGTTATTTATAAGCAAGACAACTCATATAACGTAGTATTTTACCGCGCTATATTTTGCGTGTTAAAGATTCTTTCGGGTACAAAACAATTTTTTCAGAAGATAGCTTTTGCAGGCGAGCAGCTTTTTAAGGTCGATAAGACAATTATTTTTTTTAAATGAGTTTATGTTAGATTGTTGTACTGAAGTATTAATGTTAAATATCAATAACAGCAATGGAAACATAATTGTATTTCATACATTCTGCAAGATAAACAAGTACATACACTTATCACAACCACATTACAGAAATAAAACACTACGTGTATCCTTGATAGTTGGGCACATTAGATGAGCTTCCACCAGGATATGGATTACCACCGCCACCCAAACCAGCTGAAGGACATTTACGATGATCGTGTCCTGTTTGCGAGCATATGTCACATTTGCGCGCATAAGCGGTATCACCAACATCCATTTTCTTCCGTATACACGTTTTGTTGCTTGCACCTGTCATTGACGTACATAGTCCTTGTTACACACCATTTTAAATAATTCTGACGGCCAATAATGCTCAGCACCCACTGGTTGCAACTGCCCACTATAGGTGTTTAGTATGCAACAATACTATATTCTTTATCAACGTAGTTGGTTGCCCCTAAGCCTGTATGCTGAAAGCACTTGATGGCATGTGAGCACGACATGTGGTAGATGAACCATTTTTCACAAGGGCATAACCTTCTGGCTTTATTTACGGTGTGTGTATTATTCCCCTGGTTGTGATGGATAGCGGTGCAAACTTCAAAAATATTTCGCTCATTGTAATACTGTAAAAATGAATGCCAATGTACTCGCTTCCTGCATTTCTCAAATGTTTTCATTGGTATTGGCATAAATTCAACACCCATTTCCATCAATGATGATGCACCTCTAACCCTTGCAACAAACCTCTCCGCCATCTGCTTGAATGACATCCGCACCATGAAAGTGACAGACAATCCCCGTGCAGACTTCAATAACCCGTTGAAAGACTCTGACACATTTGTAGTCAGAATTCCCCATCTTTTGCCACCATCAGCATGCAAAGTCCACTTGTCAAGCTCATGTCGTATCAACCAACGATAGGCTCCCTCGTCTTCATGCCTGATAGATTCCATGCGCCTCCTGAATTTACACTCTTAGTGATCTGTTGCAGCCATCCACATTAAATCATGCAAATCCTTGTTGGGATATGCCTTCTGGAAATTGGCCTTTAGGTGCCTCACACAGTAACGGTGGTAGGCATACGGTTCCTGACGTGCATGCAAATTCTGTACAAAACTTAAAATACCACCATGCCGATAAGATATTAGACAAATACCTGAACACTGTTTGATAACGTGCTCTTTCAAGTGGTTCAAAAATAGTGTCCATGTCTCTTGGCTTTCATTTGCACAAATAGCAAAAACTAAGGGAAATATACTTCCATTATCATCTACTGCAACGACGATCAACAACTTAATATCATACTTTCCATAGACATGAGTGTCGTCTATGGATATTACCGGCCGGCAATGCAGAAAGCCATCAATTGCTGGTTTAAATGCCCAGAACACATATTTGTATGTTCTGGTATTCCCGGACTCCGCTCAAGCTTCCATTCAACAACAGTCCCGGGGTTAAAGCGTTGCAATGCAGCCATGTACCTGGGTTGATATGCAAAGAACTTATCCTAGTTACCATAAACAATTTCAAACGCACGTTTGTGCCCGAAAAATGCCTTTCTTTTGGTAATGATGCACCCATATTCCTGGTGGACGGAAGTTATACGCTCTTTGATCTTGTACCTTATGGATGCTTCAATGTATGGAATCAAGACAAGAGAAATCAAGTCAACATTCAAGTTAAAATGATTCCCACTGAATGTGTCCATTTCACAATTGTGGGTGCCACTGTATTTACCCACAACCCACATATTTATTTTCTTCTTCCTCTCACGCAGCATCCAATTATAACCCGTAAACCATCTACGATAGACTACCTTGTATACATCTGGAGATGACTCGCGTACCGTGATCTCATGACACTCTTTTACGCTGTACATTAGCACCGCCCTGGTTAGGCGCGTTTTATCGGGAAAAAGCATGCCCTTTGACAGCACCGTTGCTCTAGATTCATCCCACATTATTGTCTGAATTTTGTCAATATCCCTTGTGAAGGCATCCACATCCGGCATACTTGAAAAATGATCAAGGTAGGGAATCTCCCTTGAATGAAACGACACGTGGGACTCGTACACTCTTGGTCAAATCAGGTCCAGCATTCTCTTCCTCCTCCTCATCACCCTCATCAGGGAAGGGTGTGTCATCTCCAGACTCATCGGCATTGTTATCATAATCACTATTCTCTTCCTAACTCTGTGCATCTGCTACATCCCGATTAAATATGTTGTCTTCGGGCAATTGAGTAAGGACAAGACCTTCAGGATGCTCGTTTTCACTGCACAACCAACAAAATAATGAGTTACTCAAATTGATAAATACTTTACATATAGCTATATCAGTTCACTTACAAATCGTAATGTGTTGACATCCCATGATGGATATTATCCTGTTGGTGATGACTTCCGGATGGATCACCATGATCCTACACACCAGAACTAGGCATATTCCAACTGGGTGTTGGTATATAACTTGTAAAATTCATATCTGGCTGGTACCCCCTGTGAAATATATGAGTGTTAATACAAATTCAATACAACAAAAATAAATATCGTAACACAAAGAAAAATTGAAGTTTACCACTCGTCTTGTGGATTATGTAAATTAGGAGAGAAATTATTTCCTCGCTCCTCATTCGCCCGTGGAGAGAAGTTTAGATCAGGCCAAACTCTTTCAGCCGGAACCTGTTAGGCTAAAACTGCTCCAAAATAACCACCCAATGACTGAGGGATATCCCTGCTTTGCGCAACCTCATTATTGCGAACGTCTTCAACCTTGACGTACATTTCCAACATTTTTATCACAAGAAATTCCCGGTATTCATCTGGAGTCCTCAAAAAATCTCTCAGAGTTTCATCGTCCTTGATGTAACAAGAAACCCCTTGCGGAGTGACAAAATACGGATATCTTCTGGTTACTTTAAGGTTCACTGAATGTTTACTCACACTCATTTTTTTTACATAACAACGATACCAATGTATCGTACTCCATTGTAAGTGGCAACTTAACATGACACTATGGAGATAAATTATAGGTTATTGAGTTATTCGCCACCACAACCTCACCTCCCTAATATAATAAAACCCTTACTTTTCGCTCTTCAGACATTATGACAAAATGCAAAACAACTTAACGAATAAATATTTCAGAAGACTTGAGAATATGTATGAATGAATTTTTAGAAAATTCTTAACCTTCTTAAATAGGGCAAAAACCAGTCTGAGGGTACATTTTGTTTTACGTATAGTGCTTTAAATAAGGACGCTATACCCATTTGAATTATTATTATGTCAGTTAAGCCCAGAAGAACTATTGGTGGGCCCACAAAATATGTATAGCGCCTTAATAAACGGCGTTATACCTCCCGTCCACGTATAACGCCCTTTTAAAGGGCGCTATACCTTAACGGGCAAACGGTCGTTAAGGTATAGCGCCCTTTAAAAGGGCGTTATACATGTTTTGATTACCATCTTTTTTTTCACATATTTCGGTTGTTTGAGTCTAAAAGAACCACATTTTGGTTCCGGAATCTTCATTAAATACCAACTAAATTATGAAAGACTACGATATTAAGTAAACTTATAGTACTTCTCCAGTTACTGGCTTGTTGTGAACATTACTAATTATAGGACTTCAGTCTTATTCATTTAAAAAACTCCATTAGTAAGAACATGAAGGTCAGTACTAGGTTTGGTAAAGCAAATGGAAATAGCAAAAGAAAATGGAGGATTAAAGCAATTCCATAGTTGAAGTTGAAGATTCTTTCACCATTGAAGTTATATATGGAACAAGTTAAAGAATGCTTACATGAACATGATGCTTAACTTCATTGAACAATGGGAATGTGTTTGGTGCAATTAAATTATTCGATAGTATATAGAAGTTAAACTATTTGTCTTTCATTTTCAATTGTTCCAATGTGCAAACTTAACTCGATACATGAAATATGAACAGGAAAGAATACTTTGAGATCACATGGGCAAGCTTAATTAAGGTCTATGGCTGAACCTTCATTTGCTAAAAGATCAGTGATTGCAAAAATCATTACATCAGCTGCAGTTGACATCACTGAAACTGATGTTTTGACAGTCCAAGGCAGCCGAATTTCGTATGATTATCTTGTTGTTGGCACTGGTCATACTCAAACTGGTGCTTGGACTAAAACTGAGAAAACCAGTCAATACCAACATGCATATATGTGTCACATTATGTATTAATATTGAGTAATACAAATTAACTGTTGCTTAACTCCGCTTTTTTTAAAAAAAAAAATTATTCACAGATAAAGGCTGCTAACTCGATATTAATAGTTGGAGGGGGGCCAACTGGTGTGGAGCTAGCTGCTGAAATTGCTGTTGATTTTCCTGTGCACAAGGGATCAAGATTGACGCCCGCAAAAAGACTGAATTGGCTTACTTCAAAGAAAATTGAAGTCATCTTAGGTCAATCTGTTGATTTTAACTCGTTTGACCAAAAAATGAAGACGTTTGATTTAACTAATTAATTTTGTATGACGAAGGGCTAAATCTAGTTAATGATAATAACTTCAGATCTATAATCGATTGACACAAATAACGCAAGAACAGTGTTGAGAGAAGATTAAATGTGATGTAAACTTAATATTTCAAGATCATTAATGATGGGGGAATATCAAATAATAAATAACGATAAATGGCATTAAAGTAAATAAGAAAACTTATTATTGAATGAGGTGGATGATTCTTCTTTGTGATAATGATGAATGATAGACAAATACTAGGATGTTGGGACCCTTCTCGAATCTAATGGAAAAAAGTGTGGAATAGCAGGCAATCGAATCTCTTTAGAAAGGTAGTGATTGTCTTTTATCTAGAGAGAAAGTCTGCTTTTTCAAAGAGTGTTCTTATCAGAGAATATTACCTATCCATATCCCTCTATCTCTTTTTCTATTTATATGGAACATTCCCCAGTCAACCCTAAAAGTACAGACACTAAGAATATTCAATAGAATATTCTATTACAAAAACTAGTCGTTAGCACTGCCCTCGATACTTGACCTCGGCCGTTATTGACTACTCGGCTACGAACCCCGTTATCTACTAATCGACCTCGACCATATCGCTTTCCACGATACCGCTTCATGCTAAATCTTACTAACGTAGATTTTGACCCATACAGTTAGTCCCTCCGCTTATTAATGTCGACCCTGGGTGACCTTGATGAGCGGACTCTGTCAGTTAGGGTTGAGAAGTTTTATGCGAGCAGGTCGAGTTGTAGCGCTTCGGATGGGAAGGAAACGTGGCCTTCCGTGAGCCATAACCTAGGATCACGTCGTTTCAGAGTGACGTCATGTCATTATACGTCATTATTACGCATTTTTCCGATACCTTGTATCATTTCCTGTGCCTCTACCATTTTGATTTTTGAGCTGGGCAACTGTTGTTTGCTTCCTCGATATTGATGCCCTAACTCTTATAAATGGGGATACTCGGTCTTTCGATTCATTCTTTACATTTTAAAAATCGAATTTTCATATCTTCTTCTTCCTCAATTAGAATCTCTGCTTTCTTGACCTTACTTCATACTCATGCCTTCACTAATTTCGGTAGTTCCTGCTACTCGACTCTTCTGCGTTTACATCCCCTCTATTCATAAACCAAAATAGTTAATGTGTTTTCCAGTTCTGGGAGGATACTTGACCCTGTTCCTTTGGAATTGTGCATGCCTCCCCATGACGGTGGGGCTGACATTGCTGCAGAAGATGAAAGCTTTCCTACGGTGGAGGAAATAATTCTCCATAGCGAGAACGCTATGGAGTCTAAGATAGATGACCCTGAGGTCGTAGAGTCTGAGATGGATGCGGATGCCTTTGATAATTTCAGGACGAAGTTCAAAATTCCAGTCCACATCGATCTGGTCCCGGCTAGACGTAATATGATGCAGATTCATCGCCCTGGATATTCCCCATTCAACGCATATCCATTCTACGTGGGCTACTCTTTTCCCATTCTCCCATTGGCAGAGGAATTCGACCGCTAGTTCGATGTCTGCACGACTCAACTTTCTCCTTATATCTACAAGCTCATCCTTATGCCGACGAAATACGCGGAGTTGGCTGGCCGCGAGGTCGCTCTTTACTACCTGATGCACCTCTTTGCGCCGAGTTTCCATAGAGAGACGATGTTGCACCTTCGTCACCGTGGAGATAAAAGCTTGTTGGTAAAGATGAACGATAAAGCAAATCATCGATTCTGGTTTAATTACTTCTACGTCAAAACTGAGGACGTGGTGGCGAACGCAAATGGATTTCCTGAGGCGTAGAATTACGCCCGTAAGTATTTTCACTAAGTGCTCATTTTACTCATTTTGGTCGTAGTCTAACCGTTATGTCTTTTTCTCCTTCAGTTGAGACCGAGCCCCCTCATTTGGTTACAGATATTCATGAATGGGTTAGCCACACACAGTGGGGATTCGTGGGTGGCCGGGCTTTTTCCAGAAGTTCGGGCCCACGCTTTCAGCGACCGGTGAGTTTGTCCGTCCATATAGTGACTTTTTACATATGTCGTCCTGACCTTGTGGTCGCGTGCTCGTCATGACTTTGAGAGTCGTCGTTCTAATCACTTTTGCAGGCCGAGGGTCTTCGAAGAGACGGAAAGCTCCTGCTCCGGCATTCCGTAAGAGGAAGGCCGTCTATGTTCCCATTGCTATGGTGAGACCTGCTTGGTCATCGACTATTGTAGCCGGTGTTTCCATTTCCCCTCTACGTCATCTAGTTGATGAGGACGATGAGGAAGGATCATCGCCAACTAATGATAATCTGCTTCCCCGCAAAAGGCGATCCGTCGGTATCGGCGGGGAAAGTGTCCGCGTGGGAAGTTCGGTGATGGATGGCTTTGTCATCAGAGAAATGGAGACCATAGATCTCGGAGTTGATGTCGATCTACTATCTACGATCCCGCCACCGTCGAGGGCCGAGGGATGTATGTTGTTCCTTGAGGTCAGAACGGGTTTTGAAGGGTCATCGGCATGAGTCCCTAAAGCCTTACAAGGGGGTGAGACATCAACCTCGTTACCTACTGAGGACCCTTCCTCCGATATGGATGCCGAGGAGGTTAGGATGATGGGGGAAGTACTCACCCGGCTTGAGGTGAGGTTGGAAGGGAGCACGCGGACTATTGCGATCCTTTTGGACTGGGATCTATTAGTTGACACAGAGGACGTGGTCCCTTATCTTGGTCTACTATGTTCCGACATGGAGGGTAAGACCCTCGAGAAGCTAAAGGATTCCACTTAGTCGAAGACCATAGACGACCTTGCTCTTATGGTATGTTTGGTATTCTGTTTCCATATTCGTCTTTTTTTTTTCTTTTTATGTTGATTTTGACTTTGTTCTTACCCGCTTTGGCTTTCTTTTCAGACTGTTATCTTGGAAATAAAATGTTCCCGTTGAGAGGAGAGGCGTAAGGCTATCTTCCAAAAGATGGAGCAGAAATATTGCAAATATCATGATAAGCACCGTGAGTTTTGTCGGCGACTTGGTGGTAGTAGCAACTTCCGGGACCTCCAAAACGAGCTAAAGGAGAAGGATGACGAATTGGTGAAGGTCATCGGAAAATTTAGTGAGCTCGAGGGGGCGTTGAAGGACAAAGAGGAGGAGCTCGAGGTGAGTAAGGGGGTTGAGGCCCAATGCGCCGACCTTCAGGCCCAAGTGGTCTCACTTCGTGCCGAGCTGGAGGAGTGTCAACTTCAAGCGGTCGTTTGAGTGGCGAGATCGCCGAGAAGGTAGCAAATTTGGAGAAGGCGGAGTCAGTCCAGTTATCAGTTGCGCGTAAAGCTGCAACTTTAGAGGATACGATCCGTGTTATTCATTCTGAACGGGATTGCGCCATGGAGACGGCTAGGCTCAGAGAGGAGAGGCTCGATGAGCGGATTGGGGAGTTAGAAAAAGAGGTTGCAGACCTTAGTGATTGAGTTGTTGCCCTTGAGGCCGAAAAGGAACAGTTATTGGCACAGCCGTCCTCATCCCGTACTGTTTTCCCAATGTTCCTCGAGATCTGTATGAGGAATGGATTCACACCGAGGCCCAGCTGGATATATTCATGGATCTTACGGGGACGGGGGCTATTTCGAAAGTCGACTTAGAGAATGCACGTGCTAAGGCACGTGAAGCTCGGTTTGCTTGTGGCTATGACCCCGCTACACCACAAGCTGGTGATGCTGAGGAAGACGTGGAAGGGATGAGAAGGATGCCTCGTATGAAGATGAGTATCCCGGCGACAACGACGATGGTGGAGAGACGGGTGGAGATGGTGCTGCTGAGTTAGGTAGCGCGTAGTTGCTTTTCTTTCTTTTGCTTGTAGTTCTTGTACATACTTTTGCTGGTATCTGTTTTAGCCTTTGTAAGGAATATATTTGAAGTAAGAAATGTCGTTTTTGCTGTTTCGTATATAATTCTTTTCTTTTTGTTTGGGCCTGCACGCTTCTTTTTTTTGTTTTGTCATTTTAACCATAAAAATTTGGTTTTGGTCATGGTCAGGATTAGTAGGTGTTAATTCGAACGAGGTCGAATGTAATCTGTATTGAGTTGGTTCAAGCGAGGTCGAATGTGAGTTGATTCGAACGAGGTCGAATGTGAGTTGATTCGAGCGAGGTAGAATGTGAGTTGATTCGAACGAGGTCAAATGTGAGTTAATTCTAGTGAGGTCGAATGTGAGTTAATTCGAGTGAGGTCGAATGTGAGTTGATTCGAACGAGGTCGAATGTGAGTTAATTCGAGCGAGGTTGAATGTGAGTTGATTCGAACGAGGTGGAATGTGAGTTGATTCGAACGAGGTCGAATGCGAGTTACTTAATTGTGGACACGGGCCGAGTAGATATTGAGGGATGTTGTTCTGGAGAAAACATGGGCGGACTTCATACATTTGTGTTTTTCGGGCTAGCATTCCAGTCCCAGTCTATCTAGTCCCTTCATTGGGTGACCTGGAGACGTGTTGAGAGGTTGGGAAATGAACTAACTGTCTGGTGTCTCTTTCCGTTCGTATTTCGACTTGGAAGTATCCCCCTTGTCGCCTCATTAAAAACCTCCTCGAGAAAACCCAATTGGGACAAAACTCAAGTGAGGGAAAAAGAGCGCGACTTGGAGGAATCTCCGACTTCGACTGGTATTATCGCATCAGTCCCATAGACTAAAGAGTAGGGTGTCTCTCTTGTGCTCGTTTTTGGCATTGTGCGATAAGCCCAAAGCACTTATGGTAATAGCTCCGGCCATAATCCCTTGGCGTCCTCAAGCTTTTTCTTTATGATGTTCATTATTGATTTATTGGAGAATTCCCTTGACCGTTTCCCGCGTGGTGGTATGGTGTGGAAAGTATTCTTTTGATATGCCACTTCTCAAAAAATTTGCTGACCTTTTTTCTGGTAAATTGGGGTCCGTTGTCGCAACTTACCTCTTTGGGGAGGCCGAAGCGGCACACAATATTTTTCCATATGAAGGCGATCACTTCATGTTCGCGTATTTGGGCGAATGCTCCTGCTTCTACCCATTTAGAAAAATAGTCAGTTAAAACCAAAAGAAATCATACGTTACCTCGCCCCGCAAGGAGGGGGCCAATGATGTCCATTCCTCATTGATGAAAGGCCAAGGGGATGTGACCAAGTGGAGATGCTCGGCCGCTTGATGGATCATTGGGGCATAATTTTGGCATTATTCGCATTTTTTCACGAAGTCTGCGGCCTCTATTTTCGTGGTAGGCCAGAAGTAACCTGCCCATATGAGACATTTGACCAGAGATCGATTGCCTGAGTGAGCTTCGCAGTGGCCTTCGTGGACTTCTTCTAGGACGCGCCGCGACTGATTGGGCCTAGGCATTTCGCTAGGGGCCGCCATATGTCCTTTTGTATAGGTCGTTGGGAATGATGATGTACCTGGCCGTTTGCATCCGGAGCCTATTGGCTTCCTTTTTATCACCTGGGAGTACGCCGTCCTGCAAGTATGTAACAATACGGTTGCGCCATTCCCATGTTAGATTTATTGTCCTTACCTCGATTTGATCTATCGATGAGTGGAGGAAGGTGACCACGTTTCCTTCTCCGGTTATGCTTTTAGTTGCTGCCGCCAATTTGGCGAGGCTGTCTGCTTAGATGTTTTGTGCTCGAGGGATTTGGTTGAGCTGTCACTCGTCGAACTCGGGCAGTAGTTTGCAGATCTCGACCTGATATTTTTGTAACCTTTGATCTTTGATCTGGAAAGTCCTTGTGACTTGGTTGACGACGAGTTGAGAGTCGCAGCGTAGAATGACCCGCCTCGCCCAGTACTGGAGTGCTATACTTAACCCTGCAATCACGGCCTCATACTCGGCCTCGTTGTTAATCATGTTCGGGCACCTTATAGACTGGCGAACCACTTCGCCTGTCGGGACTTCGAGCACAAGTCCCAGTCCGTCCCCTGACGCATTGGAAGCACCGTCAGTGTACAAAATCCATAGATCTTTTGTTCGCGGAGAAGCGTGGCCGTCTTCCTTTTTGACTTCAGGCATTATTTTTGCGCTGAAGTTGGCGACGAAGTTGGCAAGGACTTGTAATTTTATCGTTGTCCGCGGTTGATATGTGATATCATGCTCGCTCAATTCTATGGCTCACTTGGCTAACCTGCTCGATAGCCCAGGCTTATGCAAAATACTTCGCAAGGGGAAAGTTATGACTACCGAGATGGGGTGGCACTGAAAGTAGGGTCTAAGCTTTCATGAAGCTACGACCAAGCCCAGGGCTAATTTTTTGAGGTGGGGATACCTCGTCTCGGCGTTGATTAAGGTTCTACTAATGTAATAGATGGGGGATTGCGTACCTTTATCTTTCCGAACCAGGACTGCACTGACCGCAACTTCAAATATGGTGAGGTAGACAAGAAGGCATTCCTCCGATTACGCTTTGGAAAGCAACGGCGGTGAAGACAGATAAACATTTAATTCCTTCAGGGCTTGAACACACTCGGAAGTCCATTGGAGGTCATTGTCTTTCTTGAGTACGCTGAAAAACTTTTGGCATCTGTCTGATGATCGTGAGATGAATCTCGACAGGGCGGCGATGCGGCCAGTCATCCTCTAAACCTGTTTTTTCTGGTTAAGTGCTCTGGTATTCATTTTATGGCTTTGAATTGGTTGGGTTGACCTCAATACCCTTTTGCGATACTAGGAAGCCCAAGAAATTTCCTGAGGTCACGTCGATGCACACTTTTCAGGATTCAGCTTTATTCTGTAACGCTTGAGTATATCGAAGGCTTCTTTCAGGTGGTTGATGTGATCTTCTTTCCTTTTGGACTTGACCAACATGTCGTCTATGTAGACTTCCATGGTCTTGCTGAGTTGGTCTTTGAACATTTTGGTCACTAACCTTTGGTATGTCGCCCCCGCATTTTTCAGTCCGAAGGGCATCACCTTGTAGCAGTACATTCCTTGGTGGGTGATGAAGATGGTCTTCTCTTGGTCCTCCTCTTCCATGAGGATCTGATTGTAGCCCGAGTAGGCATCCAAGAAGCTCAGCAGTTCATGCCCGGCCATTGCGTCAATGAGCTAGTCAATGTGAGGTAGCGGGAATGAATCTTTGGGGAATGCTTTATTTAAGTCCGTAAAGTCTACGCACATCCACCACTTTCCGTTATTCTTTTTCACCATGACCACATTAGCAACCCATTGGGGGTATTTTGATTCCCTGATGGAGCCATTTTCTAACAATTTTTCGGCCTCCTCACAGACTGCATCCTTTATTGTGGAACTGAACTTTTGCCTAACCTGCCTTACCGGGGGGTAGAACGGGTCGACGTTCAAATTGTGTGTGGAGACCTCCTTCGGGATACCTGGCATGTCTGCATGGGAAAAAGCAAACAAGTCCGCGTTAGCAGCTAAAAATTGACGGAATTTACATGGTTCTTGAAGCTTGCGGCCGACGTAGGCTTTCTTGCTGTGGTCATTTTTGTCAAGTTGGACGTGGTCGAGGTCTTTTACGGTTGATCCCAAGGTGTCTATTGTTTCGGGATCTCTGATGACGTCCACTTTTTCATCACAGCTCGACCTCGACCCTGTCAATTGCTATGCATCATCTATTTTTCCCTTTATTTGTTGGGTATATGTACAATCCAGGATGATGCGATAGCATTCTCGAGAAGTGCGTTGTTCTCCTCGTATGCTGAATACTCCTCATGGGGTTGGAAATTTGATAATTTGGTACAAGCTGGAGGGGATAGCCCTCATTGCGTGTATCCAATGTCGACCTATTACGGCATTATACGTCATATCCTAGTCCATGATGTGGAATGTGGTTTCCAAAGTGACGCCGCCGGCCAGGACGGGAAGTATGATTTCCCCGGATGTTCGTTCAACTGCATGGTTAAAACTTGTTAGCGTGATGCAGCGTGACACTATCTTATCCTCGAGTTTCATTTTTGCAAGTACTCGAGGATGGACAATGCACGTGCCGCTCCCATCGTCTACCATAATGCTTCTTACATTTGTATCTAATGTTCGTAAAGCGATAACAAGGGCATCATAGTGAGGGAAAACCAAACCATGGGTATCTGACTTATCGAAGATGATACTTTCTTCGAGTTCATCGTACTGTTCATGAGTGATTGACCGTTTGAGCTTGTGGGTTATGGTGAACTTTACGTTGTTGATCAAAACATCGTCGCCGCCCCCGATGATCATTTGAATGGTGCGAGTCGGTGAGGGTGGTTTCGGCGGTCCCTGGTGTTGTTCACGTCCTCGGGTAAAGTTGGTCCTCCCTCGGTCGCTCAACCATTCTTTGAGATGTCCTTGGTGAAGCATGTTCACGACTTCCTGTCTTAGGGCGATGCAGTCCTCAGTTTTGTGACCACGCTCTTGGTGGAACTCATAGAGGGCGTCTGATTTTCTAGTGCTTGGATCTGACCTCATCTTTTGTGGCCACTTTACTTTTGGTCCGAGCTTTTCCAACGCGTAGACTATTTCCGAGGGTGACACACAAAAATTATGAGTGGATAGTAAATGGGGCATACCTCTCTCGTTCCGGTGAGTCCCTCTCCTTGGACTAGATGGGCCCTCTTCGTAGAGGGAGGGGGCGTGATGGCGCTTCTGACATATGGTTGATGCCTTTCACGGTTGGATCGTGGAGCTGCAAGATCTCCACTGGCATCATTTCTTCGATCCTTCCTGGTTTCGGCTTGTACCGAGGTCAATCGATGGGTTGGCCCAATCAAGTCATCTTTGTCGGCACGGACCTCGGCACGGTAGGCGTTGTGTATTTCATCCCAAGTGGTTGTAGGATATTTCATAAGTCGACTTAATAGTATTCTGGTCGCCCTTGAGCCATTCCTGTTCAACTCGTTCTGGAAAGCTGCTACAGTCATTTCTTCCGATACATTTGGTAAGGTCATCCTTACTCTATTGAATCGAATGAGGAAGTCCCTCAATCCCTCTCCAGGTGATTGTTTGATGGCAAATATATCATTTACTTTTGCCTCCGCCTTTTTAGCCTCGGCATGGGCCGTTACGAACTTGTCGGCCATCTCTTCGAATGTTTCAATGGAGCGCGCGGGCAGCTGTGAATACCAAGTTAATGCTTCTCCGGTAAGGGTCTCGTCGAACTTTTTCAACAAGATGGAGGAGACTTGTTCTTTGGCAAGATCATTGCCCTTTACCGCAGTGACACAATGAGTTACATGATCTTCGGGTTCGGTCGTACCGTTATATTTTCAGATAAGGCGGCATCTTGAAGGTCTTGGGTATGGCATGTGGGGCGGCTTCATCATTATAGGGTTGCTCAACAAACCGACCAGCGTCTCTTTTTGGCAAGAGTTTTGGGGCACCCGGTATTTTGTCGACTCTTTCTTGGTGTTCTCTCATTTGATCTCGAAGCATTTTGTTTTCATTTTCCATTTCTTCCATTTTCCTCATACTGGCTGTGAGGGTATCGTTACCTGCATTATTAATATTGTGAGTGATGCATGTTACTGGAGGGGGGGCCGTGTTGCTTGGCCGTTGCTGGTGCAATGCAAGTCCTTGCATTTTCTCTAACTGCCTCCTGAGTGGGCTTGTCGAGGATGCCGATCAGCGTATTTGTCAGCCAAGCCTCGAGTAGCTTCTTCACCGCTGGTGGTGCCTCTTCCGCTGTGGACGTGGAAGCTACTTTACCACGGGTTATTATGATACTGCCGTGAGGGAGGGGCGATCCACTTCGCCGGGGAGAGGTGTTAGGCGTTATGTCTTCGCCTTCTGTTTCGGAGACCTCATTGATGGTGTTTAAGAGGTTGGTAGTGAGATCAACCACTGCCTTCATTCTTTCTTCTCCATTACCTGCCATGTCAGATCTATGTGTACAAGGAAGTATGAGTTTTTTTTGTGTGAATTGTGCTAGTTATAAATCTAGAATAAACTAAAAACTTAACTAGACAGATGCCCACAAACGGCGCCAAACACGTGGCAGCAAATTATGCCTCATTTGTGACTCTTTACTTACATTACAAGGTGTCACATTTAGAGGGGCTTTTGGCTAAGTCATCACCTAAGTGGGCTCACACCCACTAAGGTAAAAGATATCTCAAAATTCACAAAGAGAGATATATCTAATCTTCATAGCAATGTAAATTGCTCCAGCAAACTCATACAAAATGATAGCAAAGTGATTTGCTACAAAATTCATACAAGATTACTTAGCAACGTGAGAATTGCGATTCTAAGGGCGTACGATGCAATCTTTCTCAAGAATATCATACGGATTTTTCCCTATTTCGATCTCGCCGTTACGTGTTTCGTCGCGATTGACGTGTGTTAGAGGGATTGTCAAGAGAATCGGCTCAGGTATGTTAAGGCTATCCCTTCTTTCCTTTTGGCATGACCCATATGATACAAACGAAACGAGCAAACACACAACTTTCATAAATGTCTCTATTCATAAAAGTACTAGGGGTGCCTATGTTCTTAAATTCTTATGTGTCTTATTATTATATTTTCTGTTCATGGGTCTTAGAAAAATGCGTAATTGATAAAGTTTAACCGAAGACATATTGATCTTATGACGTTCCGAGAAATCTTATTGACTTACTTCTTATGCATTTCATTCATTTATACATGTACATTGACCCATGACCAGGTGGCGTTATATACGCATATATTATATGTATATGGGATATGTGAAAAGGTTACGACGTTATATACGCACCACCATCTGATCAGCTGTTATATGTTGATGATTTTGCCCACAATGGCCGAGATGATATGATGGGATGCCCCCAGAGACTTGATGATGTTATGTACACCTATACCTATGCATGATACGACATTTATATGCATATGCATGACATTATAAATGTTTCAGGATTCACAAAGTTATTTAGACTTACAGATGGAATTCTTTACTCCATGTTTCATCTATGTCTTTTATGTACTAATTTTCATGCCTTACATACTCGGTACATTATTCGTACTGATGTCATTTTTGCCTGGGGACGATGCGTTTCATGCCCGCAGGTGCAGGTAGACAGGCTGACGGTCCCCTTTCTTAGGATCCTTGATCAGCGAGAGTTGGTATGCTCCATTTGATCCGGAGTTGCTTTGAGTTTTGGTATGATGTGTTTGTATACATATATGGGTATGACGGGACCTAGCCCCGTCCTTGTACAATTGTACATTCTATTAGAGGTCTGTAGACAGTCGTGTATAATTGGATAATATGTGGCCTTGTCGGCTTCTAGTTTTAGATATATAGTTGTCTATATCAGCCTTGTCGGCTCGCCCTATCGTATTCCGCATGTATATGTATATATGTCTTTTGGACATGTTTTCCTCACGTATGTTATTCACGTGATTCAGCAGTTTAATTATAGATGTTATTCATGATCTACCCTTAATTCATGTTTATATCTTAGACGCATGCTTAGGGGTGTTCGACATGTAGGACTCGGGCACTCGTCATGGACCATCGGTTTGGGTCGTGACAGTTGGGACCCTTCTCGAATCTAATGAAAAAAGTGTGGAATAGCAGACAATCAAATCTCTTTAGAAAGGTAGTGATTGTCTTTTATCTAGAGAGAAAGTCTGTTTCTTCAAAGAGTGTTCTTATCAGAGAATATTACCTATCCATATCCCCCTATCTCTTTTTCTATTTATATGAGACATTCCCCAGTCAACCCTAAAAGTACATACACCAAGAATATTCAATAGAATATTCTCCTGAATATTCTGTTACAAAAACTAGTTGTTAGCATTGTCCTCGATACTTGACCCTGTCCGTTATTGACTACTCGGCTACGAGCCCCGTTATCTACTAATCGACCTCGATCATATCGCTTTCCACGATACCGCTTGATGCTAAATCCCACTTAGGCAAATTTTGACCCATACAGAAGATGGCGTTGTTTATCGAAGAACATCGGGTGGAGAAACCATAGTTGCTGATTGTCATTTCATTTGCATTGGAAAACCAATTGGTTCAACACAATTTTGAATTACAGTTTGGATAGTCGTGGTAGGCTAATGGTAGCTGCCAAGAACATTGCATTGTTACGCGATCTGATGCAAGGATATTGGGCTCAAAGAACATTGCATTGCCAAGGATATTTGGCTCAAAGGTAGCTGCCAAGAACATTGCAGAAGATAAGAAATTGGGTATATATAAGCCAGCCACTAAGGCATTTGCCATAGTTTCTCTTGGGAGGAAAAAAGCAGTGGCTCAATTTCCTTGTTTCTCTATTGCCTGACGCGTCCCAGGCATGATAAAATCTGGGGATTTATTTGTTGGAACGACGCGAAAGGGACTTGGTCTGGAACCTCATGTCTAGTAGTCAGGATATATCACTACTAAAAATCAGGATAAAAATCTGCTAAAAACCGACCAAATATTTCCGAGCAACGTTGGTCGATCAAAAAAAGCGACCAAAAACCGTCCAGGTTGGACGGAAACTGGAAAAAAAAAATTACATTTTTTTAAAACTAAATACCGACCAACGTTGGTCGGTAAATTGGTCAACGAATTGACCCACCTGGTCAGACAAGAAAATTTTGGATTACCGACCAACGTTGGTCGGTAATCTGGATCCAATTTTTTAAATTTTAATAATTATTTTATTATTTAAAATATTTTATAATATTTAAGAATTTATATTTAAAATTACCGACCAACGTTGGTCGGTTAATGTAGGGGAAGCATTTACCGACCAACTTTGGTCGGTAATTATTATTTTCTGCAAAATAACCGACCAAAGTTGGTCAGTTATTACGTCAACATTGGTCAAACTTTCGAATTACTTTTATATTTACTATCTAAATAATATAAATGTAATTCGTTAACACTTTTGTAATACAAATAATGAATACACTAACATATACTATATATAACATGCTATTTGTAAATTGATTCATCGACTTATAACTTACTTAGATGCATCGATGAATATTAAAAATAAAACGTTTGACCTATATCGACTAATAGTAAAAACAAAATGTCTCGACCTATATCGATTAATCTAGCTATGCCATGCATTATTAGTAATGAATGAATGAAAAATAAAAGAATTAATACTAAACATCTTTGACATATATATATATATATGGATCACAAATTATATAAACGAAAGAAGCTATTAGTATTAAGTAAACGAGTTAAATTAATAGGTCAAACATGATCAAACTTTAACAAGCTATATATATACACACTAACATATACTATAACAAGCTATATATATAGTTAAAGTATTACAATGAAGTATTTTTTTTTTTGTATGTGTGTGTGTGTATATATATATATATATATATATTTAAATAAACGAAAGAAGCTATTAGTATTAAGTAAACGAGTTAAATTAATAGGTCAAACATGATCAAACTTTAACAAGCTATATATATACACACTAACATATACTATAACAAGCTATATATATAGTTAAAGTATTACAATGAAGTATTTTTTTTTTTTGTGTGTGTATATATATATATGTATAGTTGTATATATATAAGAACATGAAGCGCTAGGACCACAGGGTCGGGTTCTTTAATTTTAGGGATAGACTTGGGAAGATACTAATTAGTATATATACTTTATCATCAAATATATCTATTTGTAAATTGATTCATCGACTTATAACTTACTTAGATGTATCGATGAATATTTATCGATGATTCATCAAAACGTCTCGACCAATATATCAATTAATCTATGTCATGCATTATTAGTGATGAACGAATGAAAAAAGAAGTTATTAGCATCAATTACAATATAGTGTATGTGTGTGTGTGAGAAATTACTCACATACTTAATTATAACTTAGAAAATTTACTTAGATAGATGCTATTATAATTTATTAAAATTAAATAGTTAATATAATTATTTATAAAGATTATGCTTATAGTTTATAATTATTTATAATAATTGCATAGTTAAATAAAATAAATGCTTGTAGTTTATAATTTTTTTTATAGTTTATAATATTTTAAGAAAAAAACACACAAAAAAAGAATTTAATTTTGTTTTTAAAAAAACCGACCAACGGTCAACACTTAATGTACCGACCAACTTTGGTCGGTAATTCTGAAATCAGAATTGAAAAACGAGGGAACCCCCATTTCTCTCTTATTTTCCCCTCTCCTTCTCTATTTCCCTCACTCAAAACCTTCCCCTCTCCTTCTCTATTTCCCTCACATAAATCTCATTCTCCATCCCGCGTCGCCACCGCCCAGCCCTCGCCGTCGCCGCGCCGTCTCCGTTGCCGCTGCCACTGCCACTGTCGCCCCTCTCCTTCTCCATCTCCTAAAAATTCTAGGTTTGAATTACAACTCATTTATTTATTATTTCTAGGTTTTGTTAATTAGTTATGAATTAGTTTCAATTGATTAGTGCTTCAATTATTTGAACATTGCATTTTATTGAGGATTAGGGTTTAGGTCTTGTTTTAATTAGTTTTGTTAATTAGTTTTATTAACTAATTAGTTTTGTTAATTAGTCAATCAGTTATGAATTAGTTTTAATTGATGAGTGTTTCAATTTTGAGTTTGTATTGTCTTGAATAGTTTAGTTAGAATTGAATTATTAACTTTGTATTGTCTTGAATAGTTTAGTTAGAATCTAGGGTTTACGATTTGTTCTTGTGAATCGAACTTTTAGGGTATGGGTTGAATTTCTTTAGTTTAGTTAGTTTATGTTTAAACTCGTAGGATATGAATTGAAATTTTAGTTTTTAGGATTTGTTCTTGTGAATTGAACTTTTAGGATATGAATTGAACTTTTAAGATATGAATTGGACCTTTTGGATATGAATTGAACTTTTAGGATATAAATTGGTGTAATTAGGAAAAAATAATTATCTTGAATTAACTAAAAAAGATATAATTAATTTATAATTGTAGAATAAATTAATTTGTTCTTGTGAATCAAACTTTTAGGGTATGGGTTGAATTTCTTTAGTTTAGTTAGTTTATGTTTAAACTCGTAGGATATGAATTGAAATTTTAGTTTTTAGGATTTGTTCTTGTGAATTGAACTTTTAGGATATAAATTGAACTTTTAAGATATGAATTGGACCTTTTGGATATGAATTAAACTTTTAGGATATAAATTGGTGTAATTAGGAGCCAATTATTATCTTGAATTAACTAAAAAGATATAATTAATTTATAATTATAGAATAAATTAATTTGTTCTTGTTTTATTTATATAGATGGGACATCGTACTTGGATGTACAATAGGAATTATCCTAATCGGTGGGGATTGCGGGAGGATTTTGTAGAAGGGGTTGATGACTTTATTAGACATGCAATGCCACTTCCACCATACCAAAGTGAAGGAGTAATTAGGTGCCCTTGTGTCAGGTGCGATTGTATGAAGTTTAAAAAATCGGAGGAAGTTAAGCTTCATCTTTATAGGAAGAAGTTTATAGAGAATTACTTTGTGTGGACTAATCATGGAGGGATCGATGGTAGCCGTGGTATATTTCATAATATGGTTGTTGGTGAAAGTAGTAGGTCGGTGGAGAATACAAATCTTGATTCTAGAATTCAGGATATGGTTGCAGATGCTTTTGGGATGCACTTCGGGGGTGAGCCCAATGAAAATGTTGAGCAAACTCCTAATGATGACGCAAAACGTTTTTATGAACAGTTAGAGGAAGCTAGTCGCCCACTACGTGAAGGAAGTCCGCACTCTGAGCTGTCTGTTGTAGTTAGGTTACTAAGTATCAAATCTGATTGGAATATTTCTCAAGCAGTCATGGACTCTTTCATTGACCTTATGAGTGAACAAGTTGACCCTAATATCAACTTACCTGGTGATGTCTATAAGGCAAAGAGATTGGTTTCTAAGTTAGGACTTTCGTCAATGAGAATTGATTGTTGTGAAAATGGTTGCATGTTATATTATAAAGATGATGCAACTTTAGACAGTTGTAATTTTTGCGAAAAGCCTCGTTTCAAGAGGCTTTCCAGTGGGAATATGGTCGTTGTCAAGGCGATGCATTATTTACCTCTTATACCTAGGTTAAAGAGGTTATATGCGTCGATGAGTTCTGCTCCTCATATGAGATGACACTTTGAAAATAAAAGACCACCTGGTGTTATGTGTCATGCTTCAGATGGAGAAGCTTGGAAGCACTTTGATAGGACATATCCAGATTTTGCTAGTGAACCAAGGAACATTCGGTTAGGTCTGTGTGCGAATGGCTTCACGCCTTTTTCTATATCTGCGACACCATATTCATGCTGGCCTGTCTTTCTTACACCTTATAATCTACCACCTGAATTGTGTATGACTAGTCCATATATATTCTTAAATTGTATTATCCCTGGTCCACATAATCCAAAAAGTTCAATTGATGTATATTTGCAACCTTTGATTGATGAGCTAAAACAATTGTGGTATGATGGTGTTGAAACATATGACATATCAACCAAGTAGAATTTCAATTTGCATGCTAATTTAATGTGGACTATTAATGATTTTCCTGCGTATGGAATGTTGTCTGGGTGGATGACTACTGGGAAGCTAGCTTGTCCTTACTGCATGGAAAATAGTAAAGCGTTCACTTTGAAATATGGCAGAAAGCAATCATGGTTTGATTGTCACCGTCAATTCTTGCCTGATGATCATGAGTTTAGAAGGATGAAAAATGCATTCAAAAAGAATAAAGTGGAATATGATTCTCCACCTCCGATACTTTCAGGTGAGAAAATTTGGGAGAGGGTCCAGAACTTCAGTAAAGTTACTGAGGCTCCACTTATAAATTCCCCGAATATGGTGTTAATCATAATTGGACGAAACAGAGTATATTTTGGGAGTTGCCTTATTGGAAGGATAATATTCTCCAACACAATCTTGATGTCATGCATATTGAGAAGAATTATTTTGATAATTTGTTCAACACAATGATGGATGTTAAAGGTAAGACAAAAGATAACCCGAAGGCTAGAATGGACTTACAAGAATATTGCAGGCGGCCTGAATTATACTTGCAGACAGCAAACAATGGTATGGTGTTCAAGCCCAAAGCAAGTTACACATTCACTTTGGAGGAAAGACGACAAATTTGTGATTGGGTTACGAAATTGAAGATGCTTGAGGGTTATGCGTCGAATCTTGGAAAAAAAGTAGATATGGAGGTAGGGAAGTTGAGCCATTTGAAAAGTCATGACTGCCATGTTTTCATGGAGACCTTAGTACCTATTGCATTTTGTGATTTGCCTGAAAGAATCTGGAAACCTATCACAGAGATTAGTTTATTTTTCAAAGACTTGTGTTCTACCACATTAAGGGAAGAAAACCTACTTCGGATGGACCAGAACATCCGTGTAATTTCGAGTAAGATGGAAAAAATATTCCAATGTGGTTTCTTTGATGTGATGGAACACCTTCCAATACACCTTGTACACGAGGCACGACTTGGAGGGCCTGTTCAATGCAGATGGATGTATCCCTTTGAGAGGTAATATTATAAGTTTGATGTAATATTCTATTTTATTTGAATGTTGTTGGCTAACATGACATTATGTAGGACAACTGGCAAATGTAAATAATTTGTTAAGTAGAGGAATAAGATTAAAGGATCTATATGCGAAGCCTATCTTGCAAAGAAAACTGCACATTTTTGTTCTTATTATTTTGAGAGTAACGTGCCATGTTCTAGGAATAGGCCCAATAGGCACACGGTCGAATGTGTGAATGATTCATTATATCCACCAATGTCCATATTCAATCAACCAAGCCGATGTTTTAAGGATGTTAGAAAGAGAAGTTTGAGTGATATGGAGTACAAGTCAGCTACACTTCATGTGTTGCTAAATTGTCCTGAAGTTGTACCATTTCTCAAGTAAGTATTGATTTATTAGTTATCAAAATGTAAAATTTACTGTGACTACATATTGATGCAACTACTAAAAATATTTGATATGTCACAGTCACTTCGTGGGTCAATTTGGCCATGATGTTGTATATACGAGATTTGATACGTGGTTCAAATAGTTTGTAAGTGTGTGTGTGTATATATGTGTGTATATATATATATATATATATATATATATATATATATATATGTAGTGAATGTATAAAAATTGATTCATAAGTTGTGCTAACTTATGAATATTTTTAACACTATGTAGGTAAATAATCCAAATAATGGTGTAAATCAATTTTTGAAAGATATATCTTGGGGACCTGGGCTTCAGGTCACAACAATGTCTAAGTACGTAGTGAATGGTTATAAGTTTCATACAGAGGATTGCTCTAAAAATAAAAATAGCAACAACAGCGGGGTGTGGGTTCAAGGTGGTGATGGCAACCAAGTTGGAGATATTGATTATTATGGTGTGGTCAAAGAAATATTACAACTAGAATATACAGGTTGGCCATATAAGAAATTGATACTCTTTAGATGCAAGTGGTTTGACCCAAATCCAACAAGAGGTACAAGAGTACACAACCAATACAACATAATTGAGGTTAATTATACGAGGGGGTATGATCGCTATGATCCTTTCATAATTGCACATAACGTTAGGCAAGTGTATTATGCTCCTTATCCATTGTGGCGGAATAAGTCCGATTGGTGGGTTGTAATAAAAACTAAGCTTGCAGGTAGGGTGAAAGTCGAGAATGTGTTAGATGTTGCATATCAAAACGATATCTCCAATGTTCACCAAATAGTGGACGATCAGTTAGAAAATGATTTGGAACATCCTGAACGCATATTGGAAGAAGTTGATATAAATGAAGTAACAATTATAGAAAATGAGGACGAAGAATCAACTGATGAAGCTCAAACAAGTGAGGACGAAGAATTCTCGGACGAGGAACAATACGTCGATGAGGATTAAAAAGTTGGTTTTTAAAGCACTCTCATTTTATAGCTAGTTTCTTATATGTTTCAATCTAAATGTGTATTATATTATGCAGATGGCAGGCAAGGGTCAAGGTAACAATGACCCTACTAGTTCTCGGGGTCGAGAAAAGGGTAGGAAGGGAAAGATGAGGGTAGAAAATAATACTCCCTCTTGTCCATCCTTTTTAGAGATGCTTATGTCTTATCCTCCACCACACGACTATACTAAGCTGCCACAGCATCACGAGTCGTACACCTTCATTCAGACACCAAGTCTTCCATTACAGGGCCATAGGACTATACGTCCGACGTACAGTCCAGCTGCCTCACAACCATCTGCATCGCAACCATCTACATCACATCCACATGGATCACATCCCTACATATCACAGCCACATGGATCGCATCCATCCATGTCACAGCCACTCGGGTCACAGCCACTCGGGTCACAGCCATCGGTATCACATCCACTTGGGTCGCGTCCAGCTATGTCGCAGTCACAGGGATCGCAACCATCTTCATCATCGACTCCATCTATTGCAGGCCTTCGCCTGCGAGGCAGTAGCTCTGACCTGCCTACACCGTCTTCATATGCCTTTGATACACATACTTCGGATGGTGATGACGAGGTAGTGCATTATGATCGATATGGCAGGATCATCATAGTCCCTGAGGGTGATGGGTAAGTGTTATTCATTATTTTTGCGTCTATTGATTTGTAACATTTTTACTAAGATATTAATGTGTTTTTATTGTTAAATTGCAGGTTCAGGCCGGGTAATAAGACTACGAAGATAATTACCAATGCCATCAGAAAGCTTTATGATGGCCCTTATGCGACTTGGATTGATTGCCCATTCTCACCGAAGTAGCAAATTTTTAATCAATTTAAGGTATAAATGTTCTTTTAAATAGTTTAATAATTTATATTTATGATTTTTTCATCAAATATTTAACTTTTGAAATACAAAGCAAGTGTGTATGGGAAGACCGCTATAGCGCGAAAGTGGCTGCAAATTTTCATCATAAAGCTCGCAAGAGATTGGCGGATGCTTTCTCAGATGCTAGAAAGAAGAACAAGAGGCTTGGCTGGTTACTTGAGAATTTGTGGAATGATTTGCAAAGGCAATGGCTTACCGCAGAGTTCTTAGAGAGGAGATAAAAAGGAAAGAAAGCTCGCGCATCCGAGAAGGGAGGCTCCTTGCACACTGGAGGTGCGATCAGCCTAGGGACAATAAAAAGAAGATTGGTACATAATTGCTTAAATTATTTTACTTTTCTAAGTATATCTATTCTGTTTATTAACTAAATTAATTTATTTTCAGGAAAAGAAGTATGGGCGTCCAATGAGCCATGATGAGCTATTCAAGGAGACACATATTGTGAAGAAGAAGAAAGAGGGGGATCAAGATAGGTGGGTCGAGGACCGGGCCTCGACTGCATATGTAAGCTTTCACTTTTCTTGAAGTATTATAATTTACTTTTATAAAAAAATTGAAATACTGATTTAATTTAAAATAATATAGGGTCGCTACCAAAGTAACGTGGAGGAATTCATCCAGCTGGTGAATCGGGTGAGCCAACCCAACCTTCGGACGAGGATGCTGAAAGAATATGGTTGGAGTTTGTTGGCGGTCCAAAATGAGGGAAGGTATAAGGGCTTCCTACTAAAACCTTCCATCGCTATAAGTGTGGAATGCGAGGAATAGGGACTTTCTCGCAAGGCGAGCAACTTAATAGGGAGAGCCTCTCCGCTCTGCGAGAGACAGTGGCAAAGCTCACATCAGAGCTAGAAGCGGCCAAGGAAAGAGAAAGGCTTAGAGATGCTCAATTCCTTGGCATGCAAGCTCAGATCAGAATTCTCCTATCTAGTGGAGCTTTTCCGTTGCCCCGATCTCGTGAGTCATCTCCAGAGGGTCGACCTCCACGTGGTCGTTCCTCCCGTCCTGCTCGTGATCGTTCCTCCCGTCCTCCCCGTGATCGTGCTTCCCGTCCTCCACAAGACTGTTCTCTATATTGTCTTGTAAATGAAAGTTCACCAGACGGTGACGATGATGTTGTAGAAAATACCCCTTGACTTTTATATACTTTGAACTAGACAAATAGAATCAGTTTTGAACTAGTTGTAATTAGTTTTAACTTGATTTTGGATTTTTATGTTCAATTGAACTTTAATTTGTTAGTTTTGAAGTATTTATTGAATGTTTTGGTTGTTGTTGTTGTGTTGTTGTTGTTGTTATTGTTGTTGTTGTTGTTATTAGGTGTATTGGTATGCTGGCAGGTGGTGTAGCTGCCAAAACAGGCATTTTATGCCAAAATTAAACCCAGAAAAACCGACCAAAGTTGGTCGATTTTTAATTAAAAAAAATATATTATTTCAAAATACCGACCAAAGTTGGTCGGTTAATGAACATCGAATTCCCAGAATTCAACATTACCGACCAACTTTGGTCGGTATTTTGCCTGCACTGTTGAGATTACCGACCATAGTTGGTCGGTAATGTTTAATTTTAATTATTTAAAAAATATATATATTTTATTTTTTTTCAATTACCGACCAAAGTTGGTCGTTTTTTTTAAATTTTAATAATTAATAAAAAAATATAATTTAGTTAAACCGATCAATTTTGGTTGGTAAAATTAAATTAATAAAATATGTTTCCGACCAAAGTTGGTCGGTAAGTACTTAAACTTGTCAGATGGTCGTTTTAAGCTACCGACCAAAGTTGGTCGGTAATTTTCGACCAACTTTAATCGGTAATTGGCCATAACCGACCAACTTTGATCGATTTTTTTGGTCGATTTTTAGCGAAGTTAGTAGTGTATGCATCTTTTACAACTCTCTATATGAGTTGGTGTGTTAAGAGTTTTTTGCTTCTTCTTTTAAGCATTTAATGTTGTTTTGAGTTTGTGGTCATTTTTGTAACTGGTGTATACAGTTAGAATTACATTGTTCTTCTAACTGATTTATTAATTTCTGTGGTTTTTGTTTTGGATGTTATAAAACAGTGTTTGGTTGTGCCGCTCAATGTTCTATCTTCTGTTGCAAGATAATTCTCCTCCCTTGTCAAATGTTTTATGGATTTTCTCTAAAGCGTCATAAAAAGAATTAGATTTTCTTTTTCAGGATATCTTTTTAATGTTTTTAAAAATATTTGTTTATTATGAACGACTTTTTTAAAAAAAATCGTCGACAAGTTTTTTTCTTTTCTTCTTGTGGAGGGCTTCTAATATTAAAGGAACCTCAAATTGTTGAATATCGAAAATGAAATGAGCTAAAATGGAGCGAAATGTATTGTGAGAATTGATGATTTTAATTAACTTAGATTTGAGGTGCAAGTGTTCTTGTTGTTCACGAGTTTTTTTTCTTCTTCGCCTTATTATATTACGATTTTTGTAGTGGATGAAAAAATAGAAAAGTAAAGAACATTTAGCGATATCAAGTCTAAAGCTTAAATTTTTTGGATTTGAATTACAATAATTGCATCGCAACTCTAATCATATACTATGAATTTGTATTACATAAGACTAAGGGTGTGTTTGGTACGAAGGAAAATACTTTTCAAAAAATGGTTTCCAATTTTCTCATGTTTGGTTAGCTTAAATGTTTTGAAAAATATTTTTCGCATGAACTCATTTTTCTCTAATTGGAGAAAAATATTTTCCCTATCAAAAGAAGGAAAAATATTTTCAAGAAGGGAAAATATTTTTCATAACTTCTTTTTAACATTCTCCACCATCCCAACCCCATCCATCCCATCCCTACCCCAAACACCCCAACCCCTACTCCCATACCCCAACCTCGCTCACCGCCCTAAATAGAAATATTATTAAGAGTACTTTTTTCATGTTGTAAATAGAGTATTTTTTTTATCTCAACAAAATGAGTATATTCTTTTCATGATGTAGAAAAATTATTTTCTTTCATTTCAACAAACTAAGTATTTTCTTTTCATGATGTAGAAAAAGTATTTTATTTCATTTCAACAAAACGAGTATTTTCTTTTCATGATGTAGAAAAAAATATTTTCTCTCATTTCAACAAAACTAAGTATTTTCTTTTCATGATGTAGAAAAAATATTTTCTTTCATTTCAACAAAATAAGTACTTTCTTTTCATGATGTAGAAAAAGTATTTTCTTTCCTTTCAACAAACTAAATATTTTCTTTTTCTGATGTAAAAATAATATTTTCTTTCATTTTAACAAAACGAGTACTTTCTTTTCATGATGTAGAAAAAATATTTTCTTTCATTCAACATAATGAGTAATTTATTTTCATGAGGATACTTTCTTTTTCAACAAAAAAAAGTATTTTTTTTTAATTATCGAGTTCAAATTTCAATGTTGTTCGTGTATAAAAAAGTAAAGTAGCAACATTAGTTCCTTTTTGGTTTGTATGAATTTTGAAAAGAATAATTAAATTTTGAAGGAAATAGAGTCCCGGGGGGGGGGGAGGAGTACATGAAACATGAGTATTTTGGGGAACGTGAGTTGAGGAGAGTAGCACAAAAAATTATTTTCCTAAAAAATATTTATACTCTCTAAAACAGTAGAAAATATTTTTCGAAAAAAGTTTTTCACTCACCAACCAAACAAAAGAAAATAAGTGATTAAACAACTAATTTTCCAAGAAAATATTTTCCATGAAAAGTATTTCCCTTCGTACCAAACACACTCTAATTGTAAATTTATATTGACAAAAATACTAAGTTAGATCTTTCTATTTATTAAAGTCTTGATGAGCAAAGTTATTACAAAAAAAGACGTTGGAATTTAGATATTCTAAATTATACCCCATCTAATCCTTTTTATTTGTCATGCAACAAAGAAATGGTTTAAAATCACTTTAAAAAATTTAAAAGGTATTAATATTTTCTTATTCCACTTTTACTAGTTCAAGTAGTATATAATCATTAACTATCTAATAGTTAAGCCACAAATAAAAAGTACTCGCTCAGTTACAGATTATGAACTTATTTATTTTTGATCCGTTTCAAAAATAATAATTTTTTTTTAAATTTAATAATAATTTAACTTAAACTCATTATTCTTTCTTTAATGAGAAATTTTTATAATCATAAAAATATTTTGAACGTCTTTTGATTTGTTCAGGTTCACAAATTATAAAAGTATTCATTTTTGTCGGTTCACTTAAATTGGATAGCAGTGTTTTACAATTGGGATTCAAGGACACGGACATCAATACACGTGATAAACACGTGCAATAGCTACGAACAAGATTTCCTCAAATTCTACGCCTCATTGAGATCATCATTAACAACGACTCAAAACTGATTTTCTCTGAAACTTCGTCCCAGAAACTTCTTCAGCTAAGTCATCGAATCCCGCGTAAGTACAAATTCATCTTCCCCCTCCCAATTCAGCAATTTCTCTCTCCCATTCTTACATACACGTTTCTCTACTCAATCTCCCATTTCTCAATTCAATCGAAAACCCTAAATCTCATCACAGCAGAGCCGCCGACCAAGGAGAAGAAGGTTTTAGAAAGATGAGGAGAGTTTTCGGTGTTAAGAAACAAACAGAACCTCCTCCCTCCATTCAAGACGCTTCCGATCGGGTATCGTACCTAAACTCCTTAATTACTCCAATGCAGTCGTTAATTGTAGCTTTATTGTTATAATATAGTATCTGTTTTACAAAAAGGATATGGAAAACTTGTTTTGCAAGTTTTGATATATAGATTGGCCTAATTAGACCGATTCACAATCATATATATATATAGGTGATATAATACAAAAACTTAGCCAGGCATATACATATACACCAAGTTTAACTAATTCTAAACAAGCTTGGTATACTTTTGCTTAACATCATGTGCAAAACAAAATTTAATTTAACCCATGATTTAAGTGATAACAGCTTGAGCAAAAAAGAATAACACGTATCATGCATTTAAACGTTTGGTGTATACACTGATTTGCACAAAATTGGTTTATTCAATTTAATTTTCTTGTTGGTGCTTCAATGTATTGCGGTTGTTTTTAGTTTTGCAAATTTTTTGTCAGACACTTGCCCGAGTGTTGCTCAAATATATGTATATGTTCACAGAGGTATATGAATCCTATACTTGTTTAACTGGGTGCACAAGAAGGTTTCTTCACATTCATATGATCTAATCACAGTACAGGCAGATAGCATGGTTGCCCAAGCTTCTAGGAAGCTAAAAGTGCTTATTTTGGAGAGTTAGGGTGTTTGACCAAGCTTTTAGGAAAAATATAAGTGCTTTTGACAAGTAGCAGAAGCTATTTTTCAGAAGCTAAAAAAGTAGTTTTTCCCTTGAAGCACTTTTGAAAACTTGGCCGAGCACAAATTGTTGCTTTAATATTTGAGAAACTGCTTTTCAAATTGATTAGTCAAAAAAAATATTTTTTTTTTATGAAGTAAGGGAATTTCATTAAAAGGCATCAAGAAGATGCATAGCAAAAATTACAACATAAATGTATTGTCTGCTCATATGCAAAAAACTTACGGGACAACTAAGGAGCAGACAAAATCAAGAAATAGTTCAACACTAGTTACAGGGGCCTGATTGAACCAACTAAATAAGTTAATTAAACGTGTGGCTTTAAGAGTGTGGTTGGGAGTTGAAATCCCATCAAAACATCTACGGTTCCTTTCATTCCAAATACTCCAAAAAAATAGCACCAGGTACCATTGACCAAGTCTTTTTGATGGATTTTCCAACTCTCCAAGAACGCTAACTCTCATAAGCTTCCTTGATACTGTTTGGCATAACCCAGGCAAGTCCAAAAACTGATAAAAACATACTCCAAATATCAGTTGCTACTGAACAGTGCAAAAAACGATGCCTCACACTCTCTGATTCCATCTGGCACATATAACATCTATTCACAGTCGGTATACTTCTTTTGCTAAGATTGTCTTGAGTAAGACAAGCTTCATACAATGTTGTCCACATAAAGCCAGCTACTTTTGTAGGTAGTTTGGTTTTCCATATAAGCTTCCATGGCCATTTGTCGATCAATTCCTTGTTGGAGCATAGATTGTCATATCCTCTTTTGACAGTATAGGTTCTCTCTTTTGATTCACCCCATTCCAACCTATCCTGCACCTGAGAATTGATCTTAGCACCTGATAGTTTATTGAACAAACCCAACAGATCATTCAACTCCTAATCTTGGATGTCCCTTCTGAAATGTGGAGCCCAAGCACTATTTTGCCAAATATGTGAGATAGTTGCATCTTTATTACTAGCAAGTAAAAACAAAGCTGGAAATTCATCTTTCAGGGTCTCTATACCTAGCCATTTATCTTTCCAGAATGATATATGAGCCTCGTTCCCTAGCTTGAGTGATGACTTGAGCATGAATTCTCCCCAAAGCTTTGAAATGTGTTTCCAGGGGCCCGAATCATGTGGAGCTCTCCCCTTCCTAGTGCACCAGTTATTTGCCACCCCATACTTTGCTTGAATTACTATTTTCCATAGCCCTAAACTTTCCATGTTGTACCTCCAATGCCATTTCATCAATAAATTCTTGTTATGCAAGGCAAGGTCCTTTATCCCTACCCCTCCATGGTTCTTAGGAAGAATAACTCTTGGCCATTTAACCAGATGGAACTTGTGAGTGTTACTGTTGCCTGCCCATAAAAAATCTCTTCTTAATTGATCAAGTCTCCTTTGTACCTTAGTTGGGATTGGGAATAAGGACATGAAATATGTTGGTATGCTATCTAGCACACTATTGATGAGTGTAAGTCTGCCTCCAAAGGATAGGTATTGCATTTTCCAGGAAGCCAGTTTTCTTTCAATTTTTTCAATCACTCCATTCCAGATGCCTTGAGACTTGTATCTAGCTCCCAATGGGAGCCCCAGATATGATGTAGGGAAAGATCCCACTTTACAATACATAACCTCTGCAAGCTCATTCAGATTTGGGATTGTGTTAACCGGATAGATGGTGCTTTTCAGCATGTTCATGTGTAGGCCTAGCTTCAAAGATCATTAGCGTGAGATTAAGATATAGAACTTGTGATTTTTCAGCTCCGCAAAAAATCAGAGTGTCGTCTGCGTATAGCAGATGCGACACCATCACAGAATTGCCCTCTTCATTGCGCACCTTAAAACCCTCCAGCCAATGGAGCTGGTTGGCTTTGTCTAACATTTTGCTTAGGCCTTCCATAGCAAGAATGAACAAAAAAGGTGACAGTAGATCTCCCTGTCTGAGGCCTTTTTGGGGAGAGAAAAACCCAACAGGTCCACCATTGATTAGAATTGAGTACTTCACTGTGGTAATACAAAATTTAATCCATCTAATTCAGCGTTCTCCAAATCCCATCTTCCTGAGTATATTGATCAAGTACGCCCAATTGAGTTGGTCAAATGCTTTTTCAATGTCAAGTTTGAAAAGTAGACCAGGTTGCCCAGACTTTATCTTCCAATCTAATATTTCATTGGCTATTAGAGTTGCATCGGTGATCTCCCTTGATTTGATGAAAGCATTTTGATGTCCTGAAACTAGCTTCCCCATCACCCCTTTCAACTTCTCTGCTATGATCTTGGAGGCTATTTTATAAACACTGCCAATCAAGCTGATTGGTCTGTAGTCCCTCAATTCAGTGGCTCCTTTCTTCTTAGGGATTAGAGCTATAAATGAGGCATTACAAGACCTGACTAAGTTGCCATTCTGGTAAAAATAATGAAGTGCACCCATGATATCATTCTTTACTACTGCCCATGATTTCTGGTAAAATGCCATAGTGTAACCATCTGAACCTGGAGCTTTATCAGGTGCACAAGCTTTGATAATGTCCAGAACTTCTGCCTCTTCAAATGGTCTTTCCAACAACTCTTTCTCTTCTCTAGATAAAGTTGCTACATCTTCTAGCCTTGCTGAAGGTCTCCATCTTTCATTTCCAGTGTACAACTTCTGATAGAAGTCTAAAATCTCACCTCTCCTTGTCTTTAATGAAATCATCTTCAATTTTGAGTCTGTCAATACGATTATTTCTCCTATTGGAATTGGCAACTTTCTGAAAGAACTTGGTGTTTTTATCCTTTTCTTTGAGCCACAAACATCTTGATTTTTGCCTCCAGGAAACTTCTTCTGCTTTGACCAGCTGCTGAATTTCCATTTGAAGTCTCATCATGCTGGATTTTTCTTCTTGAGAAATAGTTATGCCTTCAGCTTGTTGTTGCAAAAAGAAAAGCTCCTCTAGGGCTCTTCCCCTCCTAGCTGCAATTCTGCCATATTCCTCTATGTTCCAAGTTGTGAGATCTTTTTTCAGTAGCTTCAATTTATTCACCAATACAAAGTCAGGAGTGCCATCGACTTCATAACTCTGCCACCATGACTTGATCCTATCATGAAAGCCTTCCGTGTTTAACCACATATTTTCAAATTTAAAGTAGGATGGATTTGAATCCCAGCCCCCACTTTCCAACATGATAGGAGAATGATCTGAGATGACTTTGGGAAACGCAACTTGACTAATTTTTTGGAACGTATCATTCCATTCTGATGACACAAGGAATCTATCTATTCTTGATGCTGGGATATTCTCCTCTCCTCTGGACCAGGTGAATTGAGCTCCCTGCAATGGTAAGTCTAATAAGCAAAGATCTTGAATGACATCTGAGAACCCCCTCATGGCCCTTGATCTTCTCAGACAATTATGCCTTTCACTTTCAAACCTACAAACATTGAAATCGCCTCCTATTACCCATTGCTCATCCCAGATTCCTCTAACAACTCCTAGTTCATTCCATAACTCTTTTTTTCCCAGTTTGTGTGTGGCACCATACACCCTTGTAAAGCAGAATATGAAGTTCTCATTAGTGTTTTCCAGCATGCTTGAGATGGAATAAGTACCCTGTTGAATTTCAATACAATTCCAAAGTCTTTTGTCCCACATAGTAATTATGCCACCCCTAGTACCACTGGCCTTGAGTTCTGCAGCCCATCTTGTGCCCCATATGTGTCTTGCTAGAATCTCATTCCAATCTAGTTTCTTGCAGACAAAGAATATCCGGTTTTCAAACTTTAATTAGTGATTTAACTGTATCCCTCTTTCCAGTATCATTTAACCCTCCAATGTTCCAACTAAGTATTTTGATTTTCATCCGGAAAAGACTGAATATTTCCTGCCCTTACACTTTTTATCCCCCCCGGTCATAATTTACCAAGCATAACAACCTTTTGGCTTCTGTTTCCCCCTTTTTATTAGGTTTTCTTTCCCTCGTATACTTCTGGTTCTTCGCTTGGGTTTGTCTTTTCTCCTCCATCCTTATAATCATATCTAAAATTTCATGCTCGAATCCCTTCACATTAACTCTGAATGCCTTGCAAGCTTTCCCCATCACTAACTTGGTTCATTTAGATGTCTCAATTACTGTAGGACTCTGTAATTGCTCACCGGAATCGTACCAGGGGAGAGAGAGACAATCACCTACTGATTGTAAAGAGAATTGAGAATCAGAATCACTAACCGGAGACGAAGCAATTGTGGGAGCAATCTTGGCATGCACATGGGATAATTCATATGCTCACCTTCATCATCAGCTTCCAGATCATGTAAAGAGTTACTATTCTGTTGATGTTGAATATGATGTACATCGATGTAGTTGTTAGTGATTCGACTTTTTGCTCTCAATCTCTTGGGATCAGTTGTTGTCTCAGGTTCTACACCACCCTTCAAAGAATTCTCTGCATGTGGTTGTGAGGAGGTCATATCGATGATTGTAATATATTCTTTTCCCAGACGAGAGTTTGAGTACTCAGATTGTTCAGGTTGTTGATTCTCATCTATTACTCGTGTGTGATTAGAAAAAAAACCTTTAGCTCTCCATTGGGTAATTTGTGGTGGGGCTTTTTTATGTTTTTGGACTTTGTGTTTTGGGCCTTTAGAATAATAGGAAGTATCTATGTTTGGGCCCTTTAAAAAAAGGCTCTTTGAAACCCTAGATCTGCTAGTTGAGGGACCCCTACAATAATTTTGGGGCTTTGCATTAACTGGTGGTACAAAGGAAGTGTCTAGGTTTGGGTCCTTTAAATGAAGGCCTATAGAAACCCTAGATCTGCTAGTTGAGGGACCCTCAGAATAATCATTGGACTTGATGGTACAAAGGGTTCAGAGATTTTTGAATTAAAGTGAGGCTTCTCCACATGCCCACCCACGTGCTTGTAACCAGAAAGGGGAACTGCAGGATACGAAGTCTCGATATTTGCAACTACCGGCAAAGCACCACTGGAACAACTCCGATCAGATTTTCCGGCGAATCTAGGAGTAGCAGAAACTTCATCCACCAAAGAAATTTCGAACTTCCATTCTTCTATATCAAGATTAATCTTACCCGGTGTTTTGGCTTCAGTGTTCCTTATGCATATCCTAGCTCAGAGAAAATGATTGATGTGTTTTGTATCTTCGTCAACCCCAACATAGCCACCACAAAATTCACCAATAGTTTTAAAAGTATCCGGTGACTAAGCATGAAGCGGGATGTCGAATGCTTTGATCCATCTGAGTTCCGACCTCTTGCTTGTCAGATCTGTACCGGCCACTGGTGTCCACCACTCCAATGACAATCGTCTTCCGTTCCAATGCCATTCACCCACATTGATTCTCTCAGCTTCTTCCCCTGAGGGAAACTGGAACAAGAATCTGTTATGAGAGATTAGTGTAATATTTAGACCAGAGCATACTTGCCATCTGCTAGTAAACCATTTGTGCAACACCTCTTGATTTTGGGCTGTAGCTAAATGGATCATTGAAGTAGCCAATCATACAACTCTGTAAAAAAGTTTCTCTCGCCTTTAACTCAGAACTTGTTGCTTGAGTCACTACCTTGTCCGGCCATTGATATATTCTGGCAGCTTCAACAAAAGGCTTTGTGTGAATATCAACAAAATGATTGATTTTGTTGTTTGAAGGTTTCCCCAGGAATCTCAATATCTTGTCTGCAAAATCTCCCCAGCCCCTATTATGTTCATCTTCCGGAACAATAATTGCATTGCTTCTATCTCCCACCCAAGTTTCAATTCTGAAAAAACGGCTATAACTGTTGAAGTTCTGATACACTCTGTAAATGTATGTTTGAACCTTCCTTCCCCAACGTCTACATAAGTTCCCTGTACCCCTGGATGCTAGAGCAAGAGATTCACAAACCCAGCGCAGATTCTCTTCATCAATGTAGATTCTGCTCGTAAATCTCCTGTTCCTTTCTATCAGTGTATACCATCTAATTCGTCCTTCATGATTCCCTGCCAATTCGAATGATTTAGAGCCAGATGTGAAGAAAGTTCTTTCCCCCATGATTTGAAATCACCGGTGAAGATTTACACATGTTTCAGAAGAGAGAGAGAGAGAGAGAAAGAGGAGAGAGAAGAAGAGAGAGGAGAGAGAAGAGGGCATTTTTTCTATTTCAAAAAACAATTATTGAAAAAAGCACTTTTCAAAGGAAGCATATTTTGGATGCTTGGTCAAACAGGCTAAGAGTATTGTGCTTTTCAATGGTTATCTATTTGGTGTTGAGTAAGCATTGTGCTTGTTTCTTCTTCAACTTGTGGGGTGTTGTATTTTGTGAGCTAGCATGCGTGACGTTTCATACCAAAGTCATTTCTAAACTTGTTATACTGTCAAACTTATTGCTTTCATGCAGATATGGTTGTTTTTTCATTTTCGGTTAAAGTTAGACTAACAATTGTTTTCCATTTCCTTAGAACAAGTCCTCTGATCTCTCATGCGTGCGTATTTGTCCATCGAATTCGTCATGCCTTGGATGAGATGAATGATGTGTATCTTTCTGAGAGCTAGTGGCCTTCTCTGTTCTGTATTTTCTATTTTCCTTTTGAACGCATTTTACCAAAGGAATACTTATAGTGTATTCATTACCTGATAAAACAATCTTTTCCGGTAAAAAAAAGTTGTGCTCGTGCTTTGCATCAGATTTCTGATTTATCGCTTCTTATATGTCCAGATCAATAAAAGAGGTGACACCGTGGAGGAGAAAATCAAGAAGCTTGATGCTGAACTTGCGAGATACAAGGAACAGCTGAAGAAGACCCGGCCAGGTCCAGCTCAGGAAGCTGTAAAAGCTCGAGCAATGAGGGTATTGAAGCAGAAAAGAATGTGAGTCTATCCTTTATTTTATTTAAGAGTACGGTGAGGTTTAAAGCGGCTGTTGAGCTTCAAATTGACTGCTTTGTGGGCAGGTGTATAGTTGCATTAGAGGCCAAGTAACATTTAGGTTCTGGGATAAGTGAGCTGTATAAACACAGAGAATAAAGTGCTGAAAGAACTGAGAAAATACATTTGTGTGGGTACATTGATGTAACCATATTATGAGGAAGAAAAACATTGTGTTAGTCACTTTTGACAGCTTTTCTCACAAGGGCTAGTTCTTGAAAGTGTTTGTTGTTACTTCGTCCAAAAAAAAGAAAATTAAATGAAACAAGAACTGGTCCTTGTAACAGTTCCGACTTTGGAAACTCACCAACTTGCAATCCACTAAAAGAATTTTAAAATTTTAAAAAAGAAGGAAAAAGTCTGACTTCTTAAGCTATAGGTGATTACTCTATTAACTCCACCTGGATTTCATATGAAGCAAAAGTAGATGGCCCACTAATGATGGTGAATGTTCTGTTTACCTTAATACATTTCTCTACGTTTTGCTTTCTTGTTTAGGGTAGGTATTTTCTTATTTCAGGTTGGATAGTTCTTCCAATTTGGGAGAAAACATTTTTTGCTTGTTTGACAGGCTTATAGTTTTTATTTTTATCTATTGTTTGGAATGCATGATATATTTTGTTGAATATTCAACAGGTATGAAGGTCAACGTGACATGCTCTACAATCAGACGTACAACCTAGATCAAGTTTCATTTGCTGCTGAAGGAATCAAAGATGCTCAGCAAACAGTATGTTAAATGGAGTTTATGCTCTTTTTCTTTACTATAACTTTTTTCAGTCCTAGTTTTCTCCCATTTTGTTTATGAATTGTGTAACTCAAAATGGGCAGCTACCTGTAATTATCTTTTAGGTGCCTTGATAAAGTAAAATTCTTTTATACCGTCGGTGTATAAAGGTTAAACTCTTAAAACTATTATATGATTACACCTGTAGGATATTTGTCTATTGATAGTTCTGATAATCCAAGTCTCTGGAAGCCTCATTTAGCCTTTTTTTTTTGTTTGAAGTTTGAGTACTTAATTGATATTCAAATCTTAACATTCATTTCAAAAGGAACATACATGTTGATGGGAGAATCATTTTCTTTACCCCAATCCATTTGATTGAACAATCTTGGTTTCTTGAGTTAGCGTCACTCACAACTCTGATTCAGTGATGAGTACATCAAGTGAATGTTATTTGGGTAAATGAAGGATTACGATTTTAGTCTATTTAACTCATGGTCATCCTGGGTCAATAATTATTAGGTTTTTCAAGTCACTAAGGTTAATAATGTCGGACTTTTGGGCTATATCAATTCATGGTAAAGTGTACTTTTTTCTTGATGGCGGCCCACTGGTCACAGCTCAAGGCTTATCAGGTGAACTATTGCCTACCTCCCTAGAGGTAGGGACTAGGGAGGTAGGCTTATTTATCACGATGAACAGATTTCATTATGTGGCCTAGAGTTTCTATATCCTACGTGATCCCATGTTGGAGATTTGATGTTTGAAGGAACAATTGAACAATTGGATTCATTTATATACAGTAGAATTTGCAAGTACTAACTTGATTATGTTTCAACAGATGTCAGCTTTGAAGTCGGCAAACAAGGAATTGAAAGGAATGATGAAGACAGTGAAGATTAATGATATAGATGTATGTATTCTTCGTGGTGGTTGTATGTTTTAGTATCCTTGTGCATTTATCCTCAGTCCTTTCCGAATTTGCCGTGGTTGTTAATTGTGATATTATTATGCGTAAATTTAGAACCTGCAAGATGAAATGATGGACCTGATGGATGTGAGCAATGAAATTCAAGAGACTCTTGGTAGAAGCTACAGCGTGCCAGATGACATTGATGAAGAAGAACTCATGGGTGGTAAGCTTAAGTAGCAATATATTTATGTAGAGAAGTAAAAAATATGTCAGGATGAGCATTTAAAAGTTGTCAATTTTTATGCAGAGCTTGATGCTCTGGAAGCCGACATGGACACTGAAGGCGAAGGTGTCCCTTCATATCTTCAACCTGAGCCCGCTTTGGATGCAGAGCTTAGCCTACCATCAGCACCAACAGGGCATGCACCCATGCCAGCTGGGAGAGCTAACCCGCAGGTAAAGACAAATGTTGTATGGCATAGTAATTAGTCTACCTGTACGTAGATAGTCAGTTATATGCATGTCTACATTTGCGTGCATATTAGAGCCTGCATCTTTTCGTATGAAAATGAAGTTATATTTATCTACTTGGAAAGCCTGCATTTTCGTATGAAAATGACATCTTCCCAGTCTGAGAAGGAAGGTTATGCCTCCTCTCCCAGCCCTCTCCATTGCTTATCTTTTTCCTGTTTTCTTTTTGTTTTGTTGAGTTTTTTCTTATTTCATGTGAAATGGATGTGTGAATGTACGTTTATGATTTTTCTTTGACTTCTGATGCACAGGCTGATGATGAACTAGGATTACCTGCTGTCCCTCGTGCATCAATTCGTGGTTAAATGAAGGAGTGGGATACTGTTGATAACTTCTTTGGGATCACTCTTTGTTTGTTGGGGAAATCCTGGTGTAAACATAGTGTGCAGAATATATTTCATTGCCATTTCCAAATGACTAGTGGTGATTCATTGTAATAATGGACAAAATACTTGATTGTATTATGCAATTCGGTATCTTATCCTACATCAACAAAGAAAAGAAATCACATTGCAACATTTAGGACTTCGGATTACTTTCTGTGTCTGGTTTTCTCCTATAAAATAGGTTGTGGAATTGCTTCCAAGATGCTCTACTTTGGTGCCGGTGCCATGTTCGGCTATCTTAATAGGTATTTAACGTCCTTGCCGAAACCTGGTAAAATGGCGATGTGATTTTGTGCGTGTAAATTTGCTACCGGGTAAATCATTGTTCTTAATCCTGCAGTCCTGCTAATGAATTTTGACGAATTGTTTGTGCTCAAATACATGCAACTGGATTTTTCTGCCATAATGGCCCTCGAGATGCAGCATGCCAATTGCCAAGCATGAGACGGATAATGTTTTTAACATTGAATCCACTACATAGTTATTTGCACGTACAGTCAATACTTGCACAGATGTCTTGCATTCAATACAAAAACCAGGACACAAATTGTTCTTTCCTATTTCAGTACTGACAATTCTGATGCACTCATAATTTGCACCTTAAAAAAAGGGTGTGGTACTGACAAATTTAAGATCCACTTAGAGATTTTCTTTTTCTTTTTTCATATTTATAGATAGGGATGTGGGGCACATAGAGTGGATTAAAAAAGAAGTCAATTAGGCAGTACATTCACAGTTATCGTCCTAATCCCTAAAAGTGTCATTCCCATTTGGAACATACTACATCCTAAAGAGGATTTACAGGCTTAAGTCTAAAGGAGTTCCATCACAAGCATTTTGGGAGGATGTTGTAATGAAGAAAAATATGCCAAAAGAGATCAACTTCCTTTAGTTGAGATCCAGTTTTCCAAAGTCCAGCATCTGCCAAGCAGCTTCCGAACCGATCCCAGCAGCAGAACTTAGCCTGAATTTGGTGTTCATCTTACTGTTGGGAGAATGTGCTAAGTATCTCAATCTTTCCAATTCTTTTCTCAGTGACCTGTACTGGGCTGCACAGAGTTTTAATATAAAATCAGATCATTCGCCCCTTCTTTTAAACTATCCTGTCTGCTGCCAACCCTCAATGGGAGAGGCAGGAACCAAGAAAAAGTTTGAGTGCACAAGTGACACCAAATAAAGGAATAGCATTGGTACATCAACCAATATGAAGTGAAAGAAAGACAAAAACAATGATACAAGCTAAGAATTGCAATTGACTACAAATGGAAGTTTTGAATCTCGGCAGCTATAATATATATCCATTCATAGTCTTTCAATGAAATGTTTTTGGAATCCAATGTCAGAGAAGGCAGATAAAGGGAGAACGTTTGAAACTTTTGGTTTTTTACTACCTCATGAACAATTGAGGCTAATAAGAAACAAACTAAGACGAACACGAAGCAGTTAATTGATTGACTTTAACAATTATAGAGTGCAACTAAATTCCAGCACTTACGTCGTCCAGGAAAGACAAAAAAGAAAGCAAAAGAAAATCATTAGCAGTTAAGTAGCTGGTAAAATAAACTATATCAAATAAGTATTATGGACTGCTTGATTGATCCAACGATAAATAACTCACCATCAACAATGACTTTTTCCTGCTGAAGTCTGAGCATCTGTTGCTTTAGCTCTCTATTCTCCATTGATAAAGCAACACGCTGCTGAAGCAGAGAAGCAACCTTGGCAGCTAACTCTGACTCTAGAGCCTGCATTCAAAAATGGTACTTTCGCCACTCAGTTACACAACACAACAGTGTGAAAAATTAAGCACCATATCGCTAAGTATGTAACACCAGATATTGTTTTGCTTGCAAAAACATGACCGATAACTAGAAACTAATGCATACAGAATTCAGATCACCAATGATTTTTTATTTTTTATTTTTTTGACTGGTAATTTCAGATTATTAAAGATTGTTGTGTCTGAACCATATCTAGCACACAGGGGCGGAGCCACAACGTCGGATGCGGGTTCGGCCGAACCCGGTAGCGTTGTTCATACTTTGTATTTATCTTAAAAAATCTATTGAATATGTATAGATATATAATTTAGAACCCGGTAACTTAAAAGGATTGCAACGCCGAACCCATAAGCTTCAAATCCTAGCTCCGCCTCTCCTAGCACACACAGTAATGTTGTCATGATTTAAAACATTCTCAATAATGTTGTCAACTATGATTTAAAACATTCTCAATTATTATGAAACTACTTAATATAACATTGGGATTTCAACTATGATTTCAAATCATGGTCTTCTCTCAAGTCAATCTGAAAGTGATTAATCAACAATTGACGTGTAGCCATGAAAACTTTAGTTTTACAAGAAAAGTCGGATTAGTCTTTGCAGTTCCTTAATCTGTGCTGTTATCACTTATATGTGAAGCTTAAGCCATATCCACATTATGAACTATTCATTAAAGGAAGACTTTGGGAAAAAGTCATATTGTAGAAATGGTAACAGTGCAGTATTTCCTACATGATAGCAAGTACCTCATATGTGTTGACAGTTCTCTCTAGTTCAGCGATATATTGGAGTTTACGAACCCTTGACCGTTGTCCAGGATGCCTGTATACAAATTGCCCAAATAAGTGTCATGTATTATACACTCCTCTAGAAACAAAAACCATCTTAGAAAGACATAAATCCTCCAGATAGGCTGACTTGAAAACAAATACTCATGAAACTAGAGCACACTCTTAGGTGTGTGCACATTTTATCACTTCCTCCGGTCCAAAATAAGTGTTGTTTAAGGTTCTAGCGTACCCATTAAGAAAACCATTTAATGGCATTAATTATAAGGGTTATTAGACTAAATTACCCTTTATCTTTTCTCAAATTACCCTTTTCTCTCCTCATACTTTTTAGATAATATATTGGAGCAAGGGTGGATCTGGAAAATACATAATTAGTAACTTCTTGGTATCCTAAAACCACACTTATTTTGGACCAAATTTTGCTTGGCTAAAATGGCATTTAAATGGACCGAGGGTAGTAATAAAAGTTGGGAAAGTTTTAAAAATAAAAATTGTTGGGACAACTTCCAGAAAAGTTTGGCAAAAATAATAATGGGGAATAATAGATCACAGCAGTCTCCTCTATTACCTACTGGTATGTCCGGATCCAATTGGTCATGAACATAATAAGGTGTTTTTGTTCACGAATCCCAGCATACCCGAAGAAAATTGAGTGTTGATGCTATCTTTAGTACCAGTAGTAATTAGGGACATGGGCAACTTTTGGCTTAAAGAATGATTACTCAGTGGGTTGGTATTTTATTTGTGGCCTAGATGATTTAACTATGCCAGTTAAGCTTTGCAAATGAAATCCATCGACTTAATCAACCAGTGAACGAAAATTGGGAAAAAAGTGTAAGGAGCAAGGAGAGGTTAGCCGCATGGTAAAAGGGATTGGAGAGACATAGGTGCACACTTTCAGCATTATGATCCCGTGGAGAAGAGTTTGTCAAGGCCGTTTTTATTGAATAATTGAGCAAGATAAACCTTCTTTTCAACACCTTAAATGCCTCCTAACAAGATTTGGTGTAGAAGACCTAACAGGCACACCAAATTTACAATAATGCAAGAGTTTGGCTATATGCCTACACTGAGTAAGAAGCATTTCAACAATTTAAGTACCAAAGTGGAAAGATGTTTTCATAGGATAGAAGGGACCAAAATGGCATCATTTTTGGAGAGGATGGTAATATCCAGGATCACTTGTCTCACAAAGCTGACATCTGCAAAGCGAGATTTTATGCCTAATTTCGTGAGACTTGAAATAGACATTCTTTATTAAACGGACAGTATTTCATGAAGGAACTCGCTTTGAGTTTTCTGGATTTTCCTTTTCATATGGAAACCTTGCTGATCTTTTTAAAGTCAGATGAGCCCTTTAAGTGCATCATTACAAGTCACAAGTCCTTTAGGGAGAATGTCAGTTTACCATGAATATCAAGCTACACAAGGGAAGATTACTAACACTCAAAATATGTGTATCCTTTATCAGTTACCACAATTATTACGTCTTTTGAAGATATTGCAAACTGCTCCCTCTATGCAGCTAAGTCAATGAGATTATTAGTGTCTATGGTAGCCATTTAACCAAACTGAAATAATATTTTTTTAAGTTCCTAAATCATGCTAATGGCAGTTGCTTTTTCCTATAAAATAAGCAATATAAAGTTTGTATTTATACAAGAGGATGCTGACCCTGTACAAAACACAGACTAGAAATATTAGCAATTATATAAGGTGCATGCCTCGTATTTTCAGGAAACGTTTGGAATGATGTTGCTTTACCAAAAAATATAGACAGATTTAACAAGAGAAGAGCAGATATAGATAATACATTATCAACTAATAATGAAAAGTCTTGGAATAAGCATAAGAGTCCGGAATCTAACCGTTTCATTGCCTTTGCCTCAGCATTAACATCATTAGCTGCACCAGACACATTGCTTGCTAACTCCGATTGTGCAGCTCCAGACACAGAAATACACCTATCTAAATACTGTAAAGGGTTTGGGGACACATATTCCGACAACGCTGAAACTATAGCATTCTCAGCAAAGGTTATATTGCTCTTTCCACGCGGCGAATTAGGACCATAGATACAATTAGTCTTTGAACTACTATCCGATTCACAAGATGCGTTTGATTCAGTTTCGTCAAATTTATCAAAACCTTCAAATGAAACAAGACCATCCAAAAGTGTCAAAGAATCACTAGCTGATCTCCTATGCATCATGCCACCGGAATTTGAGTCCGATTCATTCAGCAGCTCATCAAGCCATGCAGGCTGCTCCTCTAAGATGGAACTCTGTGAAATGGATTTATGATGTCGAGGAGGTAACGGGTTATGTTGGTGTAGTGTTGTGGTAAAATGGTCTTGAACTGGACTAGTTAATGGTTTCTTCTGAAACGGGCAGCGAGGCGGAAGATGAGCTTGTCTTGACATGGTGAGCTTAACTACTAAGTGACCCTATCAAAGCTTTATGATTTTGTTTTTCACTCCTTCACAACAGAATCTAATACAAGAGGTCTTTCTCCCATGTTTCTTTCACCATCTTATTACCTAAATTCTACAAAAAGTTTTACAAAACATGAAAATTAGAAATTATATTTTATTTAACAAAAAGTATTTAAAAATCAACCAAAAATTCCATGAGAACAGAAAATCCAAGAATTTTATATTGGAGAGTAAAATAAGCAAAAGTGTAACATTTTACAGTTGGGAGTTAAGTCTTGGCAAGAAAATCTATAGCTGGAAACACATAAGAGCTTATGACATTTTATAATCTGAATTTGTTTCCCTGCTTATCATTACAAAAAAAATAACTGCTCAAAAGACTAAAGCTCATTGCTACAATTAAATTACAATAATCAGCCTATTTTAATTTTTTGATGAGCCTGGGGAGCAAAAGAGAAAAATAAAACAGAAAGACTTTTGAGTTCACTCTGAAAACATCCATTAAACCCTCTATGAAACAGCAAACCAAGAAACCAAAAATACCCAAATTGCAGAAAAGGAGTAATGCATGTATACAAAATATAGAGAAGGAAAACAAAATAGGAAGCAAGATAAGGCATACTAAACAATCTACATTCCCCATTGATTAAGCACTAAACCCTCAAGATTTTCCTTCACTTTGACCACTATTTTTAGCAACAAAAAACACATTGCAAAAGGAAGAATATCAAGAAAATTGTTACAAAAACCAAAAAAAGAAATGAACCCCACAAACAAAATAATGTTGTATAAAAAATGTACCTTTTTTTTTCTAAATTCTTGAAAAAGTACTCTAGGCATACCTTATTTCTTCTCTTTCTTGGTGGTTTTTTTTTTTTTTTTTTTGGAAGGAGAGTGAGAAAAAGAGAAGCAGTAGCTTTGAGTGTTTATGTTTTTTTTTGGCAAAATGCAAATGCCAATGTTGTTTAAGTAGTAGCAAGTTGATAGATTAGATACGGAGGATTCAATAACACAGTCACTCTCTCACAGCCCCATTACTCACTCTATTCCTAATTTACCAATGGACAATGTTGTTTAAGAGAGAATTTGGTATGTACTATTTGGCAGCTTTGAGTTGTTCACAGCTCATCTTCACTTTTCTTATGTTGCGTATAAAATTTTAACTTTCCCTCCTTTTCCCCTTTTTCCTTTGTTTCCTTCCAAATAAATTTCGTTTTCTTTAGAGATTAATTTAAGACTCGTTAATATAATAGTAGTATTTACTTTGATTGTTATTTTAATTTTATTACATCAATGAAAAAATCTATTTTACGTAGGTATTTGTGAGATCACATGGTTATCTACTTTTTTCTCATATTGACTATTGCCTTTACTATAATTCTATTTTACTTTTTACTTTACTTTTTTAATAACTTTACCGTATATTTTATTTTTTCTCTGTAATATTATATGTGTATTCTTTAAATTATTAGTGTGTAATTTTATAAAACGATGAAAAATAATAGTATAATATATTCAAATATTATATATATTAAATAATACAGTATAATATAATACAATATATTGATAAAGATAACTAACAACAATCCAGCGGAACAATATTCTTTAGCAGAACTTTTTACGTTCTCAAACTCGAATACACTAACTCTAACGAATGGGTGGATATCACCAGGATCTTTGGTGGTCATTTTCTTGGAGATAACTTAGTAAGTTAGTTGCACTTTTTCACTTTATGCATTGGTAATATCGAAAGTTTTGAAAAGCCAAAATTTGCAAAATTCTTTTTAGTTTATTGGCATTTTTTGTAGTGATAAATATTTTAAGGATGTTAAAACTTGTACAAGAAAAATAAAAATTACGGAGAGTGAAGCTCGAATCTGCGCCCATGAGTCTATCTTGACTATCCTTTGTCACCGAGCTATAAATCTTTATTGTTGCAAGGATGTTCAATATGTATTACATGCATTTAAATCCAAAATTTTACTTATATACACGGTGTTCATTTTCCGACACTTTTCGACTACCTTGCTACACTGTAGCTTCGGCCCTGTGATCAATACATTTGTTTTATTCTTAGATATCTTTTGTAATCTTTAAATGACTTTTGCTAAAATAAAATTTTCAAATTCTCTTCATTCCAATTTCGTGTTCATTTTTATCTTTAATACTTTTTAATTCATATTTTCTATAATAAGGTTTAATGATATTTTAGTTATTTTAATTTAACTTCTATTCAAACACTAAATGCATATTTGTAAAATTAGTTTCAACTATTTAAAGTATTTTTAAGCACTTAATGCTTATGAAGTTATTCTTAAGTACTCTTTCCGTCTCAGCTTATGTGGTACTACTTGAGATAAAATTTAAGAAAAAATAAAGAATTTTAAAATTTATGGTCTAAAATAAGTTTTAAATATTTATATGGCTATAAATTATCTTGTTAAAGGTACAATGAGAACTTCTAAGTTAAATTGTCTCTAAATGTAGAAAACTTAATTGTCGTCTTGTCTGTTGATCCAAAACAAATATACAAACACCAAAACAAAAATAACAAGGAAAAAAAAAAATACAACTTTGTACAAATGCAAATTCAAAATTTTAAGTCTAGGAATTCCTACAACGATATCAAGTTAATATACATTAATAATCGAACTAACGAACTGGATTTCAAATTAAATATTCTTATACATTTAATGAATTTTCAATACAAATACAAGATCTAGCCAAAAGTTAATGAGTTCACGTGCACCCAAAACTTTTACACTAGATCCGCCCTGATTTTGTAAGGACTTTGTAAGTCATACCATTCAACTTTGCAAGGAAAAAAAGAATGCTTTTTAGAATCTACATTTTGTTGCAACTATAATCGATTGTCTAATTTTAAGATGTAAATTAAAAACTTTGTACTTTGTGATTGATTACTTAGAAGCAATTAACTAAGTGGGGACTTTATAAAAAGCGGTAATAAGCATTCAATAAATCATATAAAAGCAATTAAAAACATTATTGAGATAAAATCCACAATTTATCCCACTTAACATAGTGATAAACTTGAAGTCATTATCTTACACTTGGGAGAAGTATTAAACAATCTTCTTCATAAAAAAAAAAAATTCAGCAATCCTCCCTCGGATTTATTTATTTGGCTGGAAAAAATGAAATTGTTTGGGGGAAGGTAAATTACTTTTACTTGATTTAAACTTTTTTTGAATATTTTGAAAAATATGGTACTTTTACTGCAATTTTTGAATCGCAATTTATTGAAAACATTATATGTATTTCTATCAAATTAAGAATTAAAGTTCAAAATTCGTATAGTATGAATAAAATGCAGTGACATTTATACTCATGAATTACAATATCTTTTGGGTTATGGATTAATACACAAAAGTGATCGTAAAAAAAGAGTATTTCAAGAACTTTCTCCTCAATAATTGCCACATCGTAAGAATTTGAGAATACATTCTCCAAGATACATAGGATTCAAAATAAAGAAAACACACAACCAATTTTAAGAATTTTTGGAAAGAAAAAAAAAAGCTAAATCTAAGACTTTTTGTTTTCACCAACTGATTCTAAGACCATTATCATCATCAATGAACCAAAGCCACACTTAGACAATTCTAAAATCATTATTATCGACATTATTGCTATTAACAATAACCCTTATCAGCAGAGGCTGTTGCAATATGGGTTCTATGAGTTTAACTCAGCATTTTTTACACGAAATTTAAATAAGTATATAAAAAATTACTAAATTTTAGTGCATATTAAATTCTAATCTCATATTTTATTAGTGCAATACATTCAGTGAAAAGAACATAAAAATTAAATTATCGAATTTAAATTCTGAATTTGATTATCATCATATAATAAACCAAAAACCATCATCACAAAAGTGAAACTTTCTTCAATGTGATTCATGCCTCAAAAAAACAGTCTTTTCTTTTACAAAGATAGCCAAAATCATTGTCTATGAGGTACTATTATATGTTTCAGGGAGGAACCACATACATAAATATCAATTTGTTCCCTTTTTATCCTTTGTAGAATCTTCTTAATATGCTTAGATATTTTCCAAAGAAAGATTGAACTTTGGCTAAAATATTGCATTTATTAGTAGTGTGAAACTTGGGATGATGAAAGGGACCACAACTCCAATAATAATTTATTGAAAGCTTGCTCACTAATTCCAAGTGCAGTAATTTTCAGTTTAGTTAACTAAGTTGATTTAATTAGTAAAAAGCACTTGTACGTTAAACATATTTTCATTTGTTGTTTTACGAGATAGCGATGTTAATTAACACTTATTGGTTACTAAATATCTTCATTAGTTTTTGTCTGTCGAATGAGAAAAATAAAGCACATCAAGTTGAAGCCAAAAGAAAGTATCAAGAAGTGAAAAGAAGTATAGTAGTGTATCTACATATACTTTTTAGATATAGTTTAATTTAGAGATTGAGTAGGACGGTTTCCTTTCTTATTTATTTATACAAATTATAAAAGGGAGATTAATCTAGGATATTGTTTTGCTTCATTACATGGTAGTAATCTTGATGTGCTTCATTACAAGGTAGTCAATTTTAACAAATTAAGAGAAGAATATATATTTTTTAATGTGTTATCATTATCATTAATTATTCATTTCTTAAATTATTTTTCAAAACTTCTCAAAATACTATAATTATTATGGGCACTATGGTAAAATATGCATTTCATCTATAATTTCTTAAGAGACGTGCAAAATTCATTGTGGACAAGTAAAGGTGAACAGATAGAGTACATTATATCTTTGTCAAGCTGAAAATTAAATAAGCATAGTACAGTCAAATCTCTCTATAACAATTTCGTTTGTTTCGAAATTATTTGGCTGCTATAGTGAATTGTTGTTATAGAGGGCATATATTATAACATAATATAATAATCGATTTCAAGAAAAGCTCAAATTTATAATAAATGACTACTGTATAGAGATGTTATAGAGAATCTTGATTGTAATAGATTTTATATTTTTGTTACCCTCCATTCTTGTGGAGCTTCCACATGATACATACTAATCAATCTTTAATAAAGACACCAAATAAAATATCTTTTTTCCACTTTATCATAAACACAACTTGAAGTAAAAAATGTGGGGATTCGAGAGGTGGGGTTGAGGTTATTTATTTATTATATTATTTGGAAGATAATGATATAATATGTTGCACATTTTGAAATAGCTTGATGTACTTCATAGATTATTTTAATATAATGGTGAGTTATTTGCACCAAATATTTCTGTCTTGTTCCTTATAAGGCTGCTCAAAGTTTGTCACATTCATTTAAATAAAATATATTTGTGATTTTGTTGGTTGGTGAGTGTGCTAACTTAAGTTGCTTCATTTTCTATTACAACTTGCCAACTTCTTTTACTATATATCTTAATCGAAATTGTTAGCTCTTCAAGTTGTTTATATACTTTATTATTTAAGCAGATTGTTTGGAGATTTTTATTGAAGTGGATTTACTTTTTGTAAATAACAAAGCATGTCACTTTTCGTTAATCTGAATTTAGACCTCGCTTGTTAGTTGTTACGCTTCATGATTGTCACGTATATGAATCACCTTTTGTAGTTAATGTTTAAATTTTTTTAAATCAAAAAATCATTTATTTGTAGAACTAAAATAATGATTTAAACCAAAAAGGCCAGTAGAAAAGCACATTGTAGAGACTAGCAAATGAAACGAAAAGATTATCACCGTTATAGCATTTTCCCCCTTTCTCTTTCAATTACGAAGCTTTGAAATGTTTATACAAATTAATTCAAAAAAAAATAGATGGTTCAACTACATGAATTTTCTTATTTTTCATTACTTCACCCGTTGTTCCTAGTGTCCTGTGGGACAACATTTGTACTATTGAAATGATTCGTGAGTTGAGATGTTTCGTTATAGTATTACCAGCCAAGATAATGAATTAAACAATTTTATTAAGTAAAGAAAATGTTAGAAAAAATAGAGAGAAGATAAAGATTATTGGCAATGATCTTAAACATTAAAAAAAAATCTTTAATTTTATTATATTCTTATTGATTTTTACAAATGTAGCAACTTCACTATATTTTTATCCAATTCCTCTCTAGGTTGCATGCTTTGGATACTTAGGATATGCTATATGAGCCATGTTCGCAAGAAGCAATTGTTGTAAAGAATGTGGTGGATGATGTAATATTATCAAGCCTTCTTTCTGCAGTCTTCCTAACTTTGCCAAGTAATCTACACAGTTGTTTCTTTGTCTCAAAATATGAATTAGAGTAATCCCAAGTTTGGATATGAGACTCATGCATTCTTCCATCATAGCATGATCAGGGTAGATTTCAAAGATCTTATCGATCACAGTTCACAACATTAGAGCATCGGAGAGTCGGTTTTAATAACAACCTTCTTAAACTTGTAGTTTTTTGCTAGAGTCAGACAACTAACTCTGGTGTAAGACTTGATGTCGCTTTCATGCTGAGCCGCCCCCTATCCACCTCCCTTTATCATCTCGTACAACACCTCCAAATCCTTCTAATCTTGAATTAGGCATAAAACTAATTTTGATAAATTTCTGTGGATGGTGAAAATAAGCGAAGAAAAACAATGTCGTTAGCTTACATATATATAGTGACTTCTTTAATCCTAATTCATGTAGCCACTTAGGCAAGTGAGACCGATGACTATAATCCTAATTCATGTGTGATTCTATTTAGCATTTAGGAAAAGTGAAAAAGGAACAAAATTAAAAGAAGGCTTAATCCGAATTCATGTGGGATTTTATTTAGCCATTTAGGAAAAGCGAAAAAAAAAAAAAAAAGCTAAAATAAAACTTAATCTGAATTCATATGAAGATCTATTTAGCCATTTAGGAAAGTGCAAAAATGGAAATTAAAACAAGTATTTCAGCTAATATTAGGGTTTAGGATTGTTAATAATTGGAAGAAGGAGAGTTCTTTGTTAGAACTGAAACGTTAAATATATAGATAGTGCTGGATGCAAGCATTAAAATGCAACCTAATGGTAAAAGAAACGAACTTCAACTATGAGCAGAAAAAGGTGTAGAAAATTGAGTTTTAGTGGCCTAAAATCAAATTTTAATACGTGTTTTTTTAATAGAATTTATATATTTAAATATATAGAGTCACACACATGTAAAAAAAATAGTATTTTCTTTCCCTCTTTTTTTTCTCTTTACTTGTATATATAATAATATTCTTACAAGACATAAAATCTTTAATTTCACATAATAAATTGTTATTTATATTAGTAAATGTTAATTCACATTAATAAGATGTTTACCATGTATTTACAATATATTACCTTGGATTTTATTGTTAAAAAATTTATTTAATAATATAAAGATATGATTAATTTATTTAAGGGGTCGTTTGGTACAATGGTGGGATATCCCGGGATATGGGGTGAGATGTTCCACAGGATTAGTTATCCCATCATATATATGGGATAGCTAATCCCATCATTTTAGTATAAAAGTTATCCTGGAATTAGCTAATACCTCAAACCAAATATGAGATAAAGTTAATCCCAAACTTTATCACAGGATTATTAGTCTTTCCCGTTACCAAACGACTCCTTACATTTTAGGGGTATTATCACTTTTAACCCGTAGCAGAAACTATTTACATGCCGAAAAAATGTATAATTTTTGTATATAACATACCGAATGTATATATATACAAAAATATACAAATTTTATATATATTATTATTATTATTTTTACAGCGATTATACATTGTTATTTTTCCTACTACATTCTATTCAGATAAAAGGCCAGGAAACTTGCCAAGTGGTTTTGCTGGTCCAGTTGTTTTCTTGATTGCAAAAGTTTAGAAATATGATCCTTTTAGGTCTCTCTATCAGTTATGAGCCCATTTTAGAAACACCTGCACAGAAACCCAAACGTAGGGCCTGTTTGGTTTGGACTTTGGAGTATAAGGTAGTACAATCAGAAATTTTCCGGAAGAAATTCAAAAATAGCTAGATTTACAAATGGTAATTGAAAAATAGCCACAGTTTCAAAAGTAATCGAAATTTAGCCACTTTTCATGTAAAGATAAATCTGAATGAAAACACTATTCAAAATTCGGAAAATATTCCAGCATAATATGCTGGAATTCTAATATAATATACCGGTCCAGGATAATAGGTTGGAAGTTCATACATAGGTGCTCTAATCTCCAGTATATTATGCTGGAACTTTCAGCGTGTTGAAGTTCCAGCATAATATGCTGGAAGTTCATACACAGGTGCACCAATCTCCAGCATATTATGCTGGACCGGTCCGTGTTGCAGCAAAATAGTGGCTATTTTTCAATGACTTTACAAACGGTGACTATTTTTGAATTACTAGTCCGAAAAATAACTAGCCCGTGCTATTTTTATGAAATTTTTTCCATTGGGATAATTGTTTAATAAATAGTCCTCTTTTTATTTCTCTTGCAATTTATGAACCTTTTAGACCAAGGTCTAAAGATCTTTGGAAATCTTAGAGAAATGTCCCAAATAAGTTCTAACTTACCAACATTTAGTCATTAATCATAGACTTAAACAGAACTAGTCAAGCACAGACAAAAATTATAAACCCAAATAAATAGGGATCCTTTTTCTCCAAGAATCATCCGCAAATATCTCGTTCCATATTTTTAAGCGTGATTAGCAATATTAAATGCAAACGAGAATGGAATTTTATAGATGAGGTAGCAAACAAGGTGATGAAATACTAAAAATATATATATATACAAGATTCAAAAAATCTAAGTAAAAATTAACATTTTTTAATGGTATGGTTGAAATTCTTAAAAATATATATAAACAAAGTCAATATGTAAAATTTGAGGAAGAGTGGAGGTGATTTAGACTAATTTGGTATCAAAATTCGTTGTTAACATCGAGTTCAAGAAAAATCTTCTTCGACACATGTATCACGCATGTATCTCACACAGGTATACATGAATATGTGATATACATTTGATACAAATATGTTACATATGCGATACACATATCATCTTCTACTTCAAATTTTCAATCCAAATCATCTCAAAACTTTATCAAATCATTCCAAAATTGAGATTTAACCTTCTAAAGATATATCCAATCTATTCCGACAACACCCACTAAAAAAAAGTAAAAAATTAATTTTTCTAATTACAAATAACTAATTGGTTAATGTTAGTAATATTTTATGAATTGATTAATTTTTGTACTAATTTATTTGTGGGTATAACTGGTAATTTTCCAAGATCCTTTATGAGTAAACTAAAAGTCTTATAAGAAACGTTAGACAACGGTCTAAAATTTTATAAGTTATTGCAAGCATCCGGCAACAATCTAATATTTACCTGGAAATTTGAGTAATGCATGAGTAATCGTTAGACCCGAGTCTAATTTGTCGGGAACAGTAATTCTTCAAGGTCTGGATTTGCACAACTTTTAGAAATGGAGGCAAAATGTAAATAGTGACCGAAAAAGGAGGACATTTGCATAATTCAACCTAGTTTTAAATTCAACATTAGCTATACCTTGTTTGGTTACTTTTTGAGCATCTAGAAATACTAGTCTATATCTATACTATATTAAATATATGAAGGCCTTTAGCGAAATGTCGTTCGTCTTTTTTACCTTTTAAAATAAATTTTAGATTGGACAAAATCATAATTCAAATTATTTTCCTAATATTTAGGATTTAAATATACTAAATTTTTGGTTAATAGATATTTTCTTATTTGAACTGATATAACTTTTCTAATCTGAATTAAGTAAACGGCCGTGACATGTAAAACTTTACGATCAATTAAGATTTACCTTATATATAAATTATATACTACAATATTTAGACACTAGCTTATAATAAACTTTAGCTTCAACTAAAATTATGTCCACTTCGAATTTATGTAAATTAGCTAGCGATGGACTAAATTCGATTCATGTTCAAATCTACAATGGTAAAATCGAAAGAATATCATGTATGTATTACGTGTTCTAATTACTATATATGAGATGGTTTCTAGAAGTTCTCTAATAAAGATGTTATTTTTCTAAGTTGATTTTTATTAGAGTTCTGCAACTTTTTACGGTTAATTGGACGAATATTTAGTATAGTTAAAATAAGATATTTTATGAAATAAAATAATTTGACCTATAGGAAAGTATCAATATCTAGGAATCTAAAATCAAATTAAGATTTTAAATATTTTATACAAATTATTTTTTTATATTTGAATAATATAATATTAGTGTAATTCCTTTCGTATTACCTTTGAATTATATATATGAACTATAATATATTTTTATATAATATTTAAACTACATTTCTATTCAAACATCATTTTTATTCATCATTTTTTAAATACTACACTCGATAATTTCAACAAGTAACAAAAAAATATTTGAGAATATAAAAGAAAAAGAAAGAATTTGACAGTCAGAATATCATTTAAAACATTGAATGAGCTAATATTGACAATTTGAATCAATAAAAGTAAACTACGTCATCTAATGTTGAAACAAATAACTAAATCTTGCATTTATTCCAAAAGGCAATAGCCCTCTTTACCGAATTAACCATATGGGATTATCATCCATCATTTTTAAGAACTTTTTTTTAAAATTTTTAGTTTATACATATACGTTTAATAATATTTATATAATTTTTAAAAATTAAATACTCATTAATACAGGGTACACGCGTAAAACGCGTACCCTAAAACTAGTTGCACAAGTTATATAGAATTCTATGTATTTTTTTATGTGGGATAGAATATGTGTAACGACCCGACCGCTCATTTTGCTTTCTAGAACCCCGTTCCCCTAAAAAAGGCTCCTTGTACGTGCTTTTATTATTTTATGACTTGCGAGGATGGTTAGTTCGGGATTTGGAAGGATTCGGGTTGAAATCGGAACACTTGGTTCCTTAAGGTTGACTAAAAAGGTTAAGTTTGACTTCAGTCAATATTTTGAATAAACGACCTCGGAATCGAAATTTGACGGTTCTAATATTTATATAATTTTTAAAAATTAAATACTCATTAATACAGGGTACACGCATAAAACGCGCACCCTAAAACTAGTTGCACAAGTTATGTAGAATTCTATGTATTATTTTATGTGGGATAGAATATGTGTAACGACCCGACTGGTCGTGTTGCTTTCTAGAACCCCGTTTCCCTAAAAAATAAAGGCTCCCCGTACGTTCTTTTATTGTTTTAGGACTTGCGGGGATGGTTACTTCGGGATTTAGAAGGATTCGGGTTGAAATCGGAACACTTGATTCCTTAAGGTTGGCTAAAAAGGTTAAGTTTGACTACAGTCAATATTTTGAATAAACGACCTCGGAATCGAAATTTGACGGTTCCAATAGGTTCGTAAAATGATTTCGGACTTGGGCGTATGTTCGGACTTGGACTTGGGCGTATGTTCGGATCCATCAACCCTAGTAAATTGAAGAACTTGAAGTTCATATTTTGATTCGATTTAGTTTTGGATGTGGTTCTTGGTTTTGTTGTTGTTTTACACATTTCGAGATCTCGAACAAGTCCGTATTATATTTATAAACTTGTTGGTATAGTTGGACTGGGTCTCGGGGACCCCAGATGCCATTCGGATGATGCGCGGATTGAGTCAAGACTCAAAAGGGGCAGCTGGTGCACCAATCTAGTGTGCCCCCACTTGCGAACTTTTGGCCGCAGGTGCGAGGGTTTCACCGTAGAAGCGGTTCTAGAGCGTTTGGCCATGGACCGAAGATACGAATTTTAGTGCGCACCCGCGAACGCGCAGGTGCGATGAGGAAGGGCGCAGAAGCGAACCCAACCGCAGAAGCAACACACTTGCCGCAGAAGCGGGATCCCGTCCGCAGAAATGGCCCTCGCTGGGCTTGAAGACCTCCGCCAAAGCGGACCACGCACCGCAGGTGCGGTACCGCACATGCGGCCAAGGCATCGTAGGTGCGATAATCGCTAGGGGCAGAATCCTCATTTAATGACGGGACTTAGGCATATTAGCTCACTTATTTTATTTGTTTGGGCGATTCTTGGAGCTCTTAGAGAGGGGATTTCACCTAGCAATTTGAGGTAAGTAATTTCTACACAACGTGAATTAAAAATACATAGTTTATGAGTAGATTATAATATGTAAATTAGTAAAAATTATGGATTTAGGTAAAAACCTAGATATTTGATAAAAATGAGATTTAACCACGAATTTTGTTATGAAATTTAGTGAAAATAATATATTTGAGTTCATGAGGCTATGGGTAACAACTTTCTTCAATTATTTTCGAAAATTCGAGCACGTAGGCCCGTGGTGAATTTTAGGAATCCTACATTTGGGGTTGGGGTAATCACTTTAATAGTTATAATTTGAACTTTTGAACATGTATTGATCATTTTATATAACATTTGACTAGTTTCGTATCGTTTGGCGCCGAATTGAAGGTTTGAGTACAATCTTGGACTGGAAAGTAGGCTTTGAGACGAGGTAAGTCTCTTTTCTAACCTTGTAAGAGGGAATTAATCCCATATGTGAATTGATTAATATGTACTCCTATTTATAGGGACTATGTACGCACGAGGTGACGAGAGTCCGTACGTAGTTACTGATTTTACTATTGTCCGGGTAGTCTAGGAGCCATACCATGCTATATTTATGATGTTTGCACCCTACTTGTTTGCTTAATTGCTTAAATCAGGTTGGAACTTGATAAGGGAATGGTAAGAGGCTAAATTTCACTTACTTAAATTCTTGAACGGGCTACTCGACTGTTATTGAGGATTGGTGTTTCTTTAAATAATTGCCTCTTAATAAATAGTGAATTGACTGTTATAAAGTATTTTCTCTTTCTTGGAGCGGGCTGAACGCCTCGGTAGCACATAGATGCATCTATGATAAATTTTTAGAATCAATTATAATTGACATTGTTTTGTTGACTTGAGATATAAATTGTTAAATGATGGAAATTGAACTTGGGACATATTATTAGCGAAGGGATTGTTTACTATTCCTCTTATTGAGTTTTAAATAAATATATATTTTCGTAATCCATTCTTAGTTATTGTCTTGACATTTTATTGTTAACCCATAGTAAGTGTCAAAGTCGACCCCCCGTCACTACTTCTTCGAGGTTAGACTGGATATTTACTGGGTACATGTTGTTTATGCACTCACACTAAACTTCTGCACTTAATGTGCAAGACCTGAGGCAGATGTATCTGGATATCAGTCTGGTGCGCACACTTGATCGCTTCTACGAGACTACACGGTGAGCTGCCTTCCAAGCCGTTTCAAAGCAGCCAAAGTCTTTTCTTTTGCTTGTATTTTCTGTCTACTTCATTTTAGACGGTAGCGTAGAACTCTTTTTTATACCCTACTAGTTGCTCGTACACTTGTGATACCAGGTCTTTGTGGTTTAAGCTAGTAGACACGTGATGATTTTTGGGTTATCTTATTTATCTCATTGCTTTAAAAATCTTGACATCTCATTTTTATTAAATGCTTACTTCTTAACTATGCACAAAACTATAAATCAACTATTTCAAATCTTTAAAAGAACGGATCACATAGTTAGTTCACTATCGGCTTGCCTAGCAATAACGTTGGCCGCCATCACAACCCGTAGGAGAAATTGGGTCATGACAACATAGTATTAGAGCTCTAGGTTCACGTAGGTCTCAGAAGTTATGAGCAGGCCTAATAGAGTCTTGTAGATCGGTGCGGAGACGTCCGTACTTATCTTCGAGGGGCTATAGGGCGTTAGAAAACTACTCTTTCTTCATCTTCTATCATGCAATTGATGTTATACTAAGTGTCTTTCTCTTATTCTCTCACAGATGGTGAGAACGCACACGACGGATGTTCCAGAACCGGGAGAAGCTACTCCTCCTATTGCTAGAGGCTGAAGCTGAGGCCGGGAAAGGGCTTCAGCCCAAGGTAGGGGACGAGGACGTACCTGAGTTTCCCCAGCTATACCACCGGCGAATCCAGTAGAGGATCCCCCTATTGAGGAGCAAGGTGATGTGCCTGCAGCAGAGCTAACCCCGGTAGATTTCATATCATCACCGAGATTTTAGGAGGTTATGGGTCATATGCTGCGTTTCATGGATACTATGACCCATGTTGGTTTATTTCCAGCGGACCCAGCCACATCTCAAGCGAGAGGGGGAGCACAGACCCCTACTTCTCAGGCTCCGGGACATGCATCTGCTATATATCAGACCCCGGGTGCACTACCTGTGGGCTAAGCCCAGCCAGATGTAACAGCTGGACCCGAGCCTGGACCAGCTGCGGTCTGCGAGCCACAGAAGTTATTGGATAGATGGACCAGGCTTCACCCTCCTATGTTCGGAGGTGAGCGACATGAGGACCCCCAGGATTTCATTGATAGGTACAGGGACAGACAGCACAACATGAGTATATCAGAGTCCCACGGGGTGGATTTCACTACTTTCCAGTTGGAGGGCAGGGCCCGTAGGTGGTGGCAGTCTCATCTTCTCGGCAGACTAGTAGGTTCTCCTCCTATGACTTGGGATCAGTTTACACGCCTTTTCTTGGACAAGTATAGTCCACCCTTCTAGAGGGAAGAGTTGCGATTTCAGTTTGAGCAACTCCAACAGGGTCAGAAGTCAGTAACCGATTATGAGGCGAGGTTCTCTGAGTTGTCTCGCCATGCCCTTATGATACTTCCCATTTATGCGGAGAGAGTGCGGAGGTTTGTTGCGGGGCTGCACTCAGGTATTTAGGTCACTATGGCCCGGGAGGTCGAGATAAGGACTTCTTATCAGTTTGTAGTAGAGAGGTAGAGAGCAGATGCAGCGGGACAAGCGAGTTCATTATTCTGGAGAGTTCAGATGTGCCCCAGTTGGGGGCAGAGGTCAGTTCATGAGGGGCCAACTCAGCAGGCCCACATATCCAGCATTGCCGCCTCCTCGGGGTGTTCTAGTGCGACCCTATTTCAGTGCCATGCCAGGGAGTTGTTACCGCCCACCAGCTAGGGTTCTTCCAGTGGGTATTCAGGCCATCAGGGTCAAACTTCAGGTTAGTAGCCCTTCATACCGAGAGGTTGTTTCAAGTGCTGGGATTTCAACCACGTGTGGAGGTTCTGCCTCAAGCTTCAGGGCAAGGTAGTGCAATAGGGTTCTTAGCCTATGATTACGACACCAACCGTTAGATACGGAGGGCAGACGGGTAGGGGTCATCCAAGAGGTGGAGTCCAGGTAGGGGGAGGTCAACCATCTATGATTCAGTGAGACGGAGGCTAGCCAGTCGGTGCTCCAGCTAGATTCTATGCTTTCCCGGCCAGACCAGATGCAGTGGCCTCAGATGCGGTGATCACAGGTACTAATTCTGTCTGCGGTAGGGACGCTTCGGTATTATTCGATCCAGGGTCTACCTATTCATATGTGTCATCTCTGTTTGCTCATTTCCTGGATATTACTCGTGAGTCTTTGGGCACTCATGTTTATGTGTCCACTCGTGTAGGCGATTCTGCTGTTGTGTATCAGATATATCGGTCTTGTATGGTCACATTCTATGGTTATGAGACTAGAGCGGATCTCATGTTGCTCGATATGACCGACTTTGAGGTTATCCTAGGCATGTACTGGCTATCCCCATATCACGCCATCCTTGATTGCCATGCTAAGACTGTTACCTTGGAGATGCCTGAGTTTCCTAGATTGGAGTGGAAGAGTTCGTGTGTCAGCACACCTAGTCAGATCATCTCTTTTATGGAGGCTCAACACATGGTCAAGAAGGGTTATTTGGCTTATTTAGCTTATGTTAGGGATACTACCGCAATGTCTCCAGCGATTGAATTAGTGCCAGTAGTCTGGGAGTTCTCCGGTGTGTTTCCTTATGATCTTCCATGCATGCCACCAGATCGTGATATCGATTTCTACATTGATTTGGCTCCAGGTACCCAGCATATATCTATCCCATCGTACTGTATGGCTCCAAAAGAGTTGAAGGAGTTGAAGGAGCAGCTTGAGGAGTTTTTAGCAAAGGGGTTTGTCAGGCCGAGTGTATCGCCTTGGGGTGCACTATTGCTGTTTGTGAAGAAGAAAGATGGGACTATGCGGATGTGCATTGATTACCGCCAGTTGTATAAAGTCATCATTAAGAACAAGTACCTGTTGCCGTGTATTGATGATTTTTTTCACCAGTTGCAGGGTGCTAGAGTGTTTTCTAAGATCGACTTGAGATCAGGGTACCATCACTTGAAGATTCGGGACTCAGATGTTCCGAAGACTGCTTTTCGTACTAGATATGGTCATTATGAGTCTCTAGTGATGTCATTCGGTTTGACTAACTCCGCAACGTCATTTATGGATTTGATGAACAGGGTGTTCCGACCATATATTGATTCATTCGTCATTGTCTTTATTGATGACATTTTGATCTACTCGCGCATCATGGAGGAGAACGAGCAACATTTGAGGGTGGTGCTTGAGACCTTGCGGGAACAGAAGCTATATGCTAAGTTCTCCAAGTGTGAGTTTTGGTTAGATTTTATAGCATTCTTGGGGCATGTTGTATCAAGCGAGGGTATTAAGGTAGATCCCAAGAAGACTGAGGCAATTCAGAGTTGGCCTCGTCTTACTACGACAACTGAGATTAGGAGTTTCTTGGGGTTAGCAGGTTATTATCGCCGGTTTGTGGAAGGCTTCTCATCCGTTGCAACATCTTTGACTAGATTGACCCAGAAGGGTGCTCCGTTCCGATGGTCTGATTATTGCGAAGTGAGCTTGTAGAAGCTCAAGACAACTTTGACCATAACACAAGTTCTAGTATTGACTTCCAGTTCGGGGATGTTGATCACGCCCAACTATGCCTTGTAAAAAGGACTAACCAGTCGCTACAAATATAATCTGATTCAAGTCCAGAGTCGAATCCCACATGGAACTAACCTATTTACTACAATTTTTAACAAGGCTAATGATAAGCTCAAACAATTTCCGGATGCAAGAATTTTAATAGAGTATAAGTGGAATTTTTTTATCTAATGAAAAATGACAACAAAATTTGCAATAATCAAGAATAAGTTTGAATCCAAAGGTAAAAGGATCTAGGGTTATTTTTTTCCCCAATTGCTGGACTAATTCCTGACACGTTAGCTATAATCTCGCTGTAATACTCTATGAGAATTATGAGTTTCGGGCTACCGTAATTATCTCTCGATCAATTACGATAATTTACTAGAAGAATTCTCTCGAACTACTCTAGTTAATAATTTATGCAACTCAAAATTATCCCACCAAAGCTTTGTTATCTCTAACCCCGCTTTTAACTTCAAGTAATTACTCTCTTAACTTACCCGAAAGTGGTGTTGTTCAACAACAATCTAACCAAGTGTTATTTCTCAAGCAACACAAGGTAACTAGACATGATTAATCAAGGGCTGTTTCAATTAATCACAACACAACACATAGTTGAATAATCATAGAATAAGAACGGCTCAATTATATTTAAACATAGTCAAAACTTCATCCAACAATTGGTTCCATCAACCCTAGATGATGGGTTTAGCTACTCATACTAATGGATAAAAAGTCACTATAATAATTCATAATCAACCATGGAAGTAAGAAGAAGAAGACGAAAACTCTTAGGAAGTTCTCTGTCTTCTCTCCTTTGTTCTTGCCTCCAAAAACTCATAAAAACAGCTCCCCTTCTCTTCTGGGCGAATTAGGCTTCATATAGGTTTAGGTTAGTCGCCTTGGAAATTACACAATTGCTCCTGAGTTATTGGCCACCGTCCGCCCGTCCGCAGCCGCGGATCCGGCCGCGGATTTCTGCCAGTGTTCTGCCTCCAGTGCGCAGTCCAATTCGCGGTCAACTCTGCGGCCGCGCACTTGGAGGGAACCTCCCCGTTTGCTTTTCTCGCTCCTTTTCGACCGGGCTAACCTTCGATTGGCCTTCCACACTCTATATTGACTCCAAAACACTCTTTAGCTTCCTACTAGCTCGGAGTGGCCCCTGCAAAGCACAAAATTCTTAATTAGAGCATTTTTTTTAATCTTTTAGCATTCAAATATCAATAAAGTGAGTGTAAATTAGAGTATAAATAGTGTCTAAATTGCATAAATATAGCCTACTATCAACACCCCACAGTTAAACCATTGCTCGTCCACGAGCAATCAAACCACACTCTACATAGGCCTAACTTCACTGAGCGACTTCCCTAACTCGTCACACCAAGAATATTTCACATAGTTTGAGTATACATTAGTGTAACATCTACACCTCAAGAGTAGACTCCCGCGAGCCACGCAATATTCCTAACCAGCTTACTTACTTTATTCAGAGGTCTAGACTTACCTCTCTTTCGTGAATCAAGTGTCTGCTCACTACAAAATAGACTCATTCCACAATTAATAAAATTCACGCACACTGACGAACTTCAAAATAAACAGAATTCACTCACCCTCAGAAATGATATTCTTGTGCCACAAATAAACGCTCCATAGGCTTGCCCATAGTGTACTACTCTACTAATTGAGCGTGTTCAGTCTAGGATCAAGTAGGACTTTATTTGGCTGTAATGTAGGCTGCAGGCCGGGTAGGATATATTTGGATATAATTGTGACTACACCTCCCCAAGCACTTTAATACATATATTTTATAATCAAGCCCACACAAAAGTTATACCACGTAAATTACCCCGCACTTCTTTGAGCACAATCACCTTAAAAGCCACCAGAGAATATTACTAATCAACATGATACACTATTAACACATGCTATATTTTTTTCCAACAAGGTGCACCTTTCTCCTGATTTCTCTAGTTCCACTCAAAAGCCCCACTAACTACCCCACTCTTTATCCTTTATAGATTCATAGTAATTCAAGTGCTTACAAGAGGTAAAAGGTTCATAAGGATGGTCAATTCAAACAAGGGATAAGGCTTGTAATGTGGTTGCCAAGGAAATAGAATTACAGGCTCAACGAGGTTAACTACGATACATAACAAATAGGTGGGTGGAATATGTATACATATGGTTCAACAAAGAAATGCCTATATCACTTTCCTCACTAAACAAGACTACTATTTCGCTTTGCAGACACATAGGGCAAGTTCTAGGCATCAAATGTCGTGCACAGAACATAACAAGCCTCACACACACATGGCACATAACTCACTCCAGATCAGATCATCAAACACTTAGATCAGAGTACTTAAGCCAAATTAAGAATATACAGTTTAAGGCATTCTTACAAGAGTCAACAAATGAGCCTAAGCGTCACACTAAGTACTCGCTATATTCAAGGCATTACGAAGTTAAGAGATCCTATTCTAATCCTGCCCATAGCCCATAAGTTCCTAACTAAAAAATAAAAACTAACTACACTCGTTTCAAATGAAACCCTTGGAAAAGAATCGTCATTTAAAGAAAAACCAATGGAGAATTGATACACTACTACAATAGAAAATCCACGTTCATTGCACCATCTTTTACTTTTAATATTTTTTTTTCTTTTGACTTTAGTCCCTCAAGAAACCTGTCGAATGATATCCATCGTCGGGACAAGTCGAAAATGATTTATGTAAATAAACTACAAAACTATTCTACATACAACATACAACAAAGTATCCCCCACCCCACAGTTAAAAAGATGGCATGTCCCCATGACATACAAAATAAAGTAATGCGAAGTAAAGGAACTTCCCTGGTGGATCAGTCTTGATCGGAGATAGTGCCAGGGTCGAGATGACATGCCCTACCCAGCGCACGCAAACAGCCCATGATTTTCTTCTCTGACTTCGCATTTTGTATGGCCAAGGCATCAACTCTAGTCCCCAATTCCGTGACGGAAGTGTGCAGCCCTGCCATATCCTGTTCTAAGGCTGTCATCCGTGTACTCCGTCTGACCTGGGATGGTCATTCAGCCGTTGCAACTTGTTCCTGTGGGGGTGAGGTAGGTTCAACCTCCTCCTGCCCTTCATCGCCCTCCTCCAGCGCATCAGAATCGTCACTATGAGTTTCCCAGGTGCCACCGGGTCTTTCCCGATGGTCACTTTGTCTGCCTAGAACTTTGCATCTTTCTTCACCATGCCATCCACATTTGGGTTCTCAAGAACCCTTGTTGCCCAACACAATCTACTAACGAGAGAGGGGGAAAAGAACCCATACCTCTTCTGTAGTGAACGGACGAACATCTCAGACTGAATAACCTGGGCCACATCAAAATCATGGCCATTCATGAAGCACCATATCAAGGCAACCCTCGGACCATTTACCTCCGTGGTGTTGTGGGACGGTAGCAAGTGACTGTTGATGATGTACAACCAGCACATTTCTTCAAAAGTGAGTGAGGCAGAGTGTAGCTTCGATCCCGACACAAGCCACACTACCTCTTTGTCTGGTGCACAGATAGTTCTGAAAAACCTGTTCCATGTGATGGTTTCTCGCTTGTAAGTATCATAGAAATCCTCCTCCAGGCAATCGATACACTCTCCTGATGGCTTCTATCAAGGCATCCACCCTCGTGTGTAGCACAGTGCATTTTCTATCCTCATGTTCGGGGCAGTTGGCATAGAACTCTCAGACAAGCATCAAGTTACCCTCCTCTGGCTCTACGAAAAATCTATCCAACATGTGCCTGATCAACTCCCGATATATATTAGGGCACTCATCTTAGAAGGACGCCCTATCAATAACCCTTTCCGGTACTGGTTTTTTAGTGGCCTTCAAACTGAAACGATCTTGGGAAGCTCTAGAGACAAACCTAGTACGATCAAACTGAGCTGCATTGGCCGGTGCTCGTGCCCGGGATGAACTTGCATGACCACTTGACGAGGCTCTGGTGGTGCGTCTCTTCTTTGAAGGTGTTATGGTACCTACACAACAAACACTACTATTAGTAATCGGCGGAATATGGGAATCAATGACGGTTACTCAGACTTCACTCGCACAATTTGTCACAATTTACATTCAAACTTATTGTGGTAATTCAACAAATAGTTCAGGTGCATATACACCCCAAGTTACCCAAATCCCCAATTAAACTTTCATTCCTTACAAACTTAACAATGTCTTCCCCCAATTTAACCAAATATATTAGCCTCGCATGCCACATATATACTACAATCTTAAACCAAGACAAGAGTACCCATGATTCTACTATCCTACACATACAATAGCGAAAGAAAAGAATGGGAAAAATAAAAAATTGAAAACAAAAATAAATACTAAGAAAGAGGAATAGAATCATGTTACTTACTTGGAGATCTTGGGAGGAACGAGGATTGGGGATTGGTTGAGTGGAGAAGAGGAGGAAGGAGAAGAAGCTTAATGACGAGAGATATTTTTTAGGGAGAGGGAGAGGGGGCGTGTGTTTTAGGGGAAGGGGGAAGGTTTTTTTTAGATTTTGTTAAGGGGGAGAGAAAAAAGAAGTGGGGGAGTGGGCGGTTAGGGGGGGATGTTAAGTAAAAAAAAACTACTTAACAGGAAAGAAAAGAAAATAAGAGCAAATATATATATATATATATATATATATATATATATATAACAAATTTTGAACCTGGTACCGCCTAATCTGCGGTCTACTCCGCGGTCTGATCCCCGGCTGCGGATAAGGAATAGTGAGGGGGACAAAATTCGCGCCCCATTCCGCGTTCAAGTCCATGAGCGAGGCCGAGGAGGCAGTGGTCTGTGCAAAATCTGCGGCCGCGGATATCGATCTCCATCAATTTTTTGTCTTTTTCGCACTTTTACCTATCTCCGGGTTAATTTCGTCCCCCGAATCCTTCTGATGCGCATACTTTTATCCCTGCACATTAGTAGATCGGTCAATGCCATTCAAAATAAATTACAAATATAATAGTAAAGAAAAATAATGGGTTGCCTCCCAAAAAACGCATGAGTTAACGTAGCGGCACAACGATTTACAACAAACCATGGGTTGCCTCCTAGGAAGTGCCTGATTTAATGTCGCGGCACGATGCATGCTTTCATTATTACTCTTCGCTCGCGTATTAGGGCTCTTCCAAAGAGATCACCACTATATCCCCCTTTTCTTCGACCATTCCAAGGTAATGTTTAAACCTTTGCCCATTTACTGTGAATTTATTTGTCCCATCTTCGGATTCAATTTCTACAGCTCCACTTGAGAACACTTGCACCACTCTGAAGGGTCCTGACCATCGGTACTTCAACTTACCTAGAAACAATCTCAATCTCGAGTTGTATAATAACACTAGATCTCCGACTTTGAAGTTCCGATCTAGAATGTACTTACCATGCATCATTTTTATCCTTTCTTTGTACAATCTTGCATTCTCAAATGCATGGAACCTGAATTCCCCGAGTTGATGTAACTTAGTGACTCTGTTGGTGCATACGGTCTCCATATCTAAATTCAACTTCCGCAGTTCCCAAAGGGCTTTAGGTTCTAGCTCTACCGGAAGATGGCATGCTTTTCCAAATACCAACTTGTATGGTGACATACCAATTGGATTTTTAAATGTTGTGCGGTACGCCCATAATTCATCATCCAGCTTCTTTGCCTAATCCGTCCTTGTCGCATTCATTGTCTTGGTGAGGACACTTTTGATTTCCACATTAGACACTTCAACTTGCCCGCTCGTCTGTGGGTGGTAAGGCGTGGCTATCTTATGGCGAACTCCATACTTTTCCAACAGCCGTGCGAACACTCTATTGCAAAAATGGGTTCCACCATCACTGATTATAGCTCTCAGGGTGCCAAAACATGTGAAGATGTTTTTTTTAGGAAACATGTCACCCCTTTTGCATCATTGGTTGGGAGAGCCACTGCTTCGACCCATTTGGAGACATAGTCAATTGCTACCAATATATATTTGTTACCATACGAGCTGACGAAAGGCCCCATAAAGTCAATCCCCCATATGTCAAAAACCTCCACCTCTTGAATTGTGGTCATCGGCATCTCGTGACGTCGAGATATGTTGCCTGTCCTTTGGCACTCATCGCAACTTTTTACCCAAGCATGGGCATCTTTGAACAGAGTTGGCCAATACAACCCCATTTCTAATACTTTTGCTGCTGTCCGGATTCCTCCAAAGTGTCCACCATATGGTGAAGCATGGCAAGTCTGCAAAATAGAAGGTTGATCTTTCTCGGGGATACACCTCTGGATCATGTTATCTACACATATTCTAAAATGTAGAGGTTCATCCCAACAATAAGATCGACAATCGCGAAAGAACTTTTTCTTTTGAATTGAAGAGAGTTCATAAGGTACAATACCGCTTGCTAAATAGTTAGCAATATCAGCATACTATGGCGTCTCGTCCATTGTCATATCGAGTAACTGTTCATCCGGGAATGTCTCTATTATATCTTCAACCTCCATCTTCTTTTCAGCTCCTTCCAACCTTGAGAGGTGGTCTGCCACTTGATTGTCCGTTCCTTTCCTATCACGGATTTCCAGATCGAATTTTTGTGGCAAAAGAACCCATCGGATTAAGCGTGGCTTTGACTCCTTCTTTGCTATCAAGTACCTAATTGCTGCATGGTTAGTATAAACAATAACTTTTGAACCAATTAAGTACGACCTGAATTTGTCGAAAGCAAACACTACAGCCAATATTTTATTTTCCGTTATGGTGTAATTGAGTTGTGCACCGCTGAGCGTCCTGCTTGCATAGTAAAATGGGTGCATCATCTTATCTTTTCGCTGCCCCAAGACTGCTCCTATAGCATAATCACTGGCGTCGCACATCAGCACGAACGATTGCTCCCAGTTGGGTGCAACAATGATGGGTGCAGTTACCAGTTTCTTCTTCAGCTCCTCAAATGCCAACCTGCAATCATTAGAAAACACAAAGGGTTTATCCTTTTCAAGAAGTTTACATAAAGGGTTAGCAATCTTGGAAAAAGCTTTCATGAATCACCTGTAGAACCCGGCGTGCCCAAGGAAACTTTTCACTGCCTTGACCAAAGTGGGCAGCGAAAATTTCTCAATTACATCAACCTTAGTATGGTCAATCTCAATTCCCTTACTGGACACTCGATGCCCCAAAACTATTCCTTCTCGTACCATAAATTGATACTTTTCCCAATTCAGCACCAAATTTGTCTCCACGTATCTTTTGAGCACTCTTCTTAAATTGTGAAGACAATCTTCAAATGAATCCCCCACCACGGAGAAATCATCCATAAACACCTCCATAATGTCTTCAACCATATCAGTAAAAATGGCTAATATGCACCGCTGGAATGTGGCTGACGCATTGCAAAGTCCAAAAGGCATTCTCCGAAAGGCAAAGATGTTATACGGACAAGTGAAGGATTTTTTATCTTTGCCTTTAGGGGCTATTGAGATCTGGTTGTACCCCGAATATCCATCCAAGAAACAGAAGTGAGACCACCCAACTAACCTATCCAACATTTGGTCAATGAAAGGCAAGGGGAAATGGGCCTTTCAGGTGGTTGTGTTCAATTTCCGATAGTCCATGTAAATCCGCCACCCCGTGACTGTACGAGTCACGATCAACTCGTTATTTTCATTTTGTACGATCGACATTCCTCCTTTTTTAGGCACACACTAAACAGGACTGACCCAGTTGCTATCAGAGATGGGGAAGATGATACCCGCATCCAGCCACTTGATCACTTCCTTCTTCACCACCTCTTTTATATTCGGGTTCAGCTGTCGTTGATGCTCTCTAGAAGATTTGTTCCCCTCTTCCAAGAGAATCTTGTGCATACAAAAGGTGGGGTTGATACCTTTTATGTCTGTTATGGTCCAACCAATGGCAGTCTTACATTCTTGTAACACCTACAATAGTTGCTCTACCCACACAACTAGCAAACCAGATGATATAATAATAGGCAAAGTAGAACTAAGCCCTAAGAAAGCGTACCTGAGGTGAGTTGGAAGCGGTTTCAGGTCCAACTGTGGTGGCTCCTCTATTGATGATTTTGCAGGCGGTGTTGCTCTTTCTTCTAGGCGTAGGGGCTTGAACTGAGGTTCCCTTTTCTAGAACCTTTGACCCTCGAGAGCCATGACCCACTCCGCCAGCCCTTCACCATACATCTCTCCCAAATTCATCAAACATGCTTCTAGCGGATCCCTGACATTAAGGGTCTCATCCTCCTCTTGGAGTATCACATCCACGGCCTCCACTAGCGAGCAATATGCAAATTCTCCGGGTCTCCTCATGGATTGTTGAACGTTGAATATTATTTCTTCATTGTTCAACCTCATTTTCAACTCTCCAGTCTCACAATCAATCAATGCTCTCCTAGTGGCTAAGAACGGCCTTCCCATAATGATGGGTATCTCTTCATCCACTTGACAGTCAAGAATAACGAAGTCTACAAGGAATACAAACTTTTCCTGTCGGTGTTTTGACTGCGTGATCAGCCAGTTGCAACAACATTAAGGTCGGTCTAGCTCTGCCAATGCCTAGTTTTGTATAGATTTCCAAGGGCATCAAGTTTATACTGGCCCCCAAGTCACACAATGCTTTAGCAAAAACATAACTCTCAATGGTGCATGGGATAATGAAACTACCTGGATCAGACATTTTTTGAGCCATAGGTCTTCTCACTACCGTGCTGCAGGTCTGCGTCAGAGTTATAGTGGACAGGTCCTGGAAGTCAAATTTTTACGACATCAGATCCTTCATCATTTTTGCATACCTTGGCATTTCCCTTAAAGCATCCATCAGTGGAATATTCAATTGAATTTGTCAAAGCATTTCCATGAATTTCCTGTATTAATCATCTTTCTTTTCCTTTGCCAATCTCTGAGAGAATGGTGCAGGAGTCAACCTCTGTCCACTGTTTGGTGTCTTTTCTTTATTGGAAGCTTTTTCTACCACCTGTTCTGAGAGTTGTTCACTTTCCTTATCCTTACCCTTGTCAACATGTGCTTGTTCAATTACAACCTCGGTGAGCTCTACTGACTCATCTTCCTCTAATGTAACTGGAGTAGTTGGCGTAGTCTCTCTCCTAGATTGAGCAACTTCTTGCTCTCTGTCTAAATCTCTTCCATTCTTGAGACTCACTGCCATTAGCTACTTTAGGTTCTATTCCTTTGGGTTAATATTTGTATCTACAGGCAATGTTCATTGTGGGCGATTGTTCAAGTCCATAAACAATAGTCCCAATTGAGTTTCAATGCCTTTGATTGCCAAATCATGTGCTGCTAACTTTTCTTGCATCTTACTATTTGTCCCAATTAGTTGTTGCAGAATGCCCCTGATTTCTGTCATATTGTTGTCCTGCTGTTGATGAGATGGTTGGTAGGCCAACTGTTATTGGTGCTGCTGATTATAGCCATGTTGCCTTTGATAAGGCACGACTTGGCCTTGTGGTCGTGCGCTTCCTGGATTGGGGTTGTGTTGTTGCTGGTTTGGTCTATACTGTTGGTTTGGTACTGGTCCCCATTACTGCCCACCTTGCCTCTGACCTCTTAAATTGTTGACATAATTCATGTCCTCTCTGAAGCCCTGGTTGTCAATTTTTCCACTCCACGAGCACACATATGACTAATTTATGCAGGGAGTGCACAAGCCTCCATTTGTTGTATCAACAATGTGCACTTGCTTTGTACCCATCTCATCAATTTTCTTTGTTAGCAAGCTCATATGGGTCATGAGAGTGGCTATGTTCTCTGCATTGGAATTGTTTGGGTCAAGAGCAAAATAATTCACTATTGGTGTAAGTGTCGTACCTCTAGTCATCCAGCCTAAATTTTGAGCCATCTTGTCGAGAAGAATCTTGCACTCTGTGAAAGTTTTGCTAAAAAATGCACCCCCAGCTGAAGCATCTACATTGGCCTTCAAACTGTCTGCCAAACCCATGTAGAATCTCTGTCCCAGCATCTGATCTGGAATGCCATGGTGTGGATACTTCACTAGCATACCCTAAACCTCTCCCAGGTTTCTTGCAAGGTCTCAGTTGGTTTCTGCCTGAACTGCAATATCTCATCAATTTGCCTTGCAGTCTTGTTGGGAGGATAAAACTTGTTTAAGATCCGCTTGACTAATTCTTCCCAAGTAGCAATGGAGTTTATTGGGAGCGAATTCAGCCAATTTAAGCCTATTCGGTCACTCAGAATAAGAACAGTAATAGCTTAATTTCTTTAAGAGTCACATTCGGCTGTCTTTGAGTCACACAAATTGATAGGAAGTTCTTTAGATGTTGTTGTGGGTCTTCGATGTATGACCCAGAGAACAGTCCCTTATTCTACAACAGGTGCAGCATGTTGTTGGTAATCTGGAATGTCTCCGCTTGTATCTGAGGAACAACAATGGCAGTGGCCAAGTTATCAACAATCGGTTGTCCCCAATCATAAAGAGCATCTTCTAGCACAAGATGTGCCACCACTGTTTGTTCTTCTTGTTGGCCCGATTATATGCCCTGAATGCTTTCTCGGGGTCTGAGAGTCCTTCAAAAAGTTCACCAGTCCTCAAAGAGCTTCTAGGCATACACCTGAGTCACAAAAGAGTTCAAACGTGAAAATTTCAATGAAAAAGTTTTAACACCGTAGGAAATTAATCAAAACTAAGAATCCTAGCAATTCTTCTAAGTTGTAATAAATAACATCGTTAGTTCCCCAGCAACGGCGCCAGAATTTGATAACGCCCAACTATGCCTTGTTAAAAGGATTAACCGGTGGCTGTAAATATAATCCGGTTCAAGTTCGGAGTCAAATTCCACAGGGAATTAACCTATTTACTACAACTTTTAACAATACTAATGATAAGCTCAAACAATTTCCGGATGCAAGATTTTTAATAGAGTATAAGTGGAATTTATTTATCTAATAAAAATAACAACAAAATTAGCAATAATCAAGAATAAAGTTGAATTCAAAGGTAAAAGGATCTAGGGCTATTGATTTCCCCAATTGCCGGACTAATTCCTGACACGTTAGCTATAATCTCACCGTAATACTCTATGAGGATTATGAGTTTTGGGCTACCGTAATTATCTCTTGATTAATTACGATATTTTACTAGAAGCATTCTCTCGAACTACTCTAGTTAACAATTTATGCAACTTAGAATTATCTCACCAAATCTTCGTTATCTCTAACCCCGCTTTTAAATTCAAGTAATTAATCTTTTAACTTACCCAAAAGTGGTGTTGTTCAACAACAATCTAACAAAGTATTTTTTCTCAAGCAACACAAGGTAACAAGACACGATTAATCAAGGGCTCTTTTAATTAATCACAACACAACACATAGTTGAATAATCATAGAATAAGAACGACTCAATTATATTTAAACATAGTCAAAACTTCATCCAACAATTGGTTCCATCAACCCTAGATGATGGGTTTAGCTATTCATACTAATGGATAAAAAGTCACTATAACATATCATAATCAACAATGGAAGTAAGAAGAAGATGATGAAAACTCTTAGGAAATTCTCCGTCTTCTCTCCTTTGTTCTTGCCTCCAAAAACTCCTAAAAATAGCTCCCCTTCTCTTCTGGGTGAATTAGGCTTCATATAGGTTTAGGTTAGTCTCTTTGGAAATTACATAATTTTCCCTTAGTTGTTGGCCTCCGTCCGCCCGTCCGCGACTGTGGATTCGATCGCGGATCCGGCCGCGGATTTCAGCCAGTGTTCTGCCTCCAGTGCGCGGTCCAATTCACAGTTAACTCTGTGGTCGCGCACCTGGAGGGGACCTCCCCGCTTGCTTTTCTCGCTCCTTTTAGACCGGGCTAACCTTCGATTGGCCTTCCACACTCCATATTGACTCCAAAACACTCTTTATCTTCTTCCTAGCTCGGAGTGGCCCCTGCAAAGCACAAAATTCTTAATTAGAGCATTTTGTTATCTTTTAGCATTCAAATATCAATAAAGTGGTGCTAAATTAGAGTATACATAGTGTCTAAATTGCATAAATATAGCCTACTATCATATGTATATTGTGTATTGCGATGCTTCACGCATTGGTTTGGGTTGTGTATTGATGCAGGAGAGGCGAGTCATTGCATCTGCTTCACTTCAGCTGAAGCCCCTTGAGAGGAATTATCATGTACACGATTTGGAGTTGGACGCGATTGTTCATGCTCTTAAGATCTTGAGGCATTACCTTTATGGGGTGTCCTGAGAGGTTTACACTGATCATCATAGCTTGTAGCATTTGTTCAAGCAAATGGATCTTAATTTGAGGCAGCGCAGATGGCTTGAGTTACTGAAGGATTATGACATCACCATTCTTTAACATCCGGGCAAGGCGAATGTAGTCGTGGATGCCTTGAGCAGAAAGGCAGAGTGTCTGGGTAGCTTGACATTCATTTTAGCAGAGGATCGACCACTAGCCTTCGACATTCAGTCCTTGGATAACAAACTTGTGAGGTTGGATATTAAAGAGCCCAGCCAAGTTCTTGCATATGTTATTGCCCAGTCTTCACTGTTGGAGCAGATCAAGACTCGACAGTTTGATGATCTGCACTTGTTGGCCCTCAGAGAGATGGTACTACAGGGTAGTGCCAAGGAGGTTACTATCGGCGAGGATGGTGTTCTGCGACTCCGGGGTCATCTATTTGTTCCTAATGTCGATGACTTGAGGGAGAGGATTCTAGAGGAAGCACACAGTTCTCGGTATTCCATTCATCCAGGTGCTACGAAGATGTATTGTGACATGAGGCAACACTATTGGTGGTGGTGGATGAAGAAAGATGTAGTCGAGTATTAAGCTAGATGCCTAAATTGCCAGCAGGTTAAGTATGAGCACCAGAGGCCAGGTGGCCTACTCCAGCAGATGACCATACCGAATGGAAATGGGAGCACATTACTATGGACTTCGTAGTTGGGTTGCCGCGGACCTTGCAGAAGTTTGATGCAGTTTGGGTCATTGTCGACAGATTGACCAAGTCGGCACACTTCATTCCAGTGGTGACTACGTACACTTCATAGAGGTTGGCCCAGATTTATATTCAGGAGATAGTTCGGTTACATGGTGTGTCTGTTTCTATCATATCAGACAGAGGCCCTCAGTTTACTTCGCATTTATGGAGAGAAGTACAAAGTGAGTTGGGGACCCGTGTAGAGCTCGGCACGGCATTCCATCCACAGATCGACGGGCAGTCGGAGCGGACAGTTCAGATCTTAGAGGACATGCTCAGAGCATGTGTGATTGACTTTGGAGGGTAGTGGGATCGATTCTTGCCTTTGGCCGAGATTGCTTACAATAACAGTTATCATTCTAGCATCGAGATGGTTCCATTTGAGGCTTTATATGGTCGGCGATATCGTTCTCCCATCGGGTGGTTTGAGACCAGCGAGGCTAAGTTATATGGTATTGATTTGGTGAAAGATGTCTTGGAAAAGGTAAAGTTGATTCAGGAGCAACTCCGCACAGCACAGTCGAGACAGAAGTGCTACGCGGATCAGAAGGCGCGTGATGTATCATTTATGGTGGGCGAGAAGGTTCTCGTGAAAGTCTTGCAAATGAGGGGGATTATGAGGTTCGGGAAGAAGGGAAAGTTGAGCCCAAGGTTTATAGGCCCATTTGAGATGTTGAGACTAGTTGGAGAGGTTGCTTATGAGCTTGCCTTGCCTCCCAGTCTATCGGGAGTTCATTCGATTTTCCACGTGTCTATGCTCCGGAGGTATCATGCCGACCTATCACATGTGTTAGACTTCATCACGATCCAGTTAGATGAGAGCATGGGTTATGAAGGGGAGCCAGTTGCTATTGTTGATAGGCAGGTTTGTCAGTTGAGGTCCAAGAGGATTTTCATGGTAAAGGTTCAGTGGAGGGGCCAAACAATCGAGGAGGTGACTTGGGAGTCCGAGGAGGACATGCGGGGCAAATATCCACACTTATTCAGTACTCCAGGTATGATTCTAGACTCGTTCGAGGATGAACATTTGTTTAAGAGGTGGAGAATGTAACGACTCGACCGGTCATTTTTTTTCTAGAACCCCGTTCCCCTAAATAAGGCTCCTCATACGTGCTTTTACTATTTTAAGACTTGTGGGGATGGTTAGTTCAGAATTTGGAAGGGTTCTGGTTTAAATCGGAACACTTGGTCCCTTAAGGTTGGCTAAAAAGGCTAAGTTTGACTTTGATGAACATTTTGAGTAAATGACCTCAGAATCAGGATTTTACGGTTCCAATTGGTTCGTATGATGATTTTAGACTTGGAAGCATGTTCGTATCGGGTTTTGGATGACCCGCGAGCATTTCGACGCCTAATAGTGAAAGTTGGTTCTTTGAAGGTTTTGAAATTCTTTAAATTTGGTTTGGAGTAGGTTTTGGTATTATCGAGGTCCAAATGGGATTCCAAGATCGGGAATAGTACTGTATGGTGATTTAAGACTTGCACGCAAAATTTGGTGTCATTCCGAGTAGTCTAAGTACGTTTCGGCGTGTTGGGAATAAATTGAAAAACTTGAAGTTCATATTTCGATTCGATTTGGTTTTGGAGTGTGATTCTTGGTTTTGTTGTTGTTTTACGTATTTCGAGAGCTCGAGCAAGTCCGTATTATGTTTATAGACTTGTTGGTATGTTTGGATGGGGCCTCGGGACCCCGGATGCCATTCGGACGATGCGCAAATTGAGTCAAGACTCAAAAGGGGATGCTGGTGCACCAGTTCTTGTGTGCCCGCAGGTGCGAGGGTTTCACCGTAGAAGCGGTTCTGGAGCGTTTGTCCATGGACCGCAGATGCGGATTTTCGTGTGCACCCGCAAACGCACAGGTGTGATGAGGAAGTGCGCAGAAGCGGACCCAACCGCAGAAGCGGGATCCTGTCCGCAGAAGCGGCCCTCGCTGGGCTTGAAAACCTCCACCAAAGTGGACCATGCACTGCAAATACGGCCAAGGCATCGCATGTACGATAATCGTTGGGGGCAGAAACCTCATTTAATGACGGGACTTAAGCATTTTAGCTCACTTATTTCATTTGTTTGGGAGATTTTTGGAGCTCTTAGAGAGGGGATTTCACCTAGCACTTTCAGGTAAGTAATTTCTACACAACGTGAGTTAAATACATAGTTTATGCGTAGATTATAACATGTAAATTAGTGAAAATTATGATTTTAGGTGAAAAACTAGGTTTTTGATAAAAATGAGATTTAACCACGAAATTTGTTATGGAATTTAGTAAAAATCATATATTTGAGTTCATGAGGTTATGGGTAACAACTTTCTTCAAACATTTTTGAAAATTCGGGAACGTGGGCCCGCAGGTGAATTTAAGGGATCCTACATTTGGGGTTGGGGTAATCACTTTAATAGTTATTATATTAACTTTTGAACATGTATTGATCATTTTATATAACATTTGACTAGTTTCAAGTCATTTGGCACCGAATTGAAGGTTTGAGCACAATCTTGGACTGGAAAATAGGCTTTTAGATGAGGTAAGTCTCTTTTCTAACCTTGTAAGAGAGAATTAACCTCATAGGTGAATTGATTAATATGTGCTCCTATTTGTGGGGACTACATACGCACGAGGTGACGGGAGTCCGTACGTAGTTACTGATTTTGCTATTGTCCGGGTAGTCTAGGACCCATACCATGTTATATTTATGATGTTTGCACCCTACCTGTTAACTTAATTGCTTAAATCATGTTAGAACTTGATAGGGGAATAGTAAGAGGCTAAATTTCACTTACTTAAATTCTTGAACGGGCCACTCGACTATTATTGAGGATTGGTGTTTCTTTAAATAATTGACTCTTAATAAATAGTGAATTGACTGTTATAAAGTATTTTCTCTTTTGTGGAGCGGGACGAACGCCTCGGTAGCAGATATATGTATTTATGGTTCGTGTCGTTCGACCCTCGACAGTGCAGAATTTAAATATTTTTGCGTTGGATCGGGCCATACGACCTCGGCATAAATTGCGCATGATAAATCTTTGGAATCAATTATAATTGACATTGTTTTGTTGACTTGAGATATAAATTATTAAATGATGAAAATTGAACTTGGGACATATTATTAGCGAAGGTATTGTTTACTATTCCTGTTATTGAGTTTTAAATATATATATATATATATATATATATATGTAATCCATGATTAGTTATTGTCTTGACATTTTATTGTTAGCCCGTAGTAAGTGTCAAAGTCGACCTCTCGTCACTACTTCTTCGAGGTTAGACTGGATACTTATTGGGTACATGTTGTTTATGTACTCACGCTACACTTTTACACTTAATGTGCAGGACCTGAGGCAGGTGCATTTGGATATCAGTCTGGCGCGCACACTTGATCGTTTCTACGAGACTACATGGTGAGCTGTCTTCCGAGCCGTTCCGCAGCAGCTGAAGTCTTTTCTTTTGCTTGTATTTTCTGTCTACTTCATTTCAGACGATAGCGTAGAACTCTTTTGTATACCCTACTAGTTGCTCGCACACTTGTGACACCAGGTCTTAGTGGTTTAAGCTAGTAGACATGTGATGATTTTTGGGTTATCTTATTTATCTCACTGCTTTAAAAATCTTGACATCTCATTTTTATTAAATGCTTACTTCTTACCTATGCACAAAACTAAAAACCAACTATTTCAAATATTTAGAAGAACGGATCACAGAGTTAGTTCATTGTCGGCTTGCCTAGCGATAACGTTGAGCGTCATCACGGCCCATAGAAGAAATTGGGTTGTGACAACATGCAATACAAATACAACTATTAATAATATATGGATTAAAACACTAAAATAACAAAATGAACTCTCATAATAATTATTGCATTATTAATCCCTACATAATTTATCTTTAACCAAACGCTTGAAGGGGTAGGAGGGGGAGTAAGGGATTGAACCCTACCCTAATGGAACTTAGAGTTTTCTATTACCTCTTGCTTCTTGGGTATTCCTTTGCCCAATTCCTTCAAAGCTGACCTAGAAATAGGATAGTTTTTGTTTAGGAGTAATATTTAAAATCTTTTACTATTTCTTTATTTTATATGTCCAACATAAAATATTGAAACACCTGTCGCTATTGCTATTGTTCCGATCATTCAAAACTTTCAGTTTGTCAACTACTACCACTTAACTAATTTGAAAATTAGCAATAATTTCAGCTTTTCTCTAGAAATTTTAATTATTCCCTCTTTCTTAAATTATCTGTCATGATTCTCTTGTACATGCAGAAAAATTAATTAAGATAGAATTTTAGCTACTTTACCTTTATTCATGTCTTAATATTTAATCTTTCTTTATTGGCATTTGAACAAAGTTATCCATTTTCTAATCTTCAAGGATAATTATTACTAAGGGTAAAAAAAAATTAAAATAATAAATAATTTAAGACAACTATTTTTAGTAATCACGACTGATAATATGAGACGGATGGAGTAATTAACTTCCTAATTTGGCAAATTAGAAAGTTGCATTAATTGTTCCAAATGTTTTTAGAGTCAATCAGAAATTTGTACTGTTTTTTTTTTTCCTTAGGTCCTCCTATGCCCAATTCCAGCAAAGCTGACCCGAAATCGGAGAGGGGCTCCTTTTTGAAAAACTTTAAAATCTTTTACAGTACTATTTTTGTTAAACTTATTTGCTTTACTTGAAGTAATGAAACACTTGTCGTTATTTATTATTTCTATCACTCAGAACTTTCTATTTGTCAACTACCACTCCCTTTCATTTGGTCACACTGCTGATTTTAAAATTGGCAATAATTTCTTTCTTTTGAGTCTGAAGAAATCTTGATTAATCAGTAAACCTTTAACAAATCAATTGTGATAGTACAAATTTAAGCCAAAAGAAGATGTTCCTTTTTTTTTTAATAACACATGCTAACTACTACACCCACCCATCAATTGAACAATTCGAAGTGACAACTCAAACCTTATGGCGTGAAAAGTAAATTGTTATTTGAATCTATAATTTAGTCTTAATAAATAATTTTATCTCTGTATTGTCTTTCATTCTTATAAAGTGTTCATGTTTGATAAAAAATTATCTACATCGCGTATTTACATAATTTGAGAAACACAAAACTTCATAAATGGACTTTTCTTGTACCAATTTAAAAATTGTTTATGGCTTCTTTCATTCTAATGATGTAATTTCAACACATTTAAAATCGGGTGGCTAAATCACGAAGATGTAATAGAGATGAAATAAAAGATTTGCAGGAGTTCCAATTTAAGAAACAAGTCAAGGATTCGAAAATTTGGCTTTCAAAATTAAATATATGGGATTATATCATAACCTTTCCCAAATTATTGCCATTTAAAACTTAAGTAACTGGATTAAATTACTATTTGTATTAAGTAGAGTTGCCACACATTTGGCCTAAAAAAGAGTGTAACTTAGGGCGGGTTAAAGCCTAATGTGTAACTTATGAATCACCCACCCATTCATCACCTAATATTAAATTAACACTACATATTGTTCATACACATTCCAGTTTATTTGGATAACGAGCTTATCCAACTATATATATTCTAAGGCTGTATCTAGTCTAGTAACTAATGCGGTAGAGAGGCTGAGGTTGAGTATCGTCGCAGTTGAACTTGTCCCAAGTTGTCTCTGTCTCAACTTGTTGCCATATATGCGTCCCACGTTGTAGCTCTCTTTTGTCATGCGTGAATTGGACAATTGACCAATTTTTAGCCTCTTGGTAGGAATATAAATGATCATTCACATATTTAAGGTGTACATATTTTGGGTTGATTCGAATTTTTTAATTACCAAATCAAATTAATTTTCTCGAATTTTTTAATTTATAAACGAAATCAAACCAATAAAAGTCATGTTTTTCAATCTCAATTTTTTTTCGGATTTTTGGGTTTTCGAATTTTTTCTGACAAATTTTTCATAGCATAAAAATTATAATTTGTGCTCTAATATTTCTTACGTCCTAGTAGAATGAAACTATATAAGATGTTACCCAATAAAATAATACAAAATAATGGGAGATAGAGTCATGATTATACTAAAATACTCAACAAATCGCATAAGGCGTAATTTCGGATTTTTATAAAATATTAATATTTTGACATGGAATTAATTCCTATAATTTTTGTGAGATGAATCAAATTAATTGTGACTAGATTCGAGCCGTTTGGAAGTTATACGTGCATTATGGAATTTCTGAAGCATTGCTTAGCTTGTTCGACATTGGATTTGGCTTGTTCGAAGTAAGTAACTCTTCTAATCATGGAGTTGAGAGTATGAACCTTGAATATATGTATTTCGTGAATTTTTAGGAGGTGACGCACATGTTAGGTGACAGGCGTGTGGGCGTGGACTATAAAAATTGTGGTATAATTGTGTCTGTGGAATTTTGTAGTTAAATGATCTTGGCATTTTCCATGCGATTTTATGAGTTAAAGAAATTGAGATAAAAAACATATTATAAATCATGTTGAGGCTATGTGTCAGTATTATTGGGACCCACAGAGGTCATATTGTTGTGAAATATTTATTTTACTATTGATAATTAATAAGCCATAATAAAAATAATCATAATCTAAAAGTACTAACTCATGTTAAAATAAGTACGACTAATAAGTAGTAAGTATTAATTACATAACTAAATAATATTAAAAGTAAGTTATTCTACAAATATATATATATATATATATATATATATATATATATATATATATATTTTAAAAGTAAGTTATGCATTTCCACTATCTAAGTAATGAAAAACTAAGAAACAAAAAATACTATTATGGGGTTGAATTGAAATTTTTTGTTAGCATTTCTATTGATTTGGACTTTATCTGAGCCACTAATTTTTATGGGTTATAAAACATATTTGACCATTCAAAAGTTCTAAGTCCAAGTTTGAGATAATACATTAAAAGAGAGAACTAAAAAAAAGATTTAAAATATTTATAAATTATATTACAATAATTATTTTTATGTATAAAATATTTTTATAACTTGTATATATATAATGTCGGTTGGTTTGGTTTCGGTTTGACTTATTTTAGTTAATATCAAACCAAATTAATTATGATCAAATTTTTTTTCTAACACCAAACTAAATCATAGTCGGATTTTTTCTCGGTTTGACTCGAATTATCAATTTGGTGTGGTTTATCGATTTCCTTTGTACACCCCTAGGCATATTTAAAATTTCATGTGTTGAAGACGTGAACCAAAGTATGGCACTTCACAAAAGTAAACTCCAAATTTACCACAACAACAACAACGACCCAGTTAAATTTCACTAGTGAAGTTCGAGGAAGGTAGTGTGTACGCAAACCTTACCCCTACCTCGAGGGAGTTGAGAAGCTGTTTACGATAGACCATCAGCTCAAGAAGATGAAAAGAGGTAATATATCAATACCATCAATAAAAACCATAAAAAAAAAATAACAGCATCACAAAAACAAGAAAATAGATGAAAAGCAAAACAATAACCATTAGATAATGCCCGGCGATAGGAAAAATACTCCAAATATACCAAACGATATAAAAAACAAGAGTAAATATAGAGGAAGAAGGATCCTATATTTTGATCCAACTGCAAACTATCATTAACACGAGGAAAACTGTAATACATGAAATCAACAAAGGTAAGAGGATGGGGAGCAAACGGGAGACTTTATCCTTTTTTTCTTTTTAGGAACAAAAGAAGGGAAAAAGAGAAAAAAGAGCAATGAGCCAGTTGCTACTTTTTGCTCATATTTTCCTCGAAATACCCTTTTGGGAACTCCACTCTAAGCGCACACACACACCCCTATTTGTTTTCAAGTTTTTGACCAATTTCCACAACCACTATTTCACACCTTATCCCGTCTTATGTACATAAGACCAAAACAAACACGCATCATTATTTGTTTATTACAAAAGAGCTTTTGGCTTGCGCCTCTGTCTCTTCGTTGCTTCAATAAGATTCCAATCCCACCTGCAAAACCATTAAGAAAATAAACAGTACGTGAGTCAAGAGTTGTTGAGATACCCATATGCCGCATCCAAAATAAAAATGTCATTCAACAAGACAAAACACTATTCCCATCGATTAAAATAATCGGTTAAACTAACAAATATTATCCCTACCTTAATTAGGAAGATAGAGAAATTGTTTAATAAACTATTTCGCAAAATAAACCTTTACACCAAATTGATAACAACAAATTAGGAATTTTCCACACATGATAAGTATTCTCATTTTACTTTTTAGATAAAAAGAGCAATTCAATGCAAGTCATCTTGCGTTCACTTAGGGTATGGAAAAAGGCCACACCCAAGGGTAATGATGTATACAAACTACTCTAATGCAAGAGGTTACTTTCACGGCTAAACTATGAGTCAACTAAAAATAACTTTATCGTTGCTCATTTTATATTTTTTAGATACTAGACTTAAATTGCTTAGTTTGGTGTCTAACACTAGATGGTAATTCTGCCAACTACAAAGATCATTTTGGAACCCTTCTATACTTGGAAGAAAGTTGAGGCATCTGTCCCATAAATTATATGAAAAGAAGCTTATATCAAACACAAAACAAACAATGAATACATAGCAAAGTTTTTGGAATAATGATGGAATGGCTCAGATTTGAACAGGCATTAAAGTATCCAATTACTGATGTTGAATGATAAACTTTTCTAAAAAGCATTGACTCAAATCTTTTGTAGGCTGGATCGGGAACTCGAAAATATTAGAAAAATTAAAGCTTGACTTGACTGACACATCATCTGATGCAAATATTATCCTAATATTTGAAATTTCATTTTGAGCATCTACAGACTACAATTAACTAAAACGCATTTTCCCTCAACTTTTGCGACCACCTTGTAAGTTGTAACAGTTCCAACTCATAAAGATATAAAATAAGGTTATTCATAACACTACAGGTCGAAAAATATAGCTTTTTATCCGGCTGTCCCTAGGTAACACAACCCATAAGATGTCACCACTAAATTTGATAAAATTAGGACGACGACAACACAAACCCAATATAATTAAAGTAAAGAAAAAACTTTGAAAGACATTTGGCTTAGAAAAAATTTAATCAAATCATGACATGTACTTTTAATTAAGTCTTTTTATTAATGAGTAAGTAACATATAAGGATCGAGCGTGCCTGGACTATTTCAAATTTCCACAAAGTAAGTAACTAATCCACACCTAACTATTTCACCCAACACATAAAAATAGTTGACTGATATGTTTTCCTCACTTTAAATTGGCACTCATAGAGTTAAATTAATGAATTCTCTAAACCAATTAAGACATTGCCAAGAAAACTACCATAGTTAAATCTAACAATCAAAAAGGAAAATAAATAAGAAATAAGCTAACGATAAATAAAAATACTTACCGGACTCCATTTACTCCCGGAAAATGACCTTATCCGCTATATCCATCAACGGCTTCAAACAATCCGGCGAAAATTTTCTTGCAAACCAGTGTGAATACATATTATTTGATTCCCGGAGCTCCTGTGAGATCTGGGGCGGGTCATAAGCATCCGGGTGTCCATCCACACTGCCCGTCCAGTGGACTCTATTAAGAGGTTCCCGGAGCTTGTAAATAAGCTCCGGTGAGATCTCGAGCGGGTTATAAGTATGTGGGTGCCCACCCACACTACCCGTCCAGTTAACACGAGTAAGAGTGTAATGGGTACACCCATCCGGATCCTCCATCGACAACAGGGTCGGAAAATAATGCTCTTCAGGATAACACGAATCCTTGTTCAAACACGGCAGTTTAAACTTCCTCCATAACCTCCTGTCCTTAATCACTAACTGTGCATGCTTTCGGGTCAATACGAAGAACTGTGACCCGACCCGAAACCGGTCGAATGGCACTTCTGGTAGCATCACGTTTTCCCCTCTGGCGATGTACCGGTCCCACAACTGTGGCTCGCCCGAGAGTATTTCGATGAAGCTCCGGTGAGCCGGGAACTGAGTCGATAAGAAGAGAGAATTGTAAACGAAGTTGAACGAGTGGAGAGGAATGCACTGTTGAGAAACGAGGGCAAAATAGGAATTTGAGGAGTCGTCTAGGATAGCAGTGGCTAGGAGGCGGCGAGCGGCGGAGATGAGTGAAGGGGAGGCGCGTTGGGTTCTCTTCCCGGCAATAAAACGGCCGTTAAAAACACCTCCGGGAGAAGCGACCTTACTAGAAGGATCCGCATGAACATAAATATTAAACGAATCTTCGTGGCCGGCGAAGAACCGTTCCCAAAGAGGCGCGAAATGGAGATCGGTATTAGTGAGGAAGAGAAATGCGATTTTGCGGCGGGGATTAGTGGTGCCAAGGCGGGAGACAGCCCTAACTCCGCCTCTGCCACCGCGTTTGTGAATGGAATTAAGGGTTGCGCGGCGGAAGAGAGCGAGGTCGTCGATCTCATCGGGGAAGGAGATTTTATCGGAGTGTTTGTGTGGGAGAACTCGTGGGGCGAAGAGAAAAAGCAGTGGAAAAGATAATAAAAGTACAAAAGAAAGTACTAAAGGTGCGTTCAACATAGTATAGTAACTGAATCAGAGCAAAAGAGAAAATGGGTTAAAAGGGTCAAATATGAATATAACTAACTACACATGTAAAATGGCGAAAAAAGAGCAACTGATACAGAGAAGATTGTGGAGAAAAAGGGATAGAAGTTAGAAGAAGAAAAGAAGAAGGGGGTGATGTAATGTAAATGGAGAGTCGGAAAAGCAAAGGTGGAGGTCTTATCATGGCGATATGGATCAGGACCGAGTATGGTTTAATTATAAAGATGACAAATTTGGTGATTGGTTTTGTGGATTAGTATCCTATGCATTCGGTCGCATGTAATACAATGTGCTGTCTTTCCTTGAAGTTTTTGGAATAAATTGGAAATTAGCATTTTAGTCCCTAAAATTGATTACAGATAATGATTTTGGTCCTTATGATATCTAGGTAAGATATTTAACTCTTAGTTAACTGAAATCTGTATTTTGTATCACCGTGCCTGTAAATCTATAGAAATTTAACGAATTTTTTGACCAACACATCAGTCAGTTGTTCCTGTGTTATTTAAATTTGTATTGTTACTTTATATATGAGATAATATATTCTAAAAATAGTGTAACCGCAACATATTTTCTTTAGTGTATACGGGTGATATCGAGCCCGTTGGACACCTCAGTTCTCGATGGAGTAAACGGAGCAGAGACATGATCGTAAGGAATCGGAATCGGGGTAAAGAGCCCCTTGAGTCGGGGTTCGGGCAAAACACCTGCCCTCGGAAGAACCGGGGTCACAGCCCCCGGTCCGATTCGAATCCCAAAGCTTCGAAGAGCATTACCAGATAATCGAGCACGACTAGCAAAGGGTCGTGATATCCGCGCCCAGCCGGATGTCACGACATGAATCTCGGCACGTATCGGCAAAGAATTTGTGATTAGCAAAACGGTAGATTTTTACCTTTTATGCAATTGTACTTAGGGTAAAACTCTCCTACTATATAAATGGGAGTCTCACTATTCATTAGATACATGGTAACACGCATATCAAGGGAATATATTCTTATTTTCTCTCTTATTCAAAGTTCTTACTTTTGTTCATTAGTTCTTCATTATTGTGGGCCCGGGATCGAAGGCAGGCATTACATTAAGCTGTTACTGAATCCGGGATCACTCTCATTAATTGGTTTGACAATTTATTACATCCTTTATCTGTTTAATCTAACATTATTTATCATTTGTATTGAATTAGTCCGCATATCCTTAAAATCACATATAAACTTAATTGTTATCCGTTTTTTAGGGTAAACATATAAAAAGGAAATAATGCATATTTTAGTTAATTGAATGTTACATGTGTTTCATCTATATTACGAGGACCAAATTTTGATTCTACAACATAATTGAGGAATCAAAAGTGCTATTATCTCAATATAGTTTAAAAAATGATTTTTGTACAAAATACATTCGTAACTTTTAGAAACATAATAATGTTCATCTTTTACTAACTTTTAGAAGACATATAGGTAGTTTGTTCATAATTAATTAAAAATAAAGAAAAAATTTAACTAATTAATTTAAACTCATGATAATGTAAATTTGGTTCTAGCTTTTCGGACTATCAGATTTTTTGCTGGAGAGAGCAAAATGAGGAAGTAGTACTATGCAATTGAAATTTTTCTTTGAAAGATAAAACCAAGAAAACAAAAATTTGTTCGGCCGCATAGGATTTCCATTTTCTCTTTACAATGTATATTGGAGATTCTTATTCATATAAACTAGTATTTGTACCCGCGCGTTGTGCGAAAAATATTTTGTACTATTTTGACACTTGGTTTAATCTTTTGAATAACATATTTTTGGTCATAAAATTGCTAAGTGACTTTTTATTATGCTGTCACTCGGCTTAATATGATGTCCTTGTCTTTCCTTTTATTATATATAGATAATATAATATATAACATAGATTTCTTATTTCGTCCAAAATATATGAATTTTATTATTTTGTAACAAATGTATCAATATTTTGATTATTTACTTTCTACATTATATGGAATAAGATTAGACTTTCTTCTATTTTGTTTTCAAAAATAAAGTTTTGATATTTACATATTTTACATCGCCCAAAATATATGTTCTTTTATTATTTGTATAAATGTATCAATATTTTTAGAATACGTTTTCTACATTATATGGAATAAGCAATTAGACTTTTCTTGTATCTTATTTTCAAATTTTTTTATTTTTTATTTTTAATTATGTTGCTTGTAATTATTTCAAAATCAAATTCGACTTTTCTTCTATATTTAAATTCAAATTAAAAAAGAGTAACTATTATTATTATTATTATTATTATTATTATTACTATTATATTATTATTATTATTATTACTATATTATTATTATTATGTTATTATTATAATTATATTATTATTATTATTATTTAATTCTCTTTATATATATATATATATATATATATATGAATTGGTATTATTATTATTTACTTCTCACATATATTATATATGAATTGGTATTTTTTTATTTTTTATTTTTATAGATAATTATAAGATATATATATTTATTAATTCAAGTAGTGTAACCAATTAACTCAAAATTTAAAATTAAAAAAAATAGTTAGAAAGGTGGTTTATTTTGTCTTAACATTGCCACTTGGCTTTTTGTGGTTATGCCACTTGTCTTAATATAGTGCTTTTGCTTCTCCTATTCTATATAGATAGATTATATTCTCTTTATATATATATATCTCTCTCTCTCTCTCTATATATATATATATGAATTGGTATTATTATTATTATATTATTATTATTTACTTCTCACATATATTATATATGAATTGGTATTTTTTTTATTTTTTATTTTTATAGATAATTATAAGATATATATATTTATTAATTCAAGTAGTGTAACCAATTAACTCAAAATTTAAAATTTTAAAAAATAGTTAGAAAGGTAGTTTATTTTGTCTTAACATTGCCACTTGGCTTTTTGTGGTTATGCCACTTGTCTTAATATAGTGCTTTTGCTTCTCCTATTCTATACAGATAGATTATTATTATTATTATTATTATTATTACTATTACTATATTATTATTATTATTATGTTATTATTATAATTATATTATTATAATTATATTATTATTATTATTTAATTCTCTTTATATATATATATGAATTGGTATTATTATTATTATATTATTATTATTATTATTTACTTCTCACATATATTATATATGAATTGGTATTTGTCACACCTCCTTTTTCCCGAGGGGAGAGGGGGGTTTTTCCAATTCAAGTGACATTAATCGAAATGGGATTATTTACTTATCAGAGTCACCACTTGGAATAATTTACGGTGTTCCAAGTCACCGGTTTATTTTAGATCCCAAATCGAGGAAATTTGACTCTATTTATGGTCCGCCAACACAGAAGACCGGGTAAGGAATTCTGTTAACCCGGGAGAAGGTGTGAGGCATTCCCGAGTTCCGTGGTTTTAGCACGGTCGCTCAACTATTAATAATTGGCCTAATTATCTGATTTATTACCTGTTTTAGAAGTATGGTGCATTTTTACTTTTGACCACTTTTAATAATTATTTATGAATATTATTTGAACAAGTCGCAATGTCGCGCACTCGTTGTTTTTGTACATATTGCCAATCTCGTCACGTGAAACGCACCCGCGACTTACAACATGTTTGTTTTATTATTATTTGAAGTTTAGGTCAAGTCGCGTGAAACGCGCACTTGAGTTGGGATGTATGTATCGTGACCATGCTACGGGAACCATACCCATAGTCACAATAATTTATTATTTATCGCAATAACAAGACAAAATTAATTAATAAATAAATAAAGCTAATAGGACAAACTAGAAGCATAATAAAATAGCATTTCATCCAATAAGTCCCATGAACATTGGCCCATATTTACCTAATTCTTCTAATCATTTTTACTTATTATCAGACAATGAAAGGTCGAATACCAAATTAAAGGACATTAACAAAATGGATATGAAAGCTCGTTTGGAACCCCCAACAAAATTTGGACTAAACTAAATCAGTAGCCTATTCAACTTTTCTCTTCAAGATCAATACTCATGGCCCAATGTAAAGACGTAAAGGCCCAATATTTATATACACAGAAGCTCTTAAGCACAGTAGTATCTAACCAACATCAGAAATTGGCAAACACTCGAATCAGGTATTGACTTAACAATTAATGAAGGCAACATAATAACAAATACATAGATTTCAAGCTATTCAAAAACAGTCGAAACAAAATGGAGACTAACCTTAAGGATTGAAACTATATATTTACTTGAAATAAATTCCAACTGCGTACAAAGCTTGAAATCGAATCGGCAATCAAACTTAAACAACAGCCACAACCACACCGGAAAAAACTTGAACAGAACCGGCGACTCGAGACCTCAACGGCAACCTCGACCTCCACTTTGATGCCACTGTTTACGTTCGAAACGGGGTTGTTCAGGGTGTGTGCTTAGCTGGGATTTGATGCTGATTTTGGGGTGTTTTTGGTCGAGGAAGAAGGTTGTTTTTGGGTGATTTTGGAGCTGCATTTTGGTGAATTTTGAGCTGGTTTTGTGACTTTTTTAAGGTTGCTTTTGGGTGGGTTTCATGGCTAGAAAACTACTGATTTTAATGGAGAAGTATGGAAATGTTTCGGGTGGTTTTATTGTTGATTTTTTGGTGAAGAACATGGAGCTTTCGAGGCTCTTTCATGGTGGATTTTGGCTGAAGAAGAAAGATCCTTTTAATGGTGGAAAACAAACGTTGTTTATGAGTGATGGAGATAGAAGCTTTTCTTGCTTAGCTACTATTTTGGGTACTATCTACTGGTTAATTTTTGTCAAAAATCCAAATGGAGAAGATGGATGTTGGGGCATGTTCTCGATCCCTCCCTGTTTTTTGCTCTCTCCATTCTGTTGTGGTTGTTCCCTTTTTTTTTCTAGGGATTTAGTTTTTTTTTATTATAAAAGGGTTGTGGGTTAGGGAATGGGTAAATAGGCTGAAAGGAGGAGTGGGCTGTCAGAAATTGGGCTCAAGTTTGGGCCAAATTTGCCTTTAAAGGTGACCCTTTAACTCTACAAAGCTAAAATATTAATTTCTTTTCCTAAAATATCATACCATAAAAATATAAAATCAATCCTAATTAATTAAAATATCTATATTATGACATGAAACTATTTTTGTATTTTCAAACATATGTTTTAAAATTAAAACTAAAAGTTGACTGAAATCCTATTAAAAATAAAAATAAACAATTTATTTTTTGAAATATTTCTTTTAAAAGTTACGCGGGTCAAAAATTACATGCTTACAGTATTTATTTTATTTGGTTTTCTATCTTAGGAGAAAGATTCATCAGACTAAGACATTTATCCTAGGAGAAAATTCATCAGACTAGGTTTTCTATCTTATGAGAAAGATTCATCAGGCTAAGATATTTGAGATTGAGCTTGCGAAAAACTATAAACTAAGCTTGACTAAACTAAAAACTGGCCCTATTCTCTAGGCGGGATCCCTGATTTCAAGAAAACTAAATATTGATAACTTAAGAAAACTAAAAATTGACCTCTTTTTTTTTTTCAGACTTCCTTTTTTTTAAACTTATTATCCTAAGAGAAAATTCATCAGACTAGGTCTTTTTTTTTTTTTTGGTATCTTAGGAGAAAGATTGATCAGACTAAGATTTCTATCCTAGGAGAAAGTTCATCAGACTAGGTTTTCTATCTTAGGAGAAAGATTCATCAGACTAAGATATTTATCCTAAGAGAAAATTTATCAGACTAGGTTTTCTATCTTAGGATAAAGATTCATCAGACTAAGATTTTGATCCTAGGAGAAAGTTCATCAGACTAGGTCCTTTTTTGTTATCTTAGGAGAAAGATTCATCAGACTAAGACGTTTATCCTAGGAGAAAATTCATCAGACTTGTTTTTTTTTTTTTTGTTATCTTAGGAGAAAGATTCATCAGACTAAGACTTCGATCTTAGGAGAAAGTTCATCAGACTAAGTCCTTTTTTTTTGTTATCTTAGGAGAAAGATTCATCAGACTAAGACGTTTATCCTAGGAGAAAATTCATCAGACTAAGTTTTCTATCTTAGGAGAAAAATTCATCAGACTAAGATTTTTATTAGGAGAAAATCCATCAGACTAGGACTTTTTATCCTAGGAGGAAAAATGTGAAGAGCAATGGCAATATTTATGCATACTAGCAAGACAGATAAAGACAAAGATTTGAGAAACTTACCTTTGTCGGCTCTTCTCTTCTTCTTTTTCTTTGCACTGCTTTGTTCCTGTTTCAAACAAAGAAAATTTTGTCAATTTTGAAAGTGGTGGTCGGTTTGTGGCCTTGAGTCTTGGGCAGCTTGGCTTTTGCTCAATAAGCTTGAGTCAGTTTCAAGAGACTTTTTGCTTTACATCAACCCTGATCGTTTCACACCCAGTACCATTTGTATTTGTGGCTCAATCAGCCTTATCCCAACTGGAGATCTTTGCTTAGGTGACTTTTTCTATATCTTGAATTTCTTTCTGCTTTTTGAGCAATTTGTCTGGTAGAGAGAATCACCAGTTATATTTGCTTGTGTCCAGTAGGATGACAAGAGTCTTTTGGGGGCAAACATTTTCATGAACCCTCAAGGCATGTTGACAGTAACGACTAAGTGTGCTGGCCAAATTTACTTTGTGCAACTGAAAAGCTGGTAGCAGATTTTGAAATCTTTTCTTGCTTGTTTTGACAAGGACTGACTCATAGCGAATGACACAATGATGCGAAGAAACAATATTGACAAAAAATACCCCTGCCGGGAAGGAAAGGAGGAAGATTTTTTTTTGGGGGGGAGGGGGGCAGCTAGCCTTTATGATCATGACATGCATTTTGGACTTAGCGGCCTGATCTTTCAAACTGTTCAAATCTTTCCTTTTACCATTCCTATGACATTTGAAGTCAGACTTGTTTGTGCCAATTCTTTGCATCAGTTTCATGACTCACTTTCGACTAGTGGTGCCCCAAGAGGTTTTCACCAACAAGTCTCTCTCATTTATTCATCTCTGCTTACCGTCGTCTTACAGTGCCCGTGAGGGTTTTCGCTAGTAAGACTCTCATTATTTCTTTTTCTTTTTTTTCTTTTTTTTTTGTGAGCAACTCGACAGTGTTCTATATCGCGTGACAACTGCTGCTCTTTGCATGCGTTTCTTGGCATTCTTGAAGGCATATCGGGAGGTCTTTATTTGGAAGGTTGTTGGATAGGGTTGGAAAGATGGGTCGGCATGGAGGCTCTAAGTAGACTCAATATGATAGGTTGTACACTTTACAACTCTTGGAATCGACTCTTTCAAAAGTGAAATTAAATCTTTGCCCCAATTTCAGATATTGGGGATTTTTGGTTTTTTTTTTTCTTATTTGGTTGGACCGGACCGTGTAAGGCTGCCTATGTATCCTTTTTAAAGGAATCAAGTCTAACGTAGTTCAAACATCTGACCTAACTATTATTTTTCATCTTTCTTTCTGCTCTTTTTTTTTTCTTTTTCCCCGTTTTTTTTCTTCTTTTTTTTTCAAAACAAGTTGCCCAACTTCTATTTTCTGGGGGTATGAGCTTTTTGACTGTTCTTTTCTTCTTCTTTTTTTACTTGTACTTTATAAGAGTTTCCCCAGTTTGTACTCTTTGGACATGGACTTTTTTTCATTTTTTTTTTTGGACTTTTAACTCTAAACTTGATTCCAAAAGAGGGTGGTCGAAAAAAAAATTAACACAGGCTCAAAAGGGGTAACAAAGGGTATAAAGTATTTAGGTAGCACAAAAAGGGCCTCCCACCCTCGAGAACGCCAAACATATTATCTTTTGCGGTCACAACATTGATGACCATGTTTGTCTTCTTGATTTGTCGTGGTCGAAAGATATTTTCCATCCCTTAATGTCAAACTTTCCAACAAACTTCAATTGATTCTTATCTTCACAATGATTTGAAGGTAAAACTTACTCAAGCTTAATTTCAAAGTGTTTCGACTCTTTGTTCATCCTAAAAATATCTTCTTCTTTTTTTCGATTATCCGATTCAAGATTAAATCAATTTTCTAAGATCTGGCCAAAAGTTCCGCATGCATGTCATGTCACTAGAACTAGCGGTGAAAGAACTAAGCATAGAATGAAACAAGAATAAACTGTATTTCATTGAATAACGGATAGAAGAATTTGACAATAAGACAAACAAACTGAAATCCGAGTTACGACCTTAAAATAACCCGGCTAATAAATGAAGGCAACATAATAACAAATACATAGATTTCAAGCTATTCAAAAACAGTCGAAACAAAATGGAGACTAACCTTAAGGATTGAAACTATATATTTACTTGAAATAAATTCCAACTGCGTACAAAGCTTGAAATCGAATCGGCAATCAAACTTAAACAACAGCCACAACCACACCGGAAAAAACTTGAACAGAACCGGCGACTCGAGACCTCAACGGCAACCTCGACCTCCACTTTGATGCCACTGTTTACGTTCGAAACGGGGTTGTTCAGGGGGTGTGCTTAGCTGGGATTTGGTGCTGATTTTGGGGTGTTTTTGGTCGAGGAAGAAGGTTGTTTTTGGGTGGTTTTGGAGCTGCATTTTGGTGAATTTTGAGCTGGTTTTGTGACTTTTTCAAGGTTGCTTTTGGGTGGGTTTCATGGCTAGAAAACTACTGATTTTAATGGAGAAGTATGGAAATGTTTCGGGTGGTTTTATTGCTGATTTTTTGGTGAAGAACATGGAGCTTTCGAGGCTCTTTCATGGTGGATTTTGGCTGAAGAAGAAAGATCCTTTTAATGGTGGAAAACAAACGTTGTTTATGAGTGATGGAAACAGAAGCTTTTCTTGCTTAGCTACTATTTTGGGTACTATCTACTGGTTAATTTTTGTCAAAAATCCAAATGGAGAAGATGGATGTTGGGGCATGTCTCGATCCCTCCCTGTTTTTTGCTCTCTCCATTATGTTGTGGTTGTCCCCTTTTTTTTCTAGGGATTTAGGTTTTTTTTTTATTATAAAAGGGTTGTGGGTTAGGGAATGGGTAAATGGGCTGAAAGGAGGAGTGGGCTGTCAGAAATTGGGCTCAAGTTTGGACCAAATTTGCCTTTAAAGGTGACCCTTTAACTCTACAAAGCTAAAATATTAATTTCTTTTCCTAAAATATCATACCATAAAAATATAAAATCAATCCTAATTAATTAAAATATCTATATTATGACATGAAACTATTTTTGTATTTTCAAACATATGTTTTAAAATTAAAACTAAAAGTTGACTGAAATCCTATTAAAAATAAAAATAAACAATTTATTTTTTGAAATATTTCTTTTAAAAGTTACGCGGGTCAAAAATTACATGCTTACAGTATTTATTTTATTTTTTATTTTTATAGATAATTATAAGATATATATATTTATTAATTCAAGTAGTGTAACTAATTAACTCAAAATTTAAAATTAAAAAAAATAGTTAGAAAGGTGGTTTATTTTGTCTTAACATTGCCACTTGGCTTTTTGTGATTATGCCACTTGTCTTAATATAGTGCTTTTGCTTCTCCTATTCTATATAGATAGATTTTTATTTTTATAGATAATTATAAGATATATATATTTATTAATTCAAGTAGTGTAACCAATTAACTCAAAATTTAAAATTAAAAAAATAGTTAGAAAGGTGGTTTATTTTATCTTAACATTGCCACTTGACTTTTTGTGGTTATGCCACTTGTCTTAATATAGTGCTTTTGCTTCTCATATTCTATATAGATAGATTATTATTATTATTAATATATTATTATTACTATTATATTTTATTATTATTATTACTATATTATTATTATTATGTTATTATTATAATTATATTATTATTATTATTTAATTCTCTCTCTCTCTCTCTCTATATATATATATATGAATTGGTATTATTATTATTATATTATTATTATTTACTTCTCACATATATTATATATGAATTGGTATTTATTTTTATTTTTATTTTTATAGATAATTATAATATATATATATATTTATTAATTCAAGTAGTGTAACCAATTAACTCAAAATTTAAAATTAAAAAAAATAGTTAGAAAGGTGGTTTATTTTGTCTTAACATTGCCACTTGACTTTTTGTGATTATGTCACTTGTCTACTTCACTTACACAATAACTTTTGTGTTAATTAATATTAGATAACGTTTCACTTACACAATAATGTCTAAAACAAAAATGCTTGTATAATTTATATCTAGATGAAATATCTATAAAGACAAGAATAATCTTGATGCTAATTAACGAGCTTTCACATCTTATTGGAATTGTTTCTATTACTTTTGAATAATAAAAGTTAAATCATCTCCTTTCTACCCAAAACACAAGAAGTTACCCAACGACTAAAACTAGGAAAGGCAAAAAGCAAGTAGCAAAATCTTCTTGTTCCTTTTTCCTCGTCTTTTTCTAGAAGAATTAACCAAATTAGCGGCCTACTCAATCCCATAAACTAAAAATAGCCTATAGATATATAATATATGAACAATTTATATATATAATACGTGTATAATCATATATAATTCATGTATGCGGCAAGAAAAAGTAATCATTGAGTTTGGCCAACTATTTATGTAAAACTCCCCTTCTTTCTTCGCCATAGTTTGTCATAAAATTTTGAGTCTGTCACGCATTTTCCTTGTGTCATAAGTGAGGCAATATTTCAAAGTCTCTCTTTATAGATAAATTACACAAATGGTCATATAACTATAATTTTTTTTCGCCAAAGTCATATAACTTTATTTTCTTATACAAAAATTATAAAACTTTTTTTTTAGCAATAAGGATAATATATTAATAACTAGTCATCAAGTCTTGGCATATTACAAACCAAACTGCCATTGTTGACACCTACATACGAACTATTGCCTTCTATGGCATCAGCATTACTTAGAACAGCCAACCTAGTGCATACATTAGGGAAAATATATTTTACACAATAAAAATCCTCCAAGTCCCTTTGATACTTTTTCAACGCCAGTTGTGGAGGTATTGTGAAAAGATATTGTTTATTTATGTTGGACTGCATCAGTGCTTCCCTAGCCAAAACGTGTGCCACTCAATTTCCCTGTTTGAAGCTATGCTTGAGAGTTACTTGGCCCTTCTGAGTAGCAGATAATGTTGAAATCTTTTTGTTGAATGCCATAATCCAAGAGCCTGCACTGTTTCTTATTACGCCGCCAATACCACCTTAGAATTTGTTTTTGTTGAAGGCTCCGTCCATGTTTAGCTTGAACCACCCCTTTGGAGGCTTATGCCATGTTACCCTAATTGCCTTTTGGGTGGTGTTGGTTGTTCCTTTTTTCTGTCATAAGCTTGTATTCTAATGCTTGGTTAATAATAGTGATCCATTATGTACAACAAGTGGTATTTTTATGGTTGTTGTTGTTCCTATTTTTCCATATATGCCATAATGCAAAAGGAAATACATCTCCCCACTGAAGGTATTTATGTGAGAAAGTATAATTTGTGTTTCTTACGTAGACAATCCAGTGATTTTTTTTATTTGAAGGGGTATAAGTTATCCCATAAGTGTTCCACAAATTATTAATAATATTACATTCCCAGAATATATATTGCATTGTTTCTTCCCCTTGTTTGCAAACTGGACATAACTGATCGATGTTAATACCTATTCTAGATAGGTATGATCTACTGGGAAAGTTTATCATGGTAACATTTCCAAATAATTTTTTTTATTTTATTAGCGTAGTGTAGTTTCCAAATCCATGTGAAATCTTTTTAGACTTTTTCCTCATTATCAATAATTTGATAGCAAGATGTGGTTGTGGAGAGGTCACTGGAGGTGAGGCTCCAGATAATATTATTGCCTGTTTTATGGTCGTTAGGTGTAGTAATTGCATTTTTGTTATCAACAATTTGTGTAGGTAGTTCAAAGAAAATTTTTGTTAGATTCCATTGGTGACCATTTCTAATATTATCCACAGTAAGATCGTCTTCGTGATTTTTTAAGGGGCCTTCAATAGCCCTTCTAAGTTTCATCACGTTTGGTATCCAATTTGATTCCCAGACGTTTAATGTGGATTTGTTAGTTACACCCCATTTAATACTTATGTTTCAAAAATACCAACCCTTTAGGAGACTCTTCCAAATAAATGAGGTTATGAATTTTTCCCTAGCAGTCGCATATTTACTGGATAAAACCCTAGTCCATAGGGAGTTTGTATTGTTTAGAATTCTCCAGGCTAGGCTAGTTAGTAGGGCCATATTTTTGCTTTTAGCTTTCCTAATTCCTAATCCCCACGTGCTTTTGTCTTTTGTTACAGTATTCCAATTTAGAAGATGCAATTTTCTTTTTTCCGAAGTGGAGTTCCATAAGAAGTCTCTTTGAACTTTATCAATATCTTTTAGCATTTTTGTTGGTAGAAGAGAGTATTGCATGATATGGTTCAGAATACTATTAAGGGTAGAAGAAGTTAGAGTGCTTCTTCCTGCAATGTTGAGCCATTTAGCTTTCCAACTTCCCAATTTTGCCCTCATTTTATCAACAAAAAATTGGTAGTCTTTTGGTTTGGGATTGGAATTTAAGATGTGAAAGCGTAAGTACGTATCAAAATTATCACTAAGCTTTATATTGAAAAGGAATGTAAGCTCAATTTTGTTGTTTTTGAGCAATTTTGATACACGAGTAATTTAGATTTTGCTCTATTAATGACCCGGTCCGATAATTGACAGAAATCTTCAAGGCAATTAAGGATAGTGAGAGCAGTCTTGCTATTAGATTTTCCCATTAATGTTAAATCATCTGCAAAAAGTAAGCAGGATAAAGGGGAACTTCTTGGGGTAATATTTATTGTATCCCATCTCCTAATGTCTAATTTGTGATTTATCATCTTTGAAAGTATTTTCATACATAGTATGAAAATACAGGGGGACATCGGGTCTCCTTGTCTAATTTCTCTCGTTGGTGTGAAGGATTCAGATTTTGCTCCATTTACCAGAATAGTATAGCTAGAGGAACTAATGCAAGACATTATTAAATTGATCATTTTTTGTGAGAATTTGAAATATCTAAGAGTTCTATGAATGAAGGACCATTCTAGTTTGCTAAACACTTTTTCGAGGTCTATTTTTAGGATCACATGACCTTTCTTGTTTTTTGAGCTTCTGATGTATTTTATCACTTCTTATCTAGCCATTCCTTTAAGATTAGTATTTTTACCTCGCTTAGGTTTGAGAATGCCACCCTAGGTTCTACATGATGTGGTAGGAGTTATGCCTCCTCCCCTTCTTGGTTTTCTTCCTGGTTTTGCATGTCCATCTGCTGTGCATGGGCTTCCATTGTCATCGGTGGGTTCTGTTGAGGAGCTTGTTGTGTTGGGGTTTGGTGTACACCCCATCTGGTGAATATGCGATTTATTACGGACATTTCCTCTCGTGCAAAGAAAGGCAAGTTGAGAGGAATATTTTGGGGCGGGATCTGAGTGTTGGGATTGCCCGATATGTTCCACATTTCTTGCATATTGTGGGCCAAGTTTTGATTCATCGAGGGGGCCAGTGGTTGTTGGATGTTGTTCATCCATATCTAATTGATGTAGTTGTTCATGGCAAGATGCATTCCTTCTGATATCAATTGGACTAGGTAATTCGTGTTATGGATGATGAGAACTGATTCTTGCCCGTTGATCTATAGGTTGAAGGATATCGCGTAGCGCATCAGGCCCAACTCAATCCAAGATTATGGTTGGTGGTTCGGCGAGCTTGGTGGTTGAGCATAAATCACTGGTTGAGTATGAAATTGGGGTAGTAATGGTGGTAGATTGTCCACTGGGTATGGCCGTTAAAGGCGATGGAGTTGTACAAGTCTGTACCTCCTTCTCAATGTGAATGGTGCTCGAGGCATGGTAAGTATTATGATTGTGTAATATAGAGGTATGTAGGTTAGGATATATGGCTTCGTATGGTGGGATTGGGAGGTTTGCAATGATGGAGTCTATTTGTATAGAGGAGGAGTGTTCTTGCATAAGAGTTTTAACATGATCTTTTGTAGATATCACAACCGACATTTGTTCGTTTATTGTTGCCATATATTCTTCGTGTGGGTGGCCATTTAGTGGCATATAGATTGTATTAATAGATTTTGTCAGCGGGTTATGATTAATATGGGAGATTTCTTGTGGGGTGGATACATTACAGTAGGTTCTATTGGAGAGTGAGGGGTCGTTAATAGAGTGTTTAATATCTTGTTTAGTAGGGGTACTTATTTGGGTGGTAGTATTTGGTAGTGTATCTTTAGAAGACACGTTGGTTCCACTTGTCTTCATTGGAAGATTATTTCCATGTATGGTTTTGGTGGTATTATTACTTTTACCACTGTTTTGTGAGAAAACCGTGTGCTCTTCAGTTATGTTAGTATAATTATTGTTAATATTAGAAAAATCATTGTTATTATTCCTAATTAATTCCACGTTGGAATTTTGGATATTTTTAGGATTTTCAAGAAGTTGTTGCTTAAGGGAGTTCTTATCAATATACTTAAGCTTTTGAGTATTAAGATACTTACCTGTAGACGCATCAAAGATTCTGACATTTATACTCGTGACCTTATTTGGAGTTGCTCCTACCTTCTCGTTTAGTGTTGTAGTTGGCCTCTTTTTCTTGGGGAAGGAGACTGTCCTCTACTCTCCATTGCTGACTTTTGTGGGTGGTGCGTTTTGGCCTTTACCATTGGCCAATTGTGAGCTCGGTGTAGTTGAGTGGGGATACTTTATGGATGAGTGTCCCAAGCAGCCACATATTTTGCATAGAATATTGTTACCTTCATATAGTATTATTTACTTGTGTGAACCATATTAGAATATGGGATTGGACCTTCTGTTCCAATGATAATTTTACACATAGCCTTGCATAACGGCCTCTAATGGTGGATGTTGTGCATGCATCAATTTTTAATAGTTTACCGATAGTGTTTCGTATCTTGGCAAGTATGATTCAGTCGTAAAACTCTATCGAAAGTTGTGGCAAACGATCCCAAATAGATGTGTAACTTTGACATGCTCGTGTAGCCATAAAATTTGGAGTCTATTTTTGCACTGAGAGGAAAAAACCATTGATGAACCATGGTCCTTTTTGAAGGGTTTTTCTCGCATTTTCTTCCTTGTTAAATTTAACGGTGTAGTGATCTTCACCAAGGTCTATTAGAGGGAAGTTCTCTGTGGGTCTCCAAAGGTCTTGTACTTTGGTTTTTAGGTAGTGATGGAGTACTCTTTTTCCTATTAGTTTGATTATGACGGAATATTTTCATGGTTCATAAATGCGATGGATGTCTTGATCCGTTAGTTTTATTTGTTTTATGGAGATTTCCTCTTCCCTTTCGAGACACTCATGATTTGGTGTCTGTTACACTTCCATGTGTGAGGTAGCACTCTGTGTCGCTTAGGTCGCCTAGTGGGTTTGAGATTTTCCCAAGGAGTTTATTCTTATACGAACCGTTGGATTCTTGTAGATTTTGATGAGAAAAGGTAGCTATAATACCAGGTGGTTTTGGTGGGATTGAATTTGCCGGTTGGCTGTCAATGGGATGATTTGTCATTGTTTGTGTTGAAGAAAGCTTTAGGAAGTGGGGTGGTGTGAGTAGAGAGAAGGAAGAGCTTTTCTCTCTAAGTTAGTCTTCAAAAATTATAAAAAATTTTACTAACTCACACAAAAATCATAGTGACGTGAAAACACATTTTTTGGTAGTATTTTCTTATTCCAATTTTTTTTCGAGTCTAATATATAATAACCCAATTAAAATAAAAATATATATATTTTTAGCCGCTCTAAAAAAAATAGCCGATAATATATATATATTATATATATTTTGGTGGCTAGAAAATACAATTAATTCTGGCCGATCAGTCAATTTTATATTTTTTTTCTTAAAATAGGAATGAACCACCCCGATATATATATTAAAATAATATTAAAAGTAAATCCTTCCCTCACAAAAACTTAGTTTGGAATGTCTCATATTCTCGAAAAAAAAAAGGTATAATCATAGAGCACTTAAAATAAAAGTGCTATTAATTTGAATGTATATCTTGAAAACACAAAATAAAAAATAGAAGTATCGTATTTTGAAAGATCTACTTTTACTATTATTTTAATTTATATATATGGCTATTGGGTCGGGGGTCATGTCGGGTTAGATCATTCGTATTTTAATTGGATTATTATTTATTACATTGAAAATAAAAAATAAAAAATCATGGAATAAGAATATATTAATGAAAAGTTATAGGTGCTCTTTTCTAACGTGCACGGTCACCGAAAATGGCCAGACGAAGGAAAAGGAAGACCATAAACGTCAACCAAGCAGTGGCGGCAGAGGGCATTACAAAGAAATTGGGAGCTATTGAGGAAAAATAAAGTTAGTGGACAAAAATGGAGGAACAAAGGACTGGTCAAACCTTCCAACTAGGGACGTTGGGCAATCCTCGACGCAACAGTTGCCCCCCCCCCCCCAAACGGAAATTGTGGGAACCAAGGTGAGTTCTCAATCTGAGCAAGCATCTGGAAAAAGTAATTTCGAAACCAGGGTTAAGGATTTGGGGAAATCAATTGTTGGACAGAACACAACTGAGGCTACTGAAAATCAATTGGATACCCAAATGAACCTAAATCATGGGTTAGCAAACCTGTTGTTAATAGGATCTGGACACCTGATTTCAATTTGCATGCTGAAATTTTGAAAACTATGTCACGGTGGGGTAAAATTGCCAAACCTTCCCCTCAATTGCTAGAGTAGTGAGGCATTAAGCAAAATTGCAAGTAGTTTAGGAGTTCCATTGTATGCAGATGATTGTACTACTAACATTGATAGGATATCATATGCCCGCTTGTTGGTGAAAATAGATGTAACAGTACCTCTCCCTGAAGTGATTCAAGTGGAGGATCAAAATGAGATACAATTTGAACAAATTATATTGTATGATTGGAAGCCCAACTTTTGTGGAGTGTGCTTGCAGGTGGGACATGAATACCAGGAAAAAAAGGGTCACAAATACAGGAAACAAAGTCTACCCAGTAGGCCTACACAAATAGACCTCCACAGCAACAGAAATGGCAATACAAAGGACCAGTGGTCGAAAATAAGAATAAAGAGAAAGAGGCAAAGGACAAGAATCCTACATTTCCCCAACAAGTAAGCAAGACAGTTACTAGCTTGATTACCAGGTTGGAGACCCCAATGGATGATAAAGCACAAGGGGAAGACTGGAAAGAGGTGAGAGGTAAATCTGCAGCAAAGCTATCTCAACCAAGTGGAGGACACTTAGGGATGCATACAACTAATGGGTTCAGCGTACATGAATGAGGTAACCAAAAGGGACAAACAGGAGAAGGTCAGAGTAGCAAAGGAAGTGTTTCTAGTAACAATCCTTACTCTCCCCCACAAGTATGAATCTAATAATATGGTGTAATGAATTGGCCGATCGTAATGAGTATTTTAACTCCGATCCCCTAAATTATATTTCTTCTATGCTATATCATGGAGTTGTAACTTGCCGGGGTGTTTGGTTTTTGGATTCGGAGTGAAATGGGACACGTAGTCCCTAAGTTAAAGGTTTAAGTTGTAAGAGTTGAGCGTAGTTTGACTTTGATGTAGACGACCCCAGAATGTAAATTTTATGATTTCAATAGCTCTGTATGAAGATTTTAGACTTAGAAGCACGACCGAATGTTGATTTGGATGTCAGTAGGTCATTTCGGCGTAAATTGACGAAAGTTCGAAAATGGGTGATTTTTGAAAAGTTTGACCAGGAGTTGACTTTATTGATATCGAGGTCGAAATTCAATTTTAAAAATTGGAACAGCTCCAGTATGTCATTTAGGACTTGTGTGCCAAATTTGAAGCCATTCTGGATTCATTTAATATATTTTGGCACGAGTTTTGTAAATTGAAAAGTTTGAAAACTCATAAGTGCGATGCGAAGTGCAATTCATAATTTCGATATTGTTTGATGAAATTTGAAACTCCGAGTAGGTCCGTTTTATGTTACGGGACTTGTTGGTATATTCGGACAGGGTCCCAAGTACCCCGAGTATGATTCGGTCGGACTCGCACAAGTGAGTTGTGGCTCGCAGAAGCAGACAAAAGGCTTCCCAGTTGGAGTCGCAGAAGCGGAACGAGCTCTGCAGAAGCGAAGGCGCTTCTGCGATCGAATGAACCTCAGAAGCGAAGGCCGCGCAGAAGCAATAAAGTTGTCCGCAAAGTCAGAACATATAATTCGAGGGGGATGGCCATTTTTACCCATTTTTGAATTTTGAGAGCTCGGGTGAGACGATTTTCGAGAGATTCTTCAAGGAAAATATTGAGGTAAGAATTCCTAACTCAATTTTGGTTAAAGTACCCGAATCAATAGTTGTTTTTTATATTTAATTTGTGTTTTAAGTTGGAAATTTTTGAAAAACCCTCTTGGTTAAATTTGAAGATTTGATGGCCGAATTGTTATCAAAATTTAGTAGTTTTGGTATTGTTGGACTCGTCATTGAATGGGAATTCGGATTCCGATCCTTTTGTAAATTTGTGACGTGGGCCCCGTGTTAACTTTCCGAGTTGACTTTTAAATTTCTTTGTAAATATCATAAATTTTCTCGTTAGAATTAGTTTCCTATAGTTATATTTATCGTATGAAATTGTTTTAGCTAGATTCGACTCATTCAGAATTGGATAATCGAGAAAAAAAGCCTACTAGTGGATCGAATTAACGCAAGTCGAGGTAAGTGACTTGTCTAACCTTGTGTGAGAGAAATTCCCCTTAGGATTGATACTGTTATGATAATTGTGATGTATTGAAAGCTGTGTACGCGAGGTGACAAGTGTATACACGGGCTAAATGTAGAAAATTCTGGCTTTAAATTGTGTAGATCTCTATCACCTATTAATAACATTATTTTATCATGTTATATTCATCATCCTTATTCTATTTTCACATATCCTACTTGCCTTACCTTTTTCTTGCAAATTATTTTACCTGTTTAATTGAATCCTTAATTGAGTTGTTAAATTATGAAATATCGATTATTGAAATTGGTATTAAAATATAAAGGTCGTAAATCATATTAAAATAAAAGTGTTAAATTGTTGAATATTATTCTGTTGAGTTATTCACTCCCGAATATTTTGTTGAGAATTTTGTATCCTTTGTGATTGATTCGTGAGCTCCTTATTCTGAAAAATAATGTTATTGTTGATTTATTTGGCAATTTAAAATATTTTGGCATTTGAGGTGTGAATTGTGATATTGATACGCATGCGGTGGTATAAGGTCTGGGTGTTGAAACACATGCGATGAGATAAGGTAGGCTTGATACGCATGGCTAGTAGGGGAACTACTAGAAGTCATGCAGTGTGATAAGGTAGGCTAAAACGCGGGATGCTATTTCGGAAAAAAATAATTTCTTTTTTAACTAAATGTGAAGGCTGCTGCGGTGATATAAGAAAAATATTGTGAATTTATTTATGATTTGGGAATACGAGGCGGTACCTCGGGAGTGTCCTTGTTGATATGTTTCTATTAGTGTACTTGTCTTGATTGTTTTGTTTTTCCCTAAATATGTAAGTTCCTATTTTTCTTCCGTGATGTATTATTTGCTCCAATTCTGTGTAGTTAAATTGTGACATACTCCTTACTTGATTCACTTCCATTGTCATTATTGTTATTATATTGTTAAACTTTTTGCCCTATCTCTTATTATTCCCAGTAGAGCCCTCACCTGACCTCGTCACTACTCTAGCGAGGTTAGGCTTGTCACTTACTGGGTACCATTATGGTGCACTCATACTACGCTTCTGCACATCTTTTTGTGCAGATCCAGGTATTTCCTACCAGACCAGGTATCAGTGAGCTAGTCCGTACGCGGAGACTTCAAGGTATATCTGCCTGCATCTGCAGACCTCGAAGTCCCCCTCTATTTTTATTATGTTGTTTTTCTTATCTTCATTAGACTATGATGTATAGAGATATTTACAATAATTTCTTAGAGCTTGTGACTTGTATTTCGCCGGGTTTTGAGAATTTTTATATGTACTGAGTTGTTGTGTTTTAAGAGTAATTATTGTCATTTTAATTTTTCCGCATGTTGATAAGCTTACCTAGTCTTAGAGAATAGGTACCGTCACAATATCCTACTGAGGGAAAAATTGGGTCGTGACAAAGTTGTTATCAGAGCCCTAGGTTCATAGGTGTTATGAGTCACAAGCAGGTTTAGTAGAGTCTCGTGGATCGGTACGGAGACGTCTGTACTTATCTTCGGGAGGCTATGGAACTATTAGGAAAAGGTTCACTTCTTTGATTCCTTATCGTGCGCATTTGTTGACTTCGAAATTCTAAACCATTGTCTTTCTGTTCTCTCACGGATGGTGAGGACACGCACAACTGGATCCGATGATCAGACACCTGCATCCCCTGTTAGAGCCGCAAGAGGCCGGGCCGGGGCAAAGGCTGGGTTAGAGGCCGAGGAGGACTACATGGTGCAGCTAGAGCACCTGCACGAGCTGATGTAGAGGAGCCACCCGTAGCTCTAGTTGGAGAGTAGGCACCTGATATAACTGTTACTACCCTTGCACTTCAGGAGACTCTTGCCCAATATTTGAGCATGTTTGGCACTCTAGCTCAGGCAGGGTTGATTCCACTTGCTCCTGCCATATCTCAGGCTGGGGGAGGAGCACTGACTCCCGCTACCCGTACCATAGAGCCACAGGTCCAGGTTGACCATGCCCCAAAGGTTATACCAGTGCAGCCAGGGTTCCCAGTTCGCCCCGAGGTTAGGGCAGCAGTTTCGGAGAGGGAGCAGCTCAGGCTCGAGAGGTACAAAAAGTACCTCCCTCCTACTTTTAGCGGTTTGGCTTCAGAGGATGCTTAGGTTTTTCTTGAGGAATGTCACTGTATCCTCCGTACTATGGGTATTGTGGATTCTAGTGGGGTCGTTTTTACTACATTCCGGCTTAAGGGAACGACGTATCAGTGGTGGTGAGCATATGAGTTGGGTAGTCCGATAGAGGTAGCATCACTCACGTAGGTTCAATTCTCTTATATGTTCTTGGGAGAGTTTGTTCCCCAGAGTCTTAGAGATGCATGGCGCGTAGAGTTTGAGTAGTTGCGCCAGGGTTTTATGACAGTATCGGAGTATGTAGTCTATTTCAGTAATTTCTCCAGGCATGCACTTGTCTTGGTTGCTACTGTCAGAGAACGTGTTCGTCGATTTATTGAGGGACTCCACCCTAGTATCAGATTCAGTATGGCCCGAGGGCTGGAGATGGACATCGTATACCAGCAGGTGGTGGCAATCGCTACGAGATTAGAGGGTATGCTATTACACCCCATATTTTCGTACGTGAAAGTACGTCATAAGCAAATTGATGGAAGCTCGGAAATGAGATATTACATCTCGCATTTTCGTATATTAAAGTTTTGTCGTAAGTTAATCGACGTAAGTTCGGGAATGAAATTATTATAAGATTATAAGCATTATTCTATTTCATACAAGTGATGAGTAAATTCGTGAAAGTGAGAGGGTAAGCAAATTGAAGAAAATAAATTTCGTCAAAGTTTGACATTTTGGGTTAAAATACAGCCCGAGCTAAAATACTCGGTATTTATGGACTAGTACCATACAAGGTACCACATGACCATAATAAAAGGTGTACAAAGTGTATTAAAAGTAAGTAGTATTTTAAGTAAATTGAGATAATTCCTAATTATGTAGATAATTGGGTAATTATTGGTTAATGAAGAATTAACAAATTAATTAAGGAATTAAGTGGCTAATGTTGGATAAGCCTAAACTTTCCCCACGTGGCAGCAACACATGATTCTTGAGTGACTCTTGAATTCAAATTTGCAAGATTTCACAATTAAGAGGGGTTGGTGCCTAATCATCACTTTATACTACACTTTTTCCATAATTCAAATCCTTGAATGGTATAGCTCTAACATTTCACGTCAAAAATCCCAAGGCTCTTGAATTGTATAGCTTTAACATTTTCACGTCAAAAAGCTTCAGCAAAGTTCATGGATTGCAATAGCAACGTATTGCTTCAAAACATTTCGTACAGAGACCATTTTTACTATAAAGCATGATAACAACAACCCAGTAAAATCCCACTAATGGGGTCTGGGGAGGGTAGTGTGTACGCAGATCTTACCCCTACCCCGAAGGAGTAGAGAGGTTGTTTCCGAAAGACCCTCGGCTAAAAAAAAAATAAAAAGACAAAAGGACAAAAAGGAGACAATATTAGTATCACAACAACAATCATAGGATAAATAGGAACACCATGAAATCCTTAAGAAAGATGCAAAGCAAAGGGAGACAATATTAGAAAATGTTAGTATCACCACAACAATCATAAGAAAAATAGGAACACTATAAAATCTAGAAGAAAGATGCAAAGCAACAGCGATAGCTAGTAAATAGGACATGCACTGAAAAGCGAAATAGTAAGCCACAACATTGCCACTAGCTATCTTAGACAAAAACCCTACATGGCTAGTCCCACAATGGTACGAAGTAAGGCACGACTCAACTACCTCCTAACCTACAACCCTAATACTCGACCTCCATATCTTCCTATCAAGTGTCATATCCTCAAAAATCTGGAGCCTCGCCATATCCTGCCTGATCACCTCTCCCCAATACTTCTTAGGCCGCCCTCTACCTCTTCTCATGCCATCCACAACCAGCTGCTCACACCTCCGTACCGGAGTATCTGGGCTTCTCCTCTGAACATGTCCGAACCATCTAAGCCTCGCTTCCCGCATCTTGTCATAAATGGGAGCCACATACACCTTCTCCTGAATATCATCATTCCTAATCTTATCTATCCTAGTGTACCCGCATATCTACCGCAATATCCTCATTTCTGCTACTTTCATCTTCTGGATATGTGAGTTCTTAAAGGGCCAACACTCAGCCCCATACATCATGGCCGGTCTAACCATCGCTTTATGAAACTTACCTTTAAGTATCGGTGTCACTCTCTTGTCACACAGGACTCCAGATGCTAACCTCCACTTCATCCATCGTACCCCAATACGATGTGTGACATCCTCGTCGATCTCCCCTCCCCCTGGATAACCGAACCAAGGTACTTGAGGCTGTCTCTACTCGGGATGACCTACGAATCAAGCCTCATATTCACGCCCTCTTCCCCTGGCTCATCGCTGAACTTACACTCCAGTTATTCCGTCTTCGTCCTGCTCAGCTTGAAACCCTTAGACTCAAGAGCCTGTCTCCAAACCTCCAGCCTCTCGTTAATACCGGCTCACGACTCATCAATCAGAACTATGTCATCGATGAATAACATGCACCATGGCACATCCCATTTACTATAAAGCATGAAATTTGTAATTTTAAGAGAGTACGGTGTAAACCTTCTCAAGAATATCACACGGATTTTTCCCTACTTCAGGTATGTTAAGGCTATCCCTTCTTTCTTTTTGGCATGATCTATACGACACGAACGAAACGAACAATGCACAAATTCCACAAATGACTCTATTCATAGAACTATTAGAGATGTCTATGTTCTTGAATTCCCATATGTCTTATTATTCTATCGTCTGTTCATGGGTCTGAGAAAATACGTAAGTTGATAAAGTTTGTTTCATGATATTAATCAGAGGTATAATGGTCTTATGACATTCTGAGAGATTTTATTGACATACTTCTCATGCATTGCATTCATTTATACATGTACACTGACCCATGACCAGACGACGTTATGTGTGTGTGTGTGTGTGTGTGTATATATATATATATATATATATATATATATATATGGGATATGGGAAAAGGTTATGGCGTTAGATGCGCACCACCACCTGATCAGCTCGTATACGTTGATGATTTGCCCACATTGGCCGAAATGATATGATGGGATGTCCTCAGAGGCTTGATGATGTTATGAACGCATATACCTATGCATGGTATGACATTTATACGCATATGCATGACATTATAAAAATGAAATGATTCACAGAGTTATGCAGACGTACATGTCGAGTCTTTTACTCCATGTTTCTCTCATGTCTATTATTTACTGATTTCCATTCCTTACATACTCGATACATTATTTGTACTGACGTCCCTTTTGCCTGGGGATACTGCGTTTCATGCCTGCAGGTCCCGATAGACAGGTCGAGAGTCCTCCAAGTAGGCTATCAGCTCAGCAGAAGATGTTAGTGTGCTCTATTTGCTCCGGAGTTGCTTATTTTGTCACTATAATTAGGACGTGTATTGATTGGTATGGCGGGGCTCAGTCCCAACCTTTATGATATTTATGTACTCTTAGAGTCTTGTAGACAGATGTCAGGTATATGAAGATTGTATGGCCTTGTCGGTCTATGTTTTGAGTTTACAAATGATCATCTTGGCCTCATAGGCCCGTATGTCACATGTGTAAGTTTTTATATCAGGTTGGGTCGTCCTATATGGAGTACTCCCTCATGTTCATTCTGGTTAGCCCGTGATGGCCCGTTTGGCCCATTTGCCAATGAAAGTACGATAAGAATGATATGCTATATTGGTACTCGGTTGAGTAAGGTACCAGATGCCCGTTGCGGCCCATCGGTTTGGGTCGTGGTATATGCAGACCCGAGAGAGAGAAGAAAGGGAAGCTAAGAGGCCTCGAGATTCTAACATATATAATAGTTCTCGTGCGCCAGTTGTAGCCCGTCATGGTAGAGGTTATGTGAGTTGTCATATCCATTCAGCGCTTCCAGCTTCCAGCGGTATTCCGGCTACTCCCAAACTTTAGGTCCCCTATTATGCACTGCCATTGTCTACTGTACATCCTGTACGGGGTGCTTTCAGCGGTCAGTCCAGTCGATCAGGCCCGAGCAAGTCCAAGCAGCCATGTCCACTGAGGGCTTGTTTTGAGTGTGGTGACACTCGTCATATAGTGAGGAATTTTCCCAGATTTAGGAGGGGTGCACCTCCACAATTTCTCAGGCCCCACCTATTCCACAAGGCCCTCAGGCTTCTCAGCCATGGTTACTGCACCAGTTGCCACTCCACCTGCACAGCTAGCTCGAGGTGGAGGTCGTACATGTAGAGGTCGCCCTAGAGGGGGAGGCCATGCCAGATATTATGCTCTTCCTACTAGGACTGAGGCAGTTGCATCTGACTCAGTTATCACATGTATTATTTCGGTTTGTCATAGAGAGGCGTCAGCTTTGTTTGATCCAGGCTCCACCTATTCTTATGTGTCCTCTGATTTTGATCCATATTTAGGGGTATTTGGTGATTCTCTGAGTTCTCCTGTACATGTATCTACACCCGTGGGAGATTTTGTTATTGTTGACTGTGTGTATCGATCGTGTTTAGTTGTTATTAACTGTTTTGAGACTAGAGTCAATCTCTTGCTGATCAGTAGGGTAGATTTTGATATTATTTGGGGCATGTACTGGTTGTCGCCCTATCATGCTATTCTTGATTGTCACGCTAAAATCATGACGATGGCTATGCAAGGATTACCACAGATAGAGTGGAGGGATGCTTTAAATTATGTTCGTAGCAGGGTTATCTCCTTTCTAAAGGCTCAGCGTATGGTTGAAAAAGGGTGCGATGCTTATCTAGCCTTTGTGAGAGATGTCAGTGTTGATACTCTTACCGTGGAGTCAGTTCCGGTAGTGAGGGATTTTCCAAATGTATTTCCTGCGGATCTTCCTGGTATGCCACCCGACAAGGATATTGACTTTGGCATTGATTTGTTACCGGGCACTCAGCCTATTTCTATTCCACCATATCGTATGGCCCCAACAAAATTGAAGGAATTAAAAGAGCAGTTACAGGAGTTGCTTGATAAGGGTTTTGTTCGGCCCAGTGTATCACCTTACGGTGCTCCAGTCTTGTTTGTAAAGAAAAAAGATGGTTCCATGCGCATGTGTATTGATTATCGACTGTTGAACAAGGTTACAGTGAAGAACAGGGGCCCATTGCCTCGGATTGATGACCTATTTGATCAACTACAGGGTGCCAGAGTGTTCTCAAAAATTGATTTGCGGTCAGGGTATCATCAATTGAAGATTCGGGAGCCAGATATTCCAAAGACTACTTTCAGGACTCGGTATGGTCATTATGAGTTCCTTGTAATGTCATTTGGGTTGACCAATGCCCCATCATCATTTATGCATTTGATGAACAGTGTATTTCAGCCCTATCTTAACTCATTCGTCATTGTGTTTATTTACGATATTCTGGTGTACTGCCGGAGCTGGGAGGATCATGAGCAGCGCCCGAGGACTGTGCTTCAGACTTTGAGAGAAAGGAAGTTGTATGCAAAATTTCCAAAGTGTGAATTCTGGCTTGATTCCGTTGGATTTTTGGGTCAGATAGTATCGAACAAGGGGATCCAGGTAGATCCGAAGAAAATTGAAGCAATACAGAGTTTGCCCATACCGTCATCAGCTACTAAGATCTAGAGTTTCCTTAGTTTTGGCTGGGTATTATTGCTGATTTGTAGAGGGTTTCTCTTCTATTGCTGCACCTATGACCAGATTGACCCAGAAGGGTGCTCCGTTCAGGTGGACCGAGTAATGTGAGGAGAGCTTTCAAAAGCTCAAGACAACTTTGACTACAGTCCCAATATTTATGTTGCATATAGGTTCAGGGTCTTATACTGTGTATTGTGATATGTCGCGTATTGGTCTCGGCGCAGTGTTGATGCAAGACTGTAGGGTGATTGCATATGCATCCAGACCGTTAAAGGTACATGAGAAGAATTATCCCGTCCAAGACCTTGAGTTAACATCTACTGTTCATGCTTGGAAGATTTGGCGGCATTATTTGTACGATGTCCATTATGAGGTATATACCGACCATCGAAGTCAACAACATTTATTCAAATAGAAGGATCTCAACTTGCGACATCAGATGCGGTTAGAGTTACTTAAAGATTATGATATCACCATCTTGTATAATCCAAGGAAGGCCAATGTGGTAGCCGATGCGTTGAATCGAAGGCCGGGGAGTTTGGGCAGTTTAGCATATCTACCAGTAGCAGAAAGGCCAATAGCATTGGAGGTTCAGGCTTTAGCTAACCAGTTTGTCAGATTGGATGTCTCGGAGCCCAGTCGAGTTCTTGCATGTGTGATTTCTCAGTCCTCCTTATATGACCGTATCAGAGAACGTCAGTATGACGACCCCCATTTGCTTGTCCTCAAAGACATGGTCCAGCACAGCGATGCCAAAGAGTTCACTATTGGGGATGATGGTGTGTTGCGAATGTAGGACCAATTATATGTGCCAAATGTAGATAGTTTGCGTGAGTTGATTCTTCAGGAAGCTCACAGTTCCCGGTATTCCATTCATCCGGGTGCTTTGAAGATGTATCAGGACTTGAAGCAGCAATACTGGTGGCGGAGAATGAAGAGGGACATAGTGGAGTATGTAGCTCGGTGTCTAAATTGTCAACAGGTAAAGTATGAGCACCAACGGCCAGGTGGATTGCTTCAGAAGCTAGAGATTCCAGAGTGAAAATAGGAGCGGATTATTATGGATTTTGTTGTTGGGCTTCCACGGACTCAGAAAAAGTTCGATGTAGTTTGGGTAATTATGGATAGGTTGACCAAGTCTACTCATTTCATTTCAGTGGTGACTACTTATTCTTCTGAGCAGGTGGCTCAAGTTTATATCCGCGAGATTATCAGGCTTCATGGCATGTCGGTATCTATCATCTCTGACCGGGATACGCAGTTTACATCGCGGTTCTGGAGGGATGTACAATATAAGTTAGACACACGGGTTAAGCTGAGTACAACCATTCACCCTCAGATGAACAGACAGTTCGAGCGTACTATTCAGATATTGGAGGAATTGCTTCGCGCGTGTGTGATGGAGTTTGGAGGTTTTTGGGATCAATTCTTGCCACTTGCGGAGTTTGCTTACAACAACAGATACTAGTTGAGCATTCAAATGGCTTCGTATGAGGCCTTATATAGGAGGCGGTGTCCGACTCCGATGGGTTGGTTTGAGCCGGGTAAGGCTAGGATATTAGGTACAGACTTATTTCAGGATGTTTTGGAAAAGGTTAAATTAATTCAGGATCGACTTCGTATAGCCCAATCTAGACAGAAGAGTTATGCATATCGGAAGGTTCGTGATGTTTCATTCATGGTCCGGGAGCGGGTCTTGCTCCGGGTTTCGCCCATGAAGGGTGTTATGAGGTTCGGGAAGAAGGGAAAGTTAAGCCCTAAGTATATCAGACCTTTTGAGTTACTTGAAAGGATTGGTAAGGTGGCTTACAAGCTTGCATTGCCACCTAGCCTAGCTGCAATTTATCCGGTATTTCATGTTTCTATGATCCGGAAGTATCACGGTGATCTGTCTCATGTGTTAGAATTTAGCTCAGTCTAGTTGGACAAGGATTTATCTTATGTTGAGAAGCGGGTAGCTATTTTGGAGAAGCGGGTTCGGAAGTTGAGGTTAAAGGACATTGCTTCAGTGAAGGTCCAGAAGAGGGGGCAACCAGTCAAGGAGGCGACTTGAGAGACCGAGTATAATATGCGTCGCAGTTATCCATATCTTTTCACCACTTCAGGTATGTATCTATACTCGTTCTAGGACGAATGTTTGTTTAAGGAGGAGAGAATATAACGACCCGGTCGGTCGTTATGAGTATTTTAACCCCGATCCCCTAAATTATATTTTCCCTATGCTATATCGTGGTGTTGTAACTTACCGTGGTGTTTGGTTTTTGGATTCTGAGTGAAATGGAACACATAGTACCTAAGTTAAAGGTTTAAGTTATAAAAGTAGACTATAGTTTGACTTTTGTGTAGACGACCCCGGAATATAAATTTTATGATTCCAATAGCTCTGTATGATGATTTTAGACCTAGGAGCGCGACCGGATGTTGATTTGGAGGTCCGTAGGTCATTTCGGCATAAATTGGCGAAAGTTAAAAAATGGGCGATTTTTGAAAAGTTTGACCGAGAGTTGACTTTATTGATATCCGAGTCGAAATTTGATTCCAAAAATTGGAACACAGTATGTCATTTCTGACTTGTGTGCCAAATTTGAAGTCATTCCGGATTCATTTAATACGTTTCTGCACGAGTTTTGTAAATTGGAAAGTTTGAAATCTCATAAGTGCGATTCAAGGTGCAATTCATAATTTCGATATTATTTGATAAATTTTGAAACTCCGAGTAGGTCTGTGTTATGTTAAGGACTTGTTGGTATATTCGGACACGGTCCCGAGTACCCGAGTATGATTCGGATCAAAATCGGATCAATTTTTGGATTTAGGCAAATTCTGAATTTACAGCTTTTGGTGTCACTGCACATGCGGAGGGACTGATCGCATGTGCGGACTCGTACAAGCGAGCTGTGGCTCGCAGAAGCGGACAAAGGGCTGACCAGTTGGAGTCGCAGAAGCGAAACGAGCTCCGCAGAAGCGAAGGCGCTTCTGCGATCGAATGAACCGCAAAAGCAAAGGCAGCGCAGAAGCGGAAATGCAGTCGCAAATGCGACTCCGCATAAGCGATAAAGTTGTCCGCAAGTGCGGAAATACCAAGTCAGAACATATAATTCGAGGGCGTGTCCATTTTTACCCATTTTTGGATTTTGAGAGCTCGGGTGAGACGATTTTCGTGAGATTTGTCAAGGAAAACATTGGGGTAAGAAGTCCTAACTCAATTTTGGTTAAAGTACCCGAATCTATGATTGTTTTAACATTTAATTATAGTTTTAAGTTGGAAAATGTTGAAAAACCCTCTTGGTTAAATTTGAAGATTTGAGGACCGAATTGTTATCGGAATTTAGTAATTTTGGTATGGTTGGACTCATCGTTGAATGGGGATTCGGATTTCGAAACTTTTGTAAATTCGTGACGTGGCCCCCACGTTGACTTTCCGAGTTGACTTTTAAATTTCTTTGTAAATATCATAAATTTTATCGTTCGAATTAGTTTTCTATAGTTATATTTATCGTATGAAATTGTTTTGGCTAGATTCGAGTCATTCATAATTGGATAATCGAGGGAAAAGGCCTACTAGTTAATTGAATTAATACAAGTCGAGGTAAGTGACTTGTCTAACCTTGTGTGGGGTAAATTCCCTTTAGGATTAGTATAGTTATGATAATTATGATGTGTTGAAAGTCATGTACACGAGGTGACGAGTGTGTACGCGGGTTAAATGTAGAAAATTCTGGCTTTAAATTGTGTAAATCTCTGTCACATATTAATTAAATTATTTTATCATCGTTATTCTATTTTCACATGTCCTACTTGCCTTACCTTTTTCCTGCTAATTATCTTACCTGTTTAGTTGAATTCCTTAAGTGAGTTGTTAAATTATGAAATATCGATTATTAAAATTGGTATTAAAATATAAAGGCCTTAAATCATATTGAAATAAAAGTGTTAAATCGTTAAATATTATTCTGTTGAGTTGTTCACTCCCAAATATTTTGTTGAGAATTTTGTATCCTTTGTGATTGAGTCGTGAGCTCTTTATTGTGAAAAATAATATTACTGTTGATTTATTTGGCAAGTTAAAATATTTGGCATTTGAGGTGCGAATTGTGATATATTGTGATATTGATACACATGTGGTGGTATAAAGTTTGGGTGTTGAAACGCATGCAGTGAGATAAGGTAGGCTTGATACGCGTGGCTAGTAGGAGAACTACTAGAAGTCATGCGGTGTGATAAGGTGGGTTAAAACGCGAGATGCTATTTCGAAAAAAAATAAAAAAAATTACTAAATGTGAAGGCTCCCGCGGTGATAAAAGAAAAATATTGTGAATTTACTTATGATTTGGGTCTACGAGGCGGTACCTCGGGAGTACCTTGTTGATATTTTTCTATTGGTGTACTTGTCTTGATTGTTTTGTTTTTTCCTAAATATGTAAATTCCTATTTTTCTTCCATGGTGTATCATTTGCCCTTATTCTGTGTAGTTAAATTGTGACATACTCCTTACTTGATTCACTTCCATTATCATTATTATTATTATTGTTATTATTATTATTATTATTATTACTATTATTATTATTATATTGTTAAACTTTTCGCCCTGTCTCTTATTATTCCCAGTAGGGCCCTGACCTGATCTCGTCACTACTCTACCGAGGTTAGGTTTGATACTTAATGTGTACCGCTGTGGTGTACTCATACTATATTTTTACACATCTTTTTGTACAGATCCAGGTACTTCCTACTAGACCAGGTATCAGTGAGCTAGTCCGTACGCGGAGACTTCAAGGTATATCTGCCATCATTCGCAGACCTCGGAGTCCCTCTCTATCTTTATTATGTTATTTTTCTTATCTTCATTAGACTCTGATGTATAGAGATATTTAGAATAAATTCTTAGAGCTTGTGACTTGTATTTCACTGGGTTTTGGGAATTTCTATATGTACTGAGTTGTTGAGTTTTAAGAGAAATTATTATCATTTTAATTTTTCTGCATATTAATAGGCTTACCCAGTCTTAGAGATTAGGTGCCGTCACGATATCCTACGGAGGAAAAAATTGGGTCGTGACACATGAAATGTTAGATGACTGAATAAGCTTTACAAGCAAAGGGAGTTGAAATCGTTTATTAAAGAAAATAAGGTTAGTTGAATAGTTATTACAGAGCATAGAGTCAAGGAAGAAGATGTAGAAAGCATAATAAAGAAGGTGGTACTTGGGTGGAAATGGTACACTAACTACACTGCATGGAACAGGGATCTTTGTGATCCAAATGCCATTGAGTTTACAGTAAGAAACACACATGTACAATACATTCACGGGAGGATCAAATTCGCTGCTTCAAACACCGAGTTCCTTTTTACAATAGTTTATGGGCTACATACTGTTGAAACAAGAAAAGCACTATGGAATGAATTGTCAAATATACATAATAGAGTTATAGGAGCATGGATAGCTATGTAAGACAATAATGCAGTCCTGCATAGTGAAGATAGAGCATGTGGTAATCTAATCAAGGACATGGAAATGAGGGATTTCAGAAACTTCCTTCGGGACACTAGCATGAATGAGTTAAAATATGTTGGTAGGGAATTCACATGGACGAACAATAATGTTTATAGTAGGATTGACATAGCAGTAGTAAATGCTAAGTGGATTCTAGCAATGCCTACTTAGGAGGTAGTGATAATGGACCCCTACTTCTCGGATCATACTCCTCTATGTACTAGATTATGAGAAAACCAACAAGAACATCAAAGCCGTTTAGATTCTATAATTACATGGCAGAGGATCATGACTTTCAAAATGTGCTAGAAAAATGCTGGTACACTCCAGTAAGCAGTGATGGGATGGAAAAGATTTGGGCAAAACTATAGATAACAAAGCAGGAACTGAAACAAATCAGTAATACTACTTTCGGGGGGATGCAAGCAATGCTCAAAGATACCAGGGAACAACTTAAAGAAATACAAGCAAACATGAGAAACACTGGCCATGCTCCTGATCTATTTGACAAAGAAAAAGAGCTGGAGAATCAATTAGAAAAATGGGGGAACCTGAAAGAAAGCATATACAAACAACAGTCGAGAAATTAATGGTTAAAATTAGAAAACTCCAATACATCCTTCTTTCATGCTAGCTTCAAGAATAAGTGTGCACAAAATAAGATCACCAGATTTGTGAACCAATTTTGGGATATGTTGAATACATAGGACAAGATAGTAAAAGATATTACAGGTTTCTATAAAAGCTTACTTGGATCAACAACATCACAGTTACCTTCCATAAACCCAACTGTGATGAAAGAAGGGTCTATACTGCACAGAGACCAACAGTTGATGTTGATAAAACCAATTACTCAAGAAGAAGTTTACGAAGCTCTTTGTGGCACAGATGATTTGAAAGCACCAGACTGTGATGGATTTAATTTGTACTTATTCAAGAAGTCTTGACCGGTGGTAGGACAGGAAATCACAGAAGCAATAATGAATTTTTTTGAAACAAATGAGTTGTACCAACCTATCAACTGTACCTCTGTCACTCTTATATCAAAAGTGAAGCAATATTATGATGTACTGTGGTATACAAAATTATATCAAAGCTACTCACTAACAGGCTGCAAGGTGTTATGGATTATTTAATTGATTGAAGCCAGTCAGCTTTTATACTAGGTTAACTGATAGTAGACAATATCATTCTCAGTCATGAGCTGATAAAAGAGTATGGGAGAAAAGGCATATCTCCTAGGTCTATGATTAAGTTAGATATACAGAAAGCATATGATTCCTTGGAGTGGAGTTTCGTGGAACAAATATTGATCAACATGAACTTCCCCACCACATTTGTCAGTTGGATTATGGTCTGCATAAGTACTGCATCCTACTCTATCCTGATAAATGGGAGTCCTACTAAGCCTTTCCCTACTAGAAAAGGCCTAAGACATTGGGACCCTCTATCCCTTTTTTGTTTGTTCTAGCTATGGATTACCTGAGCAGGCTTATGAAGACCCTCCAATACAATTCAAACTTCAATTACCATCTAAAATGTGAAAGGCTGAGGGTAGTGCAACTAGGCTTTGCAGATAACTTACTCCTCTTCTGTAAAAGAGACATTACTTCAATACAATTGCTTTATGACTACTTCAGTAGTTTCTCTAGAGCTTCAGGACTCGAAGCAAATAGAGACAAAAACTCACTTTATTTTGGAGGGATGGCCCATGCATTATAACAAGAAGTCTTTGCCTATCTTGGCTTCATAAAAGGGGACCTCTCAATCAAATATTTGGGAGAACCACTGAGTACAAAAAGGATGCCTATAACTCAATGCCTATAACTCAAAGTTCCTCTCCTATGCTGGGAGACTCAAACTCATTATAAGTGTTCTATTTGCCATACAAGTCTACCGATCACAGATTTTTATACTACCAAAGAAGGTGCTAAAAATAATTGAAGCTACATATAGAAGCTTCCTATGGAGTGGAGGGGCAGAGATATCAAAAAGAGCATTACTAGCCTGAGAAAGACTATACTGCCCAAAGGAGACAGAAGGATGGAATATCATGGACATTGTTACATGGAATGTAGCGCCAATATGTAATTTGATATGGTTTCTATGCCTCAAGAAGAATAAAGTATGGGTAAAATGGGTACACATCTATTATATAAAGGGGCGACAGGTATGGGATGCTGAGCCAACACAACCTTCCTGGATTATAAGGAAAATATGAAAGGCAAAGAGGATACTTGAAGATGCAGGGTTGAACAGAAATGATGTGATGCAACTGAAAACATTCTCCATACACAAGATGTACCTCAAGTTAAGGGGTGACTTTCAGAAAGTGCCATGGAGGAAGCTAACATGTAATAACATATGAGCTCCAAAATGGCTCGTTATCATATTTCTGCCATTACATGGCAGATTAAGCACAAGGGATAAATTGCACAAGTGGGGGTGACAAATGAGCTGCTATGTCCACTGTGTAATGAGGATGAAGAATGTATTAATCACCTGTTCTTTGAATGCAAATTCTCTACAAAGGTATGGGGCAAAATACTTAAATGCTAGGGTATTTACAGACAACCGATGACTTGGAGCAATGAACAAGCCTGGACAGTCGCACATGCAAAAGGAAGAAATGAAATGGTACAATCTATAGGATGGTTATTGCAGGCTGTGTAAACTTCATATGGCAAGAGAGGAACATGCGTATATTTCAAGGAATACATAGGCAAGCTCATCAACTTATGTGTGTCCTTATTTAGGAAGTTTGTTGTAGGGGATCTATGAAGCCTAGAATGCATAAGAGATTGGAAGAGTTGAATTTCTACCCATAGACCTTGGAAAATAGACAAAGCAGTTTAGTAAGTTGTACTAGTTCTTTTTGACTCTTAGCTTCAGATAGTTCATGTGACTCACCAAGTCTTGGGGCAGCATGTCCAAGCTTGGTTTCTCATAGATTGTAAATATTTTTACAGATTATTAATACAAAGAAAATTTGAACCAAAGAAAAATATATTTTGCCCAAAATCATGTGTTACTTAAGCACTTCACAGTGGTATTTTTGATAGCTAACTTTAGACAAGTAGTTTACACTTGGTATGCAATTGACCAATCCTAATAGCCTATAGATAGGCACCACATTTGAAATGAAAGGCATATCATTCTGCCCTTCCTCGTACGCCCTTCTTTATTCTTTTTAGTTTCTTCTTCTCAAGGATGTCTAAATAAAATTCATGACCTAAAGCCAAATTTTAATAAGGGATATTTTTTTATACTGTAATTATCTTACAAAATATAATATTAAGATTTACATTGTTTCTGTTTGTAATTTAGTTATCTTATAAAATATAATACGGAGTACTAATATTTATATTGGTAAGAAAATTCAAGTTACTAAAATGTTAGCCATGTATTTACAATGTGTTGCCATATATCTTATTATAAAAAATATTATTTACCAATATGAAGAATTGAGTAGCTTAATTCAAAGTTCTAAAATATTTATATTGTTAAAAAATAGGCATTCTTTCTTTTTACTTCTATAAGGAGTTTGTATAAACTTCAATATTGTCTAAGCAAAAATAAGATAGAAAATTCACAATTAAAAATATCGTTGGAGCCCCAAAATTTAGGGGGCCTAAAGCAAAGGCTTTACTAGCCTTCCCCTTAAGCCACCCCTGCTTCTTCCTCAATGCTTTAGTTAGTTTTTCACTTTTTTCTTTCATTCTAGCAGGGAATTTTGTTATGTAGATATTTATGTTATTGTATCCTCTAATATAAATAGAGGTAGGATTGTTTAATCCTAGAGAAATATTTTACCCTGCTGAAATAATTTTTTAGGACAGTACTAGAACGATTTAAGCCAAATTGTGTATCCGTTTATAAATAATATTGCAGTGTTATTTTTTCACTACTATTTCTAACAATTAGTTCTATAATTAAATGTTCTCATATCACAAAGAGGATGTACAATGATATTAAGAAATATAGGTGCATAAAGGTACCTTAGATTTTATTCAGTTTAATTGAGTTGATTATATGAATTTTCACTATCCATATTATTCCACTCAAGCCTATCACAATTCGTTATTATAAAAATTATTTTCAATTTAACCCAATTTAGAACATGAACCATAAAAAAATACCTATTAAATCGATTACAAGAATACCAACTATAATAGCGATTCTCCATGATGAGTTCTTCTAGTAGTATCGGTCATAAATCCAACTTCTCTCTTGATTTAATAGTCATAGTTAGTTGGTTCTCACTAAAATGCATTGGGGCGCACTAACACCGCAAATTCTTTACATTTTATGCTAAAGTATTCTTTAATATGACTAAACCCTGCCTAGTGAACATTGGATATAAAGTAAACGTATTAGCATAAGTAATAGTAAACGTATTAGCATAACTAATAGCATGTTTGGCCTAACTTATTTTGAGGCAAAAGTATATTTTGCGTGTGTATGACAAAAGTATTTTTTTCCCCTAAAATTAAAGTGTTTGGCCAAGCTTTTGAAAGAAAAAAAAAGTATTTTTAAGTAGAAGCAGAAACAGTTTTTGAGAAGTAGAAAAAAGTAATTTCTCTCTGAAAGTATTTTTTTGAAAAATAATTTTAAGAAAAATACACTTAGAAGTACTTTTTAAAAGCTTGGTCAAACACTAATTGCTACTCAAAAGTACTTTTCAAATTAAATAATCAAACACGAACTGTTTCTCACCAAAAGTACTTTTTTTGAAAAACACTTTTCAAAATAAGCTGATTTTAGAAGCTTGACCAAACGCGCTATAAAACTTAATCCCCACTACTCTAATCAATTGGATCGGGTTGATGAAAATAACAGAAAATGGGCCAAGGCCCAAATACAAAATACAACTACATAAAATAAATTGACATATTCTGGGTCATCATAAAGGAAAAATACTCACAAATGTAAATAACTAGGCCCAATAGTAATCTATGCATAAAATTATGTACTAACTTATGTTGTATAGAGTATGTAATTAGAAACTTAGAATAGATGAACTAACAAATGTCATCGTATGTCCTTTTTAAAGCCAATATATTTATATATTATTTCATTTTTTAAAAATTACAAATATAGATTGATGTACTGGTTCTTTCTAGTTGTTCTTTGGAGGCGATTGATTTACATATCAAGTGTTACTTTGGACATTTAGATATGGTATAAGATTCTTTATGTTAATTAGTCTATCTTTAGTTAATTAGTTTATTATTTAGTATTTACCATCCATTTCGAGTTTAAGAAGGAAATGAGAATTATTAGAATATGACACGCATTTTTATGTCTCTACAAGCATATCATCACTGATAAAATATAAAATTTTAAGTTAAATTATTTTTGAGTATAATAAATAGATGAATATATTTATAAAAAAAACGTATCACATAAATGACATTAATTTGGGAACTAGACGGGTTTTTTTTCTTTTATATCCAAGTAATACTGGAGTAGTACACTATACAACAACGATCCACTAAAATTTTATAAGTGGTGTATGTGGAGTGTAGAAGGGGTAGAGATGTTGTTTCCGATAGATTCTCGGCTCAAGAAGAAAAAAGAGAGGCAATATATCAGTACCATCAACAAAAACCATAGACTTAATCACAACATCACAAGACCCAGTAAATAGATAGAAAGCAAAAAAATAACAACGAGTAAATAAGGCCCAACATTATGAAAACAGTAGAGTAGTGTGAACAAGTAGTACACTACATAGTTTAAGCCTCCGTTTGGCCATATATTTTGCCAAATTTTTTCCAATTTTTTTTGGCAAATACCTGTTTGTTTATAGATTTTATCCATATTTTGGCAAATCTCTAAATTCTAAAATTCAAATCCCAAAACTAGCTCAAAAGCTATTTTTGGTCTAAAATATTACTATTTGGTATTTAAAAAAGTTTCAAAAATTGTCCTAAACTTTATATTTTATAAGAAAGCCCACTTTCTGTTGTTATGACCCAACTAATTCATATATACCTACTTTTCTCTCATTAAACTCACGCGGCTTTGGCCTTCTCTATAAACAGAAGAAAACTTTCGCCAAAGTTGTTGTGCCAATCTGTGGCAATCCACTGCAAAGATAAAATTTTGAAGGTAATTTGCTAAAAACTGCTAATATTTGTATAAATTTTCTTCATATTTGTTTTGCTTGTTTTGTATGAAATTTCTTTAGAGTTGTTTGGTATTTTTGATAGTTTTTAAAATTTATGGGTATAAGTCACATTTTATATTTTTTTAAAACTAAAGAGAAATATATTTTGAAAATTTTTATCTTTAGACCAAATTTGATCAAAATCAGATTTTTTAAAATAAATTTGGGAATGTCAAAAACTAGCTAAAAAAGGAGTCTTATTTTGAAATTAGGAGCATTCTAGAATGTTCCAACTCCTAACGAATCAAGACCGTTCAATTCCCTAGCTCCAATAAAACCACGGATCCCACACACGAAGCTACTCCTCTTTCTCTTTTCTCGATTCCCCGACTCACCTGATAGTCAAGACGCCCCCTCCTTCCTCTTCTCGCCGCTACTTTCCATTGGTACGTACTCATCGATCGATGATTGTAACATTAATTGTTTAATCGATTTTACAGTTTGATTTTATTTCGTAATTTGTAGTGAACTTTGATGTTAATTTTGTAGATCTATTCGTGTTTTTGGTGTTTAGATCGAATTTTGACTTAGTAAAAGCGATCGAAGAAGAAGATGTTTGGAAGGACACCGAAGAAGAGCGATAACACAAAGTATTATGAGATCTTAGGAGTTCCGAAGAGTGCTTCTCAGGATGATCTCAAAAAGGCTTATCGTAAAGCCGCCATCAAAAACCATCCCGACAAGGGAGGCGATCCTGAAAAGGTAATTTTACTGCTTTTTTCCAGGGCTTGTGTTTATAGATTACCTATTTCAGCAATTGCTTCTACCTCTGTGTACAGATTGGTCTGTGAATTGATTTAGATCTGTAATCTGTTAATTTTTATTCTTTGTATTGTTTATGCTTTAGTTGAAGTCGAGCAACTTGATAATGTTTAGTGGTTGTTTAATTATACCCTCAGATTTAGCTGAACTAATAGAGGTATTGCCCTTAATATAATATCTTTTTTAGGTTTAATAGTTTGTGATTAATTGCTGCACCCAAGGGTGTGACTTAGTGGTCAATGAAGTGGGTTGAAAACTATGAGGTCGAAATATGAATCTGTCGAAGCCTCAGTGGGGACAAATTTACAGGTACCTGTGCTGGTGGGAGGTAGCAGGTACCTCGTGAAATTAGTCTAGGTTGGCTCAAGCTGGCCCGTAATCACAATTATTAAAAAAATAGGTTGTGATTAATTGGGCTGCATGCCTTCTAAATTAGCCACAATGTGTACGTTGTTGTTACATTGTGAACTGCAATTACTGTTATGTTTTGGTTATGTTCTGTATGTAGCTGAGAGATATCTCGATGAATCAGTTTTGTTCTTTGGTTCTTTTAGCTTAAGGAGCTTGCCCGAGCTTATTAGGTTCTTATTGACGGTTGATGAATTATTTGGGTTTTTTGGTTCTTTCAGTTTAAAGAGCTTGCCCAAGCTTATGAGGTTTTAAGTGACCCGGAGAAGCGTGATATATATGATCAGTATGGTGAGGACGCTCTCAAGGAAGGAATGGGTGGTGGAGGTGGTGGACACGACCCATTTGACATATTCCAATCCTTCTTCGGCGGAAGCCCCTTTGGAGGTATGTTTGCTGCACATGCTTGAAGTTGAATTTGCTTTCTTTGTTTTCACGTTTGTGAAATTACTTTATCTACAATTTTTCTGATGTCCAGGTGGTGGAAGCAGCAGAGGTAGAAGACAAAGAAAAGGAGAGGATGTTGTCCACCCTCTCAAGGTTTCTTTGGAGGATGTTTACAATGGAACATCAAAGAAGCTTTCACTATCTCGCAATGTATTGTGCGCAAAGTGCAAGGGGTGAGTATATAGCTTGATTAGTTATGTTTCAACTTCATTTTTCATTTGTTATGGAGTCACTGTAGTGTGTGCCAGGGGCGAGTATTTTTCACTATGCCACAATATCTTGCATTCACGATTGTGTTATACTGTCATTTCCAGTAAAGGGTCTAAGTCAGGTGCTTCAATGAAGTGTTCTGGCTGTCAAGGGTCTGGGATGAAAGTTTCTATTAGACAGCTTGGTCCATCCATGATCCAGCAGATGCAGCACCCTTGCAATGAGTGTAAGGGTACTGGTGAGACAATTAATGACAAAGATAGGTGCCCACAGTGTAAGGGAGAGAAGGTTGTGCAGGAGAAGAAGGTGTTGGAAGTTCACGTGGAGAAGGGTATGCAGAATGGGCAGAAGATAACATTCCCAGGCGAGGCAGATGAAGCGGTAAGATATTTAGTCACATTTTTGAAATAATTTGTTTATAATAACTGAATCTTGACATGAGTTCATTGATTTGTGCTTTTGCAGCCGGAAACTATTACTGGAGACATAGTTTTTATCTTGCAACAGAAGGAACATCCTAAGTTCAAGCGAAAGGGAGATGATCTTTTTGTTGAGCACACATTGACCTTGACCGAGGCCCTATGTGGTTTCCAGTTCATCTTGACTCACCTAGACAACAGACAGCTGCTGATCAAGTCCCAACCTGGCGAAGTTGTCAAGCCTGGTAGGCCCAATAACCCCTAATGACCGTTAAAGATTATTTTTAATGCACTTGGAGTCTCCCATAATAGGCTGCTTCATCAGTTAATTCCCCTGGCCAGTGCCAATCTTTTAGCATTGCCCTCAAATATTTGCCATTTATGAGTCAAAATGGCAAATATAGGAACCTTTTCTTCCCAGGTTCTTATGCAACTATTTAGATTCATGTAGTCATGTGGTATTTAAGCCTCTCTCTCTCTCTCTCTCTCTCTCTCTCTCTCTCTCTCTCTCGCTCGCTCGCTCTCTGCACGTGCGCATGTGTGTTTTTTCTATGTTCTGTCTGTCTCCTGCCCTTGGTTAAATTTGGTTGTGGTTCACTTTTTGGTTTCTGATGGATAGGCTGTAGTTCTGAAAATATCTCGTGGATACTGACCACAATTTCTATTGGCTGTGCAGATCAGTTTAAGGCTATCAACGATGAAGGAATGCCAATGTACCAAAGGCCTTTTATGAGAGGGAAATTGTACATTCATTTCACTGTTGATTTCCCTGAGTCATTAACCCCAGAGCAGTGCAAGAACCTTGAAGCGGTGCTGCCGCCAAAACCCAAAATGGAAGTGTCTGAAATGGAATTGGATGAATGTGAGGAGACCACTTTGCATGATGTGAACATTGAGGAGGAGATGCGAAGGAAGCAGCAAGCAGCCCAAGAGGCTTACGACGACGATGATGATATGCCTGGTGGTGCACAGAGAGTCCAATGTGCACAGCAGTAATTGGGTATGCTTCAAGAAATTAACAGGGCCTACTCTCCCCTGGTAAAAACCATGACATTGTCAGGAATGTTGCTATCTGTGGTAGGAGGTAGATTACTAGTAAAGGAGTTGGGAATCTTTATTATGCAAACTAACACTATAAGCAGAATTTTACTGCTTGACAATTGCAAGTGTGCTTACATGTTATTCGCAATTTGTTAGTTATTTTATTCAATCGAACACCTGGCATCTTACTTCTATCCTTTTTAATTTCAAGTCCGAATGTGAAAACGAACGTGAACCTGCCTGAGGAAACTTGTGAAAGTCATTTACATGTATTTTCTCACTAATGAATTGGCATGCCTGCTCGTTATACTAGAACAGAGATGGATGGTGGACGATAGTTGGATCTTGATGACATTGACACCAGATCACTAGTTCTCTGGTTCAAAGTTATAACACGGAGGACTGGCTTTTTGAGTTACAAAAGAACGATGTGCTCCAGAGCAGTATAGCACAGAATGAGCAAATAATAAACATACGTTACTGGTAAGAGTAAAACCATAAAAAGTTAGCCTAAACGGGGAAGGGATCCCATCATTGTGGTAACACTTGAGCAATCGATAGTAAAAGTTTTTAATCCTATAGATATGTATATATATATATATATATATATATATATATTTTTTTTTTACTATAATGAGATTTAAATGTCCTTAAAGCTATTTGCAGACAATTATAAAGTCCAAAAAGTACTTATAATAAGCTGACAGCTTATAAGCTTACCATTTAGATAGATGAACTTAAGAGTTAAGCCCAACCTATTGAAACAGGACGACTAGTTCTTAGCCTTTCTGCTAAATAAATCTCCGATGACGGACTTGAGAAAGAGTCGATCAAATACTCCTGGAGGATTAATAGTCTTAGCAATTTACAATCTGTACTAAACTATGAAAGGAACGAAAACCTGCCATTCATACAAAAAATAAAAAGAACATTTATTTTTTGTGTTCTTGATCTGATCAAAAAACATTTTGTCACACAAGTAATTATGATACTTGAAGCTTACGTTGTTTACTTTGATCTGGTAAAACAACAAGTTGGAAAGTAAGATTTGTTGTTTTGACCAGTGGATACAACTACAAGAAAACCCTATATAAAGAAAAAAGTTATTGTTTAGAGTTAGTTTTGAGATTCACAAACCACTATCATCCATGGCTATTAAACCGTTGTTTATGTTAATTGCAAGAATCCTCACATTTGTTTTCCTACTCATATCACTCATCGTCCTCGCCACAACGGATGATTTTAATCAAATTTCTACTTATCGGTAAGTTTGGTTAACTTATGTCCTTTATCTACGTGCACACAATCAGAGGTCACAACCGTCAAAATAGAACGATCCAAATTTTTCTTGGACCGCGTGCATAGCGAAAACATAAAACATCACGCTGTCTTTTTCTTTTATTTATTTATTTATATGTACACAAAACTTCATCGAAAGAAGCATAATTCTCGTTGATTTTTTTGGTGGTTGTAAATTAAATTTGCAGTTACACGTTCTCTGCAATTGTTATTGGATTAGTGTACACATTCCTACAAACTGCCTTGACAATATTTCATATGATCTCTGGCCAAAACATTTGTGGAGATGTCTTGACTCACTTTGAATTTTATGGTGATAAGGTACGTCTATATACTTTTTAGAAACTCGAATATATGAACAATATTGAATTTAATAAGATGAAATCAAATTTTTTGTATCTTCATAAAACTTTACAATACCGCGGCAACATTATTTGAGTGGGTACCAAATTTGATATCTTAATGACTTGTATATTATATGATTAATGGTGAATGAAAATATTAAGAATTTTTAAAAAAATTAGTTTGAGAGTAAATGCGCATCAAAGTATATAGGATTTGATATGAAGAGGTAAAAAATTCTTCAAACTGTCAGTACACAGAACATAAACTTTTACGGATAATATCGGGGTCGGCTTTTATTTTGTAATTTTGTTTTGGGGGCAGGTTTCTTCCCACATATTAGCCACTGGAGCAACAACAGGTTATGGAATTACCTCTGGAGTAGCTGCCAGTCTTCTTCTGATAGCATTCTTCTTCTCTGCAATTTCCTCTGTTTTTTCTTCTTTTAATCTCCATAATAAGAGTTGAATTCCCATATATTGTTATATGTAGTAGTGTAGTCTGTAGCCCAAGTATTTTGTGTTTCGGACAATCTTAGCTAGCGTTTGTCCATAGATTCCCAAATTTGTTTTGAAAAATCTGATTTGGGTGAAGTTTGGTTTGAAGATGAGGTGTATTTGACCATCAGTTTTCAAAACATCTTTTACTTTTTTTTTGAAAAAAAATATGAAACATGTCTTATACCCACAAGTTCTAAAAATTATCACAAATACCCAACATTACCTTCATTAATAACATTCATTATATTATCGCAAACTATAGTCCTGAACATAAATAAATTTGGTACAAAATTATTATTTTTATAATGAACTACATAATACACTATCAGATGACCGAAAAGACGAAGCAACATTGTTACAAAATAATAAATTGTGAGCTCTTTTATAAAATACAAAAGTTTAGAGCAACTTTTATAAAATGTAATAGTAATATTTTGGGTCAAAACTAGCTCTTGACCTCGTTTTGGGATTTGGGTTTTGGGTTTTGGGAATTTTCCAAAATATGGATAAAATTTATGAACAAACATGTATTTGCCAAAAAAATTCAAATATATTTTGGCAAAATCTATAGCCAAACGGGTCCTTAGTATACTTTATTTGTTTCTACTAGTGATTTATAGTTTAGCGAGTGACCATTTTTTGAATACTGTAATCATCTCATCTAAAAAACTAAGCGGGGGCGGATGCACATTAATCGGATTGGACTCACTCAGATTTTTTGAACATTTTTGAAATACTTTAGTTTAAAATTAGATTCTGCGAGGATTGAGCTCTATGATAAATAAATAAACAAATATAACATGTAATGATTTTAGTATAACTAAAAAAACGAATTTAGATCTATAATTTTGAAAAGAAATTTCTCTTCTTTTGTTATAATGTACAACTTCTGAATACCGGATTTGCTGGTGGTACTCTTTTCAACTTTTTAGCTTTTATGTCGTTTTAGTGATTTGTTTTTTAAATGATGACACCGTTCGTTAAAAATTCTGCGTACCCCCTGTTAATCTAAGAAAATATTATTTTATAATATTAATTATATTTTCAATATGTCACATTACGTGTGAACTTGATTATTTGATAAGACTTGAACTCTCACATTAATAGCCTATTTGACCGTGTTTTTTTTAGTCAAATGCATTTTTGTTTTTCCAAAGTTAAGTGTTTCACCAAATTTTTAGAAGGAAACACGTGTTCTGAGAAGAAGTAGAAATATTTTTTTAGGAGCAGAATAAAATAGCTTTTAACTAAAAGTACTTTTAAGAAAAATACACTTACAAATTTGGTCAAACACTAATTATTGTTCAATAGTATTTTATAAATCGATTAGCCAAACACAAGTTGTTTCATCCCTAAAGTGTTTTTCATCACACTTTTGAATACTTTTTAGAATAAACTAATTTTAGAAGCACGACCAAATATGCTATAAATTAAAAAGTAAATTTTCTTGACGTGAATGGGCTTTGCTATCTCTCACCAACAGAAAGTAATAATACAATGGATGTGACTGCTCTTTCCTTAACCACAAGTCTCGAGTTCGAGTCCTGGTATGAAAAAACTGTTGGTAGGGAGCGTTTCTCTCGGAATGGGCCCTACGCGATGCGAACCCGGATATAGTCGGTTTCAGTGCAAGTACCGGACACCGGTTAGGAAACAAAAAAAAAGTAATAATATATAAGTCCGAAATATTTATAAATCAACTAGTAGTAACAGATATGACCAAAAACTTTATTCTATTTAAAACGATGACGTTCGTGACACCAAATGTTGACATAAAGTCAACGATTTGCAATTTGATTTCTAGCTTTATCATTATCTGTTTCATCTGCAATTATATATTTATTAATCAAGTTAGTCGTACCCTTTCTTAAACGAATAAACGACGAGAAAATTATGTTAAATGCATTATTATTGGACCATAAACGTTACTGTTCCATGGGAATTTTAAATAGAATATCATAAATTTCTAGCCAAATGGATTTATAACAAGGACCAATTATCTGTATTTGAAAAAGGAATATATTGGAAATGAGCATGTCTACGATCTCAATTTTGGCACGAATAAACTTATGTAATCTTATCACAACTGTATTATAGATTCTTATAAGAGATTATGACAAATAATTCAACCTACACAGAGCACATAAGCTGAGTCATTAAGCTTAAATAATATATACCTAACACAAGATAACTTTTGATTAAGACCCAATATATATATATATATAAACTCAATTATTATCATATATTAACTTAAGAATTACAAATACTCGATAAATTTAAAATCTTAGATCTGACTCTAACCTAACATAATTCTCCCTCTCCAACTCCAATTTCCCGCACGAGTTTTTCTTCCACCAGTCAGTTAATTTCAAACATAAACAAAAAAGATCTTTTCCTTTTTACGGACACTAAATGAGTCAACGTCCTAAAATGATAGATCGTAGAGTAGCATTTGTTTCAAAAACAAGTGAAAAAGTTTTTCTCTAAATATTTTTTAATGGCGAAAAAAAATAAAATTTGATTTTTTTCAACCCAATGTTATTAGAGAATTTTTTTTAGTTTATGCAATAACCGAAAACGTTAAAAAAATTTACTCCAGAAAAATCTTTCAACCTTTCACCACTTCAAACAAATAAAGAAAAAGATTTTAAAAAAAATTCTTTCCTTTTAAGTTTTTTCTTGTTTTTATTTTCACTTGGTATTCATTATTTTTTTTGAACATGTCTTATTCGGATTTTGGATCGGAAAATTTCACTTGCTTTCTTTCAAAGATTATTTCATTTCACGCTTAAACCCTAGATCTTTAATTAAAAATTAAAAATGAAGGAATACTCAATTTGCTTGTTCTTTCGTGACATCAAAAGCTATTTCTTTATAGTTACATATATAAATTTAATTTCCACATTAAAACCCATCTTCCCTTTTCTCTTTCTCTCAAACTCATTTTCCCTACCCTCCATTGTTCAAAACCCCCGTCTTTTCTCCACGATTTCTTTTAGAAAAAAAAGAAATACTACATACTTTTCTTGACGCCCAAATACCATCTTCATTTCCATATATGGAAGGTGGTGAACTGAGTGAAGGCACTCCAGAAGAATTAGGTGAAAACAGATTAAATTACTCTAGCTATGGCTTTATATTTTCTGTTGGAATTCTTATAATCCTCATAGTCATTACCTATGCTTCTTATTTGTACATTCGAATGCGATCTCGCAACAATTCTGCCACAATAACAACAACAACAATAACGACAGTTGAAAATGAAATGATTTTTATTCAACAAGGTCTCGATGAAAATACTATACGGACCTATCCAAAGTTATTATATGCACAAGTTAAGGCTCACAAAGTAGGGGACACTGCATCTTCTTCTGGCTGTTCTATTTGTTTGGCTGATTATAAAGATAAAGATATGCTTAGGCTATTGCCTAATTGTGGCCATCTTTTTCATCTCATTTGTATTGACCCTTGGCTTAGGCTTCATCCCACTTGTCCTATTTGTAGAAATTCTCCACTTCCTTCTCCTTTGGTTGAGGTAGTTCCTCTTTGATTGGTTATATGCAACGCGCAATGAATACTGCATACCAAATAGTTATACAAAAAAAGAAAGTGGTTCCCTTCCAACAAGGAAAATTGAGTCCATTAATTACTCCTCATCAACAAATTCAAGAAGGTAGATGGTTTCTTTTCCTTTTCAGTTCTTTTTACTTTTATTTTTATTGTGTTTTTGAATCCACCTTCCACCAATACAATTATTGGGATAACTCTGTGTACATCAAAACTTAAACAGATGAAAAGAAGTCAAAACTTAAACTGATTGAAAAGAAGTCACATAGTTTTTTTTTTCCTCTGGTGTAATTTTTCTTTTTGATTCTGTCATGTTTTCCTTGTCCGGTAAATACTGCAAAGTACTATACACTTTAGGTTACTCCAAACGTATAAATTAATATAGTAAGTCCTACAAAAAGGAACTTGCACAAAATTATGGGGGAAGTACACAAATAGCCATTTTTTGGGCTGCTATTTAGGGATTAGTCAGTACTTATATTGTCCTGAAATTTAAACTAAAAATCTTAACTTCAGGTTTTTGTATCCTGAAAAATTAAACTAGAAAATTAAAATTCAAAACACACTAACTAATTTCTAAATAACAACCCTTTAGAATGGCTACTTGATGTCATTTCGCCCAAAATTCTAATCTTACATTGATCTTCAGATTGTTTTCTCTGGTCCACAAGTATAGTATTTATTTCAAGCAGAGTTTTTTTCCCCTTGTTCTACATACACTGAAAATAGCCACACAATGACACAATGATGTGCATTGATTGCCATAGGCCAAAGAAAATAAACAGGCAAAGTTGTAATCGAAGAATTAATAAAGAATAAGGCAAATCGATCGTGCATATAGTCAATTGCATAGATGGCTTTGAGCTGACAAATAAATAAAAAAACAAGTGGTTAATAACTTCACACTGTACGAGTTCCAAGGCATGTAGTGGAGGGCATATTAGAGATCTGGAGATGCAAAGAAATAATTGTTCTGACAATTTTTTAGATTTTAAATTGTGACATGTAAATGATCATAATCTATACATAAAAATCAAAATTAATTAAAAATTATGATCTTTTATTCGAACCATCGTGTAAAAGTTTTTGATAATATTGCTACATATACATTTGTGTGTATTGACTTGAAGATAAAGAAATTGATTGTTCGTCTTCTTTTAGCATAGTTAGGAAGGTTCTAACTGGAAACAGTAATTTCTAGATCATTAAGTTTCGAACTCAGTTATACAACAATATTCAGATTGTTACATTTTAGCAAGTAGAATATCTCCTTGGAGAGGCGCGGTTGGGGATATTGACATAATGATTATTAACAAAATTTTAATTTTTGAGAAGAGAGAGTTGCTCAGGTGATAAATATTGTTCGTTCTAGTAAGATTCGGGGTTCGAGAGAGCAAAATGAAAACTCCTCAGGAGGGATAAAAAAAAGAAAGAAAGGAATACTGGGCACAACAAATGAAGCAATTAGTTGATGAAAAACTACAGATGAAGTTAAGGATAAAGAAGAATCCAAAGAAAGAAGAAAAGCTGTATAATAACAAGAAATTACCAGGGATTAGGTGATTTAGTCAATCAAGCAAAATTTATTTAAATCTTCATGTATAGATATTCCAGTTGCTATATGGTACGTGCGCATCTAATCATTATCGGATAATAATTTTTAAATTTGCGTAGAAACATAAAATTAATAGATAGCCAGTTAGACTACCACTTGGTTGGTGTCAGGGCAGCTGCAATTTAATTTACAGGTGGATTCTTAAATGGTTTCGTTCTAATTACTAGAGTTGGTAAACCCTATATTATTTGGATTATTTCCTACTCACGTCATCTGAAAAGATATTCGTATAATATTTGGTTGAAGTTAATATATATATATATATATATATATATATATATATATATATATATATATAGTTTAAATTGAAAAAAGAGAAAATTGATCATTTCAAAAGTTGCAATAGTAAATCACAACATGAGCTATGATCACGACATCTACAACAACGCCTTCACTTCCAAATAATTTAAGTTGGAGTCGGCTTACGATTGGAGCATCTAAACTTTCAAATATCCTATCAATCCCATCCATAATATGCGATAATTCGGCAGATTTTTTTCTATAATCAGACATGCTCACACAACTCATAATATATCATAATACAATACAGTACACCTAAGAAACCAATCATCATACTATAGTTTAGGGGTACATAGGTCGGGTTAGTTCGGATTTTTCAATTATCACATCAAATCAATGGTGTCGGGTTTTTAAATTTATAAATCAAACCAAACCAACAAAGTCGGGTTTTTCAATCTCGTTTTTTCTCAGGTTTTTCGGATTTTTTTCCGGTAAAGTCTTCATAGCATAAAATATATAACTTGTACTCCAAATATTTCTTAAGTCCTAGTAAAATACAATTATATAATGTATTTTCCAAGAAACTAACACAATAATATGAGATAAGTCATAGCATTATACTAAAATATTCAATAACAAAGATAAAATAATAAAATTATATAAAATAAATATTGCTAATTAATAAGCGATAATGAAAATTAACATAATCTAAAAATACTATATAGGTCATGCTAAAATAAGTATAGCTAATAAGTACTAATATTAATTACATAACTAAGCACTAAAGAAAAAGATAAACTAAATTATGCATTTTCATTATAAACCAATATAAAACTAAAATGATTATCCAACACTATCGTCATTCCTAGTATTGAATTGAATTTCTTTTGTTAGCATTAGTATTAATTTGAACTTTGTTTGAGTTACTACATTTATGGGATTTAAAATTTATTTACCATTCAAGAATGTTAAGTCTAAACTTGAAATAATACATTAAAAGATAAAACTGTGAAAAAGTTTTAAAAATATTTATAAATTACATTACAATATATATTTGCATGTATAAATATTTTTAAAACTTATATAAATGTACTATCGGGTTGGTTTGTTTTCGGTTTGACTTTTTTTAGTTAAAACCAAACCAAACCAATTATGGTCGGGTTTTATTTTCCAATACCAAACCAGACCACATCGAGTTTTTTTTCCAATTTAACTCAGATTATCGGTTTGATACGATTTATCGGTTTTCCTTGTACACCCCTACTATAGTTGCATTTAGATTGAGACATGACTATAAATCAATGACTATGTAGTGATGAAGAAGAAAGTGCCACTATATACTTAACTTGATGTCTTAAAATCAAAGTAAAAACACTAAGATAACACCAAATTCAAACCATCCAAAGATATAACTCCATTGTAGGTTACAAGATCAATCTTAACAGCAAATAAAGCTAATGAGAGAGAGACCAGGAAAACAATATTTGGTTCTAGTGAAAGAGGTGAATTCAGGATTTAAATTTTATGGGTTCGAAATTTTAGAATAGGAATCTCAAGGGGTTAATTTCACTGAAGATTATCCAACTTATCATTTATTTCACAAAAGTCATTTATCTATTTTTCGTCACTTAAAAGTCATTCAACTTTACGTTTGTAACTTAAAAGTCATTCTAATTCAAAACCTATAAAATATCCAATAAAAAATATGACATGGCATTACATTTAATTAAAAAAATCTAAAAATAATGCCACATAAGCTTAAATAGATCATATCTAAGCTAGACCCATTTCTTCCTCAGCCCGATTTCTGTCGGTTTTTTTGAATATTAGTTTTAACTTATTTTATATGAAAAACCGACCGATTTCAATCGGTTTCTTAAAAAATAAATTTTGCAGGCTTCTAAAATAGTTTCCCGCATTTTCGCCAAAAAAAAAAAACCGACCGAAATCTGTCGGTTTCGTAAAAAAAATTAAAAATTAAAATATTTTGGAAAACCGACCGACCTCAATCTCACATAACATATAAATGTACCACTTATAGACAAGAACAACAAGCTAATAAGAACTTATTTTCACAAAAATACGGGAAATTATTTTAGAATCCCGCGAAATTTACTTTTTAAGAAACCGACCGAAATCGGTCGTTTTTTCTTATAAAGTAAATTAAAACTAATATTCAAAAAATCGACCGAAATCGAGCTGAGGAAGAAATGGGTCTAACTTAGATATGGTCTATTTAAGCTTAGGTGGCATTATTGTTAGATTTTTTTAATTAAATGTAATGCCATGTCATATTTTTTATTGGATATTTTATAGGTTTTGAACTAGAATGATTTTTAAGTTACAAATGTAAAATTGAGTGATTTTTAAGTGATGAAAAATAGATAAGTGACTTTTGTGAAATAAATGATAAGTTTGATGACCATATGTGGAATTAACCCGAATCTCAAGTACTAACAATTAGGTTTGGAATTTGATATATTTATTCATATTTTATGGATTTCTTAACATATACATAGATCTAACTTTAATTAGCTACTGAGTTTGCTGAATCCATACATTACACTCTATATCGGTCCCTGCCAACAAAAGGTGGCAGGCTAACTCGGGGGAGGCGAAGGCGAATTAGGCGATGGTGCGGAGTTGGATGAGTAGTTTTGAAGGACAGTGACACCCAATTTCTGGCCTAAAGCACAGTAGTTTAAGATGCTACACATATAGTAAAAAACCCCTGGCTCCATCAAAGTAATGTTGGCTGGACCATCTGTGTAAACCTTGTAAGGGTGATTAGCAGTGCAAAGTCCGTATTCTCTTCTTGATACTTGCATCACATTGTAAAGTTCTGGATCAAAGTCAAAATCTGCATGCCCCAAATAATAGAAACATAAGATAAACAAATTCAGTACTACTCCATATTTAACAACAGCGAACAACAAAAAATCTAGTATAATCCCACAAGTGGGATCTGGGAAGGATAGTGTATACGCAGACCTTACCCCTACCTTGTGAAGGTAGAGATGTTGTTCTCGATAGTTACTCGGCTCAAGAAAAAATAAAAAAGGAAACAGCAAACAACAAGTAGTGACAATAGCAAGACAAGATGATAAGGAAAACGAAGCGGAAAAAATAACGGATAGCTAGTAGTAAGGATCTAAGTATAAGAAAATATGAGAATAATTCTAATACTACAAATCCAGTAATATTCGTCTATGAATTAATTATATCTTCACAAAATAAAAAAAGCATTCTGTAAACTAAGAGTTAAAAAATTGAGGATTACACAGAGTATCTCCAGGGAAGAAAACTTGGGAAGAAGACCAGTTGGTGTAGAAGTTATTCATAGGAGGGATAGTCCAAATAGAGTCCCCTACTAAATATTGCATAGCGTATGATTGATGCAATAATAGTGCAAATGTTATCAAATAATGGTAATTTCGCATTTCCATTGATATTTTTCTTGGGGAAAAAGAGAAGAAAGATGAGAAGATGATGGTAAATATTGATGATGTAGCGGTTGCGAGGTTATGTAGTGGGGATTAAGAAAATGAGAAGTTTGAGTGAACGTAACTGTTTGTGCTACACTTGAAAAGTCAATACATAGTCCCAAAATACATAAACATACATCTTAAAGAAGTCCCTTCAATTTGAATGTATTAAAAATAGAGAAAAAAGCCGAATATAAAAAGGCAGACATAAGCTTATTTCCTGAATTTTTATCCAAACAAACAACTAAGTAGACGTTTGGACATAAAAATTATAATTTAAAAAATAATAGCATTTGGAGTTAAGTTAAAAATTAATATTTGGTCATGCATTTCACTTGAAAAATTATTGCAGTTTTGTGAATACGGAAAAAGAGTTTGATTTTTGAAAAACTCATTTTCGAATTTTTTTCAAAAACTTATAAAATTTCACGGACAAACATATTTTTGATAAAAAAAATTCTGAAAAAAAAATCTATGGACAAATGGTCCTAAGTAGAATAGAAAGCTAACTTGTAACATGAGTTTAATGTTGGCAAAGAGTAAAGCAATTTAAAAATAAAAGATGAGGGTCATGTAGTGGAGGAGATAAGAATTACATCTAGGGAATTCAAAAAATACTCTTGTGTGTATAGGACATTCAATAATTTATATATATAGACAAATAAAAGAATTGCCACCTACGTATATAATATAATATTATGACGAAGAGAATTTAGTTGAATTCCTTTGGTAAACACGGTTGTGTCACTGACCAATGCATTCATTTTGGAACCAATTACGTTTTCATTTCTAAAGACAATGAATTAAGATGTTAAAAGTCCTTCCTAAAAGGTTTATTTGCATTTATGCTTTTATGAGTAATTTATAAATTCAAAAGTTGGTAGCTTCCATTTTTGACAGATTGATAGCTTCATATCTCTTTTCTGTTTTATATTGTAATAGCGAACGAAAAATGATGGTCACTCCCTATCAGGGGTCATTACTTTAATAAAAGAGGCTAAAATTAAAAGGCAGCAAAGTCCCCTCAAGTAGTATTATGACCGTTATCACAGCCTCCAACAAAGTCAAATGATCTTGCCATATACTTGCCAGCTAGGGAAGTCACTCCAAGTTTCCAATTTTTATTTTTTTTTTTCTTCTCAAAAATATTTTTTTTTTCTTAACTTGAGATGTTTAGCCAAGCTTTTTTGGGAGAAAAAAGTATTTTTGGGAAGAAGTTGAAGTAATTTCTGAGAAGTAGAAAAAAATAGTTTCTTCCCAAAAGTAGAAACACAAGCAGTTTTGACTTATCTTCTTACCAAAAATACCCTTAACAAAATATAGTATATACCAAAATAACTGTTAAACCTAATACTTAGGATATTAATGTATAAATATTTCTTATTATTTTTAGGATAACTTTCTAATATATAGTGACTTAATTTAGGGGTGGATGCTTTTATATTTGTTGAATGAATTTTAATATATTTAACTTATATTAAAAGAATTAAGTACTTTTAAATTTTATTTTCATATTTTACTTAAATAAAATGAAGAAATTTAATTATTGCCTCTAATAACAAATTTTTAAGATTATTTATTTACTTATAATATTAACTATTAAGTAAATCTATTCATGTCCTTATTCGTAATTTGATACTTAAAAGTACTTTCTGAAAAGCTTGGCCAAACACAAATTATTGCTCAAAAGTGCTTTTCAGAGTGATTAACCAAACACAAAATGCTTCTCTCCAAATGTACTTTTTTCAAAAGCACTTATCAAAATAAACTGATTTCTCCAGCTTGGCCAAACAAGCTATAATTTAGATTTACGTCACGACGTCCATATAAGGAAAACCGTTTTTTCCGGAATTGTCCATCACATCCCTCATCGATAGAGAAGACATAATGGCGGATCTGTATGCAGGGGCGGCTCAATGATATTTGTGGCCTAAAGCCAAACTTCAATAAGGGCCCCTAAGATTTTTGTTATAGAAGAAAACTCATAATTTTATTTGAATTTATTTTTCTAGCTTTTTGAAATGCGAAGTTATTAATAATTTGTTTATAATCGGTTTCTTCTAATAATTATTTTCAATTGATAAAGAATATGTTTACTAATCAATATCAATAGATCTCTCAACTTTGTATCTATACTAGTCCATTGACTAGGATCATATATGTTCCTAGGAGTATAATTATCCAACTTATTTAGAACTTCTTGTTTTTCTTGAGGATATATGTTAGGTTTCTCATCAGCTTCTCCTCCTTCCTCTTCTTCTTGAATTTTATTATTATCTATCTCAATTATATTAGCGATTTGTTCATCTATCATAAAATCTTTCACATTTTTTGATTTAAAATTTTTACTATTCGCTACAAATTTATCAAGTGCTCCTTTTGGGATTGTATTAGAGTTTCAATCCTTTTCCTTTTTTGACGTTTTGAACGTCGAGATTCATATTTTCTAGTTGACATATTAAAACTCTAATAAATAACTAAAAAGACAATATATACTTACAAAGAAAATATATCCAAAAAATTAAAAAGTAGATGTAAATAATAAAATATAGAACAATCATAAGCTTTTGCTACTTCAAAATTCTTGATGTAACGCCAAAATACTTGAGAACAAATAAAACATATGGTACTTGTGTTCTGCTATTTTATTTTGTGATAGTGACTCAATGAGATTGGAATGTAGAGAAGGCCAAAGGGACAATAGAAGAGTAAAATTTACTCCATCTGTTTCGATTTAGATGACACACTTTTCTTATTAGTCCGTTCCAAAAAGAATGGCACGTTTCTATAATTGGAAATAATTCAACTTTAAATTCTTCATTTTACCCATTATACCCTTAATGAGAAGCTTTTATAACCACACAAATGTCATGGCCCCACAAAACTTTTACCTCTTAAACTTTTAAAATCACAAGTTTCAAAAATCCTTTTTTTTGGTCTTAAACTCCGTACCGAGTCAAACTACCTCATCTAAATTGAAACAGAGGGACTTTTGCAGAGAAAGATAAAAAGAGATAAAAAGAATGTAGGCCCATTTATAATAATGATGGTACATAAATGGTAAAAATTGCATGGGGCGCCCTATTTGGTCGCATCTTTTTAACTTATACCCGTTTTATTTTTCCGTTTGCATCCATACCCATTTATTTTTGTTAAAAGCGTTTTAAAAAGATGATTTTGCCCTTTTATTATAAAAGACTATTGATAAACTGCAGGACAAAAATTTAAGCATGTTTAGGCTGAAGTTTTAGCAAATAAATTAAAAAAATTCAGCTTGTTTAGCCTGAAGTTTCGGATAAAACTCAGGACAAAATTGTAGACTGCGTTACAAAACTTCAGCATGTTTTGGTATGAAATTTTAGCAAATGAACTAAATAGCTTAAGCATGCATTAACAAAAACTCTTTAGAAAATTACATACTGCAAGACAAAAACTTAAGCATGTTTAGTCTGAAGTTTTAGCAAATGAACTGAATAATTTCAGCATGTTTTGTCTTAAATTTAGCAAATGAACTAAATAACTTCAGCATGTTTTGTCTGAAGTTTTAGCAAATGAACTAAATAACTTTAGCATGCATTAGCAAAAACTCATTAGAAAATTACATACTACAAGTAAAAAACTTAAGCATGTTTAGTCTAAAGTTTTAGCAAATGAACTAAAAAATGTAAGCATATTTAGTGTAAAGTTTTAGCAAATGAGCTAAATAACTTAAGCATGTTTAGTCTGAAGTTTTAGCAAATGAACTAAATAACTTAAGCATGTTTAGTTTGAAGTTTTTGTAAACGAACTAAATAACTTCAACATGTTTAGACTGAAGTTTCAGATAAAATTCATGACAAAACTATAGACTGTAGGATAAATAACTTCAGCATGCATTAGCATGAAGTTTTAGTTTCAATGTGAAACAACTTCATGCTATATTAGCATGAAGTTTTAGCTTCAACATGAAACAACTTCATGCTTCAATTGTTCTCCAGCGGCCCCCTTTCCTTGAAACTTTAATTTTTTTTCCTTTTCAAATACTTAATATTGTTAAAAAAAAAAAAAATAGACAAATACATTAACTGTTAGAAAATTTTTGGGCCCCTACAAATAAGGGACCCTAAGCAACGGCTTTACTTGCTTGGCCATTAGGCCGGCCCTGTCTGTATGGAGACTTCTGGGTGCTTAAGCACTCATTGCTTTTGACTAGATTTAGTAGATTTACATAGGTAATTAACAAAATAATTTAGATTAATATTGAGTGAGCACCCACAATTAAAATTATTCCCTCTTCTTTTAAAAAATTTATCCACTCATGACTTTTAAATCTTGGATTCACCATTGAGAAGATACTATTGTTAATATGGGAAGACGTAATTCTATTTGTTTCCTACCTAATTAAATACTTCGAAATAGCCTATTCTTTACATACTTACACCAATTTATAAGTGTTGTCTTCACTAATTGAGGCGAGTAAGTTTAAATTTTCGTTTTTCTTTCTTGATAACGAATTCTTATTACTTGTATGAACGTTGAACCTTTTTATTCTAGTATACAAATTGTCCCTTTTAAATTGCTTACGAATAATATGAGATGTCACTGTTTAACAGAGTATAAAGTAAGTGAATAAAGACAGAGCACAACACAAAATAACACATGTAATATAGTGGACATTATTTAGCATAGGACTAGGTGTCAAGGGTGCATAATTTGCTACCGTGCACCCTAAATCAGGATAATAATTCCTCCCCTCAATTAATTTTCAAATTTAAAAAGTACCACTCAACAGTTTCTAGCCGTTAAGACCAAAGCATCATCTTTCTCCTATCCCTCTCACTCCCCCCCTGGGGCTATCAGCAAGACAAGATTTTCACTTACCAAAATCAAGATTTTTGCTTCCCAATTTCACTCATTCTTATCCCCAAAATCTTTCTCCAAAGCCCATTTTCAGATTTCAAGAAATGAGGGCTATGAAGGGAAAGCTACTCAAGAAATTGAAGACAATAAAAACAATTGGGTATTTGAAGCCAGAAAGAATCCTCCATTCAAATGCATCAGATGGGTATATTCAGTACACTTCACCACCTCATTCAAATTCTCAATCCCACTTTCACTCTCCACTAACCCCAATTCAGGTCAATGAAAATCCCAAAAAGAATATTCAAAACAATGTACATGAACAAGACCCTGAGATTATTGATGTTTGTGAGCTAATGAAAGATCTTGATGATCAAGAAATGGAGCTCGACGACGAAATGGACGATAAAGAGAACATTAGACCTGATTTAAAGGTGAAAAAGTCTGAACCTTTGAAAGAAAATGTGGAGAATTTCAGCTCATTGAAGTCAAAGGTTGAGACTTTTGATGAGAAAGTTGCTCCTTTTTCAGAACTTGATGTGTTGAATTTTAGGCGGCCGGATTTGGATTCAGGTACTCTTTTTGATCCCAAACTTCTAGCTGCATTTGAGGAAGCAGTAATGGTAGTAAAAGCTCAAGAAGCAGAAAGAAAAGCCAAGAATGAGGAAAAGATTTTCAAACCTTTAGAAGAAAAAGAATTAGAAGAAGACGAAGAAGAAAATGAACCGCCTTTAAAAACACGAAAAATTGAGGAAATTATAGACCCCTTATTGGAATTTGAAGAGAAATGTCCCCCTGGAGGATGTGATTCAGTAATTCTTTACACAACAGGCCTTAGAGGGATACGAAAAACGTTTGAGGAATGTCATAGTATTCGATTTTTGTTAGAGAATTTTCGTGTTATATTTTTCGAGAGAGATATTTCTATGCATTCGGAGTTTAAGGAAGAATTATGGAGAATTTTGGATGGGAAAGTTGTGCCGCCGAGGCTGTTTATTAAGGGAAGATATATTGGTGGAGCTGAAGAAGTATTGACATTACATGAACAAGGGAAGTTTAGGCCATTACTTGAAGGAATTCCAATTGATCAATTTCAATGTCCATGTGAAGGTTGTGTTGGAATGAGGTTTATTGTGTGTTTTAAGTGTAATGGGAGTCAGAAAATTGTGGTTGAAGATGGGGTTGAGGCAATGAAATGCCCTGAATGTAATGAGAATGGATTGATTGTGTGCCCTTATTGTTGTTGAATAGTAATTCAATTGATTGTTTGTTCCTTTTTGTATTCCTCATATTTTGAGGGTGTAACATTCTTTTGTCTTTGTGTTTTGAGTTGAAATGTTATTTTCCATTACATATTTTGGTAGAAAGATTACTACCATCTCCAAGTGGGAAAAATAATATTTGGTTTCTTGCCTTGTGTGTTCTCTTTCTGAGATTTTTGGGGCATGTTTGGTGTTTGGAATGAAAAATGAAGCCTATTCGTTAATTGTGTAAAAAAAGAGACTATGTCTGATAGGAGTATTACTGGTAATTGCTAAGGTGCTTTATGAAGTATGCTCATTTCCAGCTCTGTTTCCAACCTTTCATTTCGTATATTATTTTCGATACCTCTTGTTTAATCTTGATATAAGTACAAACCTTCTCCCATTGATAGTTGGACTATTCAATGAGGTTCTTGTAGTTTTCATAATCGAAAGAATATTTTTCTCACGATTGGGTTGATGTTAGATTGTGGCAACAATTCTCAATATTTGAGATGTGGAAACTAAGTTTGTGGCCATCTTGTTTGGGGGAACCGAAATATTTTGCCTAAACAGATCAGTAAAAGGGAAGTGAAATTGGCCAGTAGATACCTTTAGAGTTTAGAATCAAGTAGGGGTTGCCCTTTAGAAATAAAAATTGCAAAAAAGTCACACTTAAAATTCAAAGCTATGGCATAAAGAAGTATTTGAGTCATTTATGCCACTATACTAAAAGCTTTTCTTATGTCCAGATGATTAAAAAATGTAGAAAGACAATTTATTTAGACATAGGTAAAGACAAATATCTATCTGTGCTTGTTTGTTTTTTATTGGCACAGTTAGAGAAGGACCACGTGTTTAACTTTATATATACATAGCACAAGAAAGAGAAAGACTGAACGTTAATGACGTTCCATGATTCTTGTTTTTGCATCGAACCTAGCTTTTCTATCTCTTGTTTTATCTTTCAAACATACCTTTTACAACAAAAGTTTGAATATTCTAGTAAAAATAAAAGAAAAAGGAACTCATTTCGTGATTAATGTTATAACAAAATACACTGAATGTGTGATCTTTAATCACGCCTTTGGTTGTTTTTTTTTCAAATTATACTGAAGGTGCAATCTTAAGTAGTGCTTTCAATATATCAAAAAGTTGCATTTTGCTGTTTCGAGCTTGAACTTTCTCCTGTTTCGTTTTTATTTTATTTGGTCTTTGCTTTATTTATTATTTTTCTTGCTCTTTTTTTGTTTGGACACGCTCTCTTCTTATTCTCAATTTTGTTTCAATAGCCTGGTGCCAACAATAACAAACAAAAAAATTTAAACCCAAAAAAAAAAGAAGGGAAAAGATCTAAAGGTGCCCATGCCGTATTCAATTTGTCTTATAAATATCTTTCGTTAATTTATTGGCTCATAAAATTTCTCATTGTTATTTTTTGTCCTAATTTTACCCCTAACTCTAACGGCCTTCTATATTGGTTTGAGGAGGCTTTTAGTTTAAAATAAAGGTACAAATTTATAACAATAACAACCTAGTGAAATCTCACAAGTGGGGTCTGGGAGGGTAGGATATATGCAGCCTTACCCCTACTCTGGGAGGGCAGAGAGACTGTTTCCGATAGACCCTCGGCTAAAGAAGATGGAAGAAGCGTTGATAGTAATTCATAGCAAGACCATATATTAGGAGACTAAATTAAAGAGAGCAATAAATAATATGAAAGAAGTACCTATAGCAAGTAATAGCAAGACAATCTATTCCGGCCCTTCCTCGGACATCGCGCATAGCGAGAGTTTAGTGCACCGGATTGTCCATACCTATAGCAAGTAATAGCAAGACAATATATTTAGAGAAACTAAATCCGAAGTCTAATAGCAATAGAGAATATGAAAGGAGCACTGATAGTAAACTAAGGAAGTACTGGTGACAAGTAATAACAGAATAAGATATGCAAAAAGAGCAAACTCAGGGTAAAAGGCTACCATACTAACACTAACACTAACGAACTACCGAAGACAAAGGGAAACAGATGATTACCTACTAACTTTCTATCTTAATCCTCAACCTCCACATCCTCCTATTTAGGGGCATGTCCTCGGTTAGCTCAAGCTACCCCATATCTCGCCTGATCACCTCTCCCCAAGACTTTTTTGACCTATCTCTACCCTTTCTCTTACCCCCAAGGCCAACCTCTCACACCTCATGACTGGGGCATTTGTGCTTCTCCTCTTAACATGCCCGAGCCATCTCAACCTCGCGTCTCGCATCTTTTCCTCCACATGGGCCACTCCCACCTTGTCCCGAAAAACTTCATTCCTAATTCTATCTAATCTAGTATGCCCACACATCCATCTCAACATCCTCATTTCAGCTACTTCCATCTGTTGGACATGAGAGTTCTTGACTGGCCAGCACTCTGCCCCATACAACATAGTCGGTCTAACCACTACCTTGTATAACTTACCCTTAAGTCTCAACGGCACATTCTTATCGCACAAGACACCGGAAGCGAGCCTCCACTTCATCCACCCTACCTTGATACAATGTGTGACATCCTCATCAATCTCCCCATCATTTTGAATTATAGACTCCATATACTTGAAACTCTCGTTAACACCACTGCGCGTCTCATCAATCAGAAGTATGTTATCTGCAAATAATATGCACCAAGGCAACTCCCCTTGAAAGGTACAAATTTACCCTTTAAATATACGAAATAAGCTAATTTTACGTCGGTCAAATGTGCTAAAAGAGCTTAAATACCCTCATATTTACTAACTTTTGAAGAATTGAGGCTAATTGACCTCTAGTCTTAATGTTTAGCACCAAGAATTAGCATGTGACTCATAATCCCACAAAATTTTAATTTTTCTTTTTATATTCTCATTCTCTTGTCCTATTGTCCAATCCTCGAAAACCAAACTAAGAGCCCGCTTGGATTAGCTGATTTGAAGTAGCTGATAAGCATTAGGTGCTGAAATGTACTTTTAAGTGTCGAAACTGATTTAATAAATAACCAGTTATATGTTTAGATACAAGTGCTGAAATTGATAATAAGGTGCTGCAGTATTTGATAAAAAAAATGTTGATAAGCTCTTTTTCTGTTAAAATGACTTAAATAACCTTAGAATTGTTTACACTTATAAGGGCGTAATTTCTTCAAAATTTTAGATTCTAGATCGATTCAAATACAAAATATTATATTTGTCATTTTATTTTAAATACAACTGTGCTTTAATAAGTTAATTTTTATTATAAATATAATTTATTTCATAATAAGCATATAATCACAAGTTATAATAATTAATAAATTGACAAGAGTTTCTCAGAAAAATAAACCTAAATAGGATAAAATATTTGAAGAGAAACAAACATTGTTTTCATCACCACAACACTTAGAAAGCAATACACCAAAAAATTAATATGTCCTTATTTATTACATACAGCTCAAAGATTAATACACAATTACATTGATACAAATATGCAAAGGAATATAGGATTTGCGTATCTTAAATAGTCAATGAGAATTGCAGACTTGAAGAGGTGGGGGGTTTAGGTTGAAAAAATACTTGAGTCAGAGATTATCAATGTATGAGTTTTGTTCTAAAAAGGAATATTTTAAGGATAAAATAGTAAAAATTTTGGTCAAATTTAAAGTGCTTATAAGCTAAAAATTTATAAGTTGGGGGTGATCAGGTTATGACTTTTGACTTATTTTTGACTTATAATCATTTGACTTATAATTAATTTTAATTTTAACAAACACGTGAGATAAGCCAAAAAAGTGTTTATAAGCTAATTTGACCTTTTATAAGCTCCCGCAAGCACCCTCTAATTGACAAAAAAGATTAAAAAAGAGTGACATAAAAGGCATTCTACAAAAGCAAGAACAACAACGCAAGTATTACAGACTGAACCTCTCAGTCGCTCCCTATGGGTTATCGGCTTCATCATTATAATCACATTCTCCCCATTTATTATAACCCTTTTCCTCGCCTCTTCTCTTTTCGCTTCAATTTCAGGTAAATTCTTTTACATTCACATATATACACCTTATGTTTATCACTACAATGTTAAACATACGAAATGCATGTAACCAATTTTTTCTTAAAATTGATGACTCTTTTTAATTAAACAGAGTGTGGTGTTGCAGCCAGAGTGGTAAAAATCAGGCACAAATGGAGCAAGTAGTTGTTAATGGTTCAGAGTCACATTTAGTTGTTGTGGATAATCCTAATTTGTTGCAAAAGAAAATGTCTGCAATTCGCCTTGCCGGTCCTGCAAAGCTCCAGGTTTTGTTCCGAGTTTTTATTTTTGTTGGGTGACGAATTTTAATTGAGAACAATGCATTTATTCAGCTTCAGTCCCCAAATGTCTTTCGTTACATATGTTTGTTCACATTACTTTTAGTTTGTAAAAAAAAAAAAAACTATTTAGAAATAATTTAAATTTGAATTTTCTATTTTACCCTTAGCGAGACGATGTATAACCACACAAATATTTATGACATGTTTTATACCACAAGTTTTAAAAGCCGTTCTTACTCAGTCAAACTGCATGACATAAAATGGGACAAGAGGAGTATCATTTTTTTGGGGATAATTGCACTTTTGGGTCCTTTAGTTATTGGTAAATTCTGATTTTGGTCCTTGTGATATTTTACTGATCATATTTAACCTTGAATTGGTTAAGGTGTGTGTTTTCGCTCCTTTTACGTAGTAGATATGTTATATTTAGATTCTTTTGAGACCGATATTACCTTTAAAATAGAGTAACAATACAAATTTAACATAATGCATAGTTAATTAAATAGGTTAACAGTTAATGATTTTCGGAATCTGTGAAGATTCACTACCAGAAGGATCAATATTGCACATTTCGATTAATTGAAGGTTAAATGTGTCTAACCAGATCAATATTGCACATTTCGATCGTTCAGGGACTAAAAGTACAAATACAATGACGTCTGAATTTAAGACATTGCTTGTTAATCCGATCAATGCACTTTTTCATAACTTGTATGATAAAATGTTTTCCCTTGAAGAAAGTTGTTATCTATGGAGCATTGCTGTTAATCTTGGGTATATATGTAGAATTTCCTCAATAACTTATTATTTTCTTGGTTAAAGCTTCATTCTTTATCTTGTGCGCGAGGATGAAGTAGCCTAACATTTCCTGCTTCTTGGCTGCGATGTTAAATTTGTGATTGGGTAAACTTGTAAGTGGTTAGTTGAAAGTTGAAACTGTACTGACATTTACCAATCTCTAGGCCCTTATATAAACTACAAGGAAAGTGCGCATCTGAAATATTGGTTGCTTGCAAGCAGGATATACTTTTAGAAGTGAAATCTAATAGGCTACAACAACAACAACAAAAAACCTAGTGTAATCCCACAGGTGGAGTCTGGGGAGCGTAATGTGTACGCAGACCTTACCTTGTAAAGGTAGACATCCTGTTTCGGATAGACCCTCGGTTCAAGGAATAATGAAAATAGAGTAACAAACAATAGTAACAACAATGCAATAGGAGCAAATGGATCAACATGTAATAATAAAGAATCATGAATAAGAGAAATACAAAAATAGTACTAGTACCACTGGTAAGACTAAGAGACACTAGCGACTACCTGTTACCCTTCCACTCTAATTCTCGATCTCCACCCTTTCCTATTGAGGGTCATGTCCTCGGTAAGCTAAAGCAATAACATGTCCTTCCTAATCACCTCACCCCAGTACTTCTCAAGCGTACCCTTACCCTTCCTAAGACCCGCCATGGTCAACCTCTCAAACATCCTGACGGGGACATCTACGTCTCTCCTCTGCACGTGCCCGAACCATCTTAGCCTCGATTCCCGCAATTTGTCCTCCACCGAGGCAACACCCACCCTTTCCCTAATAACTTCGTTCCTAATTTATCTTTCCTGGTAAGTTCACACATCCATCTCAACATTCTCATTTCAACTACCTTCATCTTCTGGACATGGGTTTCTTGACGGGCCAACACTCCGCTCTATACAACATAGTCGGTCTAACCGCCACTCTGTAGAACTTGCCCTTAAGTCTTGGTGGCACATTCTTATCACACAGAATCCCAGAAGCGAACCTCTATTTCATCCACCCCGCAGCAATCCGATGAGTAACATACTCGTCAATCTCCTCGTTGCCTTGGATCGCAGACCCACGATATTTGAAACTATCCTTTCTGGGGGATGACTTGTGTATCAATTTTCACTTCCACTTTTGCTTCAGGCATCCCATCACTGAACTTGCACTCCAAGTACTCTATTTTCGACCTGCTCAACTTGAAACCTTTAGACTCCAACGTCTGTCTCCAAACCTTCAACCTAGCATTAACCCCGCCTCGCGTCTCGTCAATCAATACTATGTCATCAGCAAATAGCATACACCATGGCACCTCTCCTTGTGTGCGTTGCGTCAACACATCCAACGCCAGGGCAAACAAAAACGGGCTAAGAGCCAATCCCTGATGTAACCCCATCCCCACTCGGAAATGTTCCGAGTCACCACCCGCAGTCCTCGTCCGAGTCTTAGCTCTCTCGTATATATCCTTAATCACTCTAATGTACGCTACCGGAACGCCGATAAGGCGCTAACCTCCAAACATCTCCACATAACCTCCCTCGGAACTTTGTCATAGGCTTTCTCTAGGTCTGAAATTTAATATGCTGGATTTTATAAATCATGGCATGCTTCCTGAAAAGTTCTGTTATTGAGGATCAACTATAACCACCTTTCCCAAAGTTTCTATCTGAATTTTAACTTCTTTTAAGTGGTCAAAATTATTTAAGATTTGGTTAATTAAGGGCTACATGTGACGAGCTTATTGCCTCTGGTACTTCCTGGACGTGCTTGCTTAATTGCATTTGGAAAACAGAGGTTAGATCTGATATCAAAGTAAACACTTTTATGGTCTTGAGTTTGAACTGATACTGTTTGTCGACTTGATCTTGGTACTGGTCCGTCTAGATCAAAGTAGGAGCAGATAATTATATAGGTAATTGTAATAGAATGGAGATGAGAAACACGAGGATGCGTTAGGGTGCAGGACATACAATTATTAGTCCTGGTTATTCCAGCCTAGTGCTATATCAATCTTTTCTTGTGCGCTGTTTAAAAACAAAATTATGGATGAATCTTATATAGAATCTACTTTTCAGCTCCATATGGTTTGGTAGGACGCTACAACGGTTGGCTCCATGTTTTGTATGACCTAAGTCCAGAACCATGAGCATTTGTTAATGGAAATTACTTCTCTTAGATACAGACATACAGTCTCAAACATGTGTGTGCACACATACCCATGCACATTTCACCTTGTTCTAATTGCTTTTTCCGTTTACGTACTAAACTATTTCAACATCCTAGGTAATTGCAGATTTTGATGCCACATTGACAAAATACTGGATCGATGGTTGTCGAGGCCAAAGTATGTTATCCACTTCATACAACATTGTCCTATTATGATAGATTGGCTGGAACAGACTGCATATTCAATAGCATACAATTCGATATATGTTCCTTGGCTCAGGAAAACAAATTTTGTAGGCAGTCATAACCTTTTACAGCAGGAGGATCCTGAGTACAATGTCAAGAGGCAGAAGTTATATGATTACTATCATCCCTTAGAATTTGATCCAGCTATTCCCCTTGATAAGAAAGCAAAGCTCATGGTAGAGTGGTATGTGTTATGAATTTGTACAGCTATAATCGGGTTAGACTCATATGATATATTGCATTTTCTTGAGTTTTTGACAAGTGAAATGTGAAATACATAAATTTGAAGTTTCAAGGATAATATTTATATTCTTGTAGATTGTACGAGTACCATGGCCTATGTGTTAATGCAATTCAAATCGGTGAATTTTAAAGGGATTGTAGTACATGGCCTATGTGTTAATGTCCAACTTATTTTCTGCAGGTGGGAAAAAACACATGCTCTTCTCATTGAAGGAGGCCTTACATACAATGCAATTCAAAATTCAGTGGCTAAAGCCACAATTGCATTCCGAGACGGTGTAACTGAACTTTTTGAACTTTTAGAGGTACAGTATAGCCACTATCAGCTGTTGTTTTCTGAGACTTCTTGAGATGATGTTTGATGAATGTCAATGCAACATATATGATCCATTGGGATTTTCTCGTGTGATTTGAAATTTCTATTAGAAAGAAAGATGATGGGTTAGTTCAACGAAGAGCTAAAGTATAGATTATAGGACCAATCTAAGATGTTAAGAACCTTATAGGAAATGCTTTTATTTCTGTTTTTGTTTTTTGTTTTTCGACCTTTGAAAGTCCTAGAATATCAGGCTTAACCACAGTTCAAATTTTGTTTTAGAGAAACAAAAAGTTGAATGCTGATGCCGAAGTTGTTAGTCAATTATCCTAGAATAGCTCTTCTCAGAAGAGTTTCCTTTTGACCCTCTACTCTTTCCTGTGATTGCTTCATAATGACTTGGATCTGTTTGATATGCAGGAAAAAGGTGTACCTGTTCTTATATTCTCTGCAGGTTTAGCTGACATAATAGAGGAGGTTAGTTCTTCAGGCTTGTCAGTGGTCTTGATGCATAACAGGTGGATGCGATTGTGTCACATTTGTCCAATTTAGCTTTAGATACGAAGTCTCATCTTCTTGATTTGGCAGGTGCTGAAGCAGAAAGTTCATAGATCTTTCAAGAACGTTAGAATTGTCTCCAACAAGATGGTGTTTGACGAAAATGGTCGCCTACAGTCATTTAAAGGTATCACCTATCGCCATTAGAGGTGTTCTTTTTGCTTACTTTAAAGAGTGCTTTAAGCAGTTTCTGCTGATGTTTTGATTCATAATAAATCTGCATGGGCTACCAAATTTTACCTATTCCTCAAAGTTTGCGAATTGCCTTCAGGTTGTAAGTTTAAGCTTCAATGGAGGCATAAGCTGCTCTAGTTATGCCTCCTTGGAGGAACAAGTAGATAAAGAGTTTTATTTTCTTATATTCTGACAATATAAAGAATATAAAGTATTTAAGCTATCAGGTTATTTAACGACCAACCACATTTGATTTTCTGTAGTGTGGATTAGTAACTTAAAAAAGAGGGTAGTTAGTTGTTACTACGGATCAATTAGTCACTTTTTTACATTGTTGGTGTATATAAGACCTTATCAAAAAGAATAAATCTAAAATTGGTCTATATAAGTTAAATTCACTACTTAAAAGTAACACACTTGCAGTAATGTAGAATGAAAAATACCTTTGTCATTTATGTTTAGTAAAATATCTTGAAACATCTGAGTTTACTTGTAAAAAATAGCTTTCTCCTTTTTATCTTTATCAAATTCTTGAATATAGAGACATTTGAATATAAAAATTTATAGTTCAAAATATTATTAGTTATACTGTTTTGACTCAAAACAAATGCCACGGTTATCCAAAAAAAATGCGGGTCAAACAGTCTAATTTTTGGATTTTTGGATACATGGATATCCTTTAAAAATAAAACAGTCTAAATAAAGTACTACAGTCTGACCTTCTTGAAGATTTAAAATATTTAAAGAAATATTTTAACTCTTCGTCAAGAAAAGTGCAGTAATTGTGTCATAAAATTGGGATAAGGGTGGTAAAGTTCTCTCTTTAAGGAAAAAAATTATTTGTTGCGTCCTTGCATTTTTAATGTATTTAATAAGATTAAAATAATAAATAGCTAAATTATTACAAAATGATGATATTCCAATATATTTCTCTATAATGACAATTATTTGATAGTTCCATCTGACTAAACCATGGTAGATAAAGTGATTCTGTACTTGTGCCGGTAGGAAGCAACATGTAACCTGGTGAATTAGAGGAGGTGTGCACGAGTTGGCCTAGATAGCAGAGTTTTTAAGAAATGAAAAAAGGAAGATAGTCCATATTCTTATACTGGATTACTACAACACTATCTTTAGTTTATTTTGTACCTACAATTATTAAAACATAATTTCACTGACAAATAAACTTAAACCATTTATTATATTTTTTCCCAATCAAATAGATAAAGAAGATATCAGTTGTAATTAAGATTTTGGTATTGCTACACTTGGTTGGGATAAGTGTAAATTTAGAGTCTCACAAGAGTCAGAGAGCTCTTAATTTGCCTTAAACCACATTACTCCAATATCACTATGAAATATGTCCAAATACAGCAGACTATACAGAGGATTCAAATCAGCGACCTCAAGTAGATTGGTACATTAAGACAGTTGATTGACTAATTTGATTGATTGAAACAAATAAGGACGAATTCTTTTATGATTTTTTCGAATTTTATTTTTTCCAATAAATGCGAGTTTGTCCTCCATAGTTTTGGGCATTTATAAGGCAAATGTAAATATGGAAATCTAAATCATGAAAACACATGAACACTAAAAGACTACATAATTAAGACTCTTCTATGTAGTATAGATTAGTTTAGGAGTGGAGTTCAAGCTCTGTAACGAATTGATTAATAGCTGATCATTGGCTGAACATCTTGATCCTAGTAGTTACTGGTAGATACTAAGCTTCTACACATATTTGGTCTGCGGAGGCATATCAAGCAAAGTAAATTGCATGGATATTTCTTGTATTGTTGGTCATTTACATCCTTTTTCTAAAATTAAGAACACTAACTGAACCTGCAGGTAAGACAATCCATGTACTCAACAAGAATGAGCATGCACTTGACATGGCTGCACCACTTCACGATCACTGCGATGACCTGAATGGACTGGGCGATGAGAAATCTTCATTAAAGAAGAGAACTAATGTGCTACTCCTTGGTGACCACATTGGAGATTTGGGAATGTCAGATGGCTTGGATTATGAAACAAGAATATCTGTGGGTTTTCTGTAAGTATCTCATCATGTTTTCTTATTCATCAAATTCGAAAAAAAACTAACAGAGATATCAGATAACAGAGAACATTACACTGCTCATAGAATGAATATATATATAAGAATTAACACAGTTGCCAATACCTCAAACCAATTAAATAAGCTAGAGAGAGAAGTAGAAAGTTTGAGAATGTGTGAGAGCCAATGTCTCACGTCATGACCTCAAGTTGGTGCATGCGATATCCAAGCTTATTGATTGTAATTATAATTGTTGTAACCCCATAGTTAGAGAAATTAGGTGCTCACGTCCCATAATCGAAGTAGGAATGTGTCACGACCCAAAATCCGACTAGTCGTGATGACACCTAACCCAACCCGCTAGGTAAGCCAATTATCAACTATCCAATTCCAATGAATTTAATAAGACAATTAATTAAAAGAAAATACATGAAACCAATACATTTCCCCAACAACTGGTAGCACAAATCATGAGCTTCTAAGAATAAAGTTTACAAAGGTGGTATGAAATAAATACATCATCTGTTTGAAAGGTACATAAATAGAGTTTTATGAATCTAAGGCTACCATGAACAAGAGGCAGTTGTGACTGGATCGCATGTACATCTTCAATGCTAGTTCTCGCCATGTACAACATCAACATCCAAAATCTGCACGCAAGGTGCAGAAGTGTAGTATGAGTACAACCGACCCCATGTACTCAATAAGTAACAAACCTAACCTTAGGTTGAAAGTAGTGACGAGCTTGTACCAAGGTCAGGGTCCCGCTCCGATAACCAACAACAGTTCATAACAACATGAAGCGAGTAATACAAGAAGTAATTCAAAGAATAAACGCTCAGCTACATCATGATTTCTGAAAATAATTCTGCCTTTCCAGTGTATCAGTGAAAATCCAAATCGTTTACCAAAAATATAAGTAAGTTTGAAAACATTAATTTTTCCCAAAAATCCTTTCAACAATGATAAGATGTTTTATTTTCTTTCCAGATAACCAGTGATAAAATGCATCACTATGCCCATATGCCAATATGTGTGAGAAGTCATGAATGACGTGATACCGTACAACATGAGGAAAATGCATCTCTATGCCTGTATGCCAAATGTGCATGTCAATGCGATGCAACTCGGTGATAAAATCATATGCATACTCTCAGAGTATCATTTCACTCCGTCCTCCCAATCACTCAGTCCTCCCAGTCACTCAGTCCTCACAGTCACTCAATCCTCCCAAATCACTCGCCATTCGCGCTCAGCACTCGTACTCGGCACTCGCGCTCAACACTCGTACTCGGCACTCGGTAGGTACCTGCGCTCACTGGGGGTGTGTACAGACTTCGGAGGGGCTCCTTCAGCCCAAGCGCTATAATCTGCACGGACAACTCACGTGCTGCACGGACAACTCATGCGCTGCACGGACAACTCACGTGCTATAGTATCAATATCTGTATCCGCACGGACAACTCACGTGCTATAGTATCAATATCTGTATCCTCACGGACAACTCACGTGCTATAATAAGCCAATCTGGCCTGCTGCGGCGTGCAACCCGATCCCATAATAATAAAGTATATAAAGCCAATATGGCCTGCTGCGGCGAGCAGTCCAATCCCATAATTATCCTCACAATCAGGCCCTCGGCCTCACTCAGTCATCCATCTCTCCAGTCTCTCGGGCTCACAATGTCACAAAACTAGACCAAAAATGATGATATGATGAATCAATAAATAGCAATAGAGACAGAGAGATGATATGAAATGAATGAACATGAGTGAGTATGAATTTACAATTTAAACAAATAAATTACACCAATATGACCTCTGTGGGTCCCAATAATACTGGCACATAGCCTCAACATGATTTTTAATATGATCCTCAGCTCAATTTCTTTAGCACATAAAACTACATAGAAAATGCCAAGATTATTTGACTACAAAATTCCGCGGAAACAATTATGTCACAATTTCCATGGTGCACGCCCACAGGCCTGTCACCTAGCATGTGCGTCACCTCCCAATAATTCACATAATACATATATTCAGGGTTCATACCCTCAGCTCCAAGATTAGAAGAGTTACTTACCTCGAACAAGACGAATCCAATGTCGAGCAAGCTAAACAATGCTCCAGAAATCCCATTCTGCACGTACCAACTTCTGAACGGCTCGAATCTAGCCACAATTAATTCGATTCAGTCAATACCAATTATTGTAATCAATTCCATAAAGAAATACTAATAAAAATCCGAAATTAACTCAAAAATTACCCGTGGGGCCCACATCTCAGAATCCGACGAAACTCACAAAATCCGACAACCCATCCAATTACAAATTCAACCATACTAATTTCACTCAAATCCGACTCCAAATCAATGTTCAAAACTCGAAATTAAACCAAGAGAGTTTTCTAAAATTTTCAACTTAATTCACCCATTAAATGATGGATTCAAAGGCATAATCATGGAAATTAATCAAAAATGGATAAGAATCACTTACCCAAAACACCCACGCAAGAATCTCTCCAAAAATCGCCTTCTACCGAGCTCCCAATTTGATTCTGTGTTATGAACTCAAAACTCCCGTTTTGGAACTTTTAATTCTGCCCAGAAATGCCTTCATCGCGTTCGCGACCATAGCTTCGCGTTTGCGAAGCACAAAAATGTGCTACCAAGATTCCTTCTTCGTGTTCGCGATCTCCTCATCGCGTTCGCGAAGCCTTCTGACCTCTGCCCTTCCCGTTCGCGAGACACGAGCCGCATTCGAGAAGGCTCAACGCCAGGCAGGCCCCCAACTCCCTTTCCTCTCCGCGTTCGCGTCCGCCCACTCGCATTCGCGTAGGCTTTCCCCGACTCCCTTTTCGCGTTCGTGTCTCCTTCATCGTGTTCGCGATGGGAAAATCCCAGGAGCCCAAAATCCTTCTTCGCGAACGCGTGAGACCCTTCGCGTTCGCGAAGATCAACACCAGACACCAGTTCCAGCAGTTGCAAAACAAGGAAAAATGATCCGAAACCATCCCAGAACTCCCCAGAGCCCCCGGGACCTCAACCAAACATACCATCAAGTCCCAAAACATCATACGAACTTAGCCGAACCCTCAAATCACCTCAAACAACACTAAAACCACGAATCATACCCCAATTCAAGCTTAATGAACTTTGAAATTTCAAATTTCTACAAACGACGTCGGAACCTATCAAGTCAAGTCCGATTGACCTCAAATTTTGCACACAAGTCATAAATGACATAACAGACCTATTAAAATTTTCAGAATCGGATTTCGACCCCGATATAAAAAAGTCAACCCCCTGGTCAAACTTCCCAAAAATTCGACTTTCGCCATTTCAAGCCTAATTCCACTACAGATCTCCAAATAATTTTTCAGACACGCTCCTAAGTCCAAAATCACCATACGGAGCTATTAGAATCATCATAATTCGAATCCGAGATCGTTTACACATAAATCGACATCCGGTCGACCCTTCCAACTTAAAGCTTTCCATTAAGAGACTAAGTGTCTCAATTCATTCCGAAATCTCTCCGGACCCGAACTAATTACCCCGGCAAGTCATACAACAACAATAAAGCATAAATTGAGCACTAAATGGGGAACATGACTGTAATACTCAAAACGACCGTCCGGGTCGTTACAGAATGGTGCCACTATCAATAAAATTTGCAATCTTTTTCAGTCATAAGGCTTTGAACCTTCCAAGATAAGCTTCCATTGAAGATTTCTTCAAATTTGTCAAGTCATTAACAATAAGATGAAATGAGTTGATACTGATGACATACAAAGGTTTGTTCCAACAACAAACAGTTAGCCCAACTCTCTAAATGGATAAAAGCTGAAGTAAAGAACTTGTGACCGGAAGAAATACACTGGTGAGCATCAGTTCTCTCTGACGCACTTTTTTATTCTCTGAAATCGTGAAGAGTTCTAGTTAGATGGTTGACAACTCCTTGTCCTATGTATCATTTTTCAATGGTAAAGAAAGGACTTACCCCATTGCATGAAGTGCTCCCTTGCTAACTAGTTTGGGGTAGGAGAGATTGAAGGCATATAGTACGAAGCCTTCCCCTTGCATTTGTGGCTTACAAGGTTTTACCCTTCGAATTTGTGGCTTACAAGTTACCAAAGGAGCAATTTTACTATAGTGCAAAGGCTCGCCCTCAATTATAATTCGATTGATCAGACCGCAAAGTAGTAATTTGTAACAAATTACTCTTTTTTGTGATAACTGAGAAATATATTATATCCAAATTCAGAACTTGATGGATACTTTACCCTTCTCCACTTAAATACAAGACCTGATTCATTCATAACAGGATTCAAACTTGTAACTCACGCCTACCACACATCCCATGTTGTACTACCTTTGCCATTGAATCAAAGGTCTGGGCACAATTTCCAACAGATTTTTTTAGTCGCGCTTGCAAGATTACCATAGATATGAGGATATGTGTAATAGTACCAAGAAGCCATCGGTAAGGTGGGGATAGCAAGAGTGGATTGGAGTGACTGATTTGCCTAACCTATTATGAACTGATAAAATTACCCCTTCATAAGAAAAGCAAAAATATCAAATTGCTTATTGATGTTTTTCTAATTCAATGTACAGTAGATTCTTCTTCCTCCTTTTTTTCCTTTTAGATGGAAAAGTCCACTCTCAAACCCCCCTACTTATTAGCCAATGGTGGCTCTTATTCAGCTTTGCTCTTGGAGGTTGAGGACCTTTACCCCTAGGATGTCCATCCCTTGATTTCGATGGGTAGTAGTTCTATTGTGGAAAAGATTCCTACCGTGATGTATTTAGCATCTGAATATGTGTGATTGCAAAATATGACTTCTTAACTAAGCCAAAATATTTGGTCCTTTCATGCATATCCATTGTGGAATCATCTTCTTTTTGAATAAAATATATGTTTACAGATGAATTGGGTTGTTTTATCCTAAACACTACTCAATAAAAGCTTCCAGTGTCTGTCTTTCAATTTGCAGCTTGGGTCCATACCATAAGCTCCTATATCGGTTTCAACTTTCTTGAGTATTTGTTGCGACCAAACACACACGCAAGTATACGTGGTTATCAAGTAATAAAGTAGTGAGTAGAGTATCGTTCCCACATAAACTTATGATTAACTTTTGACTGATTCAAACTCAAACAAATTATCTATTCAAGAGATTTTTCTCAAAATGAGTAGGCAATTAATTAATAACCAAAGAAAATATCAAACAGTTAATTAAACTAGAGATCAACTAAAATACGTAGGCAATTGCGAATAACAAGCAATAGGAGAGGAAATTCCGGGGTCATAGGCTAGCTAACATTCTTGTTGCGTTCTCGGCTTAAACTGACTAATTGATTTATCTGGTTTGTTGATTGACAAGGTTAATGTTGCTCGTAAGAATCTGTCGAGTTCTTACTCGCCTATTCAACTTAACTTAATGCCTATATGTCTATGGAATTAGAAAAAAAGTGTATTTGGTGCACCCTTAGCAGTGAAGTCGGGCTAAGGCACCCGCCTTAGCATCCGCACATCAGAGATGAAGGAACAGGGGGTGGAGCATGCGATGCTGAGAAGCTGAGGCGGATGCGAAGCATCCACCCCAGCATCAATCCCTGAAGCTGAGCCGGAAAAGGAAAACTTTGGCTCACGACTTTTGTACGCAATATATAAGCAAAAAACGCCTCTTTTAGGTCATCTAACACACGAGGAAGCAAAGAAAAGCCATCATAAGGTTTGGAAACCACGAAATGTTGACGTTTGAAGTTTGAATTAACGAGTTTGATTTTATCATATTGGGTTGTTTATTTAATTCTGTTTTAAATTATTTTGCTGCGTAGCTAACAGTGGAATACTATTTATGAATCTAGAGTTGAACTCAAAAGTATGAATTCTAGATTGTATATAGGATTAAATAGAGCAAGTTTTTGAACCCGGACATCGGGGAACGGATTCGCAATTAGGATAGAAATATATAATTGTCTTGCTTGGTTGGAAACACATGAAGCGTAAATGCGTTCTTGTTAGTCTTAATTCCATAGACATATAGGCATTAAGTTAACTTGAATAGACGAGTAAGAACTCGACAGATTCTTTCGAGCAACATTAACCCTGTTAATCAACAAACCAGATAAATCAATTAGTTAGTTTAAGCCGAGAACGCAACAAGATTGTTAGCTAGCCTATGACCCTGGAATATCCTCTCTTATTGCTTGTTATTCACAATTGCCTACGTATTTTAGTTGATCTCTAGTTTAATTAACTGTTTGATATTTTCTTTGGTTATTAATTAATTGCATACTCATTTTGATAATTTGTTTGAGTTTGAATCAGTCAAAAGTTAATCATATGTCTCCGTGGGAACGATGAACGATACTCTACTCACTACTTTATTACTTGACGACCACGTATACTTACGTTTGTGTTTGGTCGCAACAAGTTTTTCTTCTCCTTATTTCAACCTGTGATGTTGTAATCAAGGGTGGAAGGGTACTTCAGCCTAATTTAGGCGTCAAACCGTACTTGTAATCTTTTCATAGGTCAATAAGCTTCCAAATTATACTTTTCATTATTTTGGAAACAAGAGAAAATTGTTAATTTGTGGATTTTGTAGAGTTTGTAATATTAGGAGATTGTTCACTGATTGCCTGCTGAAGTTCGAATAGATATACTTTCCCAAAGTCTTTGACCTAATGGTTTGCCAAGATATTTTCTTACAACGGGAACTTCTACCGGAGTTTCATATTAAAAATTTTTGTAACGTTGTTTCTTCTTTGTCAGAAATTGCCGACATGTTTCAGCTATACTTAATATTGGATTAACAATGCAAATCCTCAAAATGTTATCTTTTCTTGATATATGCTGTCCAGTTTCCATCTTCTATGTCTAATGCAAATGGTGAAAATCCCCTCTTTGTGCATAGAGGCAAGAGCTAATAAAAATAGTGCAGAACTCAAAGCATAATGAAGTTTGCTCCTATGGAGTTTCACAAAGCATGAGCACAAGACCAGACTTACAGCTGTGTGACATTTTAGTCATGTTGATTTAATGTCTTATTATCTTAGACCAAGTTGCATATGATGGCAGACTTTAATGTGCTATAGTCGCTAAACTTACTAGAGATTGTTGCAGGAATGACAAAGTAGAAAACTCTCTAGAAAGCTACCAAAAAGCTTTTGATATTCTGTATCTGGTAAGAAATTCTTTGATGAACTTTAAGTTTGATCATTCTGCTATTATAAATTGCTTGTCATTTCCCTTGTCCTGTGTCCTATCACCTTTTTTCCTAAATTGTAGAATGATTCATCAATGCACGGAGTAGTCAAGCTAGCGTCTCATCTCTGTTCAATGGAAAGCAATTGTGTCTCCTAATATCGTGTCTTGGATTGGCATAAAGCACGAATGGCTGCTACATTTATCGTGTCAAGAAAATTTTCATTAAAGAGAATAGGAAGGGAAATGCATAGTAACTCTCCTAATATCAACAGCTTCTCAACATCTGTTGTCACATGAAGAAGGTTTTAATGGTTTCTCATCTTTTACCTTATTATATTTTTACACCTCAGGGATTTTCTATTGGAATAATAAGCTACAATTTTGTATTATTTTAGACCTTGCACTCTTTTTACATATGTTGGTTCCAGAGGCGGATCCAGGATTTAGAGGCTCCGGGTGCCACAAATTTTGAACATATCCATGTTACAGTTTACATTATTTAAATAAAGTATAAATTTAATCGGTTTGGTTTATTTGGATTTCGGTTCGCGTTATTCATCTTTAGGGTTAATATAGACAAATCGATCGAGCAAAAAATATATGTAATAATTATAATAAGTTGAAAAAAAGCATAAGATTCAACTGGAGTATGCATTTTGTACAAGAAAAAGGCTTGTTATCAATTTATATTTGGATACTCAAGGCAAAAACTTATACTAATAAGTCTAAATATTAAAATAGAAGTAAGCTTATAGGCATTATTCAATTTACTATTTTTTATAAAAATTAAGCTCACTCGATGTTATATACAATTGTCCTACTTTAGAGTATTTTGATAACAAAATAAACTTTCATTCTTGATTAGAACCATAACTTATTCAAGGATTTCTATTTATAGTTTTTGGTTTCGGCAATTAGATTTACGGAGTTGTACTCCTGGAGAAAAGATTTTTTTTTTATCATCTATTCATAAATCACGGAGGAGTTGGGAAAGCGCAATAGTGGGAATTTTTTTTCCACGAGGAAAAAATAGATTTGTGAAAGATTTTTTTTTATATTTAATGTTTAAAGTAAAAAAAGGAGAAAAGAAATTTTAAAACGAACTAATAAAACCAAAGAAGAAACAAAGGAATTTGTATCGGTTAAATGCATCGAAGAAAGGCTTCTAAAAAATTTGTGCCAAGCTAGACTTGATCTCCCGCCGCAGGGGTGGAAATGACAGTGCCTTTCCAATGGCACCTTGTATTTTTTCCTTATATATATACATGCATCTATATATACTATTGTATAGTCTCGGCCAAACCTTGCGGGTGGCGTACCACCTCATCCCTTACACATAGATCCGCCCTTGGTTGGTTCCAAATGAAATGAAAGGTTATTGTATACGGTCAAAATCGGTTTCGACCTTCGTATGATTGGTGAAGATGGACCGAAGAGCGTCTTCATAATATCGAGATGAGATTTGAAGAAGGCACGAACGAGCTTCGAGTTTCGGGGTCAGATTAAATACCGAGCTCGATGTCATTATCGAGCTTGAGCCCAAATCGCGCTGTAATGAGAAGCGATGGTATCAAGCTTCAGAGCCAGAGACCAACCGACACCGAGCGCGAGTCAATACCGAACCCCGAGTTAATATCGAGCTCGAACCCACATCGAGCTCTCCGATCAAGATCGAGCCAAGAGACAAGAGCCGTTACAGCCGCACTAAGAAAGGGAATCTCGGCGGAAATTAGGGAAAGCTGATTTATCATGGGTTCCCCACTATGTATTTTTTATTATGCCCATAGTAGGATCCCTCCACTATAAGAGGGATGACTATTATTCCTGCAAAAGGATCAAGTCATTAATACACTGTAACTCAAATACTGTTAAGATATTCCCATATTAAAAGATTATCCTTTTTAGTTACCTACATAATTTTATTTTGCTTGTTCATAAATCATCTCATTTCAACTCGGTTTGTATCCTTTCTTTATAGTCAATATTTGATATTTCTACTTACTCTTATAATTTGTGTCAAGTTATATCACTTACCTTTAGAACTACGTACAAATTCAACTCTATCCGTTTTCGGGTAAACAATTATATTTTTTGTAACTGAATTGATAAATATTTCACTGTCTTGAGTTTATGTATCATGTTTGCAAATTTTTTTTTTTTTTTTGTTGTTGGTATCTTTCGCGTTTTTAAATATGGATTGTAGGAGATACATCATATTCTCTTTAGGCTAATTATTCACATAAAGATAATTATACGGCCCCTAACGTACTATATCTAGTGGAGCCAACAATAAGGTCTCGGAATACGTGAAATACATAAGGAACCAATTGGAAGAGGCTTGGGTGGGGGATAATTAAGGGGAAAAAATGAAACTATACAGCCTCTCTCAAAATTGTAGCATATAATTTTTTTTATATATATATATATATATATATATATATTTTTTATATGTTATATACAAAAAATATACGTAAAAGGCCTAAAAATGCTACTCAACTAACAGAAATGGCCTATCTATGCCATCCGTTAAAAGGTTGATCCATTCATGCCACTAATGTTATACTTTTGGCCCATTCATGCCACTCAACTAACAGAAATGACCTATCTATGCAATCCGTTTAAAGATTGATCCATTCGTGCCACTAACGTTATACTTTTGGCCTATTCATGCCATTCAAGTAACATAAATTACCTATCTACTCATTCCGTTTATAAAATCCAACCATCTTTCATCCTAAGATTAATTCTGTCTTTTTCCTCTCTTCGTGTCATCTCCGTTAAATTTCCTCCACTCACAAAGAGGACACCATTTTCTACTCTTTTGCCACCGTCTTCTTCCCCACACACCACCATAGTTAACCACCTACAGACCCGAAAAGTGAGGTACCTTCACCGGAGTTGAACTTGGACGTATTCATAAGCCATGAAAGTTAACTTTCAGGATATTAATAAAGCATTTGGCTTACTTCAAGAAAGGAAAATGTTGTCTTGTACCATTTGGATGGATAAATAATCCTTTTTTATTTCTCTTTACTGCAAAGGAAAAAAAATATGTTATAGAACTCCTTTTTCTGATATCTGAAGATTCAATACTTAGACACTAGTCCTTTGTATTATTAGAGGAAAAAACTTAGTTAGTTCCTTAAATATGCCTATAAGAGTATTTTTATCCCTTATCTATATCACTAAATATAAAATATCCCTTATCTTTATAAAAGTGGACAAATATAGAGTTAAAATAAACACTGTTAAACTAAAAACTGAAAAGGGAAAATCCCTAATTCCTTCTCTTTGCTTTGGCGCCAACACCGTTCTTCCAATTACCTCTCTTTGCTTTGGCGCCAAAATCATTCTTCTAAAATCAAAACTTTGCCATTGTCGATCTTTATTCTCCATCGCCAGCCATGTATATCAAAAGGAATGGTGAAATAGAAGCAAGCCCATCTTATGGTGAGAATCTATTTTACCAACTAGTTTTCAGAATCTTTGCTTTATAAGTTTTTACCTTGATTCTTGTTTTTGTTTGTTAATTCGTATCAAAGTAGGCTGAATTTGGGTACTTTATATTTTTTTAATCTTATTTCTACATAGGAAAACTAAATCTTGTTAGATTATAAGTTGCTTTTTTATTTTTTTTCTGCTTGCCTTTACAGAAGTTTAATTAGAACTTCTTTGTTTATTTTTTGAGTTGCTTTTATATTCAGTTCTGCTCGCTTCAAATTATTTTGGTTTGAAACTCCTATTAAAAATATATTTTTTATTGTTGACATACTCTGTAATTGCGGCATCATGTTTCAGCATTAAGGGCTTGTCGTTGCGTTGGCAGTCGCCATCGGAACAGCTTGGTTTTCGTTTTCAGTCATCATCTTTTCTGTAAAAGAATGACACAAACAAACGTTTAATACACGTTTTCAAACTGGAGTAAAAATCACGTAGATTTTAATATCCAACAAAACGCCACGAAGGCTTAACTCTCCAAAACGGGAGTACACAAACCACAAAGGTTTTAGTTTGCAGAATAATTAGAATACTACAAATACAGAAATAAATATTAAATTCCTTAAGATTGTTGTTTCCCGTCAATATAGCTGTATTTGTAAATAATAATTCTAATTCTGCAAAATATAAATTTACGTAATAAAACAGTAAATAATTCGAGCCCACTGAATTCACAGTGTTTCCTTAAGGAATTTAATCCCCTCCTAGTACCCAAGGTAATGGATTATTTCCTCCCAGGATAGAACGAATAACACACTGGTGTAGCGGTACTTCAAACCCCAGTGTTTCAGCGAACACAAAGTTCGGTAGCAAATCACACTTACAGTTGCTTTGTTTGAAGTTAAAAACAATGCAGAACGAAGGAGTATATACTCAGAAGAACGTATGGAAGTTCTGAGAGGAAGGAGTGCAATGTATAGCCAATTGTATGTTGAGTTCTTGGTAATTTCAGTTGAGTTCCGAGTGTTTCACTTCAACATTTGCTGCTCCTATTTATAGCAACCAAGAGGGAGTGCAAGCCAAACGTCCACCCTTCATGGTGGAGCAAGCATTACATTCATGGTGGAGCAAGCACTTCATGGTGGAGCAAGCACTTCATGGTGGGAAGACCATTATCCGGCTGCCAATGATCAAATACACGGATTGGAAAATATCCGTTACAAATACGAAGCCGAAGCCGTAGCCGTAGCCGTAGCCGTAGCCGAGCCGAGCGAGCGACGACGACGACGGCGCGAGGCTTGCTTTCTTCTTAACTCTTTAAGAGCTACAAGAAGAGCAATTATATATATACCCACCAAAAATGTCTTCCACTTCCAATATGGGACAATGTCTCATTGTTAAGAGGGGAAACTTAAAATTTTACTCAAAATTTCATTTTCCCTCCATTTCCCATTCACCCTCATTTTAAGAATATTACATCTTAAATTAAAACCTCAACAATAATGAAGGTCAAACAATCAACATTCAAAATATGCAACAAACTATTGGAATTACTGAGAAACTGGCTGAAACGTCAAACTCGTCTAGTTGTGATGAGTTTGATGATTCTAAAAATGAAATATCAGATTTCAATCCAATGCTTGATAAGGGAGTTACTGGAAAACAACGTGTTGAAGGTGGTAGAGAGCGTATTAGTGCCGAGGTTCAAAAGAAGTTGTCAAATGAAGAAGGGGATTCTGATTGCATGAATTCTTCGGACACTTTAAGCTTGGATAGTGATTCAGACTATGAGAGTTTTGATTTTCCCAAGTACAATCCTAAAACTGATGAGAAGAATCCCGTACTTGCTCTTGAATATACATTTGAAAACAAAAAAGAGTTTAAATATGCTGTGGAAACTCACGAAATAAAAGCTGAAAAGTATATCAAGTGGCGCAAAAATGACAAGATAAGAATAAGAGGTAAGTGCATACATCCGGCTTGTGAGTGGAAAATTATGGCATCAAGAATGTACAGGGACATGAATTTCAAATAAAAACTTACAACCCTGAGCATAGTTGTAAAAATTGGCATCACTGTAATTAGACGATCACATCTTCTTTTATTGCGAGGAGATATCTGGATACCATCAGTTCAAACAGGGATTTGAATGTTTCTAAATTCAGAGATACAATTAGTCGGAAACTTAAAGCTCATGTTAGTTTACCTCAAGCTAGAAGGGCTAAAAGAAAGGCCATTGCATTGCTTGATGGTGATACTAAAGATCAATTTGCTATGTTGTGGGACTACATCGATGAGCTTGAAAGGACAAATCCAGGTAGTTCGATTCATGTGAAATTAACAGAAAATGAAATAGCTAACAAGCCATATATATTTCAGAGAATTTATATATGCTTTGCTGCTTGTAAGGAAGGCTTCAATCCCGGTTGTAGAAAGATAGTTGGTGTAGATGGTTATTGGTTAAAGAGCCCGATGTATGGAACTCAATTGTTAGCGGCAGTTGGACTTGATGCTAATAATAACATATTCCCAATAGCATATGCAATTGTTGAAAAGGAAACACATGATACATGGTCATGGTTTTTGAACTACTTGTCTGTTGATTTGGAGATTGGTGATCATGGTGGTTGGACCTTCATGTCAGATAAGCAAAAAGGTCTTCTTGAAGCATTTATATTCAGTTTATTCGATTAGATTGCTTAAATATTCAATTTTTGCTTGCTTCAACATTTTAGTTTGAAATTCTTACTAAAAATATGATATTTTTATTGAAGGTCTTCTTGAAGCATTTAACGATGTGTTGCCATTCGTCAGTCATAGATTCTGCGTGAGATACCTCTATGGTAATTTCAGGAGGGCTATCTTTAGTGGTTTCTCTATAAGGAATGTGCTTTGGGCTGCTGCAAAGGCTACGACGGTGAAGTTCTTTCATGATCGCATGTCTGACCTTTTAAACTTAGATGCAGATGCTGTTTCTTGGTTAAATACAAACCACCAAGTGAATGGTCTAGATTTCACTTCAATCCAAATGCTAAGTGTGATATCTTGTTGAATAACATGTGTGAATCCTTTAATAGCATGATACTTGAGGCCCGAGACAAGGCCATTATAACATTGTTAGAGAAATTAAGATACTTATTGATGGCTCGGATACAAGCTAACATGGATAAAGGAGAAAAATGGAATTCGGGTGATGTTTGCCCTAGGATCAAGGATATTTTACACAAAAATGAGTCTGCAGCAGCTGCGTTTATTCCTCAAAAATCAAATAAGTGGAATTATGAAATCCTTGGAGAGAGCATGGATGATAATTGGGAAGTGGACCTACATAACAGAACATGTAGTTGTAGGAAGTGGACTATAACCGGATATCCTTGCAAGCATGCCATTTCGGCAATTTGGGCTAAAAATGATGAGGTAATTAACTACGTCGATGACTGCTACATGGTGGAAACATATAGGAGAATTTATGAACATGCTATTCTTCCAATTAATGGATAACAATTGTGGCCTAAATCTAGTAAGATTCCTCCTTTGCCTCCAAAGAATGTGAAACAAAAGAGAGGAAGAAAGCAAAAATTGAGGAGAAAGGAATTTGGGGAAGCTGGAGCGAGTAGAACAAGGATGAAAAGGAAGCAAACAACTATTGAATGTAGCATTTGTCATAAGCCTGGTCACAACAAGAGAACTTGCAAGTTTAGCTATGTGGAGAGAGAAACTGACCTAAATGAACCAGTCTTTTGGCAATCAACTACATCATCACATCCTGAAAAATTGCCGGTATAATATTTGAATCTGATGTAATTTTTAAATCGCCTTTCTATTTACAAGTTAAAAGTTAAACAAATGTTTTCTCTATTTTGTAGGTTAGAATAGGAGAAGTAAATGAGGTAAAAGTTGGATGTTCTTCGAATTACTTTTGCTGCTATTTTTGGATGATGTTTAACTCATGGCTGCTGCTATTTTTCTTTTTTTTTTTGGAAGCCGAATTACTCAAATAAGTTCCATTTACATGTTACACATTAAACCATATTTCTATATTTTGTGGGTTAGAACAGGAGAAGTAGAACAGGGCAGTTCTCACTACTATTGAAGACATTCTACTGTTGGAATTCTTAGCTGCTGTGTCGTGGACATTGTTCTAGTCATATTTCATGCTGTTTAGGAATCGTTGAAGACCTTGAAGCATGGATGTTGTTGTTTGGTCATATTTTTTGTTGTTTCTAGTCACAATGGAAGTGATTCTTGTTAAATGTTTTTACTTTTCAGATGTTTGAACATCATATACAATATGTCGTTCATGTTTTGAGCAAATTGCTATAACTATGTTTCAATACTTTAATGCATCATATAATTTTAGAACTGATTACAAATTGCAGAAATTTTCGTTGTGCAGAAAACTTTTCATATTGCAGAATTTTTTAGATTTGCAGAAATTTCGTTGTGTAGAAATTTTTTGTATTGCAGAATTTTTCAAGTTGCAGTCCATAGTTAGGTTCGCAATGGAGCAGAATTCCTCGAGTATGATAGGAAATTTGGGGGGAAAAGGGGTCGACGGTTGATGAGAAAGAGAGAGAGTTCGTTAATTTTAACTGGGTTTTGACGGGGTAAAGCTCCGTTGTTTTTAACCCAAACGGAGGCTCATATCCGTTAGTTTTGCAAACCAAATTAAGGGGTAGACTAAATTTGTCCACTTTTACAAAGATAAGGGATATTTTATATTCAATGGTATAGATAAGAGATAAAAATAATCCTATAGGCATAGTTAAGGGATTTTCTAAGTCTTTACCTCGTATTATTATAATGTAAATTTTATGGATCCAGTTTTAATGGTATGTATTAAGGGTCGATTGGTTATCAGGATAGATGATACTAATCCCGAGATATAATTTGAAATTGTATTTATTTCATGTTTGATTATAGGTATTAACTAATACTAATATAAATTTATACCAAAACGGTGGGATTAACTATCATATATAAAAGGTGAAATAGCTAATCCCAGCCTATAAAATAAACGACCTCTAATAAGTATATTATATATATGGTTGAGAGGCTTTTTGGATGAAGGTTCTTCGCGGTGGAATGAGTTGGGGTGTTTTTTATTCGATAAACATACAAATTAATATACCTTATATATACGATTAATACTCATCACGTATTAAATAAAAATATTGCAAGAAATTATAATATCCATTCCTGATATATACACATATATAACATAGTCATATACACATTACTACTCGCTTTATTCAACAATATACGGCAAAGTGAAATATAAAATTAAAAGGCAAAGTATAGAGAGAGGTGGCATATCCTAAAGTAATAATTGTTGTAAACTAATCATATATTATTCTTGGAATTGCTGAAATTTTAACTGAAACATCTAAGGTTCAACAGTGCGTCGTACATGTAGTAACTTGAAATGCTTAAAATACCATGGAAGTTATTGTCATTTATAAGCAAAAAACGAAGGTGACGGAAGGTTAGGATCCACCAAACTATATAGAGAATCTGTTTCTCTATCAGTTCCCACAAAGCACATACAATAAGAGATAAGTAAATGACACGATATAGTTTTACGTGGAAAACTCCCACCTCACGGGATTAAAAACCACGACCTACACTCGTAAGATTTCAACTTCACTAACCGTGCAACTTCAGATTACAACCTATTGTAACCTAGGAATTAAACTCTTAATCCATCACTCACTTGTAATAACTCTATTACAAGCCTCTTTGTAATAACTCTATTACAAAGCTCACAACTCGACTAACTTTATCCAAGATACAAACACAAGGTTTATGGTTTTACAATTGCTTTCCTACACAATGCTTCTAACTAAGCTAAGTAGGAATACAAAAGTACAACACAACTAAGGACGTATAATAACACAATGCTGGAAATTGATCCTTTGTTCTGTTTATTCTTTGTTCTTGAAGCCTGGAAGTCACTTGCAAGATGGCAACACACTTGAGAGGAAACTCACTTAATTTTCAGATGTGCAAGTGTGTGTTTTTTCTTTGCTTCATGTTAATAGTCTCCAAGTGATGCCACTTGGATGATGCAACCAAGTATCCAGTACAAGGCATTCCCCATAAAGTGAATGTTGCACTTTTTGCACTGTTGCGTGTGTGCAGAGGAACAATTGTATCGAATTTACAACTGTGGGGAGTTGACTGGTACAGTCACCAAGGGAACCTATGTCCATTTGTTCCCTATGTCGTTTCATTGACTCTAGTTGTTGGAACTTGTGCCCGACTTGAGACTTGTTGTTCTTGAGCACTTTGAGGATGTGTAACATGTTCCCGATCTGGTTCTTATCATAAAGTTTGTTAGATCATCAAAACACAAAAAAGACACATAACTTAACAATTTCCGTCTTTTTGATGATGACAAACTTATAATTGAAGTTCCCCCTAGGAACCAGATCACCGTACAAATATTTCCTGTATTCCCCCTGAGAGAACCTGTTTCTCCTTCTTCCCCCTCTCAATCTTCTTAATCATCCCCCTTTTGGCGTCATAAAAAAGGGTAATCACAAGTAATAGGCAAAAAAGAAGAAGTCCAATATGGTAAACTCATGCCACATGTGTGCACACAAACATGGCTAAAAACAGAGCATAAGAGTATAACATGCATAGCAAAAAGACGAGATGCTCATTAATTGTGAAGGAAAGGAGAACAGAAATAGTAGTACCATTGTTACACAATCATTCACAAAAAAAAAAACTTAAAAGTACCCGCCACAAAAATAACAAAAAGAAGACCAAGGTAGGACATACAACATTTAACTGGACACTAAAAAAGGAACTACTTAAAGGAGCACTAGAAGGAGGATGTAGGGATGAGGAGGCAAGGGTTCTGAGGAGAATATCCATTCGAGCATTTGCAGACACTTGTTCGTTAAGCAGCCGCTCCTTCAGGTCCTCAACCTATTTTCTGATATTTGCATTTTCCTCGGTCAGGCGAGCAACCTCCGTGCCTTGTGCACTACTGGAACTAGGTGCTTCCTGGGCCTGACTAAGCTGTCCCTTAAGAATGGAATTCCGTGCCTTCAACCTCCTTATCTCCTCATTTGAAGCATTCTGGGCATCAATCAATTGAGAGATATTGGAATTGCTGCCAATCCTCCCTTTCTTATCAATGCACTCACATTCCTCCAAGGTAGTCTTTGAGAAAGTCTGCTTGTGAGTTCTCACTATTGCTTTCCCAAGGGGACTTTGAAAAAGTTAAAAACCTTAGTGAGCAAGAACCCATAGGGAAAACCATGATTACCATCCTTGAAGTCAGCCACTTTCTTCATATGCTCTATCATGAGACCATGCATATTGATAGTGGTGTAGGCATCTAGTACTTCCATGAGGAATAAGTCTTCTTTTGAAGTAATGAAACACCTTTCCACACGGGGAATCATGACCTTATTCACTATCTCAAACAAAAGTTGATACACTGGAATGAGAGCCTTCTTGTGCACCCGTTCCCCTTGTTGCACAACATCATCCTTCAGAATAGCACTTCTGAAATTGGGAGAACAAGTCTCCTAAATGGATGAGATCCTTTCAGTAAGCACTCCCAAAATGTTCCCCAACACAGTCTCGTCTATCACAAAATCTACTCTGTTGACCTTCAAGCAGTTGTTATCATCTTCCACTGTGAACATGTATGCGTAGAAACTACGCACCTCTTCCTCATACACCTTGGGGATCGCATTGGTGAACAAGTGTGTCCACTTTTGAAACTCACAAATATCAATCAGTTTATGCATCCCTGTCATGTCAAGAATGTCAGGGGCAAATGTTCTACCCCACAGTACCCTCTGTTTTCTCTGCTTTCATCCATGGCCACACTTACGTTGGCCTTCTTGGAGGAACCGGGTTCCTCGTTGTCACCAACCTTTTTTTTCACAGACTTTCTCACATTTTTCTCTTTCTTTACAGACTTCTCAGACAATTTCTCACCAGACTTCTCAAACAAATTTTCACCAGACTTGTCTACCTCAACATTTTCCACTTCCACAGCTTTCACAGATGGCTCTCTCCTGTGTTTTGGAATCACAAGTTTCTTAGAGGACTTACAAATTCAGGAAGTAAGTTCCACATTCACCTCTTCATCGTCAACACCAACAACAAGTGTTGGAGGCATTTATTTCTCATTCACCAGCTTTCCCCTTTTCACCAACTTCCTTTTTTTTTTTTCTCTTCTTTGTTTTTCTTTAGAATATATTCAAGGGCTTCCTTCTTTTGCAGCCTGGTAGTAGGTCTTTTAGGAGTGAGCTCTTTGGGAACTGCCCTTCTACTCCTAGCTGCAAAGAAGATTGCTACAGGCACATTGTCATAGTCATCCTCACTGTTTTCATATTCCTTTTTATATATAGATCTCATCTCAGGAAAGACAATGGTTAACGACTCAGCATCAAAGTGAGGAGAAGGAAAAGGATCAGTATTAACCTGGGGCTCTTTTGAGGATGAATGAGTTTCATCCCAAGTTAGAGCAGAGGACTCCTCTTGGGCTGAGGGATCAGGTCCCTCATTTTGTTCTATCGTAGTACTGACATATGTTAAATTTTCAAAGGGCACCAGTTCCCTACCCTTACCCTTATGACTTTCACCTTCCCCCTTAGACCCAACGGTCTTATTTTCACGCTCATACCTACCAACCAAACCTCCATCTACAACGATTAGTAACATGTTCTCAATGGCTTCTTGTTCATTCACCCCTAAGGTAGAATCAGAGGATACAAGAGGAACATTACCTGTAGGATTGACAATATTCAGATCAAAGCTTGAAACGGGCGATGTTGAGTCTTCACTACTACGAACCACACTTTGTTGGGATTCAGAACTCTCGCCAACTTTCTGACTAGAAACTTTCTGACCCTCGTCTCCGTCTATTGTTTCGCCTTCTGCCATTTTTTCGGCGAGGCAAAAGGAGAGGTTGCAACAACGAATCTTTTGGGGTTCTGAGTCTTACGACTGCAGTGAGAACCAGAACTCGATTGGGTTGGAAAGGAAGTGGTAGGTGGTTGTTGGTATGGTATGGGGTTTTGCCTTGGGTGACAAAGGGGACTCAGACTTTCGCTCATGTGCTTTGTGAGACAAAGACACAGTGAAAACTACATTGGAGACATTTGAAACTTTTGGATCTTAAGACATAGTGAAGATTTGAAGTGAGGACACGAGAGTAAGCGTGCTTACTTTAAGAGTGAAAAGGAAATTTTTGGCTTTGATGTGGATAGTAAGGAAAGAGACAACATTTTAGGGGTTATTTAGAGGAAGTGAGGGACCGGTTACAAAATGGGTATGAATCACTGGGTAGACAGGTCATTTGGTAACATGTGTGATGTTTGAGTTCTAAAGATATGAGAGAGAAAGACTGAATTTTTTAACGATGTGGCACTTTTATAGCCGTTAAAAATGTGCATGAAAGTACAAGGGAACTACTAACTTGAGTCAAGGGAATCGGGTTCCCTGACTTAGTTTTGTAAATATGAGCCTCATCTTTTTACCAAGATGCAATGTCATTAGCTGCTTGTTTGCTCTGTAGTTGCCATGCATGTCTACCTGTTACAGTATAGAGATGAGTTAGAACTTGCCAGAAAATACTTTTGAGTTGTTTTACCCGTTCATTCTTTCATAGCCAATCATTGAAGGACCTGGTGCTCAGTTTAATTTTACCAACCCAAATGCCAATCGATTCTTTTCAAAGTGCTCTCTGCTCAGTGCTTTGGTGAATATGTCTGCTACTTGGTTTTCTATTTTGCAGAACTTCATGCAGATAAGACCCTTTTCAACATTGTCTTTGAGAAAATGATGTCGTACGTCAATGTGCTTTGTTCTTTTATGCTGAACCAGGTTCTTTGCCATGATATCATACATTAATGGCACGCAATCCAAAAATACACCAAAGTCCTCCAATTGCTGCTTGATCCACAATAAGAGGCAGCTACCACATACTCAGTTTATACAGTTGAAAGAGCCACAAAGTTTTGTTTCCTTGTACCCCATGAAATCAAACATGATCCCATAAAATATGCTAAATGTACTTTTTGTATCAACCAGATAACCAACATAATCAGAATCGGCATACCCAATTAAGTCAAAATTTTCCCCTGAAGGATAGTAGAGATCCAAGTCCTGCGTTTCTTTAAGATATCTTAGAATCCTCTTGGCAACTTTAAGATGAGATTCCTTTGGACTGGATTGAAATCTAGCACACAATTCCACACTGAATACAATATCATGTCTATTAGCTGTGAGATACAAGAGTGAACCAATGATGCTTCTGTACATGGTTTCGTTCACAAGAGAACCGGGTTCATCCAAGTCCAAACGGGTGGCAGTGGCAATAGGAGTGTCAATGGTTTTTGAAATTTCCATATCAAATCTCTTCAGGAGATCTCTAATGTACTTTTGCTGGCTTATCATCGTTCCCTTAGGGGTTTGCTTAACTTGAAAACCTAAGAAAAAAATTTAATCCCTCCATCATGCTCATTTCAAACTCGCTTCCCATAAGCTTTGCAAATTCCTCACACAAGGAGTCATTTGTTGCACCAAAAATAATATCGTCAACATAAACTTGCACAATGAGCAGGTTCCTTCCCCGTTTCTTCAGAAATAGGGTGTTGTCAATTTATCCTCTTGTAAAGCTATTTTCAAGAAGAAACTTGGACAATATTTCATACCATGCACGAGGGGCTTGCTTCAGTCCATATAAAGCCTTGTCAAGTTTGAATACATGTTCAGGATGCTCATGACACTCAAACCTAGGTGGTTGCTTGACAAAGACTTCCTCCTTTAAATATTCATTCAGAAATGCACTTTTGACATCCATTTGGAACAATTTAAATTCCATATGAGATGCAAAAGCAATGAGAATTCTGATTGCCTCCATTCGAGCAACTGGAGCAAAAGTTTCATCATAGTCGATCCCTTCTTCTTGATTGTAGCCTTGAACTACTAACCTAGCCTTGCTCCTTGTTGTATTCCCAAATTTATCAAGCTTGTTTCTGAACACCCACCTGGTTCTTATGACCGTTCTATCTGAGGGTCGAGGGACCATGTGCCATACACGATTCCTCTCAAATTGATGAAGTTCATCTTGCATAGCAGTAATCTAGTAAGAATCTTTCGCTGCTTCCTTGATATTTTTAGGCTCAATTTGAGAAAGAAAAGCTGAGAAGGCAAACGAGTTTCTGTCTTTGATCTGGTTTGAATTCCTGAATCAAGAGGAGTGATCATAATTTGGAGAGGATGTGAACATTTGTACTTCCAGTTAGACACCTGAATCTCATTGTGGGAAGATCCAGGTTCCTCAGAATGGGATCCATTATTGACATCTATGGATGTGTGAGTACCACTTCTCTGCTCAGCATCAACAGTTCCTTGCACGACATCAACAACTATATCTTCTGCTTTAGTTGTTGTGATGGAGGAACCAGGTTCTTCTGCATCAGCTGAGGGTTCTGTTTTATTTTCTTCGTTGAATTTCTTGACTTGGCTCATCAATTATGCCTTTCCATTTGCCATATCAATGACTTCTCCAGGAACCTTCAACCGCTCTCTATCTTGATCAATATTATCATGTGATTTTTTCCCACATAGGTGGTGTGATTCATGAAAGATTACATGTATTCTTTCTTCAATACATTGAGTCCTTTTGTTGTAGACCTTGTATGCTTTGCTTTGTGAGAAATATCCAAGAAAGATCCCTTCATCACTTTTGGCGTCAAATTTTCCCAAAGCCTCCTTATCATTATTGAGAACGAAGCATTTGCATCCAAACGTTCTTAGGTGAGTTAGCTTGGGCTTTCTTCCGTTCAGCAATTCATATGGAGTTTTGTTTAGGAGGGACATGATCATGCACCTGTTCACCAAGTAGCAAGCAGTGTTGACTGCCTCTGCCCAGAAGCCTTTTGCTACGCCACTGTCAATTAGTATAGTTCTTGCAATGTCTTCAAGAGTCCTATTTTTCCTATCCACAATACCATTTTGTTGGGGTGTTCTGGGAGCTAAACAATTGTGACTTATTCCATTTTTAGCACAGAATTCGTCGAATTTTGCATTGTCGAACTCTGTGCCATGATCAGACCTTATACTTATAACATTATGTCTCATCTTCACTTGAATATGCTTGACAAATGCAACAAAGACTAGAAAGGTTTCATCCTTAGTTCTGAGAAACAAGGTCCATGTGAATCTGGAGTAGTCTTCAACTATGATAAAGATGTATTTCTTTCCTCCTCTACTTGGCACCCTCATAGGTCCACATAGATCAATATGGAGAAGATCAAGTGGCCTTGAGGTGCTCACTTCATTCTTGGTCTTGAAAGAGGACCTGACTTGCTTTCCTCTTACACAAGCATCACACACCTTGTGATCTTTGAACCTTGACTTGGGCAGCCCACAAACCAGGTCCTTATTGTCCAACTTGTTCAGCAATGAAAAGCTTGCATGTCCCAATATTTTGTTCCACAACTCAGTATCATCATCAACAACACTCAGGCGTGTAAGATCACCATTGTACAAGGACTCAAAATCAACAACATAGATGTTTTTAAATCTTTTTGCCAACAGAACCACTTCACGAGTCACGAGATTTGTTACTGTGCAGGTTTTTGATAAAAAATCAACTTTGTTTTCTTTGTCGCAAATTTGAGAGACACTCAGTAGGCTATATTTCAAGTCATTCACATAGTACACATTCTCAATTGAGTGAGTGAGCGCCTTCCCAATTCTTCCTACTCCCAGAATGTATCCTTTTTTTCCATTGCCAAAGGACACACTCCCTCCTTGCAGGGCTTTGAGTGAAGAAAAATCATTAATACTTCTAGTCATATGCTTAGAGCAACCACTATCCATATACAATTATTGGCTGCTTCCTTTCACAAGAAAATCAAGGATTAGACTTAGGAACCCAAACAAGTTTGGGTCCCTTGTAGTGAGGAAAATGGCGAATTGAATTTCTTTTCGTCCAAGCAAGCAATACACGTTTTTAATGGAGGAACCAAGTTCCTTAGCAGTAGTTACATTTTCAACAAAAATCTTATTTTTCTGTTGGGACTGAATTCTAGCCTTATAATTTCCTTTAAGGTGTCCAAAGTTGCCACAGTGAGTGCAAAGCCAGTTATCAGGGACAATAACATACTTGCTATGCGGATTGTATGAAGCACTTTCCTTTTGGAACCTAACTCCTTGCATGTTCCCAACATTGCTTGTATACATGGCAGTGATTGTATCAGAGGACCAAGTCCACTTTAGAGATTTTTTTAGGTCATTTTCAACTCTACCTAGATCTTCTTGAAGTTGTCTGTTTCTTTCAAGTTCAATACACAGACTAGATTTCACAGAGTTGAGTTCATTTTCAATCTTAATATGTGCCTCACCTGCAACTTCCTTTTACTTTTGGATGTTCCCAGAATTGTTTCCCCTTTTTAGTTCCTCAATTGTTTCTTTTAGATCCACAACTACTACCAACAAGTCATCTCTCTCATGTTCTACGTTTTCAATTTTTTCAATCAGAACATCTTTTTCTTTCTTTAGAACCTCGATGGTTTCTTATAGGTCAACCACTACAACTACCAGATCATCTCTCTCATGTTCTACCTCTCCTAGTTCCACAGTTAACGCATTTTTATCATTTATAAGACTATGATAAGCATCAATTAGAACATTTGCCAAATATATAAACTTCTTCTGAGAGTAAGACTTCACATTTCTTTGAACGTCTAGAAGGTTTACCTCATCATCATCAGCATCTTCATCATTGTCAGATTTTGCCATCAGGGCAAAATATAGTCATATTCAACTGCTTCACTTTCAACTGTCATCATGGAGGTGTCACCTTGTTCATCATCTTCTCCATATTCATTGAGAGAATCTCCCCATGTAGCAAGAGCTTGTTTCACAATATTGTCAGCGACATCTTTTCTCTTAAATCTTTTGTCAGGAACCAGGTTCCTCTTAACTGCTTTGTCTGTATTGTGCTTGTACTGGTCTTACTTGAGGAGAGAATAGTCCTTGATGAAGTGTCATGGCTTCCCACATTTATGACATAAGTCACAACCTCTTGGCTTGCTGGAGCTGCCCCTTTTTGGAATGCCTCCATTCATGCGAACCATTTTCTGAAATCAATTCGTCAAGTAGTCCATGTCAGCATCCTCACCACTTGAGTCATTGTTGTCTGCCTTTTTCTCCTTTTTGGGATATGTTCTTTCATGGTCCTTTTTCTTCTTCATTTCATAAGTCTTCAGATTACCAATGAGTTCATCAATGGTCAATTTTTGCAGATCCTTTGCCTCCATGATAGCATTTACTTTGCTTTCCCAGGAACCAGGTAATACACTGAGTCTTTTCCTGACAAGTTTGTGTCTTGGAATGATCTCTCCTAGAGAGTGAAGCTCGTTGATGATAGAGGTGAATCGAGTGTGCATGTCCTAAATGGACTCATCATCCTTCATCCTGAAGAGTTCATACTCAGTGGTGAGCATGTTAATTTTTGACTGCTTGACTTGAGTTGTTCCCTCATGTGCTGTTTGGAGAGCTTCCCAGATCTCCTTTGTAGATTGACAGGCAGAGATTCTATTGTACTCGTCTGGTCCAATACCACAGACGAGGATCTTTATTGCTCTGAAGTTCTTTTCTATGGCTTGTCGGTCAGCATCGTTGTACTCCTTCCTTGTCTTTGGAACTGTCACTGCTGGCTCGCCAATAGTTTTCATGGGGACGAAGGGTCCATTGCAGATAACATCCCAGAGCTCTGAATCTTCAGCCATGATAAAATCATGCATCCTTGTTTTCCACCATCCGTAGTATTGTCCATTGAATCTTGGTAGTCTGTAGGTTGATTGACCTTCTTCAAAGTTTGGTGGAACAACCATTTGGATCCTTTCTAGGTGTTAGGCCTGATAGAAAGAACCTGCTATGATTCCAATTGATGAAAGCTTAGGGTCCACCAAACTATATAGAGAACCTGGTTCTCTATCAGTCCCACCGAACACATACAATAAGAGATAAGTAAATGACACAGCAGAGTTTTACGTGGAAAACTCCCACCTCACGGGATTAAAAACCACGACCTACACTCGTAAGATTTCAACTTCACTAACCGTGCAACTTCAGATTACAACCTATTGTAACCTAGGAATTAAACTCTTAATCCATCACTCACTTGTAATAACTCTATTACAAGCCTCTTTGTAATAACTCTATTACAAAGCTCACAACTCGACTAACTTTATCCAAGATACAAACACAAGGTTTATGGTTTTACAATTGCTTTCCTACACAATGCTTCTAACTAAGCTAAGTAGGAATACAAAAGTACAACACAACTAAGGACGTATAATAACACAATGCTGGAAATTGATCCTTTGTTCGGTTTATTCTTTGTTCTTGAAGCCTGGAAGTCACTTGCAAGATGGCAACACACTTGAGAGGAAACTCACTTAATTTTCAGATGTGCAAGTGTGTGTTTTTTCTTTGCTTCATGTTAATAGTCTCCAAGTGATGCCACTTGGATGATGCAACCAAGTATCCAGTACAAGGCATTCCCCATAAAGTGAATGTTGCACTTTTTGCACTGTTGCGTGTGTGCAGAGGAACAATTGTATCGAATTTACAACTGTGGGGAGTTGACTGGTACAGTCACCAAGGGAACCTATGTCCATTTGTTCCCTATGTCGTTTCATTGACTCTAGTTGTTGGAACTTGTGCCCGACTTGAGACTTGTTGTTCTTGAGCACTTTGAGGATGTGTAACATGTTCCCGATCTGGTTCTTATCATAAAGTTTGTTAGATCATCAAAACCCAAAAAGACACATAACTTATCAGAATGGAAAGGATTGGGGTGATTTGTGGATTATTAATTAGTATGACTATTTTAATGGGATTGGGATTCTTGTGGGTAAGTTTTCTACCATAGAATTTTCTGTCACCTGTTATTTTGGTTTTGCTGTTAAAAATTTGTAACGTTTTCTTCAACCTTGTATGCAGAAAATTGCCCTTCATTATTAGTGTCGAAATGTATGACTTGGCCCAACTAATCTGAAGACAGGCTGAACACCTTCACCTAAAGAGATAAAGCATTTATGACCAAAAGATATATACTCTGAAAAGGAATCTCAACCATCACATCACTAACGATGTACACTTTTGTATATTCCAAGGCCGATCCGTGTGGTGCTAAGGAAGTGCACTATGCAAGGGTTTGGTTAAGATAAGTCAGATTCCACCAAGTATAAATGGAACCTAATCATACATGTCATCTAATTATATCTTCGTAGTCGATGAGCAACATGTGGACATTCATATATCACCTCTTCTTGATCCGTAGGAACGGAGGAGGCTAGGTTAGCGAAAAGATGATTATTTGTTCAAGAACGTAAAGTGTCCTTACTTTTTAAGGATGAGTCATGTAAACCTTTTCTATATCTCAAGGGTCATTCCACCAAGTACAAATAGAACCTAATCATACATGTCCTCCCCTTATATCATACATGTCCTCCCCTTATATCTTCATAGTGGAGGTGCAGCAGGTGAATATTCCTATACTACCTCTAACTCTAGCTGAGATAGGACCACATTGTTAGCATTGGACTTTTGGTGTATTCATAGTCCAGCCTAGCTAGTTTATACGCCACAACAAATGTTCTATGCACCCTAGAATGATTTCATTTTAAATGATATGAAAGGAGTTAAGTTGAAGCTACCAATTCATGTGCACAAGTCAACATAATAGATTAATAGTGCTGCCAGTTCTGTATGCTAGACAGCAACAAGTACTTGTACAAAACTCTTGACAATGCTTTTGTGTAGCTTGTATTATATAATCCAGCGGTATGTACTAGTCCAGAGCAGCATCAAGAACTAATAGACAAATGAAAAGTTAAGAGCAGTATAGAAATCATATATTTATTTATGTCCTCCCCTCTTTGAGAGAAAGAGTATTATACTCATGGACATTTCCATAGTCATTTACATCGCCACCTCTCTATATAAGTGACACGAAAGCGTTAATAAGAAGAGCCACTGAGCCAGTTGCAATCATTTATGAAAGAAAGGATATTAGACATGCCCTTCATTCCTAAATTAGATGTAGAAACACAAAAAGAAGGATTAGAGATGTTAAGTATATATACTCGGATTTACTAATCAGCGCTTACTCTGACTCTGACGATGGTAATGCCAAGCTGTTAGCAGTCAGTTCTTCCAGAGGTGCCTCCAACTCAGTGTTAAAGCTTTTTGTATAATGGAACTCAATTTGCAACCTCTGATGAAGGGGTGTAGATGCCATCAACCCCTTCTTCACATCAACTTGTAATTCTCTAATGGGAATTGCCGCCAAAAAACTCTTAATGTACTCTTTACACGCCTCTTTACCTTTGCAAACAACGCTCGATTCCTCCTCATTTTCAGGTACTTTGTCGCTGCAGATGATGGCTGATTCTCCCGTCTTCTCATTGGGGTTATTTGTGGTGACAATGATTTTCCCTTCATTAGTAGTAGTCTCCTTCATATCAGGTTGCTCCTTTTTACTGCTAGCCAGTTTATCATCGGGCTGTTGACTCGGGCTAGGTAGCCGCAAAATAGTAGTGTCTTTGTCAAATTTGAGGATGAAAGCCTGGTTGCAGCCCTCATAAAGCCTCTCACCAAGTGTGTCGATGATATAGTATGCATCTTGTTCGACCTTGAGGATGAAGAAGTGGTCATTCCAACTCACAATGTAAACGAAGGGTTCGCCATGACTGGCATTGCCTTGAACGGATTTAGAAATCTCATCCCAGATGTTGTCAAAGGACATGGCATCTTTGAGAAAATCGAATCCCTCATCTTCAATTCCTTCTGGATGAAAAAAACCAATGAATGATTTTTCTGGGACTACTAAGAGCGGGCGTACTTTAGCCTGGACCACTGTTTCGAGATCAAAATGCTTATCTGGGAAACGCTCCCTGTACGTCTCATTTTCACAGAGATTCCTCCACTCTAGTGAACCTTCACGGATAAGACTGTCAAATTGGGACTTGATTGGCATTTCTTCCGTGTTGGAATGAAACCAATCAGCAATGACCGCAACCAAGGCTGTGCAAGCACTTTCACCTGCAGCTCGTTCATTTCGTTGATCAATTGAAGCAAAGAAGACTCCAGTCTGCAGCTTCATCTGCCCATCACGGCTTACTATCTCTTTTTTCTCCCAACTACCAACAGCAAAACTGTCATCTCCAAACTCGGAGACTGCAAATCGATTTGCAGTTGAACCATCCTCAGATTTACTCCACTGCAAGAATTGGGGAGGTATTGTTAAAAGAGAGAAAAACTTGCGACAATTAGAAGGAAAATGATTTTGGGACAAGAACTATGGCGTATAGACTAAATAGTGAAGAATAGCATTCCACTGAACAATATCATTTGGATACTGGAAAGATCTAAAGATAAAAATGAAAACAAGAGAAGATTAAACATACCCCTGAAGAAGACTCATCAGAGGAACTAAGTTGTCGGCGATCAAAATCTATATCATCCCCACCTTCCTCTCCATAATATTTCTTCAACAACGGCTCCCCCTTGGTTTTCGGAGATCTGAAGCTTAACTTTCTCTTCCTCCAAGGGAGAATTCTGCGTTTTGAACTCTGCTGTGATAATTGATTAGGTCTTGCTCCAGCTGCATCCTCAGCGTACGCATGCCCTGCATCAGATTTGTGATGGCTATAATATACCAAATCCTCATCTTCACTGCCACTTGTGTTTGAGTAATATGATCCACCGGCATGGTTTGCATATGCAAGTGTTTCATAACTGAAAGACTTCCGCAGTGTCGTATCCTCTTTTACTTCCTCCGATTCAGCTTCTTCTGAATCACCAAATGAATCTGTGTCAACTGGGTCAGTGAGATCAGTATCATCACTTTTAACCGAGTTCCTTCCATCACTGCCCTCCTCTTCATGCAACACCTTCTTTCGCCGCATAGCAGATAATCCTTTGAAAAGTTTAACTTTCTGTAGACCTGCTTTCAAAGCAGAAATTTCATTTCTGTCTGTCGACAAAACCTCTGCAGGGGAAGGAGATACTGGAGCAGACATGACAAACTTTGGCATCGTTTCTAAGGCTTCATGAGCATTCCCCAATTCAACAAGGTTGAGAGACAACTGCCATACATATCAACTATTTTAACCAAAAAAAGAAGATTGATGTAGAATAAAGAACAAAGTAGATCAAGCAAATTTGTTTTGCTTACACAAAGTGAAAGGTTTCTCTTGATACCGCCACTATAGGCTTCCAAGGGAATGATTACTTCACCGTCTTCTTCTTTTTCCCTAGCAGCTGATGCAAAGTCTGCAATGTTCAATGACGCAGTAGCAACTATGGGGACTTTATTGTTTGGTCTTCTATTTGTAACCTGATTTAAAAGAAGTATGAATAAGTACTGTCAAGAAACTTACAAACAGAATCACAAGTACGGAATTGATACAATGAGATAAGGAGGAAAAAGTAATTAAGAAATTCAAACGACTAGTTAAGATAAAAGTTAGTACTGGAACAACAACAACATACTGATTTCTCACAAGTGGGTTCTAGGGAGGATAGTGTGTGCGCACACCCTAGGAGGGCAGTGAAGTTGTTTTCCGTAGATCCCCGGACAGTTAGTACTGGAAAAAGAAATAAAACCCCAAGAGGAGGTAGCAAATGACTTGTTTAAGAAAAACAACATAGGCCCCAAAGCGAGGGAAGGAACAAGCAACTAAACAATGTGATCCTCCTAGGTCATATACCCGAGAGACCTACTATTCTTCCTTCTTTCTCTTTTGTTGCCACCTTTTTTGGGTTGAATCCAACTTCCTTCTTAATTAGGAAAGAAAAAGATGCCAAAAACCTTTTTTGGGTTGAATCCAACTAAAGAAAGGCATATTCTCCAAAGACCTCATTAATCATTTGCCAAAATAGTAAAGAAATATACAGAATATGCCAGTATTATATATTTCCATAATCTACAGCCACAAATGTAGAAAAGTTAATACTGATATGAATAGAAAACAGTAGGTCTCACCATCTCTATTACATCACTAACAAAACACACTACAAGCTACTAAGGTAGGTCCATCAAAAGGTAATCATTAAATCCCATAAAGCTTAATTAGCCTTTTGACTCTCAGGGCATGTCAAAATAGTAACTTCATTATTTTAGCTAAATCTCAAGGCTATTCATGGTTAAAGAAAATTAACTTTTCAGACAGAAAAGTGTCGTCGGTTACTGTAATGTTAAAGGAAGAGCATCAAGGGGAAATTCACAGTTTATTGACTTTGTTTACTCCTATGTTTGTAATCAAAACAAAAGAAAAAAACAGTTTGGTGCTGAATTTCATCAGGGATCTCTTGCTAGCATGTTATTAAAGAGGCTAACACAAATACCCTTGATATATACTTACTAATTTAAGGAAATTCAGGAAATTACTCATTCAAACAAATACAACAACAAAAAAAGGTGGGGTATGTGGAGCATAATATGTACGCAGACCTTACCCCTACCTTCTGAAATTCTGAAAGTAGAGAGACGGTTTTCGATAAACTCTCGGCTTATCCAGACAAATCAAGATTCTAAGTCTGCTAGTTCCAGTAAAATACATGATATGATCAAAATTCATGAAACCATAATTTAAAAGACAATGATCAAGAAAGGCTTAATTCCTTCTAATTCCTACACATTTAAGACAAGAAAGACCCCAAATTCATAGTCAATAAAAAGTCAAACTTTCACATCAGATAGTCAATGCCTTTGATCACTTCTCAATAATTTGCCAATGAAACAGAATTCTCAGTATCAGCAGTGGCTCTCAAATCCCCATGAATTGGATTAAGAAATTGAGTTCTTATCTCATAAAACATTCCAAGATTAATTTTTTAATCTCTATTTTTTGTTTCTCAAAACATCCAAATAACCCATGATACAACAATCACCAAAATCATTAATATTCATAAAGAAAAAATCAGAGGTAAAAGCAAGCAATAACTCACATTAAACACAGTAAAAGAAACCTCCCAAGGATGAAATTCACTCTCTTTGGATAGAGAAAAATTGCATAGGCTCTGAAACTCTTCATTCCAACGAACAACACCAACATCATCATCCTTCAAAGACTCTTCCTTTGTGAAATTCTTCTTTACACTTTTCCTCTTTAGAGAACTCAAACTCAGAGAATTATTACCCTTTGAACCTTTCCACTTTATTTCAACAGCCAATCTTTGAAAATCAGGTGAAAAGTTTAGACCTTTAAGACAGTTAACTGTGATCTTGGCCTCAAATTTCTTTGTAGATAGTGGTGGCCATGGCATCCACTTCATCATCTTCACACCCATCTTTTCTTTTCTTTTTTCCCTTTGAATTCACAAAATTCCAACACAAAACAAACAAATACTCAAAAGGGTCCTCAAAAAATACAAAAAAGATTATATCTTTGAAAGATTTGGGCCTAAAAATGGGAGATTTTAAAGAATTTTGAAAGTTAGTTTGGAATCAGAATATGAAAAGAGAGAGAGAGATGAAAGAAGAAGCATTGTTTTTGAGTTATGTAGAACCACTCTGTCTTTTAGAGAGAGAGAGAGAGAGAGAGAGAGAGAGAGGCCGGTAATGTATAAACACCTAAGGAGTAACGTCTCTATTTCTACTAGGATTTCAAGAGTGTTTGTCCCACACTATTGCTCATTTGTTCCTCTTTTCTTAATTTTTCATGTTTGTGGATTGGATTAACTATTAAGAATATCCATTGCTAATTTCAAGATTACTTAAAAGGTATAAACATAATAAAATCTAATCTTTTTAAGATAACATTTTCCAAAGAAATCTAACCAGATTCCATGTCCCATATTTTTAGGATAAAGGCTAAACTATAGTAACAAATATTTAGGTACAAAGGTACATTGAACCTTCTTGAATTGCAGATATTATTTGCGTTAGGCATCTTGGGTTTTCTAGAGGGATTTTAAAAGTTAATTTTTTTATTGGATCTGGAAAATGAAAAGGAAAATTAAGAATTTATAGAATTAATAAAGTAAATTTCATTAAGATGCGGATACACAATTTCAAAAGGATGGTGCACTATTATGAAAAGGTGAATTTAGAATTTAGATTTGACTGATTTAACTTTAATCACTTATTATGGGTTCACGCACATAAATTTAATTAATTTTAAAAAAATATAATATTGTTATCGAAGTATGGGTTCACGTTACACGTATTCCTCAACTTGGATACACATTCCATTTAATGCTCTTTAACTTTTTAAATTTTCAAGTACAAGGTACTTGAATAACTTTTGCTTAATATTATATTATATATCTATATACTGAATTATTAAACTCGTACTAGTATATTAAATTGGGACTCGTCATTAGTAATTTAAATTTGTCTTTTCTATTTACTACTAGTATTACACTGTAATTACAACTAGAAACTAGGTGGAAAAAGGCTAAAGCGTTAGCGTGCAAGAACTGATAAAAAACCAACAACTTGTTTTTAATAGTAGTCTAAAGAATGTAAAACAAAAAAGATTAACAATAAAGAGAGGAAGACTGTAATAACAAAATAAGTTCCCATTATAAATAGTTGTTGTGGTTTACAACTGTCACTAGCCATAGGAATCTATTTGGTCCAACTGAAAATGGAAATTTGTCGAAAGTCTTCGATTTGTCCATCAAAATTAATGCATTCTATTTTGGTTCTACCTTTTTAGGTAGAAATTGTATTATTAGAACATACTTCACTCGTCTCAAATTATTGTAATTTTAAAAATAATTGTATCAAATTATTTATCATTTTAGAAGTTCAAGATAAAATTAATTATTTTTTTTCTTATTTTACCTTTAATAGTAATTGTTCTTAAAGATGGAGATATCTCATAAATAGAGTAAAAATTCGATGAAAAAAGATTATATCTTAAGACATAAATAATGGTAGAAAAGTTTAAAACCTTTTAAAATTAATATTTTCTTGGAGAAACACGACAAATAATTTGAAACGAAAAGAGTATGGAATATAAACATGTATATCCATATGTGATGCACAAATAAATACATACATTAATGTGTACATATATATTGGAATTTGAATTTCAATTTACTATGTTTTATAATAAATGCCTTAAATATTACTTCTCACATTTCTCATATTTCAATTTTCGAGATTCAAACTAATAGGAAAAAAATTATAATAGTTCTTTGTTTCTGAATATCTAGTTATCCAATTTGATTTAATTTCAAAATTGGTCAAACGATCATCTATAAATGAAAAGTGAGATAAATTTGGATAAAGAGAGTACTTATTCAGAAATTTATGTTGCTGCAATAATGAATCATGTGCACAAAATCTAGTCGATTTAAGTATTATTATAACTATGGTAGTTAATTATAGTATCAAATATTGCAAGTCACATCAGATTCCAGAATCTAATCTTATAAAAGATTTTTAATTTCTCAGGTGAATAGAAGCTGAAAAATCGAACTTTATAAAAGATAAATTCGAAATTTCTTAAATATCTTATGGGTTATCTACTTATAAAGCAAATATTAAAATTACCTAATCAATTCTTTCTAGTTATGTGTTGCTTTTATGTACTTTAGTTGGACATTTTTTTGTACTTGGAAACATTTGTTATTCGTAATTACTTTCTATGTCCTAATTCGTTTTATGCCGTTACAACTATTTAAATAGTCAAACACTTCTTATGTATACAATTTGTAATTTCTCAATATATATATTTTTTTCTTGAAAACTAAAAAGTATCTAATTCAGATTATTAGATTAAGGTATCCCTCCACTCGTACAGAGAGATTGAGAGACTGGCATTCTAGTAGGAAAAGTGTATCGCACGATGTTTTCCTTATTTTATTTATATTTCTTTTTTTCTTTTTTTTTATATTCGAGCGTCTACACAGCAAAGTCTTTCATGACTTACTAATCGCTGAACAAAGATAGTTGGACCCGCTGAAAGCCGGACTCAACCACGAGGTAGATTAAAAGAGAATCTATAACGAAAAATTTCTTTCTCATGAGTCATGATAGAGGGATAGTCTCGAAAGTGAAAGCTTATCTCAAGTCAATATTGGATCAAGGGGATGTAGCATTGAAATTTGAAAACTCATGGCAAATTTGAAGATTACTTCAAATTTTTATATAATAAGATCTAATCCTTTTAAGATAAGCTTTCAATGAAATCTAACCAGATTCTTGTGTCCTGGAGTTGTTTGGGTTTTAGTTCTTTTTCGCACAAGATTTATCGAAAGCCTATGAGACTTTAAAATTTATTTACATAAGAATTTCAGATATGATGTGTCGAATTTGTCTTTACATTTTACTATATTAAACAATAGTTTAATGTGTCCGATTGATAACGTGCCGAATTTGTTTGTAGTATAATTACATAATTTAATAAGGGATTGCTTTAAAATTAATAATTAAACAGTAAACATTCTTCTAGTAGTAATAATTAATGGGTTGCCAAAAGTGCTTTAAAAAAACTTTTTTTTCAAAGTTAGGTGCTTGGCCATGCTTTAAAGAGAAAAAAAATACTTTTGAATAGAAACAGGAATTGTTTTTGACAAACTGAAAAAAGTTATTTCTCTCAAAAAATAGTTGTTCTTAAATTTTTCTCCAGACAAAAATACACTTACTAGTGTGGCACCAAAATAACCCTACATTATTTAACCTAATATTTAGCTATTCTAAACGCAGTTCACCTAATGTATAAGTATTTTTTAGGATATTTTTTATATTTAGTAACTTTTGGGGTGAGTAATATTATATTTGTTAAATAAATTAGCCAACACAAATAATTTTTCTCTAAAAGATATTTTTTCGAAAAATACTATTGCAAAAGAATAGTTTTTAAAATAAGCTAATTTCAGGAGTTTCAAGTTTGGGTCGAACACAGGCTAAACCATTGCTATGTTGGATATAGAAAAATTGTGTATATATTTTTTCTTCTGTTTTAATGGATAAAATTGGACAAGTTATATGATAAATACAAAATGGATGTTGGTTTAGGTAAGTCCAGCAAAGCAGCACTTGATTCAAATAAATAATACACACAAAGTTGTTTAATCTTATGGTGCATCTGTATTACTATTTATATGTTACATTGTCTACGTAAGAAAAAGAAAAAAGAATACGTATGGAAACTGGAATTAATACGACTCGTGCTAATTAGGTAGCCTTGCCCCTTGACACTTCTGTTTAACACTGAATATGTCAAAAAGCAAACTCACTTTTTCATGCTTTTGCAATCCGTCAAGCAATAGAAGCCAAAAATAGCTGCACATAAAAATTAGGAAATACTTAAATTGACGGTCATTCTACTTTTATTTTATTATACCGAAATTATTAAATTAGTTTTTTACATTACTAGTAAATGACTCAATTACGACCGATAATTTTCGACTGAAAAAAGAGGCTGGACCTTTATGATTGTTTCAGTAGCAAAAACAATTATTTATTTTTTGCTTAAAATATATATTTCGACTTTGTTATGATGATTTTGGTCGCTAATTTTGGCACAAAATTACGGGAATTAAATTTCCGACTGATTCAGTCGGACAGTAAAAATCAAAATTTCGGAGTTTGATTAGCTTTACTTTTTTCGATTGAATCGGTCGAAAAAAATTAAAATAAAAAACTATATTTTTAATATTCCGACTGATTTGATCGAAAAATATTGTGAATTCCAAAGCCTGACCTGTCAGTACTTTTACCGACCAAATCGGTCAGAATCTTTTTTAAAATTCTATATTATTTTATGTTTCCGACCGAATCGGTCGAAAATCAATTTTAAAAAACCCTCCTCACCTCTCTTCTATTCTCTTCCTCTTTTCTTTTTCATTTTTCCTCCGCCTCCCGCCTCCCACTTCCGCCCCATCAGAAAATTTTATCTTCTCCACACTTTCACCATCTCCCTTCTTCACGGTATAACTCTTTCTCCTCTCCTCTTCTTTTTTCTCGTGCTTGCGGCGGAACTATGGCGGAATCCTAACTAAATTTTTAGAGTTAAAACGGGTCAGCCCAACCCAAGCCTCTTGGGCTTTAAAAATTTGGTGGGCTAGGACGGGCCGATCCGCCATATGAATGAGTCTTAAAATGGCTAGCCCAACCAAGCCCTAAGTGGGTCGCGGGCTAGGGCGAGCCGGCCCTTCAATTATTTTTAGAAAAAAGAATTTCTTTAAATCCTTAAATATTTTTTCGTGACGTAGTCGCTTAATCATGTAAACAACTTCTGTTTGCTTAGAGCGTACAAAAAGTTTGATATTTGACGAGGAATCTCGTAATTTAAATGCAAATTCTCTATAACTCTAGCTTTTCTTTTTTAAAGTTACATGAATATTTTCTTAATACTTTTCTTTCATTTTCCTCAGATTCAGAGATTGCTTCAATAAGTTTATATGCTGAGATTTTTTAATTTAGGATTAACATCATTTGCTGATTTCATCATTATAGTGCATAAAATTTTTAAAATTTCTAAAATTTGCTAGTGGTTATTTTTTTTTTTTTTTTGTGTATTTAAAATTGATCTTTTTCTATACTAAAGAGCATTTTAAATATTAGTAGTATATTAAAGTAATCCAAACTGATCATTGGTCACTTAAAGTAATATTTTCTTTTGAAAAAAGATTATTATTGGCCACCTAAAACTTTTCGAGTTCGTTATTAGTTAAGCAAAAGAAAAACTAATTTTGTCATATTACATGCATGTCAAAAATCTAAATTCTAGTTGATATGGAAGGGTAAATGAGCAATCTAGGGTTGGGGAATGAGAATTATTGTTAATAGTTTTTTAGTTTTTATTTTTTTAAAATATTAAATATTTAATAGTTAATTAATTTAAATTTAATTAATTTTTGGCCCACGGGCCGGCCCAAGCCTAGCCTCGGTCAAGCCTCAAGGGCCAGCGGGCTGACTTGGGCCGGGCTTATAAGCCTCAGTTTTAAATGGGCTCAAAAAATCCTAACCCAACTCCACCCATATAGCGGGCTAGGTTGGGATGGTCTCACGGGCCAAGCCCATTTTGACGGCTCTATCCATAAGCTTTGGGTTGTAGCGGCCATCACCATCTTCACCTCGTCCAACTATAGATTTTTCCATAGCAAGGTTAGTTGTAATTGTTTGAGAATTTTTCTATGGCTTGATTCCTAGGAAAATTAGTTGAATTATTAGAAATTAGTTGGTAAATTATTAAATTGTTCTTGTAGATTAGTTGAATTATTATTATATTTGTTTTACTTAAATTGCACAGATGTCTTCTAAGGGTAAAGAACCGAAACAATCTAAGAAGAATTTTTTTTTTTGCCATCTACGAGTGATCACATTCCTTCACATATGCCTAGTATGAATCCTCCTCCTAGTTTTTCTCGTCCTTCTCAATCGACGACTTCATTATCACCTGAGTTTTTCAGAGTCCCCCCCTCCCCCAGCTAGCACAACATAGTATTACTCTGTGCCGACCCAGGGTGGTTCAGCCTCCACTACCATTAATTTTATGCTCACGCCTACTTTGCTACCTTTGAGTCATTGTGTCCCTGGTAGTCAGCATGATGGCTCACTATTGATTCCATCCCAGTGTGGGCATTACAGTCAGCATGATGGTTCGTCTTTTATGCCTCCATCATCATCCACTCCATTATCATCTACTCCTATTATTTCTAGACTAGATATTTGAGGATCTCAGACGGTTGCATCCCCATCTACTAGTACTGCTTCAGTTGCTCCATCACAAAGACTATATGCTGGTGGGACTGTAGAGTACGATTATTTGCATCAATTGATTATCGTACCCATGGGAACAGGTAAGTAATTCTTTAATTTTTAATTATTAGAATAAAGGTCTACATATATTTAACGAATATTTATTTTACATATAATGCTGGTTTTTTCCATCCCTTTAGGCCACACATATGGTTGTGGAATCTATGAAGTCATTATTTCATGATCCGTGGAATTCCTGGAGAGAGATATCATACCAAATCAGAGTGAATATGTGGCTTCAATTTAAGGTATGAATAAACATAATTTATATAATATTTATTGTGTTCTTCTAACTTTTATTTTAATTGCAGACTAAGTGTATATGGCAGACTCGACATAAAATTCAGGTGAATGCTAATTTCTAAAAGAGAGCTCAGAAAATGATTAAAGATACTCATTTTGATGCTCGGAGAGGTGGGAGCAAGCGAGAATGGTTGCGTGAAGATGTTTGGCTTCAACTATTGGAGAAGTGGAATACCGTTGAATGGAACCGGAACAGTGAAAAAGAGAAGGCAAACAGAGTAAGAGTGGGGTGGCTCGTTGCACACCGGAGGTTCAATCGGTTTTGTGGCCCATCGATCGAGATTGGTAATTTATTTATAAAATTTTACTTAGCTTTACTTATATTTGAATCAAGTAATAAACTCATATTTTATATTTTGAAAGGAAAAGGCACATGGGGGAAATGTGTCTCATGTTATTGTCTTTGAGGAGACACATAAGAAGAAGAAGAAGAAGAAGAAGAAGAAGAAGGAGGAGGAGGATGGTACAAGAGAAGTATGGGTCGAACCGCGTGCATCAGAGACGTATGTAACATTCTAAATTCAATACTATCTTTATTCTTGGTTAAGATTAATTCATTTATATAATGCTTATCATCTACATTTCAGGAAGGGTATCAAAGAAGAATAGAGTAGTGGCAACAAACTCAGCCCGATTCTCAATCGACGCCTGAAGATATGACTTTGATATGGACACATGCAACCAATAGAGTAAATAAGATATAAAATGTCTTAGTAATATGCATTTTAATATTATTTTGCACAAGTTGTATGTTTCTTCTCTTGCTCATTTAATTTTTTTTTATTTCTCATGAAAATAAATAAAGGTAGAGTCTATGGACTTGGAGTGCAGCCGTCGTCTAGTCGTCCAGCCATATTATTTAGTGGTGATTCTGCTTCACCCGAAGAAATTGAGACTATGCGGACGCAAATCAATGAATTTCTCAACAATGGAACAATGCTCAAGAAATAATAAGTATGATACAGACGTTCATAGAAAAATATGAAAAATAACGTACAATGGAAGAATCTAATAACGAGGAGACAAAAACCGATGAGAATCAGTAGTAATTTGGAATGTGTAAAATGATATTTAGACTTGATTGGTTGTTGCAAAACTTTGTTTGTTTAAGGCTTGGTTGCATGTCATTTTGGTTGAAAGCTTTAGATTTTGATGTGGTTTAATAGAAAATACACTTGTTAAATGGTTTTGTTATGTTTAAAAATGTTTGATTCTTGTTGTTTTTGGTTCAATTGACAGAGAATTTAAGATATTGGTTGTTGTATATTGGTTGTTTGATTTGGCAGGGGGTGTTATTCTGCTGTATTTTACCAAATTTTGCGACTGATTTTCGACCAAACTGGTCGGAAAATAGACCTCGAAATTCCCAATTTTGAGATTGAAATGGTCGGATAATTTAATTAATTATTTTCTTAATTTCTTATTATTCGACTGATTAGGTTCGAACATTTACATAAAATAATAAATAATAATTTAAGTTACCAACCAAATCGTGACTCGACATAGGCTCTTGGTGATGGACGTCGGCATCACGATAAAGAGGAAGAAGAAGGTGGTTTAGGGTCGTCCGAGGATTAGGTGGTGTGCCTTGACGAAGAATGAAACTCAGGGGATGCAAGTGGTATGTGGACGATGACGGCGAACTGTATAAGGGAAGCGGCGAAAGAGGTGTTTGGGGACTCTAAGGGTTACTTGGGCGGTCACAGGGCAACTGGTGGTGGAATATCGAGGTCCAGGGAAAGATGAAAGAAACAAATCGGCGCACCGTAGGTTAGTGGAGAGTACAGACGATGAGGAGAGGCGAGGAACAAAGATATTTATAAGGAAGCTAGGAAGGTAGCGAAGTTAGCGGTCACGGAAGCTAAGAATGCAGTGTTTGGTCGCCTGTACGAAGAACTAGGAGACAAAGGCGGTGATAAGATGTTGTTCCGGCTAGCCAAGGCGAGAGAGAGGACGGCTCATGATTTAGACCAAGTGAGTTGAATCAAAGACGAGGAATGCAGAGCGTTGATGGAAGACGCTCAGATTAAGCGGAGATGACAGACGTACTTTCATAAGCTGCTGAATGACGAAGGGGACAAAGACATTGTGCTAGGTGAATTGGAAGACTCCGAGAGTCACCGAGATTTTAGCTATCGCAGGCGCATTAAGGTCGAGGAGGTCGTGGGGACTATGCGTAAGATGAGGAGGGGTATAGCGACGGGCCAGACAAAATTCCGGTAGAATTTGGGAGGTTTATGGTTAGAGCAGGATTGAAGTGATTAATTAGGTTGTTTAATGTTATTTTCAGGATGAAGGAGATGCCATAGGAATGGAGGTGGAGTACGATGATTCCGCTATACAAGAACAAAGGCGATATCCATAATTGTAAAAATTATAAGGGCATCAAGTTACTGAGTCATATTATGAAAGTGTGAAAGAGGGCAGTGGAAGTAAGGGTGACGAGGCTGGTGTCGATATCCGAGGACCAGTTTGGGTTCATGACTGGTCATTCTACCACGGAAGCTTTCCATCTTATTCGGAGGTTGGTTGAACTATAGATAGATAGGAAGAAGGATTTGCATATGGTATTTATTAACCTGGAAAAAACATATGACAAGGTCCCTAGGAAGGAAGTTATTTAAGAGATGTCTGGAGGTGAAAGGTGTTCCGGTGGCTTATATTATGGTGATTAAGGACATGTATGATATAGCTAAGACTCGGGTTAGGATAGTAAGGGGCGACTCGGAGTATTTTTCGATTGTTATGTGGTTACACCAAGGATATGCGCTCAGCCCGTTGTTATTTGCTCTAGCGATGGATGCATTGACACACCATATTCAAGGGGAGGTGCCATGGTGTATGTTATTAGCTAATGATATAGTTCTGATTGATAAGACGTGAGGCGGTGTTAACGAGAGGTTGGAGGTTTGGAGACGTACCCTTGAGTCTAAAGGTTTCAAGTTGATCATGACTAAGACAGAATACTTGAAGTGCAAGTTCAGTAGCGTGTCGAGAGAAGCGGGCATGGAAGTGGGGCTTGGCTCTCAAGTCATCCCCAAGAAAGGGAGCTTCAAGTACCTAGGATCGGTTATCCAGGGGGATGGGGAGATTGGCGAGGATGTCTCGCACCGTATAGGGGTGGGGTGGATGAAATGGAGGCTAGCGTTTGGCGTCTTGTGTGATAGGAAGGTTCCTCAAGAACTTAAAGGTAAGTTCTATAGACCGGTGATTAGGTCGGCCATGTTGTATGGTTCAAAGTGTTGGCCAGCTAAGCATTCCCGTATCCAGAAGATGAAAAATGTAGAAATAAGGATGTTGAGATGGATGTCCGGGCACACTCGACTGGATAAGATTAGGAATGAAGATATCCGGGTGAAGGTGAGTGTATCTCCCACGGAAGACAAGATGCGGGAATCTAGGCTTAGATGGTTCGAGCACGTGCAGAGGAGAAGCCTGGATGCCCCGGTTATGAGGTGTGAACGGCTGGCTTTGACGGGTATCAGGAGAGGTAGAGGACGACCTAAGAAATATAGGGGAGAGGTGATCAGGTAGGACACGGTGCAACTGCAGATTTCCAAGGTCATGGCCCTTGATAGGAAGTTATAGAGGTCGAGCATTAGGGTTGTAGGTTAGGAGATAAGAGACTAGTCTGATAGTGTTTTATTTTAGCCTGCTAGTGGCTCCGATTTTGTCCTTAGTACTTCATTAGGGTTGTAGGTTAGGTTGTAGGAAGCTAGTCTAGAAGTGTTTTGTCTTAGAATGTTAGTAGCTCTTGTTGTGTCCATATTATTCCATCGCGTTTGTAGTACTGTGCCATTATTACTGTTTAGTTTATTACTTTTCTCTATATTTTCTGGTTATTACATTGCTGGTGTTATCTTTCTGGATTCCTTTATTGTTACTGCTACACTGTCTCATTTTCATCCTAATGTGCCAAGAGTCTATCGGAAACAGCCTCTCTACTCCTGTGAAGTAGGGGTAAGGTTTGCGTATATACTACCCTCCCCAGACCCATTTGTGGAATTTAACTGGGTTGTTGTTGTTGTTGTTATTAACTGTGCGACAGATTCGATCGCAAAATTACCGACCAAAGTGGTCGCAAATCTTCATTTTATCCGGTCAACTACACATTCCCCATTGCGACCAAAATGGTCGGAATTTTGCGACCGATTCTGTCACAAATATTGTGCAACCATCATTTTTCGGACCACTTGAGGAATAAGAGATTTTTGACTGATTTCCGACGAATTTGGTGGTCGGAAATTTGACATTTTCTAGTAAAAAAATTGCTTTACTTTAATTTAGTATCACCAAAGTTATTTTTGTAATAAAAAGATCACTTAAGTTTGTGTTTAAAGGGAATGTTAATGTTTTCATAATATGTACTAATGAGAAATTGAGTGACTTTTTATTGAAAGATTATTTAAAGGATAATATATTGATAATTTTAATGTAATAAAGTAAAAATTAAGTGATCTGCGATGGAGTTTGTGTTGGAACAATTTTTCAATATTTGTCGAGACTCTTGAGTTTTTCTTTTCGGTTTTTTAGTTTTTGTGTTTTTGAGGGCTAGTCCTTAATGTTAATTATGTAGTGTTTTTTGCTTTATTTTTCATGACTTTATGTTTACGACCCCTAACTTGATCCTTTCATTAGTTTCCAAGTTCTAGTTGTTTCATAGTTGGAGATCAGGCTGAGAAATTGTCCAACACCTATCAACAAGACCATTTTATATATAGCTCTTAATACATACACACTTTTAGAAATATGAAGATTGAATTCACATATAGTGGGGTTGAGAGCTAGCACAATTGGTGAGCTTCATGTCTTTCAAATTGAGGTGGAAAGTTCAAACCTATCAGTAACGTATCCCTTTCCTCTCTCCCCAATTCTCCTCTCCCGGATAAAAAAAAAATTAAAAAGAAGAAAAAATCAGTAGTGATACTGCATTTTTATCATACTTTGTAATATAAAAAGTGGAAAAACAAACGCAAATCCTAGAACAATGTGAAATTGACTTTTGCCTACGTGAGAAAAATATATTAATTTGGGGGCCATTCCCTAAAGGAAAGCGACTAAATAGACTATATATTCAGTGAGAGACTTCTGATGATTTCCTTCATTTATTTCATGGGAGTTTTTCAGTCAACTTGCAGATAAACAGATAGCTATCACAGACTTGGGACTACACTAGTGTGAAATTAATTTTAATGTCGATTTCATTTACGTTTGATGAGAGAAAAACAATGGCAACTGCCCTAGATGGTGTCAAAAAATAGTTTTCTTAAGAGAATATCTCCAAGTATATGGGATAAAGAGCAATAGGAGCTTGCTAATTTTTGCTTTCCACAGTGCATTGTGGTCTATTGATAATCAATTCGACTTTTCCGATATAACGATTAACAAATGAGAAATTACAAGGGCTTCTCTGGTTACTGTTGGGTTTAAAAGATTGGTGAATGGGAAATAGAGGAAAGAAAATGGAGGGAAAGTGAGCTCTCTTTTGCTTTGGAAAAAACAAGTGTCCCTCATTGGTGGGAAAAAGAAAAAGAAATATATGTATTTATATTGAGAAAACACTTCCTTTGGTGTTAAATGGGTTGAAAAGAAAGTAATCATCGCGTCGTTGTCGGCTTCGGCTTCGGTTTCGGTCAAAAATCGATCGATTGATTAATCTTTTTGAACAAGATTTCTTTCAATTATCTAATTAATTAATTAACGAAAATTCAACCCGGAATAATGCAGAACCCGCGACCCGATCTGTTTCTTTCCCCGACCAGAAAATGGCTATAAATATGCCTTGATCCCTGAATCTTTCCTTACGAAATTTTCTGAGCTTCTTCTCCTTCTTCTGCACAATTAAAATTCCAATGTAGTTTATAGTCTTCGATCAGTTTGCTATTTCACCGGCGTTTTTGGTACCAACACTATGATGAGTTAAATCGTTCTATCCTGAGAGGATAATATTTCAGCACCTCGGGTACTTGAGGGGAATAATTTTCTTAAGGACACACTGTGCATTTAAGTGGGCTCGATTTTATTCCGAAATTATATTTGAGATTCAACTTCATTATTTCAACATTTTGTTGCTACTAATTTTTTATTTCTTCTTTTGTTTCAAAAAATTTACTGTTTCATTATTTATTATAGTAATACAAATTGTCTAACAATCTTAAGGAAATTATTTTTTATATTGTAATCTGTATTCTATTTTTGGAGATTAAAACCTGTGTGGTTTTCTACCCTTTCTGAATTTTTCTATTTCCGATTTGAAGATATAAAAACTTCATCGAAGTATTAAAATTCAGAAACGATTTGAAAAACATAAAAATTTCATCGTTTTCTGTGAAACTTTATATAAAAACTTCGATTTTTATTTATTAACTGTACTGCTTATCATTAATTACAATATTGTTTACTGTTCTATTTTTTTTTGCTATTAATTGAACTCTTATGTTGTTGACAGTGAGAAATGGTAATTGATAATGAAAATCCTTCTGCGACTGTTGTGGCAATGACGATAGCCTCGTCAAGCCGAACTGTTGTGCCACCGGCCGAGAAACCGGGGAAAGTTTTTGGAGCCAACTTCAAAGGATACCAGCAAATGGTGTTCTTCTGGCTTACCACGCTTGGTATGCAGAAGTTCACCAGTGAAGATCCTCCAATGCCTGCCGCCGACATGCCAGATAATGAGAAATTTATGATTGTTGATACGTGAAAATAGATAGACTTTATTTGCAAAAGTTACATCCTAAGTGCTTTGGAGGATGACTTGTACAATGTCTACAGTGCTATGAAAGCTTTAAAAGAATTATGGGACGCACTTGAGAAGAAGTACAAGACTGAAGATGCATGCTTGAAAAAATTTTGTGGTTGCCATGTTTCTAGACTATATAATGATAGACAGCAGAACCATTGGAACCCAAGTTCAAGAGCTTCAACTTATTTTTCACGACCTTATTGCTGAAGGTATGGTAGTGAATGAAGCATTTCAAGTGGCTATAATGATTGAAAAATTGCCTCCATCGTGGAGAGATTTCAAAAACTATCTAACGCACAAGCGCAAAGAAATGAAGTTGGAAGATCTTGTGATTCGTATCAAGATTGAGAAAGATGACAAAACAGCCGAGAAGAAGTCTCGTGGAAATTCAACGATTATGGGAGCTAATATAGTTGAGGAGACTGCTCAAAAAATTTAGAAGAGGAAGAGGTTCTGGACAGACTAAGGAGCATAACAAGAAAAAGTTCAAGGGCAACTGCTACAATTGCGAAAAAGCTGATCATAAAGCCCCTGATTGTCGTCTCTCGAAAAAGGATAAGAAAAAGGGACATGCCAACATAATGTAGAAGAATGATGATATTGATGATCTGTGTGCAATGCTTTCGCAATGCAACCTAGTTGGAAATCCGAATGAGTGGTGGATTGACTCTGAAGCCACTCGACATGTTTGTGCCGTCAAAGAAGCATTTGCGACGTACTCTACTGTTAGTTCCAAAGAAGAGCTTTCCATAAAAAATATCGCAACAGCAAAAATTGAGGGATATGGGAAGATATTCATGAAGATGACTTCTGGCATGGTGTTAATGCTCAACAGCGTTCTTCATGTTCCTACAAATGAAAAAAAATTAGCTTCAACTTCTTTACTTGTTAAGAATGGATTCAAATGTGTATTTATATCTAACAAAGTTGTTGTAAGCAAGAATGGAATGCATGTTAGAAAGGGTTACCTCACAGAGGGCCTTTCAAACTCAATGTAATGGTTGTTGACGGTAGTAATAAAATTTCAGCTTCTTCTTATTTATTGGAGTCAAATGATTTATGGCATATTCGTTTAGGATATGTCAATTACTAAACCTTGCGGAGGATAATTAATTTAGAAGTATTGCCTAAATTCGAGTGTAATAAATCAAAATGTCAAATATGTATTGAATCTAAGTTTATAAAACATCCTTATAAGTCTGTTGAAAGAAATTCAAATCCTTTAGACTTAATTCATACTGACATTTGTGATATGAAATCAACACCATCTCGAGATGGAAAAAAGTATTTTATAACTTTTATTGAAATTTTTACTCGATATTGTTATGTTTATTTGCTTAATAGTAAGGATGAAGCAATTGAAGCATTTAAGAAATACAAGAATGAAGTGGAGAATCAATTAAATAAAAAGATTAAAATGATTAGAAGTGATAAGGGTGTAGAATATGAATCTCTGTTTGCAGAAATATGTTCGGAATATGGAATTATCCATCAAACTACTGCGCCCTACACACCTCAATCCAAAGGAATTGCGGAAAGGAAAAATCGGACATTAAAGGAAATAATGAATTCTTTACTAATAAGTTCCGGAGTACCGCAGAGTTTGTGGGGGGAAGCTATCCTTACAGCTAACCGAATACTCAACAGAGTACACCACATCAAAATGCAATATATTCTATATGAAAAATGGAAAGGAAGAAAACCCAACTTGAAATTTCAAAGTGTGGGGGTGTTTAGCAAAGGTACAAATACCTTTACCCAAAAGATAAAAATTGGAACAAAAACTGTGGATTGTGTTTTCATTGGATATATTACAAACAGTAAAGCATGTCAGTTTTTGGTTCATAAATATGATAATCATGAAATTCATGTTAATATGGTAATTGAATCAGATAATACTGAATTCTTTGAAAGCATCTATCCGTATAAAACTGAATGCGAGTCGTTAAGTGAAAGACCTAAACGACCACGGGAAGAACCAAAGTAAAATACTCCAAGTGAAGAGGATCTAAGGCATAGCAAACATCAAAGAACATCTACTTCCTTTGGACCAAATTTTGTGACATTCTTGTTTGAAAATGAGCCTTAAAATTTCAAAGCAACTATGTCATCTTTTCAGTATTTTGGAAAGAGACAGTTAATAATGAGATTCAATCAATTTTGGATAACCATACATGGTAATTGGTTGATCTTCCTCCGGAAAATAAGCCTTTAGGATCGAAATGGATCTTTAAACGGAAAATGAAAGCTGATGGTACTATTGACAAATATAAGGCAAGACTTGTTGTCAATGGTTATAGACAAAAGGAAGGCCTTGATTACTTTGACACTTACTCGCCAGTAACAAGTATAACATCTATTAGGGTGTTAGTGGCACTGGCGGTCGTGTATGGTCGTGAAATCCATCAAATGGATGTTAAAATAACTTTCTTAAATGGAGAATTGGAGGAAGAGATTTACATGGAACAATGTAACGATCCGACCAGTCGTTTTGAGCCCTAGCGTGGCGTTCGGAAGTTTGAGGCCTTGAGTAGCTTCACTTCATGTTTTATGACTTGTACGCGTAGTCGGAATCGAATTTCGGGAAGTTCAAAGTTGATTCAGATGAAAAATTCTAATTTCGGAAGCTTTAAGTCATAGGAATTGACCGTATGATGAATTGTATGAAGACGACTCAAGAATAGAGTTTTGATAGTTCCAATAGCTCCGTAGGGTAATTTTTGGTCTAAAAAGCGTGTCCGAATATTGATTTGGAGGTCCGTAGGTCATTTCGACGTTATTGGCGAAGTTGGAATTTGGATGATTGTTAGAAAGTTTGACCGGAAGTGGACTTTTTGATATCGGGGTCGAATTCTGATTCCGGAAATTTGAGTAGGTCCGTAATATCAATTATGACTTGAGTTCAAAATGTGAGGTCAATCGGACTTGATTTGATCGGTTTCAACGTCAAATGTAGAAGTTTGAGGTTTTAAAGTTCATTAGGCTTGAATCGATGCACAATTCATATTTTTAGCATTGTTTGATGTGATTTAAAGGCTCGACTAAGTTCGTATGATATTTTAGGACTGGTTGGTATATTTAGTCAAGGTCCCAGGGGCCTCGGGTGGATTTTGGATGGTTAACGGATCAAATTTGGACTTATGAGAATGACTGAAGGCACCGGTTCTAGTGCAATCGCACCTACGCAAGATACGCCACAGGTGCGAGCTCGCAGAAGTGAGCCATTGGGCGCAGATGCAGGGCTGGAGGAAGTGTCCTGTGGTCACAGATGTGAGGTGAAGGCCGCAGAAGCGGCCGCTTCTGCAGAGGAATGAGCGCAGAAGCGAAAAGGCCAGGAAGGCATGGTGATCGCAGAAACAAAGACCCTCCGCAGAAGCGGGAGCGCAGATGCAGTTGTACCTTCGCAGAAGTGCACGCGCATGCGCGCTTAGGGTGCCACAGAAGCGAGATTTTGTGGCCTAAGTAATGACTGCACCTGCGATGGAATTTACGTAGGTGCGGAGCCGCAGAAGCGAAATCACTGGGCAGAAAAGGGATAATTTTGAGGGTTTAATTCCATTTTCCATCTTTGAACCTAGAGAGCTCGGATTGAGGCGAATTTTCGAGGGTTTTCCAGAGAAAATATTTGAGTAAGGATTCTTGACTTGTTTTTGATTAATGTCCGCTAATCTATCAATTATTTCTTTATTTAATTAAGGATTTGGGTTGAAAAATTTAGGGAGAAATGGTGGAAGTTCTTAGACCGAAATTTTGGGGATTTAAAAGCGATTTGAGGTCGGACTTGAGTAATGTTTGTATGAGTGAATTCGATATCGAATGGGTGTTCGTATTTTGTGACTTTTACCTTATTCGGAGACGTGGGCCTGAGTCGACTTTTTGGGGCGATTTTTCAATTCTTTGTTGGAATCGTTGTTTCATTATTTAAATTAGTTTCTTGCAGTTGTATTTATAGTGTGTAATTGCTTTTGGCTAGATTTGGGCCGTTCGGAGCCGAAAAATCGAGGGAAAGGCATTATTATTGACTGATTGAGCTTGGTTTGAAGTAAGTGACTTATCTAACCTTAGGAGGGGGGGAGGGGGAATCACCTTAAGATTTGGTACTGTGGTAATAATATGTGATATGTGAGCACCGTGTATGCGAAGTGACGAGTGTGTACATGGGCTAAATGTGAAAATTTTGGTTCTTGCTGAGTAGTTTTTTTTAAAATTCCTTAACCGAATTGTATGAGCATGTGTAGCTATCATGTTTAGCCTAGTATCGCATGTCTACATGTCTTAACTTTTACTTGAAATTTATGCAACATGCTTAGTTGAATTACTTGCCTCCGTGATCTTGTATTCAGTCTTTAACTGTATGATTCCTTGTTGTAAATTCGTTGTTCCATAGGTTATGAGTTGTGTGTTTACTTTTGGGACTACGAGGTGGTACCTCAGGAGATCCCCCTATTGCATATTTACATTTGGGACTACGAGGCGATACCTTGGGAGCGCCCCTGCTGTTTACCTCTATTTGTTGTATCATTACCTTTCTGTAATTTCTCGTTGTTAAATTCTCAATCATTTCATTTTATCATTATATCTTCTACCTTGTTCCCTTTTATTCCAATAGGGCCCTAACCTGAGCTCGCCACTACTCTACCAAACTTAAACTTGGCACTTATTGGGTACCGTTGTGGTATACTCATACTACACTTCTGTATATCTTTTTGTGCATATCCAGATTCTTCCTACCAGTCCAGATACCAGTGAGATAGCCTGTGTGTGGAAACTTCAAGGTACATCTGCCAGCGTCCGCAGACCTCGGAGTCCCCCTCTATGATTGTTATGTTATTTTTTCTTATTCTCTTTAGACTCTAATGTATAAAGACACTTAGTATTTTCTCTTAGAAACTTGTGACTTGTGTCTACCGGATTTTGAGAGTTGTAATTATTTGAACGCAGTTCATATTTATATTTCATCTGTTGAGGTTTGAGTTCAGTTTATATTCAGTTATTCCAAAAATTATTAGGCTTACCTAGTCTTAGAGATTAGGTTCCATCACGACATCCTACGGAGGAAAATTAGGGTCGTGACAAACAACTTGAGGGTTTTGCGGTTTCAGGTAAAGAAAAGAAAGTGTGTAAACTGGTTAAGTCACTTTATGGACTTAAACAAGCACCCAAATAATGACATGCCAAATTTGACCAAACAATGTTGGCAGGTGGATTTAAAATCAACGAGTATGACAAATGTATTTACATTAAAAACACTCTAGGTCATGAAGTTATTGTTTGTTTATATGTTGATGACATGTTGATGATGAGCAAAAATATGGCAGATATAAATGCTACTAAGTGTATGCTATCTAGCAAATTCGATATGAAGGACTTAGGAGTTGCTGATATGATCTTAGGAATCAGAATTCACAAGACTCCACAAGGTCTAGCATTATCACAATCTCACTACATTGAAAAAGTACTTGACAAGTTCAAGTATTTGGATTTCAAGATGGCCAAGACTCCAATTGACGTGAGTTATGCACTTTAAAAGAATGAAGGTAAAAGTGACTCACAACTGGACTATGAAAGAGTATTGGGAAGTTTGATGTATATCATGAATTGTACACGACCAGATATATCATGTGTTATTAGCAAACTGAATCGGTTTACAAGTAATCCCAATCAAATACATTAGATGGCGATGAAACTAGTTTTGGGGTATCTGAAACATACCCAAGATTATGCTCTGTATTATAACAAATATTCCTCCGTGATCAGGGATATAGTGATGAAAATTGGATTACCGGATCTTCTGAAGTTAAATCCACAAGTGGATATATTTTCACAATTGGGGGTGGAGAATTGTCTTGAAAATCATCCAAACAAACGTGCGTCGCCCGTTCTGCAATGGAGTTTGAATTCATAACTTTAGATAAGGCCGGTGAAGAAGCTGAATGACTCCGAAATTTCTTTAAAGATATTCTATTTTGGCCCAAACCTTTGGTACCTATATGTATATATTGTGATAGTCATGCTGCAATAGGCAGGGCAGGGAGCGTTATATATAACGAAAATTTTTGTCACATACGACAGAGACACAATACTGTTAGACAACTACTCTCTAGTGGTATTATCACGATTGACTACGTAAAGTCAAGAGGTAACGTGTCGGGTCCACTTGCAAAAGGCCTATCTAGAGAGGCAATTGAAAGATCACCGAAGGGAATGAGACTAAGGATTAGGACAAGTCATCATGGCGGTAACTCTACCTAGCAGACTGGAGATCCCAAGAGCTAGGTTCAAAGAGATCAAACAAAGTTATGATTGACGGTTTAACATTGTCAAATAACTCAACACATTCTCGTGATGAAGACAATGTTCAGAACTCAGGGTAAAGCATTAAGAATTTTTGATGAGTCAATAAAGTTTAATTTTTTTTTAATGATTTGCTAAGTCTGGCAGGAAATGACCAGATAGTGTGTCTATAGGATTACACGTTTAGAAATCACCTATGTGAGTGTGAAGTGTAAGTCGCTTCAAGGGGAATGAAAGTAAAGGTCAATTCTCTAAGCACTCATGAAACCAGGTGGTGTTCGTGGCTAAAACGAACACAACCGTAAGAACCATAGATGGTTAAGGGTTGATTGTGTGGCTTATGTTGTCTAGGTATATAACAAAGCTCGACGGTTCAAAGATATCAAATCTACCGATTGACAAGTATATTCGATATAAGTTCACTACGAAAAGTTCAAAGGAAAATCTACTTATCCAGATGCAATTAATCCTTGCATGTAAATCACACACTCGTCCGTACATTCCTTTGTCTTATAGTCATTCCCCATTCATGTGGGGTTGTTGGGTTTAAAAAATTGGTGAATGGGAAATGGAGGAAAGAAAGTGGAGGAAAAGTGAGCTCCCTTTTGCTTTGGAAAGAACAAGGGTCCCTTATTGGTGGTGGAAAGAAAATGGAATGTGTTTATATTGAGAAAGCACTTCCTTTGGTATTAAATGGGTTGGAAAGAAAGTAAGTCTCGCGTCGTCGTCATCGTTGTTCACTCAGCTCGGCTTCGGCGGCTTCAGATTCGGATTCGGTCAACGATTGATTGATTAATATTTTTGAACATTATTTCTTTCAATTATCTAATTGATTAATTTAATTAATTAACGAAAATTCAACCCGAAATAACCCAGGACACGCGAAACGTTCCCACCTGTTCCAACAGCCATGGCTGTTTCTGAAAAGTTGCAAATCTTTTCAGAAACAATGCCCGATAATGGCTATAAATAGGCCTTGATCCTAGAATCTTTCCTTACGAAATTTTATCTTCTCAGAAAATTCCCGTGTTGATGAAAACCAGATTATTGAAACTGTTCATCATCTTGATCGTTCTCGGGAGCTATCTTTCCATAATGATAGCTTTAAGGAAACTGCATATCTTGGCCTTGTGAAAATCAGGGCATCACATTTCTTATTGATGAATACCAATTTCCCAAATATCTCTAATTTTATTCAAGCATTTGGATGGCTACCCCTTTGGTTGAATGGACTTAGGTAGAGATCATATGAATCCGGATAATATTCACCATTGTCCAGTAGATTGGAAGCGGTAGCCATGTTAAACGAGTTAATCCCTAAAAATCTTTAGCTCCGAAGAATCAAAATGCCCCTAAAAAGTTGTATAATTATTATATATGATAATAACAACTAATAAACACACATATGATAAGATAAAAAAATTTGTATAATAAGTTAGCATTACGATATCCAAGTTAATCTTTTGTGTCAATATACTACCTACCTTAGTTCTTGTTATCAAAAATTTTATTGATGAAGATTTAAGTAGTTTAATTCAAAATTTTAAAATATTAGACGATCAAAGTTGAAAACTTGAAAATTTTAAAAAACAATAACTTAATTAAAAACTTTGAAAGGAGATTACATTCCTAATGTCATGATTATATAAGAAAATAATGAAGTTTTCTTTAATTAATTGAAAGGTCCAAATAATGAAGACAGGGAAATTTTGAAGTTTTTAAAAAATTAATTGTAACTTTTAACAAAACGTAATTTTCTTGTGGCTAATAATTTTTGTATTAAATAGAAAGCCAAATATTACTAATACAAGAAAATAATAAAGTTTTTTAACATATATATACTTATGAAGAATAGAAAATTATATAATAGTATAGATAATAATAGTATAGATAATGGAGTATATAATTTTTACAATTATAACATAAATAAAAGGCATATCGGAAACAATCTCTTTACCTCGCCATGTATGGGTAAAGTCTGCGTACACATTACTCTGGTCAAACCTCACTTGTGGGATTATACTGATATGTTGTTATTGTTGTAACATAAATAAAAGCCATAATACATAAATAGGCCCTCAACCTTGGACTCAGTTGGCAAGTATACCATTCAACTTTGGGTGTGCACAAGTAAGCACCTTAACTTGTCTGCACTTTGCTAGGTGAACACTCCAACTTATAAAATGATCATCTAAACACTTTCAAAATTTATGTGTCACGTCACTGCCATGTCAACATTTATGTTTATTTGTTCAACTTTATAAAAGTTGAGGTGCCTAGCGCACACCTAAACCTAAAGTTAGAGGGCATATTTGCGGCCCGAAGCCAAGTTTGAGTGCATGTTTATGTATTATGCCTAAATAAAAGGTTTCAGTTTCTTTTAGGCTTGGCCAAAGCTATTAAATGAGCGAGTAAATTAAGTTAAGTTTTAATCTTTAAGTAATATGTAAATGTATTTATCCTGTTGGTTGTGATTATTCCTTCTTCACATACTTTCATTATTATTTTTCTTGGTTATGATGTTTTTATTTTCAGTTTTAACACGACTTTTTGGATCATTTTATTTCTCATTAAAAGAAATACTTTAAGGAATTAATTCTTAAAACGATTAACTTTTAGCTTTGCCTACCAAAAAGTTAACTTTAAATTAAAAAAATATACATGAATTTTAGTAAAAAGTTTATGTTACCATCAATTTAATTTTATTGAGCCGTCCCACTTATTGATTTCGACTTTTGCCTAGGCAATACCACTTGTGGGTTTCTGTGTTGTTACACATCTTTTGTCTCTGAGCCGAGGGTCTCCGGAAACAGCTTCTCTATCCCACTTGTGGGATTACTACTGAGTTGATGTTGTTGTTGTTGACTAGGCAATACCACAAGCGGTAACGTGAATCTGAATATTCTGTTCTTAATTCAAGATTAATTTTGTAAAACTTCTTTTATGCTGAATTATATTATTCAGTATCAAACGAGTTAAAATAATTCTTATTTTGGTTCATTGACACAGTTCGATTCAACTAGCTTACGAATTTATAAGCAAATTGATTTATCAATACAAAAATACAGAAATAGATATTTCAATCCAATTGTAATCAATGATCATCTCGATTGGAGGTCATTAGACCCTTGTTCATAAAATAATTAACAAATTAAGAAAAATGTAAACAAGATTTAAAACTTGAAAATCGTATTGGTCAACTTGACTGGATTCATGCACAACCCTGAATAACATAAAAGAGCTGAACTTAAAACACTAAACTACATGTATTATCTTTCTTATAATTAATGGTGCTAATCCGATATGGAAAGAGAAGTTTATCTTCTTCTTCTTCTTGTCTTGAATGTTTAAGACGGTTTTGTAGATGTATCTCGGGTTACACGTTAATATTATGGATTTAAGTTATGAATACTGATATGTAAATTAAAGATCTTTAACGCTATCATAATTTTATTAACATGTGATAAAAAGTTAGTTACTTTTTAACTAGATTTTTAATTAATTAATTAATTCTTATCATATATAGTCATAATAATTGAAGTAAATGGAGTCAGTTATGTATATCGACTCTTTTGAAGAAGGAAAATGCATCACGACATTGAGGCCATTTGAGTTTAGTCGTAAAAACTTAACAGTTAAACTCATAAAATAAAATCATTCCAAATTGATTTCTATTTTAGAGCAAAACGTGACTATCTTTTTCAAGTTGGCAGAAATACATCTGTCTAATACCTGGTGCCTTTGAAATAATTGGATTTAAGCTTTCAGTGATCAACAAATTTCTCTCAATATTATCCTTACGTTGGAACTTAGTATTTTTTTCAGAGATATGTTACTCTATTTTGATTTCAATATCACATTAGGTCAGATTTGTCGTCTAACACATCGATGAATTATTATTTCAATGGCATTTGTGGTAGTCTTGGAACTTAGTAAAGTGCAATTCTAGGAAAGCTAGGGTGTAAAACTGTTGTTTTCTGTTTGTAGTAATTTTGTTTTCTTTTTTTCCTTTTTTCTTTTTTCTTGTTTGTTAATTGTTATTATACACTTCTTTGGACAAAAGAAATCCTACACGAAAATGACCTAGTTTCCACATTCCAGAGAAATGGTTTCTTGTGTCTGTTTCTGTTATATTGCATTCAGATGCATCATTTGGCAAAAAGAAAAATAATGTACGTTCCATGTCTAGTAATATTTCCATTCTATTTAGCTTTACAATTGTATCATAAATGGTTAACCCTTTTCTTTAAAATAAATAACTAATAATATTTATTAAAGTTGGTGTTGTTAAAAGTGGAAAATAAATAAATTACATATATTAATTTATTTCGCCTTTGTTTTTTTTGCTCTCATCACAATACAACTCTATTCTCTATTACTCAACTAACTACCATAATAGGTAACTCTGTATTTGTTCACATTAAGCTCTATCTGTCCTGAGCATTAAAGACAAAGGCAGGTAACGACCATCTAAAACCATTCTTTTCTAAGTTGAAAAATGTCACACCAGAAAATTATTCTAAAATATAGCCGACCTTTTATCCACACACATGCTTTTGTAAATCTACAACCAACCCACCCTCAGATTTAATAAAATAAATAAAAGTACCATATGACGTATTAAAATCAATTTTCTTCCGAACTTTTCGATGTACAACGCATCCCGCATTCATGTAGGCTCGGAAGAAGAGCAACATCCCAAGAAATATGATGTAGACAGCCTATTCTAATGCAAGTATTATTGGCTGTTTTCACGGCTCGAACCCGTGACCTATCAACTCTTTATTTTTAATAAAAGTATCATATCATGCTGTCACAACCCAAAATTCACTAAAGGTCGTGATGACCCCTAACACCGCCGTCAGGCAAGCCAACGATGATTGATCAACTTAATTACTCATTTTAGTATTTGAAATCATAATTCTCATTATTTAAATAGTATGAAATAAGATTTACAGGGTAAATGATAATATTTACATGAACTACAATAATGAACAACATGTAGGAACCCCCAAAATCCGATGTCACAAGTGCATGAGCATCAACTAGGAAATATAATAAAATATAATATTTATCTAGAATACAAATTAGATAGGAGAATATAAATAACTCTGATGGAGACTCTGCAGGCTGCGGATCGTAACATGGAATGCAGCTCACGGTAAAGTCCTTGCAATAGCCACGTTGTTGCGCCCAAAGACCACCAGACATATATGTACCTATACAATAAGAGCATCAAGTGTAGCATGAATACGTAAATCAACACGTACCTAATAAGTATCTAGCCTTACCCCAGAGAAGTAGTGACAAGAGGTCGACATCGACACTTACTAGTGGTCCAATAAGACAGATACAGTAGAAGTAAACAAATATGAGTCAGAGTAAATAAACGAAATAACAAGTATAAATACGTGGTACAGTATTCTCCTCATCAATAACTCACGCTCTCAGCTAGTAATTACCTCCTCAACGGGAGTATATATATATATATATATATATATATATATATATATATATATATATATAATGGATCTCACCCGACAGGTTGTCACAGTTCAAATTAGGAAAACTCACAGATATACTGGCTTCTTGCCAATTATTACGCACGATTTCATAAGAAAAATTTATAGGAATGGTGAGGCGTACATCCCGATCCATTATAATATTTTTGAATCATAGAGACATCTATTTTTATTGCCGAGGAGAACGGTCCGCTCCCATGAGAGTGTGATACATAATTCTGTCGAAGCGAACGACCTGATCCCATCATAATGTGCGCACTGCCGAGGGTCGAACGACACGAACCATAGATGTATCTATTATACTTCTGAGGCGAACAGCTCGACCCCATTAGAATAAGAAGCTTTGACGGGTCCTTGACCCCACTCACCAATAGACATGTGAGTTATAAATTTTGAAGGGAAACATTTCTATGCATGAGAACGCATAACTAGGGGGAGAAATTCGTAAGAGGAGTACAATTATCTCACGGATAATCATGAAGCCCGTCGAATCTCTACAATAGCAAGTCTATCACTCTACACAAGTCTAGTCTCAAGTCGCAACTTAAATAAAGGAATTTAATGGGCAGAGACAACTCAAATAATACAATTATAGCATGGCGGGAATCTAAGTCTACCGGACATAACATGAATCTAGCTACGTACTGACTCTCGTTACCTCGTGCGTACGTAACCCCCGCAACGAATAGCACATAACAAATACATCACCTAGGGACAGTTTTCCCCTCACAAAGTTAGACATGAGACTTACCTCGCTCCGAAATTCCATAACTGGCTCCAACGCCACTCAAGCACCTCAAACCGATGTCCGCCTCTCCAAAACTAGTCAAATAATGTGAAAACCAATAAAGATATACTCTAATACTCATAATAATTCAATTCATAATAATTTCCAACTCCGCTCGAAAAGTCTATAAAATCAACCATCAGGGCCATGTGCCCGGATTCCAAAATTTTCAAAGATAAAATTTATCCATACCACGAACTAACATATATAACTTATTCCAAATTTCATGTTCAATTTCGTGGTCAAAATCCAAAATTACCAAATTTTAGATTTTCTACCAAAATCCGAAATTTCTACTAATTTCCATGTTTAAATCCATATACAAACCATGTATTTAACTTGTAATAGGTGGGAATCACTTACCTTGTGTTGCTTGATGAAAATCTCCCCTTGAAGCTCTCCAAAATCGCCCTAACCAAGTGAAAATGAAAGAAAATAGGCCAATCCCGATTTAAAAGAATACCTCTGCCCAGACGACCTTCCGCGAAGTCGTGCCCAATATCCACTGCCCGTTTTTACGCTTCAGGCATCGCATCTGCGATCACGCAGGTACAGAAATTGCTTCGCACCTGCAGCCTCTACCTGATCACCTCCAATCGCCTCTGCGACCCACCTCCTCGCTTCTGCGAGGTCGCTTCTGCGACGCCTCACACGCAGGTGCGGTTCCGCTTCTGCGGATACTCGACTGCATCTGCGGTCTCAGCCTTCCCCAGCAAAATCTGCTTCTGCGCTAGCCTAGCCGCTTCTACGGAGTCGCATTTGTGGTCATTTTTTCGCAGGTACATTGCACTAGCAATTGGCCAAAACCAGCATTCCTCAACTTTATATTTCGATCTGATTCCAATCTGAAATTCATCCGAGGCCCCGTAGATCTCGTCTAATCACACCAACAAGTCCCAATACCTCATACAAACTTACCCAAAGGCTCGAAGAGCCCCAAATAACATTAAAATCATAAATCAACGAATGCGTCTAATTAATATCAAAACATTCTGGAATGACGCCAAACTTTGCGCACAAGTCATAAATCACAATACGAACCTATTCCAAGGCTCGGAATCCCAAACGGACAATGATTACATAAAAATCCACTTCAAACCAACTTATGAAATTTTGAACTTCCAAAAATGCCAACTTTTCATAATTGATGCTGAAATGCTCCCGGACCAGCCGATACTCAACTCGAATATACACCCAAGTCCAACATCATCATACGAACCTATTGGAACCTGCAAAACTCGATTCCAATGTCGTTTACACAAAAGTCAAATACATTGGCACGTGAACATATGGTCTTTGTGTCAAACTAAGTATTTTATGTACATTTTTTTTATATAATTGATCAAGTATTAGTGTTGGCACTCATGCTTCAAAGAGGTTAAATAGTGTATTTAGTTGAATTTTAAGTTATTTACCTAAATGATTAGAGATCAAATTCCATTTAATACTTTTCTTTTTTTCTTTTTTTAATGATGCACTCATGTTATAAAAAATTTAGATCCACCTCTAGTTATTGATAAATTTTGAAAAGTAAGTAAATGAAATAAGTAGCGTATATCAACAACTCTAAAAGAAAGAGATCAAATTTGAAAAATAGATCACGTCATGGTGGCTGTACGTACACGTATTGTGACTCGTCTCGGCATTTCACATAAATGAACAAATCTAGAGGGTTGATTACGGATTTACGTAAATTCACTAATTTTTTCTTAGACCTTGAATATATATTAAGAAATTTACTAAATTATTCATAAAATTTAAATCCTAAATCCGTAATTCGCTGACATAAAATGTGTGAAAGAATTGATAAATGCAGTTCAAATTTGATTTTGAATTGTTATTTCCACTCTGAATCATGTTACTATTTTTAGGGCACGAGTGTGTCATCGTTCTAACTAGTGTATGGGTCAAAATCTGTCTCTAGAGTATTTAAGCCGGGATAATATTTAGGTAAGAGTTCTCAAGTCGCCGTTAGTCGAAACGACCCGAGAAGCACAAAAGTCCCTGGTCGAAGTGTCGACAAGAGCATAGTCGAGATGTCAACAAGGGTCGAGGTCGAATATCGTTGATAAGAGATGTAACGGCTAGTTTTTCAAGATAGAATATTCTAGTGGATATTCTCTGCATTCTAGTGGATATTCTCTGCACTTGTACTATTAGAGTTTCCTAGGAACATGTCCCGTATATATATAAAAAGAGACAATGATAGGGCATGTGATATTCATTTGTAAGAACACACTTTGACAAAAAGATTCTCTCTCTCTCTCTCTCTCTTTTGCTAAGATACAAACACCATATTTTCACTAAGATTCTTGTCTATACCATTCCATATATTTTCATCAGATCCGAGAATAACTCGAATATTCAAGAATTTGTGTGTCGCTCATCATTGTCAGGAGGAACGTTCATCTATTTCACCCTTTATTGGGTGAATCATTCCTCATATTTACTTAAATGTCATTTATTGTTATTCATTGCTATTGAATGTTGCATAATTGCTCGTGCTTTTTAGAACAATTATTGCACGTTGCTATCACTATCTGACCGAACCTATCTATTGTTTATTGTAACCTTGAAAGTTTCATCAAGAGATATTATTGTTAACTAGATTTAATCCCTAATTACATAAATTTAATTATTTGAATCAAGATCTGTATTTTTTGGTCAAATAATTTGGCGTCGTCTATGGGGATTTCTTAGTTAAGCTTTTAGTTTCTTCTAGATCTACAGTTAGCACGGGTCACTAACGTATAAAAAACAAGATCTCCTTTCTTTGTTTATACAAATCCCAACATGGCAGGTAACCGAGAAAAAAGGACAAGAATAATAAGTGACCTCTCAACCAACCTCATGAACGTCATCAACGAATGTTGTAAAACAGTAGACGAGGGAGCGACGCCCAGTGCTTCCCCTAGACGAGATGGGTCACTGCCCCATCACTACAACATAACAAAATCCCATGGTAAGGGAGCCTCCACGTCTATGGAAGAAGAGATGCCCCCGGCTGTAAAAAAAGCTCCTCGAAGTGTGGTAACTGACACGCTAACCAACGTCCTCAACAAGCCCGCTCGAGACATGACTATAGAAAACGCAAGGACTTGTACGATACAAAAATCAGAAGAGCAATGCAACCAACTCTTTCCTATAACGACAGGTATTACTCACAACGTCATTGATAGTGCAGGTGTCAACGCCCTCGCATCTATTCTAAAAAGGATGGAAAAATAGAGAATGAAAACAAGACGCTCCAAGATCAAATGAAAGAACACCAAGAAAGGGTCGATAAAATACTGGGCGCTCCTAAGCTGTTGCCGAAGAGGGATGTCAGTCGGTTCGTCGAACAGCCGTACAATGATGATGCAGCCCCACATGCTATACCAAAAACCTTTAAAATGCCGCCCTACCTCAAAATATATGACGGCACAACCGACTATGAAGATCACATGACTCATTACATCACCGCCGTAAAGGGCAATGATCTCGCCAAAGAACAAGTATCTTCCATTTTGCTGAAGAAGTTTGGCGAAACCCTTACAGGATGGGAATTAACATGGTATTCGCAGCTACCAACACACTCTATAGAGACTTTCGAGAAAATGGCCGACAAGTTTGTAATGGCCCATGCCGGAGCCAAGAAGGCCGAGGCAAGAGTGAATGACATATTCTCTATTAAGAAGTCCATGGGAGAGGACTAAGGGACTTCCTCGCCCGGTTCAACCGAGTGAGGATGACTCTACCAAACGTATCTGAAGGGATGGCGGTCGCAGCCTTTCAAAATGGGCTAAGTAGAGATGGTTCAAGAGCAACTAGAAAACTGTTCATGAATTATCCCCCAACCACTTGGGACGAAATCCATAATGCTTACTGTGGTGATATCCGTGTAGATAAGGACGACCTCAATGGACCAACTCACCGTCTAACCTCAGTACCAGCCGAATCAAGAAAAGACCGAAGAGACAATGCTAGAAGAGATCATCTAATTCCATAACCTAACAGGGAACGACATCAACCATATATCAGGACGGGTATTGCACCCTCCCCCCACTATGAAGAAGGTCCATCCGGACCAAGGACGGGAACTCATCGAAATGATCGAGTTATGCCCCCTTGTTATCTGCTCATAATTTTTGTGTGTCACCTACAGAGATAGTCTACGCTCTGAAAAAACTTGGACCAAAAGTGAAGTGGCTGCCGAAGATGAGATCGGACCCGAACACCAAAAAGTTTGACGCCCTCTGTGAGTTCCATCAGGAACGAGGACACAAAACTGAAGATTGCATCGCCCTGAGGCAATAAGTCATAAAAATGTTGAGACAAGGTCACATCAAAGAGTTACTAAGCGACAGGGGAAGAACCAACTTCGCTAGAGGGCGCGAACACTAAGGACAGCCAAAACCACCCTCACTAGCTCATACCATCAACATGATCATTGGCGGCAGCGATGACGCTTCTATCAACAGCGTGAAGTTCACCACTTCCCACAAACTCAAGCGATCTATCACTCATGAGTGGTACGACGAACTCGAATAAAGTATCATCTTCGACAAGTCAGATGTCTGCGGTTTGACCTTTCCTCATAATGACGCCCTCGTTATTACATTACGTATTTTAGATACCGATGTTAACGCATTATGATAGATGCGGGAGTGGTGCGTGCATTATTCATCCCCGAGTGCTTGCCCAAATGAGACTCAAAGATAAGATAGTGTCGCGCTGCATCACACTAACTAGTTTTAACAATGCAGTTGAACAGATATCTGGGGAAATTACACTCCTTGTTCTGGCCGACAACGTAACTTTGCAAACAATATTCCACATCATGGACCAGGCCACCGCGTACAACGCCATAGTGGGATGATAATGTATACATCCCATAAAAGTCATCACATCCAACTTATACCAAGTAATTAAATTCCAAACTCCATGGGGGATCTTCTGTATATGAGGAGAATAGCGCACATCATGAGAATATTACCGCATTGACTTATATGGAACGACCACCCAACAGAGAAAAGACAAAAAATAAGAGGCATAGCAATCAATAGGGTCAAGGTTGTAGCAAGAGGAAATAGAGAACGTCATCAAGGAACCAGATACGGTTGAAGGCGCTGGTTCGACCATAGAAGACCTTGACCCCGTTTAGTTGGATCTCAACGACCATAGCAAGAAGGCAAATATCGGCTGCAAGCTTCGGGAACCAGGTAAATTCAGTCAATTCTTAACAACTAACGCAGATTTGTTTGCTTTCAGCCATGCAGATATGTCGTGCATCCCAAAAGAAATTGCCATATACAAATTAAACGTCGACCCGCTCCACCTCCCAGTGAGGCAACTCAGGCATAAATTCAATTCTACAATTAATGACGCAGTGCGCGAGGAGGTGGAAAACCTACTAGAAAATGGTTCCATCAGGGAATCGAAGTACCCCAAATGGGTCGCTAACGTAGTGATGGTCAAAAAGAAGAATGGAAAGTGGCGGATGTGCATGGATTTCACATATTTGAACAAGGCATTCCCGAAGGATTCGTTCTCATTGCCACATATCGACGCAACGGCCGGGCACGACATACTAAGCTTCTTGGATGCATACTCAGGCAATAATCAAATCCTTATGGAAGAAGAAGAGCAGGAAAAAACCATGTTCATCACCCACCAAGGAACGTATTGCTACAGGGTCATGCCTTTTGGACTATAGAACGCAGAAGCTACTTATCAAAGGTTAGTGACAAATATGTTCAAGGACCATTTCGGCAAGACAATAGAGGTATATATAGATGACATGTTGGTCAAGTCCAAAAGGGGAGAAGATCATATCGATCATTTGAAAGAAACTTTCGACATACTCTAACGGTACGGAATGAAGTTGAACCCGGAAAACTGCGCATTTGGTGTAGCCTCGGGAAAGATCTTGGGTTTTTTAGTATCGCAGCGAGGGATCGAGGTCAACCCCAACCAAATCAAAGCCATCGAAGGGATTCCGAAACTCTTGACCACCAAGAAACAAGTCCAAAGGTTAACTAGTCACATCGACGCTCTATCGAGGTTCATCTCGCGGTCGTCGGATAGATGCCATAAATTCTTCGGCGTACTCAAGAAAGATAACGGCCTTGAATAGACTTCTGAATGCGTCCAGGACCTGCGATAACTAAAGGCATACCTATCATCTCCACCTCTGCTTTCAAAGCCCGAGTCGAAGGAGAGTCTCCTCGTCTATCTGGCCATATCTGAGGTAGCTGTAAGCGCAGTCTTAATTCGAGAAAACAAAGGTACGCAATCTCCCATCTATTACATTAGCAAAACACTCACCGACGCCGAGACGAGGTACCCACATCTCAAAAAATTGGCTTTAGCCTTAGTCGTAGCTTCATGAAATCTTAGACCATATTTCTAATGTCACTCCATCTCGGTCGTCACGACCTTCCCCCTCAGAAGCATTTTACATAAACCCAAACTATCGGGAAGGCTGGCCAAGTGGGCCATCGAGTTGAGCGAGCACGATATCACCTATCAGCCGTGAATGGCGATAAAATCACAAGTATTTTCCGACTTCAACACAAAGATAATGCCCGAAGTCGAAAGGGAGGTCATCCAAACCTCCCTCCAAACACAATACCTATGGGTCTTATACACAGATGGCGCATCCAACACGTCAGGGTCCAAAATGGGACTAGAACTCGAAGTCCCAACAGGCGAAGTGATTCATCAGTCCATAAGGTGCCCGGATATGACTAATAATAAGGTCGAGTATGAGGTCGTAATTGCAGGTCTAAGACTAAAACTCAAATATGGAGAAAAACGGTTCAAACTGCGTTGCGATTCCTAGCTCGTAGTCAATCAAGTCACGGGGACTTTCCAAATTAAGGAACAAAGGTTGCAAAGGTACCAGACCAAAATTTGTAAGCTACTACCGGAGTTCGACGAATGTCATCTCAACTAAATCCCACTGGAACAGAATGTCGAGGCAGATGGCCGCGCCAAACTAACCGTAGCCACCAAAAGCATCACAATCGGAGACAAAAATGTGGTCCACCTCCTCAACTCATCACTAGACCAAGTCGAGGTAAGAACCATAAACCTAACTTGGGATTGATGCAATCGTATTGTAGCATAATTGCAGAACAAAACATTCCCAAGCAACGAAAAGGAGGCCAAGAAACTAAGAATGCAAGCTGCCAGGTATAATATCCTCCGTAACGATCTGTACAAGAAGGCCTACGGCGGCCCTCTGGCGAAGTGCTTGGGCCTAAACCAAACTCAGAGTGTCCTCGAAGAAGTTCACGAAGGCCATTACGGGGCTCACTCCGGCAATCGGGCACTGGTCAGATGCCTCATACATGAAGGATATTACTAGCCCACCATGAAAAAGGATGTCGCAGGCTTTGTAAGGCGATGTGAACAGTGCCAAAAGTACGCCCCAGTGATCCACCAAGCAGGTGAATACCCCCACTTGGTCGCATCCCCTTGGCCGTTCATCAAATGGGGAATGGACAGCGTGGGGCCCTACCAGCGGGGTGAGGTAATGTACGATTCCTTTTGGTTTTAACTGACTATTTCTCTAAATGGGTGGAAGCAGGAGCATTCGACCAAATACGGGAACATAAAATAATTGCCTTTATAAGAAGAAACATTATTTGCCAATTCGGCTTTCCCAAAGAAATCAGCTGTGACCACGGACCCCAGTTCACAGGAAATAAAATCATTGAATTCTTAGAGAAATGGCACATCAAGAGGATACTCTCGACCCCGTACCACCCCGCTGGTAACGGACAAGCAGAATCATCCAACAAGTCAATACTAAACATCATGAAGTAGAAGCTCGAAGACTCCAAGGGACTGTGGCCGGAAATACTGTCGGAAGTATTGTGGGCCTATCGAACAACTCGAAAAACAAGTACAGGAAAAACGTCCTACTCTTTGGTCTATGGGACCGAGGCAGCAATACCAGTCGAGGTCAAAGAACCCAGCCTAAGGTACTCCCATGAGAGCGGCATGAGTAACGACGAGAGCAAAAGGCAGGAACTCGATGAAGTCGACGAACGAAGAGATATGGCCTACATAAGAATGGTCGCCCAAAAGCAACAAGCCGAATGCCATTACAACAAGAAAGCAAAGGTCAGGCCGCTCAAAATCGGGGACTACATACTAAAAGCTAAAACTCAAGCGAGCAAAGATCCCAGGGAAGGCAAGCTGGGAACAAATTGGAATGGTCCATATAAAATCATAGCCAAAGCAAACAAGGGTTCATTCCACTTAGAAACAATGGAAGGAAAGCTACTGCCAAACAATTGGAATATCAGCCACCCTAAATACTTTAACTTCTAAGAGAAAAAGTGTCCCCCAAGTCGTACTATTTTTTCCCTCACTTAAGTTTTGTCCCATTTGAGTTTTCTCAAGGATGTTTTTAACGAGGCGGCAAATACGAAGGTAGGGTCGTGGTTACTATTTCATTGCTCGGCCTCTCACTATTCTCCAGATCGACCAATGAAGGGACTAGATAGACAGGGACGGGACTGGAGAGCCAGTCAACACCCAAAATTCTGCAAATTTCTCCAAGAATGTAACAAAAGCAACAATGTCAAGGCAATAAACTTTACACTTTTCAGCACATCTTTCTCAAATTCAGGTTATGATCGACATTTCTCGAACTAACACCTGCCGGCTCTCGGCCATAATTAAATTCAGGTTATGTTCGACCTTGCTCGAAGTAACACCTACCGGCCCTCAGCCATAATTAAATTCAGGTTATGTTCGACCTTGCTCGAGCTAACACCTACCGGCCCTCGGCCATAATTAAATTTGGGTTATGTTTGACCTTGCTCGAACTAACACCTACCAGCCCTCGTCCATAATTAAATTCAAGTTATGTTTGATCTTGATCGAACTAACACCTGCTGGCCCTCTACCATAGTTAAATTCAAGTTATGTTCGATCTTGCTCGAACTAACACCTACCGGCCCTCGGCCATAATTAACTCAGGTTATGTTCGACCTTGCTCGAACTAACACCTACCGGCCCTCGGCCATAATTAAAGTTAGGTTATGTTCGACCTCCCTCGAACAAATACCTATCAGTCCTTGGATGCAATTTATTGAAAGGTCACGACCAAACAAGTCGACGACCTCATCCATGTTTCAATGCATAAAGAAAGAGCAAAGGCAGCCAAACAACAGAAGCAAAAAACATACAAGTGCAGAAAATAAACCACAGAAAAAGAAGCATATGTTCAGAACAACTTTAGCATTTCATACTTAAACATTCTTTACAAAGGCTCATGAAGACGCGGGCAGAAATACACAAGTTTACTAAAAAGGAAGAAGAAAAACTACTGATTGCCACCATCATGATCTTCTGCACCTTTACCACCATGGCCATCGATGCCCAGGCCGTCTTGATCCCTTCTAACCACCGCACATTCTCCCTCAAGGTATGCAGCATCATACCGGGCATTTTCTTCAAGATGGTCCACACCCCTATCCCCCTCGTCATCACCGGCCTCAGGTGTGGCGGGATCATATCCACAAGTGATCCGAGCCTCACGAGCCTTAACGCGAACAACATACAGGTCCAACTGAGCCTTGGCGTGAATTCATTTCTCATACAGGTCTCGAGGAACATTGGAAAAATCTGAAGTACAAGAAGAAGACGGTTGTGCAAGTAGTTGGGCCTTCTCAGCTTCTAAAGCGGCCACCCGATATTAGATGAGGGAGTTATCTTTCTCCAGCTCTTTGATCCTATACTCTAATCGATCCTCTTTTACCTTCGCCGCGGACTGGTCAATATCCCACTCAGCTCGGAGAGTCCTATTCGCCAACTCTAGCATCTTTGATTTCCTCCGAGCTTCCAAACGGGAAGACTCCGCCTTCTCAAGCTCACTCTCCTTCTCGGCGACTTCACCGTCCTCCATCTGAAGCCATCATTATTTCAATTGCATGCACAACTCGACCACTTGTGCCTGAAGGTCACCGCACTGGGCCTCTACGGCTTTGCTGACCTCAAGCTCCTCTTCCCTACTCCTCAATGTCCCCTCAAGGACACTACACTTCTCGATGACTCTCACCAGCTCGTTATCCTTCTCCTTCAACTCATCACGAAGGCCTGCATATTGCCCCCCCTCACTAAACCGCCTACAAAACTCGCGGTACTCGAAATATTTATTTTTCAACCCAAATATTTCCCTACGCTTATCCTCCCTTAGGGCACTTTCAATCTCCAAAATCACAGTTTGCAATCACAAAAAGAAAAAGAAGTAAGGCAAAAATAAAAGCGCCCCTGCTAACAAAGGCAAAATAGAGAAGGACAAAACACTAAACACTCACCCTAAGAGCAAGACCGGCTTTTCTCCTCGACAAGGTGACGTCATCCAATTCTTTGAGGGTCTTACCCTCTATTTCAGAGCAAAGAGGGCCGAGGGCAGGAACCACTTTCTTTGTGTTCTTCAACAAGTCGCGATCCATAGGGATCTCAATGGTTCTCGTAGACCCCTCCAACCTTATATCAAGTTGGGTAAAACCCTCCTTCATCATCTTCAGGTCGGTCGCATCAACGTCCGAACCCAACTCATCGCCTTCCTCGACAATGCCTTTACCTCTCTCGTTAGTCGACAAAGAATTATCAATAGTTGGCTAGGAAGTCGATGCCTTCTCTTACCTCGAAGTATATTGGAGCGAGAAGAAATAGCTGACACCGTAGATGGAGCAGAAGCCGAGGGCACAACAACTTTTCTTTTTTGGAATGAAGGGGCGGGAGCTCTCGACCTCCTCAAAGGTCCCCTAGCAGAAGCTAGGAAAAACACATGAAAAGGGGAATGTCAGCAAAATAAATGAAAAGAATAGAAAAGAAACTAAGACTCCAACAAAATAAGGGAATTACCAACTGAAGGGGGAGCCGGCCCAAATCTCTTGAAGAAGTCCAGCCACTCACGGATCCCCATGATGTGAGGGAGGATCTGACTAACCTAGTTGGAAATGTCTTTGACCAAAAGAGGAGGCGAGATCTTAGCTGCACAAAAAAGAGAAAGGACCAAAAATCAAAAACCACAACCAAGCAAGGGAGAAAAATCAGACACATACGAACAAGGAAGTTAGGTACTTACGAGTGCAATTCCAAACCTCAGGAAAACCATTGACGTTGGCCACCATGTCTTCGGTTCTGACGAAGAGGTAGTTTAACCAAAATTGGCGGTTAGCTTTGTCGTCCATCTTCACCACCAAGCACTTGCCTCCTCGGTGGCGAAGGTTTAATAGCGTCCCCTGTAAAAGTTAGGGGCAGACAGGTGTATTAAGTGTCGAAGTGTGAGTTCGACCCCGACCAGGTTGGCGAATTTGGTGAGCATACTTATGAGCTTGTAAACATATGGGGCGAGCTAGGACTGGCACACGCCATAATAACGGTAAAATTCCTCCGCCAGCAGAAGGAGAGTATAGACGACTTGGAAGGAGTTGGCGTAAAAGGCACAGTATCCGGGGCGATGGACCTGCACCGTATCCCACCCAACCGGGCATAATTTGAGGTGATCGGGGATGTTGTATTTAACCCTAAGTTCTCCCAATTTCTTCTCCTTCATCACTGACCGAAAGGATCCAGGGTCGGCGTCAGGGGATTTTGAGAAGTCAGACCTGATGTTAGGATTGCGAGGAATTATATCCTCCACCAAAGGGAAGCCTCCGTCCTCGATGGCGGCAGAAGCATTCCCCTCAAGAGGAGGGAGCACCATCGCTAAAGGGATCGCATCACTTCCCTCACTAGATTCGGAAGATACGTTAGTCATGTTTTATCAGAAGAAAGTGAAGTACGAAGCAATGAAGAATCGAAAACAATGAAAGCCCCTCGAATAGAGAGGAAAAGTGTCAAATTAGAGAGAAGAAAGAAAGAGATATGGGGTTTCGAAGCAGAAAGTTTGAAACTTCAAAATCATACCCTAACACCTCTATTTATAAGAACCTGGCACTAGAACCGAAAACGGTCCATCATTACTAGAACTGTAACCGAAGCGAAGATTCAATCAAGGGATACACGCGAAACGAAGCAACGCATCGGAAAAATGTATCATAATGACGCATGACGTCATCCTAATTTGTTGACAGTCCAACTCTAACAAATCAATCGGGAAAATCGAGACGTTTTGAAATAAGTGGTCCACATAGGGCCACGTTGCCGATTCTCTATGACCACCACGACCAGAACTGCTCGCTCAATTGTTTCAACCATAACGAGCAAATTCGCTCATCGACCCCTCCTGAAGCCGATCTCAATAAGCGGAGGGACTAACTGCAGAGGCGAAATCATAATTTGAAGTGTATGGGTTCAGAATTTTAAGACATGATCGCGGCCTCAAGATAATATACACAATCATAACACTAAGAAACGAGTACTAATATTTAATATATATTTAAAAAGTAACGACCACTTAACATAATATGTGACTATAAACATTATCGTTAAAATTGCACTTGACGACTTGTCATGTTTTGAAAAATAAAAAATGATCACATCATTAGGTAGGTCTTTAAGTTTCAATATTTTCTTCAGTGTATAAAAAATAAACAATCATTAAAAAAGTTACGATCAATGCAAAACTTCATAAAAGTAAAAGTTTTTTCTACCATTGTAGTAGCCAAAAAAAATATCAAATTTAAGCAAATAAACAAGTCTCCATATCTCGTGAATATTTGTTCTAAAAGTTCAGTGAATAATGAATACTAGTAGCATAGAAAAGCTTTTCTACTTTCCTTTTTTTTTTCTTTTTGCTAATATATGAAGAAGATTATCACATGTCACCAGCTAAATGTCCACATCCTTTTCTAGCCTAAACAAATATTGTTGTAAAAAATTTAAAAAAAAAATAAATTATTTTGTAGTCAACCATTACAAATTGAATATCTCACTTTAATTTGATTTTGCACAATAAAATAAATAGAAATAAAAGAGGTGAATAATTTAAATCTCTTAGTGCTTGTCAATGAAACTTTTGAAGTCATATATAAATATTATAAAAAATTATAAGTAATGAAAAAGAACAAAATATATGGTCCACCCTCCAATTAATACATAAATCATATTCACGTGGCAAAGCTTAGAAAAATTAAGAGATGTGTCTAAGATTTTAGGGGAAGCAGATAAATACAAATATAAAAAGTTGAAATTAAAAATTCAGCCTTTGGAATCAAAAAATTTAAAATCAAGTAATATTTACTTAAAAAATCAAAAGATAAAAGAAAGGCAAACAAATAAAACAAGATGGAATAGCAGGGATGGACCTTTAAGAAAAATATGACTGTACTTTTGATTTTGATTTTAAGTAATGACAAAAAATTTAAAAACCTTAACTCTTTCCCTCACTTTTCTTTTGATTTTGATCGGGGAATAACTCTCTCAAAGAAGTGAAGGACAGTTGAGGTTGTTTTGCATCTTTTGTCTTTTTCTTTTTTGCCTTAATAATAAGTTTGTGGATTTTTTCAAAAAAAAGGAAAAGGAAACGTAGTTAAAATGAGTAAAAATTGCACTGCTTCTGGGCAGTATCGAACACGCGTGGTCCATATGAATTGCCTCCGAACCCAGAACTCTTACCACAAAATCCAAAGCCTTTTTGTTACTAGGTTCGCCATTGTATATTTATATCCTTTCAGTAAATTTTTTAATGCAAATACAAGGTTCGAGAAAAAGTCACTGGGTTTGCCCGAACCCACATTCACTACTGTAGCTCCGCCCCTGACTAACTGTATGGATCAAAATCTGTCTCTATAGTATTTAAGTCGAGATAATACTACGGGAAGAGTTTTCAAGTCGACGTTAGTCGAAATGACCCAAGAAGCAGCAAAGTCCCTAGTCGAAGTGTCGACAAGAGCCGTAGACGAGATGTCAACAAGGGTCGAGGTCGAATATCGTTGATAAGAGGTATAACGGCTAGTTTTTCAAGATAGGATATTAAAAAAGGATATTGTAGTGGATATTCTCTGCATTTGTACTATTAGGGTTTCCTAGGAACATGTACCGTATATATATAAATAAATAAAAAAGACAATGATATGGCATGTGATATTCATTTGTAATAACACATTTTGACAAAAAGATTCTCTATTTCTCTCTTGCTAAGATACAAACACCACATTTTCACTAAGATTCTTGTCTATAGTATTCCATACTTTTTCATCAGATCCGAGAATAACTCGAATATTCAAGAATTTGTCTGTCGCTCATCATTGTCAGGAGGAACATCCATCTATTTCATTCTTTATTGGGTGAATAATTCCTCTCATTTACTTAAATGTCATTTATTGTTATTCATTACTATTGAATGCTACATTATTGCTCGTGCTATTGAATAATCTCATCTATTATTTATTGCACCCTTGAAAGTTTTATCTAGAAATATTATTATTAACTAGGTTTAACCCCTAATTACATAAATTTAATTATTTGAACTAAGATCTGTATTTTTTGAGCAGAAAATTGCACCAGTTTACGTTGTATATATCTTGGCAAAGAGTAAGCTATCTGAGTTCAATATGCATATTTCTGATCTACAGATTTTTTGCTTTGGAACTTAGTCTTCATTTGGAGATATAGAGAGTTTAGTTGTGTCCGGTGGTGGTGCTGCATAGCTTCAACGAGTGTTAATTGATGCCCTTTTGCGAAAAAATACACTATTTAAATAAGTAATTTTCTTATTTATATATATATATATATATATATATATATATATATATATATTATGTGTTGGATTTTCTTGACTTTTACATATATTTACTTCTTCTTCTTTTTTTAAAGAGAAACAACCACAATTATTTGTGCGTGGAGAAGGGAGTGGGGGAAAGAGGGGGCCAATGCAATATTATGTGTTACAAAATAATTTTGTCGAAAGTCAAAGAAGAATGAACATAATTAAAGTTACAACATATGACAAACACATGGATTATGCTGTTTCCTTCTCAACGTTACCAATTTAAGACAAGATTACTAGCATTTATCATCATGCTTTTTGCTGCCAATTTCAAACAAGAAATAATGACTATCATGCCATTTTTGCCTCATTAATCCTTGTAAAATTTTCAAAATTCCGAACTGTAGACCATATTTTTGGTGGGGATCCAAGTGTTCCAATAAGTTTTAATTAGGAGCTAATGGTACTATCTACTTGTGTTAGTAAATAGTAAAATGGAATTCTGAATTATCTTAATAAATGATAATACCACATCTCTAATATCTTGAACTTGTAAAATCTCACACTTTTTTTTAAATCCCTCCGAAATTAGGAGGATTTATAGTGTTTTCACACTTCCCCTACAGCGTGACTCTAACTCAGGATCTAACGGTCGTGGGTGGAGGTGCTTTTTACCAACTGAGCAAACCTCACTTATCAATCTCACACACTTCCCCTACAGCGTGACTCTAACTCAGGATCTAACGGTCGTGGGTGGAGGTGCTTTTTACCAACTGAGCAAACCTCACTTATCAATCTCACATACTTTAACATGATGTTAAGAAAATGAAGAATTAACCTAAATAGCTCATCCAATAGAATTAACCTAAATAACTCATACAATCGCTTAAATTAAAAAATATGTATATGTAATTCATGTATACAATAAGTATAATCTATGCGTATCGATTAGAAAAAGTAAATAATGAATTCGGCTAACTCCAGTAACAATCACTTATAAACAAAGATATTTTCACATATTTCGTCCAGTTGACATTTTCGTATAGATAGTTTCAATCAGCAAAACATTTCATTACAACGTAAAATCTAATTTTCGTGTACCTAATTCAAGTCCTCTTTGTCGTTATTATTTTATCTAGCCATCCTATAATTTTATAGGTAAAAAAAAAGATATAAAAACAGAAGCCTAAGCAAAAAGAAGTCAAACAAAATATTATACTTGCTTGATTTCAAGAACCACCAGCAAAATAAAACATTTGATTGTTCTCACTGATATTACACTAGCTTTCCTGTTAAAATCCCCTCAATTCTTGAGTCCTTGACTTTACAAAAAAAAAACACTTTCCTTTAATTATGACAAAAATTGGAGTAAGTCAAAGCCACATCACATAATAGGGTCCATTTTGATAAAACTTATCAGAGTCCATTCATGAACTAGTATAGCTTGTGACATACAACAATTGACCAATTCATATAACACATCACCCTTTCCTTTACAATAACTTCTCTTTTCATCACACCACTATGTAGGGTTGACATCATACTAATGACTTTTTTTTAATATGATCATGATATTCGGTTCAATTTGCATGTACCACGGTACCTGCTACTATCCATTAGCATAGGTATCAGATAATTTTGTCCATCAAAATATGAATAGACAAAAGAAATCACTTAATCGCTGGAATTTGAACATAAGATCTCACGATTCTCAATCCATATAGTATTTTTTTTCTATGATATATTTTCTTCCTTTTGAGGTGGTGGTGGCTAGGGGAGGGCAAAGAAAATGTATCCATGAGAGAAGGGGAAAAAAAATGTTTTAAAAATTAGAAGTCAAGAGTAGGAACATTTGATGGCCCATTGCTTTGCTGGATTGAAATTTTGTACTCACACTTAGAAATTATATGGTTGACTTCATGCCTGATACTCATTATCCTGCTGATGCTGAAAAAGAACAACAGAATTCGAAATATAAAGATTGGATTACCTAACTTTCTGCATATGATTCAAATATCGATTTTATGATTTTTTTTTAAAAAAAATAATATTATTATATATGTAAAAACTACATAAAAAAAATATAAATCATATAAAAAGTCCTTCCAAACTTTCATAATTGAAGATACGTATAAAATATTTGAAGAAACTTTAGTCAATGAAAATTTTGTTCGACCCTCCAAATATTAACACCGTTACAAAAAATTGGACCATGAATATCTATTTTTTTCTGTACTCTAAAAATAAGGGGGAGAAATTCAAAAATATCCAAATTTATAAGTAGTAATTGAAAAATAGTCACAATATCAAAAGTAATCGAAATTTAGCCATTTTTCATGTAAAGATAAATCTGAACGAAAACACTGTTCAAAATCCGGAAAATATTCCAGCATAATATATAGGAGTTCCAGTATAATATACCGGTCCAGCATAATATGCTGGAAGTTTATACACATGTGCTCCAATCTCCAGTATATTATGCTTGAACTTTCCGCGTTTTGGAGTTCCTGGAAGTTCATACGCAGGTGCACCAATCTCCGGTATATTATGCTGGACTGATCCGTGTTGCAGCAAAATAGTGGCTATTTTTCAATGACTTTACAAACTGTGGCTATTTTTAAATTATCAGTCCGAAAACTGACTAGCCCGTACTATTTTTACAAAAATAAATTCGCTTTCAAATTGCTTACAGTATGATGACTGTTGGCTTATACATAGACCTAAGTGTACCCCAAAATCACCAAATATTGGACTCCCATATAGAGCCCAATACAAAATCACCCAACCCAGAAACTAAAGGGGAAAGTGCATAGTTAGTCACTAATTAGAGATGTCTTTACTCTTTAGCCACTGTTTAAAATGTATTTTCTCTTTAGTCAGTGCTTAATAAATTTTTACCCGTCCGGACGAAAATACTCATGTGCTAGACATAGGTGTTGTGTAAATAATAAGGACATGGTGTCCTTAACTTCATGAATGTTGTGTAAATATTAAGGACAAAGTGTCCTGTATTTGCACCTTCCGTTGTTAAACTTTAGAATATCATGTCCTTAACTTCATATGTGCAGTGTATATGTTAAGGATACGACGTCCTTAACTTCATGTGTGCAGTGTAAATGTTAAGGACACCATGCCCTTAACTTCTGTTGTTAAGCTTTAGGTTCTCATGTCTTTAACTTCATATGTGCAGTTTAAATGTTAAGGGTATTGTGTCCTTAACTTTATGTGTGCAGTGTAAATGTTAAGGACATTGTATCCTTAACTTCATGTGTGAAGTGTAAATGTTAAGAACATAGTGTCCTTAACTTTATGAGTATTGTGTAAATATTAAGGACATGGTGTCCTTAACTTCATGAATGTTGTGTAAATATTAAGGACAAAGTGTCCTGTATTTGCACCTTCCGTTGTTAAACTTTAGAATATCATGTCTTTAACTTCATATGTGTAGTGTATATGTCAAGGACACGACGTCCTTAACTTCATGTGTGCAGTGTAAATGTTAAGGACACCATGTCCTTAACTTCTATTGTTAAGCTTTAGGACCTCATGTCTTTAACTTCATATGTGCAGTTTAAATGTTAAGTGCATTGTGTCCTTAACTTTATGTGTGCAGTATAAATGTTAAGGACATTGTGTCCTTAACTTCATATGTGCAGTGTAAATGTTAAGAACATAGTGTCCTTAACTTTATGAGTATTGTGTAAATATTAAGGACATGGTGTCCTTAACTTCATGAATGTTGTGTAAATATTAAGGACAAAGTGTCCTGTATTTGCACGTTCCGTTGTTAAACTTTAGAATATCATGTCATTAACTTCATATGTGCAATGTATATGTTAAGGACACGACGTCCTTAACTTTATGTGTGCAGTGTAAATGTTAAGGACATCATGTCCTTAATATTTACATAGCACTCATGAAGAAAAGATAACGTCTTTTTCGTATTAATTTTAATAGAGTAGTGGTTATTTTTGCTCAACATAAAAAATACTGAATAAAAATTAAATACCATATTTTATTCCCCACCATTTCTACAAACTAAAGGCCTAACTGATCCATGTAGAGCCCAACGCAATACTAACCCAAAGTTATACAGCTCTTGATCGTTATTCCCAAAGCTCAAACCCGAGATTCATAGCCGATGGTTGAGGTTGCAACAATCCCAATCATGTCCCTTGGCTGAGGAACCATTTCAGTATGACATATAGTGGTGACAAAATGAATAAAATAATAGTTATTCACCCATATTATCCATTAAAAAATGGGTAGGATAATGAACTTTTTATAAATGTATCAAATATGGATAAAATCCATATTATCCACTTAAAAATAAATAACCATTGAGTTTACTTTTACATTTGTAAATATTCAAATTGGAGATTACTCAAGTTCAGAAGACTAAAACTTCTCCCAAAAGTAATCATATTCAAGAAGCTATGGATAATACGAATATTCATATTATCCACCGGTTAACCATTTTCTTCCTGTATTAAATATGAATCAGGTCGGATAATTATACATTTTTATACCCGTTTTCGACCCGCCCTGTCCATTTGCCACCCCTAACATAAAAGCTGATAGTAGCTGAGCTAACATCCAAACCTCCCCACCCACCACACCACCTCCCCGGCTGACAATTGGTTTGAGGTATCATTTGATCCCATGTTTTTGCAATACAAATCTTCCCTCCAGTTGTTTTATGCTACAAATCTGGTATAAAATTGTTCACTCTTCAAATAATAAAAAAGATTAAGTAAAAAATTTCGCACCCTTCAAATGATAAAAAGATATGAAATCAAAAATCTCTTTACCATACAAACTTTAAGCATCAAAAATAGGTAAACTGTACTATATCATTCCCTGAGATGTATCAATTTTTTGAATGACAACCAATGTCAAACTAGGCCACTTAAAATAGGACAAAGGAATAGCAATGATAGATACCTCGATATCATGCCTTGATATAGAAAACAAAGCATATGGTCTCTCAAAACATCAAAACGATCCCAATGTGTCAATGATATTCCACGATCAAGACAATTGAAAGTTGTCACAAGCAAACTATACATTCACTAAGACCTTCAAGCGGGCATATAACTATTTCCGTTTTACCTTCCATTAACTCTCTGACTCTCCAATACGCTTAGACAATTTTTAGAAGTCTTGCACTTTTCTATGGTACACAAACCACTTCAAAGAACCATCAAAACGAAGATTAGGCATGAGAAGATCCTTGTTTGCTGTCATTAACCAGTGAACCAACTGTTTTAAACCAACGCATAAGATTCCGATGGTCCTTCACATAGAGCCAAGCTTGTAGAAATGGAAAGAGGCTTTCATTAATTCCTCGCTCTTCAATGAACCTATGCAGTGCATCTCTCATTGCCTCATCAATATCTCTGCATTTGCATAAAATAAATAAGATGTTCCACTTCACAAAGTTTCCAAGTCTCAGTTGCACATTAGACCCACTGTTTAACAACAAAAGGCCCTCCACCACTTGACCTTTTTTGTGCATGAATAATATAAAATGCATAAATACATCAGAGTAGAGTCATCTTGTTTGAGAACAAAGAAAAAATATAGAAACAAAACTCAATCGCACACAACATCCAAAAGAGAACAAGCCCTTGTGAAACTGGAACAACAATATCTTTTTGATAAATCAGAAACTGGAATAATATCAGACATTAAAAACAGGAAGTAAACATTAAAACAGCAAGATAATTAAAATTCCACTCCGGTTGATCTAAACATCTAAACAGCTCAGTTAAAAGAGTTAAGAAAAAACAGTTACCCTTTCATTGACAACATACAAATGCACAGATCGAAGAGAATGGGTTTTAGCAAACAACATCTTCAACTAATAAAACTTCTCCTTGTAAGCAGCTTCAGCAGGTGTCTATGATCCATGCTCACAAACCGTTGATTCCATTGCTCAACGAAGAACCTCTAGAAAAGTAAATAATTTATTTAACAGAATTGTGTGAACCCATCCCAAAACACATGAAACAAAGAATGTCCAAATTCCGGATTCATCCTAGGCTGACAGATATCTCACTTTTCCTACATAAGCCAAGGTGGCTTTCTTACCCAGTTAACTCTTTTACTCCTACATATTCTCTTTCTTTAACTATACTCAAAATGATCAGGTACCAGCACCATGCACTGTTTATAACTTTGATCATTCTAATTATCACAACCAATTTAACAAGTCTACATTTCTGAACATGTGTCTCCATGAAGGTCGGCATACACCCTAGATAAACCCCCATGACAGCCGAGAGGAACAGATCCCTTAAACAACAATAGTAACATTTGTTTCAACACTGGCCATAAAAACCTTGTTTTCTTCCGGTTTATCTAGTACACTTTTGCAAACTGGGTGACCGAGAATAGCTCATAAGCTACTAGAATAAATTTTCAGATCATCAAAATGCTTCACTATTTGCTTGGGTCAAATTCCTAGGTGGCTGCATCAGAGTTCAGAGTTGTTCACATCCAATCAACTTAAGACAAATTCACACTGCACCAGCAACAAAACAGATACTACTTTTGTTTTAAATATTGACTAAGATACTACTTGGCCAAGAATAGTCTTTCGGCCATCTACTTTGATGTTACCCATATATGAAGGCTCCGGTGCTCACGCTTCTGCCTCAAAGATATTTTTCAAGGCCAAGTACCCCCTTAGCTACCATTTCCATTATTGACTCTCATCCATCAAAGTTTTGAGAAGTTGAAAAGCAAAGAAGTGGTGGTCAATGAATTGCATTCTCAAATTGTGTGGAAGAACCGAATTAACAGAAGTAAACACCCAAATAATTTTCAAATCAAATGTAGGGTTATGAAGTGTAACTGGAAGACCATTCAGGCATCACATCGTTACCTGGGTGAACCCAATTACCCAACAAGAAATCAAAAGAGAAAAAAACCATATAAGAACCAGGTCGATACTGGAAAAGTTAGATTAAGGAACAGATTGATTTAAGAACTGGGAATGGAAGGGAAGAATGGATAAGAAAGAATGGTGCATTTTCAAGTCAATCTATGTAATCTTACTCATTACTCTTTTTCTATAAGTATATCTTACTCATTGTTCTCATTCTGGTCATTCTACTTCATTTCCTTTCCATTCTAATCCAATCAACTCCTAATGGATAGCTTGTGATTGATTGTTATATAACCTTGTGTTGTTTTAGTTAGAACATCATTTATTCATTTAGTACGAGCGTCCATCTCCTTCTCTTGATTAAAGTGTTGAATCTTGACTCTCTTGATACACCCCTACTCTGATTCTACACTGTTATCATGCAAAAATGCTTAATGCATATTCACGAATAGTGATAATACTCATGCAGATTCAGTTGAAAGAAACTTGAAATTCTCCTTGCAAAATAAATTTAAAAATATCCTACGGCGTGTTGTAGTAGGTTATGATAGTTTATCCTAAATCATTCCTCTTACAAAACCCTGACCTAGATGAAGAAGAATAAGTAATCTAGGCATTTAAAGCCCAGACAGAAAAAAAATTCGAATTTTACTTTCTTGATCTGAATGCTAGGAAGATATATGGTGTGTTGCATCACTTATCTCTACAAGATACATGTTATCCATAATTTTCTAACAATCCTGATGGAAAGATATGGGATTGTAAGGTTTCAGGTTCAGGCAATTTTTAGTTCAGGTTCAGGATATTTTAAAGGAAAAAGAAACTATTTACCTAAATGAATGAATGAATGAATGAATACATGGGTGAAATAAGATTTCTATCGACGAGAAACTGCGGAAACATGACAAGCAAACATAAATCAGCAGTTATCTATTGTATAGTGTACTCCAGTTGCACAGCAAGTCAAAAGCACTGCCCACCAAATAAAATGTGCCATTATTTTTTATTGTGTGCTTAAGAATTTTGATTATGCTATCAAATATGGGACTCAAAAAAAAATCACTTTTGTATCAATTGGTGTCTCACTAAACTAAGGAGCTTGAATTTTGGACTTCCATCCATCCAAATCCAATCGCCTTTTATATAGAACAAATGAATAAACAACTAGGTGATGGTGTCTGAATCAGTAGAAACAGACGGACAGCCAAACATCCAAATATAATCGTCTTGTATACAGAAGAATGAACAGACAAGACAACTAGGTCATGATGTCTGAATGGGTACAGCCAAACCCAACAGCATAACAAGCATCGGAAAAAGACTTACTGAAAAACTGGGCCACTGTAATTGGTTGGAACAGCAAGAAACCCAGTAGACTCAGCCTTTGGCCTCAATGAAACCGAGTGTATTCCCAGAGCATCTGGATATAGCCCGCAAAGAAAATGCAGAGATTCCTTCTGTCCTGGCTTTGAAATATCAACATGTAGAAAAAGCTGATTGATACCATCCTCCTCCTCAGCTCCACCACCTCCAGGAATAATGTTGGCCAACCGCATGACAGAGATACTGATTTCCTCATTTCCATGTGTTCGTCTTAGAACGGGACCACCTTGATCAAGTGCCCCCTTGACCACAGTGAATGGAGTAGGAGGGCTAACTTTCTGTCAATCACCCGAAAGATGCAAAAAGGAAATCAAAAATCACATTAACAGGAGTTGTCACAAATAGCAGCAAATCATTTGAAGCTTAAATAAAATTTAAAACTGAAGTTTGTAAATTCCATACTCAATGACAAGATATTGCTTCAGATTTAAGCATCACGACCTTCATTGCAAGTGTTAGGTATGGATGTCATCATCTACGAGGCTATCACTTAAAACAGTAACAAAATCAATTAAAGAATATATTCAAATTTCATTGATCGTTCCTTTTTGTTTTTCTTTTTTGGGTGTTTTGATAATAAATCTTAGATGATATTTTTCTAGGTACAAGAAGAACCGTACACTAAAACAAAGACATGGTTTACACTTTTCCATTGAAAATTTTCTTCCCACAACAATCCCCCATAATTATCTATTTCACTCACAAGCTCTAACAGATCCCAGAAGAACAAAATTGCACCCAGCATCATGGCAACTTATTGCATCGTATTGCCATCCCACCCCATATTTCCTAAGAGAAGAACTATTATAAATTTATAAGACTATCCTACACAGTTATTGCTAATACATATGTGAGTTGAAGTGTGTAAACACAAAAACTGTAATCCCTAACTGTACAACACTAGTCCCTTACTAGTATACCTGAGACACAAGCTTCACAATAGATTGATAATTTGTGCCATAATCGAGGAATTTCTGCCATTATGGACACATGGCTTCGAATCATCTTTATGGTCCATAACTTAACACCACTGACAATCCAAGTCTACAAAAGCGACTTGCATAAGAACTCCCTCCTCGCAGTAAGTCTAGGAAGTAGACGCCTTAAAGCTAGTCTTATAGAAGTGCTCAAACATCTGGCTCCTAGAGACCAGCATAAAGGTCTAAAAATAAACAACTGATGTTCTGTGCTCCCTAAACCTAATGCAAACAGCCATGCTTCTTATTTCAACGCCATCTTGACCAATATTCACTATCACATCAACAGAAGTCAAAAAAACTCATATCTAACACAATTTACAAATAATCAAATATCATTGCACAAAAGCATGTAGGCTTGTGTAACTGTTAGCCCCTCGGCTTGATTGATCGAACATGGCATGGGCGTGACGAGGGATTTACATGATGGACCTCGGCACAGCCCTATGATGACGGTGGCATCATGTTGACAAGGCTGTCCGACATGGGCAGGTGTCGATGGGCATGGATTGTGGCACGACAGCATGTGGCTTAGGTGCCAAGGCATGACAAGACCATGTGGCTTAGGCTGTCCGACTGTTTTCGTTTGATTCTGACCACTTTGAGTTTTTCCGGCGACTACACTGATTTTTTCCGGCAGCTACAGTAAATTTCCGGCAACTACAATGTTTCTTTCATCTGTTTTAGTAGATTACAGTTGATTCTTTCTCTTACTTGGGACAAGTACAAGCAGTCATGGAGGAATTTGAAAAGTTGATTCCAATTTCTGCTAGTCTTGAAAAGCAACAAGAGCAGCGGCAGAAGATGTTTCCAGTTCTTACCCTTGCTGGACTTCCTAATGATCTTGATTCATTACGCGACCAGATTCTGGCTAGTCCGACTGTCCCCACAGTTGATGAATTATTCTCTTGATTACTCTGCCTTGTTGCAGCACCAAGTCACCCAGTGATTTCATCACAGACACTTGACTCCCCTGTTCTCGCATCCCAGACAGTGGACAATCGGGCATCTCAAACTATGGAGAATAGACGATGAGGAGGTCGTTTTGGAAGATCTAGGCCGATGTGTTCTTATTGTCACAAACTTGGACACACTCGTGAAGTGTTTTATTCCTTACATGGTCGTCCACCCAAAAATGCTTATGTTGCCCAGACCGAGACTACCTGAAGGGGAATATAATGAGTTCCTTTAGTATCGAGCAAGTAAGCAGACATCTCCACAAGTAGTCTCGGTTGCTCAGACTGATACTTCTGTTGCTGGTAATTCTTTTGCTTGTGTTTCCCGGTCTCGTACTCTTGGACAATGGATCATGGACTCAGACACTTCTGATCACATCTCTGGTAGTAAATCACTTTTGTCAAATATTGTATATTCACAGTCTCTTCCCACTGTTACTTTAGCCAATGGGTGTCAACTAAAGCAAAAGGAGTTGGACAAGCTAATCCCCTATCTTTTGTCTCCCTAGATTCTGTTCTTTGTCCCTGGCTGTCCTTTTAGCCTTGCATCTGTTAGTCGTTTGACTCGTGTCCTCCATTGTGCTATATATTTTATTGATGATTCTTTTATTATGCAAGACCGCAGTACGGGGCAGACGACCAGCACAAGGCATGAATCAGAAGGCCTTTACTACCTTAACTCACTCAATCCTTCCACAGCATGTCTAGTTACAGATCCTCCAAACCTAATTCACAGACATTTAGGACATCCTAGTTTATCCAAATTTCAGAAGATGGTGCGTAGTTTATCTAGTTTGTTTACATTAGATTGTGAGTCGTGTCAGCTTAGGAAACATACCCTAGCCTCCTTTCCGCGTAGTATTGAGAGTCATGTAGAGTCTGTTTTCTCTTTAGTTCATTCTGATATATGGGTCCTAGTAGAGTCAGTTCAACCTAGGGATTTCGTTATTTTGTTAGTTTTATTGATAATTATTCAAGATGTACTAGGCTTTTCTTAATGAAAGATTGTTCCGAGTTATTTTCTATATTTCAGAATTTTTGTGCTGAAATCAAAAATCAATTTGGTGTTTCTATTCGCACTTTTCACAGTGATAATGCCTTAGAATATTTATCCTTTCAGTTTCAACTCAGTTTCAGCAGTTTATGACTTCTCAAGGAATTATTCATCAAACATTTTGTCCTTATACCCCTCAGCAAAATAGGGTTGCATAAAGAAAGAATAGGCACCTTATTGAAACTGTTCGCACACTTATTATTGAATCTCGTGTTCTGTTGCATTTTTGGGGCGATGCAGTTCTCACAGCTTGTTATTTGATTAATAGGATGCCTTCATCTCCCATCCGGGATCAGATTCCGTATTCAGTATTATTTTCCCAGTCACCTTTATACTTTCTTCCCCCTCATATTTTTGGGAGCACATGTTTTGTTCATAACTTAGCCCCTGGGAAAGATAAGTTAGCTCATCGTACTCTCAAGTGTGTCTTCCTTGGTTATTCTCGTGTTCAGAAGAGATATCGTTGTTATTCACCTGATCTTCGTAGGTACCTTATGTCAGCTGACGTCATATTTTTTTAGTCTAAACCTTTCTTTACCTCTTCTGACCACCATGATATATATATGAGGTCTTACCTATACCAACCTATGAAGAGTTTACTATAGCTCCTCCTCCACCTTCAGCCACAGAAGTCTTACCCATACTAACCGTTGAGGAGTCTAGTGTTGCTCCTCCTAGATCCCCAGTCACAGGAACACCACTCTTGACTCATCATCATCGTTCGCGCCCAATATCAAGCCCAGCTGATTCTCGTCCTGCACCTGACCCTGCTCCTACTGCGGACTTGTCTCTTCCTAGTACACCGATTGCACTTCGAAAAGGTATACAGACCACACTTAATCATAATCTTCATTATGTCGATTTAAGTTAACGTCTGTCATCCCACATTATACTTTTCTTCTTTGTCCTTTGTTTTCATCCCTAACTCTACAGGTGAAGCATTGTCTCATTCAGGCTGGCGACAGGCTATGATTGACGAGATGTCTGCTTTACATACGAGTGGTACTTGGAAGCTTGTTCCTCTTCCTTCAGGTAAATCTATTGTTGGTTGTCGTTGGGTTTATGCGGTCAAAGTTGGTCCGGATGGCCAGGTTGATCGACTTAAGGCTCGTCTTGTTGCCAAAGGATATACTCAGATATTTGGGCTCGATTACAGTGATACCTTCTCTCTCGTCGCTAGAATAGCATCAGTTTGCATTCTTCTATCCATGGCTATTGTTCGTCATTGGCCTCTCTATCAGCTAGACATTAAGAATGTTTTTCTTCACGGTGACCTTGAGGATGAAGTTTATATGGAGCAACCACCTGGTTTTGTTTCTCAGGGGGAGTCCCGTGGCCTTGTATGTCGCTTGCGCCGGTCACTTTATGGTCTAAAGCAGTCTCCTCGAGCCTGGATTGGTAAGTTTAGCACAGTTATCCAGGAGTTTGGCATGACTCGTAGTGAAGTTGATCACTCTGTGTTTTATCGGCATTCTGCTTCAAGTCTCTGTATTTATCTGGTAGTCTATGTTGACGATATTGTTATTACTGGCAATGATCATGATGGTATTACCAATCTAAAGCAGCATCTCTTCCAGCACTTCCAAACCAAGGATCTAGGCAGATTGAAGTACTTTCTAAGTATTGAAGTTGCTAAGTCTAGCTCAGGTATTGTTATTTCACAAAGAAAATATGCTTTAGACATTCTTGAGAAGACATAAATGACAGGTTGCAGACCTGTTGACACTCTGATGGATCCGAATTCTAAACTTCTGTCAGGACAGGGGGAGTCGCTTAGCGATCCGACAAGATATAGGCGGTTGACTGGTAAATTAAATTATTTCACAGTGACTAGACCCGACATTTCTTTTCCTGAGTGTTGTAAGTGAGTTTATGGATTCTCCCTGTGATAGTCATTGGGATGTAGTTGTCCGCATTCTTCGGTATATAAAATCGGCTCCAAGCAAAGGGTTATTGTTTGAGGATCGAGGTCATGAGTAGATCGTTGGATACTCAGATGCTGATTAGGCAGGATCACCTTCTGATAGACGTTCTACGTATGGATATTGTGTTTTAGTAGGAGGCAATTTGGTGTCTTGGAATAGCAAGAAACAAAATGTAGTTGCTCGGTCTAGTGCAGAAACAGAATATAGTGAAATCAATTGCTCAAGGATTTGAAATTTGGTGAAATCAGCCGAATGGAACTTGTGTGCGATAATCAAGTTGCCCTTCATATTGCATCAAATCTGGCGTTCCATGAGAAAACTAAACACATTGAGAGTGACTGTCACTTTGTCAGATAAAAATACTCTCAGGAGAGATTGCTACAAAGTTTGTAAAGTCGAATGATCAGCTTGCAGATATTCTCACAAGTCCCTCACTGGTCCTCGTATTGGTTATATATGCAACAAGCTCGGTACATATGATTTGTATGCACCGGTTTGAGGGGGAGTGTTAGTTAGTTCACAGTTATGTATATAAGTAAGTCTAGTCCCACATTGGAATAGGAGTAATATGTATTTTGTAGAGTATAGCTATAAATAGGACTTCTTGTATTATATTGAAATACTAATATCAATAATATATTTTCTCCCGTGCTTTCTCACAGTTAGGATAAGGCTGTGAGCCAAAAACGTTTGCCTATATATGCTTAGACTAGGTAGACTTGTGAAGGTAGAGTATTGGCTGTCTTTGGCTTCTTTTTATAAGGCTTTTGTATGTGTTTCTTTGTAGCATGAGTTTAATACAAAGTTGAGAAGTAATTCCAGTAAACTGTGCCTTGTCTGATTTCTGTTGCCTTTTATATTCTAAGTATCAAACCAAAACGTGAGGGAAAAAGGAAGAGGGCAGAGTCATTGTCGTGCAGTGCCAAAACGAAGCAACGTCGGCAAGATCTTGGAATTATCATGGCTGGAAATGCAAAACTTCGTGAAAGACTTCAGAAGTTGGAGGCGCTGGTGAGAATAACTGATGACGTTGTGGATCTGGTGGATATTTTGACGCAGATCCACGGTGTTAACACAGAACTTCAACACGTTCGTGAGAGTGCTGATACCCAACTAGTGGAATTGCAGGCTTTCTACGAAACTGTTGCAGGGCAGTTGGAAAAATTAAAGAAGGAAAATGAGGATCTTAAGACGGAAATTCAGATCCTTCGACGGGTTGTTGCAAATGTGCCCCAAGGAGGTGAAGAACACACCAAAATTAAGATTTCAGAGCCAAAGGCATTTGATGGCATGAGAGGCGCCAAGGAACTGGAAAACTTCTTATGGGACTTCGAGAATTACTTCTCTACTGCTCACGTCCCAGAAAAGGACAAATTGACCATGGCGGTGCGTTATTTCAGAGGAGATGCATTGTTGTGATGGCGTACGAAAAATGCAGACGATGAAAGTGCTGGCAGACCCAAGGTTGATACTTGGGAGAAACTTCGTGACGCGCTGAGGGATAAGTTCTTGCCTAGCAACTCGTCTTGGGTTGCTAGGGATCACTTGAAGTAGTTAAAGACAGACTGGTTCTATTTGGGACTATGTGA